>NW_024466378.1:600000-1200000 GCF_017591425.1 Ochotona curzoniae | reverse complement strand
GGCCCAAAGCCTTGGAACCCTGAACCCACCTGGGAGACCCAGAAGAGGCTCCTGGCTTTGGACTGGCTCAGCTCCGGCCACTGCGGTCATTTGGGGAGTGAACCAGCAGATAGAAGATCTTTCTGTCGGTATGTCCTTCTCTCTGTAAATTTGCCTTTCCATTAAAAGTAAAGAAGTAAATGAGGAAAGGAAGTGATTGAGGCTGAAACAAGACAAAAAATACTCAGCCACAACACCGGCCTTGGTAATAATTTCTTGCATATGACACTAAAGGTGCAGGAAATAACAGAAAATAATAATAGAAAAAAAAGGGGACATATTGAAAATCCAGGAATTTTGTACTATCAGCAGAATACAAAGGCAGTCCACAGGAGTGAATACATTTGCAAATCATAGAACTGACAAGCACTGAATGTCTATACTCTATAGGGAACCCCCAAAACTCAACACCAAAGTTACGACCAACCCAGTAGACATTTCTCCAGAGACAGGAAGATCACCACTACGCACAGGAAGACACTCCAACCATTGGGCACTCAGGGAAATGCAAATCCAAGCCACAAGAACAGACTCCTTTACGTCCGTCCGCTGAGATGGCTACGATCAAAGCACAGGCGCTGGTAAAACGAGCCCGGGGCGCTGATGGGGCACTGAGTTGTGCCCTGCAGAAAACAGTACGACTGCTTCTCCAAAAATTAACCCTAACGACACCGCAGGGGCCGGCACGCCACTTTTGGCTACATGAATGTAGCCAGGCCTCCAAGGAATGTTTGTACATCCGTATTCAGAGCAGCGGGGTCAGAATCGCTAAAACGTAGAAGAGTTCCCAAATGCCCATCAACAGATGGACGGATCGGCAGAGCTTCAACGGAGTATTACATCCCGGGAAACTCTGAGACAAGCCACTAACGGAGGTCAAGGTCGTTGCGCTAGGTGGAGGAAGCCAGCCACGAAGAAGACACGCTTCATGATTCCACTCAGATATTTACAAGTAATAAAAATTATAAAGACAGAAAGCAGAGCAGGTGTCAGGTGGGGGCGGGGGAAGGGGACAGCTGTTGCTCAGAGGGTTAAAAGCAAAGAAGAAACGGGGAGAGTTCCGAGGAGAGACGGTGGACACGGCTGTCCCCAGGAGACAGCCCTGGACTGGTACCCTGCCGCGACTGAAAACACGGGAGCATCTTCTCCTGAACCTCAGCCCACGCAGTCTGGAATCCCACGAAATGAAGGAAGCCAGCTGTCTTCACAGCTACTGGCTCACCGTCAGAGACAAGGAGACCCTCCGAAAACATCAAGTTTCGGACGGGCATTTGGCACAGCGGGCAAGTCACCGCTCGAGACGCTTACACTCCACATCCCAGCAGCCAAGTCTCGGCTATTCACCTTCCAAGCCAGTGTTCCAGCTAATGCAGCAGACAAATGCTCAAATACTTGGGTCCCTGCCAGCCACATGAGTGGCACTGATGAAGTTCTGGGCTTCTAACTGCAGCCTGGCCTAATCCTAACTCTGGCAGAAATCTGAGAAGTCAGTCAGTTGATGGTCTCTCTCTCTGAATCTGTGTGTCTGCTTTTTAAATAAAAGTAAACATGCAAATAGAATTTAAAAATAAATAGTAAAATAAAGCTGAACACTTTTTTAAAAAGGAAAAGTACACTGGGCCCAGTGCAATAGCCTAGTGGCTAAAGTCTTAGCCTTGTATGCAGTGGGATCTCATATGGGTGCTGGTTCGTATCCCAGCTGCTCCACTTCCCATCCAGCTCCCTGTCTGGCCTGGGAAAGCAGTCAAGGACGGCCCAAAGCCTTGGGACCCTGCACCCACATGAAAGATCCAGAAGAAGCTCCTGGCTCCTGGCGTTAGATCGGCTCAGCTCTGGCTTTTGTCGCCAGTTGAGGAGTGACCCAGTGGATGCAAGATCTTTCTGTCTCTCCTCCTCTCTGTAAATCTGCCTCTCCAATAACAAATATATAAATCTTGAAAGAAAGAAAAAAAAAGAAAACACACACTAAAGACAAGCCGGGTGTCTGTGGCTCAGTGGGCTGCACTGCCACTCGCGACACATGCACATAACTGCTCCAGCTCCCTGCTGGAGCATCCTGGTGTGGGCTCAGGAACCTGGGCCCCTGCCGCCATCGTGGGGAGCCTGGCTTGAGTTCTGGGTTCCTGCTTTCACCTTGGCCCAGCCTTGGCTGCTACAGGCATTTGGGGGAATGAGCCAATGAACTTTCTCCCTCCCTCCGCCCCATCACTTGGTCTTTTAAGTAAACAAAAATTCAGATATAAACATTTCAAAGGCAGAAAGGAGAAGGGAGGGAGAGGACGTCTACTCTGTCCTCCCTTAACAGAGGAAACCAATCCCCTGTCTGGCCTGAATTATTCCTACCAAGGGACTCATCCAGCAGAGCCTTCCAAGGCTGAGCCCACTGAACGAAACCGTCTGTGGAGATGGCACTGCCCAGGTGCCAGGCTAGAAAGAGCCCCTCTAAGAGCATGTGCTGTGGCATGCTGGAGGAGGCGAGGAACACTCAGCCCCAAGCAGAGTTGGACTCGCAGGGCTGGACTCAGTGTTTCCAAAGGGCAGCTGGCCTCCAACAGCAACCCTCAAGGCTGCCCTTAACAGCCTCGCGTTTCCCAGCCAACCCAGGCCGAGCCCCGGAAAACCCGCAAACAACACAGCTGTACTCCGATGAAGGGGATTCGCACAGGGGAGGGCGCTCCAAGAGGCACGTGCTTTACAGGAAAGGGCAGGGAAAGGCAGGTGCTGCCGGACCACAGCTCCAGGAGGCCGCTGAAAGTGGAGCAGCGCTCGCCATGGAACTAGTTTCTGTAGCAGGTGGCTCGCACAGCCTTCACTGACATTAGCCCTTGGCCACGCTGCCTGGAGCTGGGATCCCAACGAGTCCCAGAGGCAAAGCTGGGTCACTCCAGCTCAGACCTATCCAAGTCCAATCCATGGCTACCCAGCACCAAAAAAATGGCTCTGGGGCTCCCGGGCTCAGGGTCTTCCAGAAGACCTTGCTCAGACGGAGAGGGGTCCAAGCCGCTGCCCGCAGCTGCAGATTCCTGCGCCCACCGACTGCCCAACAGCTCCATCTGCCTGCACAGGCATCGCAAACCTAAGGCGTGCAAAACCGGGTTTCCAATCTGTGTCCTCTCAAGCTTGCTCCTTCCACATTCCTCCCCATCCCGTGGTGCGATTCCCCAGCCCCACCCCCTTCCTGGTGCTCAGACCATAAACATAGAAGTCGCTCCTTGTTCCTCACACTCCCTCACATCCCAGATCTGGTCAACCAGTCAAGCTGTTGACTCTCCACACAGCTGGAACATCTGACTCTTCCAACCCCACAACTGCAGCGGGTCCGAGCGGCAGCATCTCAGCGACTGGGCTTCCCACTGGTCTCGCCGCTTCTGCTGTACCACCCCTTTTCTCAACACAGTCATCAGGGCGAGCTGATTAAAGAGAGGTCAGAATGAATCACAGCTCTATCCAAAAGCCCGGCGGGACTGCCAGGTGTGCTGGAGTAAGCCCCAGGCTCTCACCCAGCCTGGCAGCTCCCGCCAACGTCTGCCTGCCCTAGCCCTCCAGTAACACCCAGCATGATTGCTTCCACTGCGCTATCCTCCAATGCGGCCAGCGAGCCTCCCACTCAGGGCTGCTGCTCTGCCGATCTGCGTCCCGACTGCCCCTGCCTTGGAGCTTCCTTTGGGGGCTGCTGTGACCTCCTTTGGATGTTGGGTCATCTTTTCAGCAAAGCCTTCCCAGCCCACATCCCATAGCATCTGACGCCCGCTCCAACACTCCGCGGCTCCGTCCCCTGCTTTCCTTTCCTCCTCGGATGTGCGCCCATTTGATTTACGTTGTAAATGTTTCTCTCTCACAAGACTGGAGGTTATGGAAAGGCACCAGGAACGATGCCCAGCACATAGTAGGCACCCCACATACAAGACAGGCCTGAACAGACAACACAACGCTGGCTACTCTGGTCCCCAGGCTTTTCTCATCTCAAGACTATTTCTGTGTCAGGGAAATAGCAGACTCTATTCATTGTCTAGGACAGATACATTCATTTCTTTCTTTTTTTTTTAAAGGTTTATTTATTTATTTATTTATTTATTTATTAGAAAGTCAGGTATACAGATAGGAGGAGTCACAGAGAGGAAGATCTTCCGTCCCTTGATTCACTCCCCAAGTGACCACAACGGCTGGAACTGCACTGAAGCCAGGAGCCCGTGAGCCTCTTCCAGGTCTCCCATGCAGGTGCAGGGTCTCAAGGCTTTGGGCCGCCCTCCACTGCTTTCCCAAGCCACAAGCAGGGAGCTGGATGGGAAGTGGAGCTGCCGGGATAAGAACTGGCACCCATATGGGATCCCGGTGCGTGCAAGGCAAGGAGTTTCACCGCTAGGCTACCGTGCTGAGCCCGATGCATTCTTTTGTTAACCCTGCCCACAGAACTGCCCTATGATGGTAGTACCAGGTGTGCCTATGAAAATCCACAGAGACTTTCTCACAGAGCTCGGGCAGGCCACTGAGACCCAGCTACAAGGTGCCCTCTGAAAATCCCAACACATTTCCTGATCCAAACAGACGGACCGACTTGTGGCTTCTGCCTTCCTCCTTTTCTGCTTTCCCAACCAGAACTCACATCCAAGTTGAAGGTGAAGGAGTCATTTTCCGACCAGGGGCTAGAAGCCTCAGGCAATGCCAAGTACTAGAGTGACACAGCTTGTGTCCCCTAATGCACCCATTATATCCAGGCGCTGTAGAGTTTCCCTTAAGGACTGTGACAAGCACCCATCCCTAGCTAGAAGCAAAGGCTGCAGGTGGGAAGAGGGACGCTGAAAAAGGGAAGCCATCCCAGGCGTGGATACTATGCTGCAAGCCAACAGCCAGGAAGCACTGGTGCCAGGGCTACCACTGTGGTGCCAAGGCTACCACTGCCTCCAACACCCGCATCCCATATCCGAGTGCAAGTTCAAGTCCTCGCTGTTCTGCTTTCAGTCCAGTTAATGTCTGCTAATGCCCAAGCACAGCAGCACATGTCCCAAGTGCTTGGGCCCTTGACACATGTGGGGACCCAGATGCAGTCTGGGTTCTTGCCTGCCCCTTGTGGTCATCTGAGGAGTGGACCAGGGCATGAAAGATCTCTTTTTCTGGAGTCGGTGTGGTGGTTCTGTTGCCTAATCCTCCTCCTGAAGTGCCGGCATCCCATGTGGGCACCAACCTGTGTTCTCACTGCTCCACTTCTAATCCAGCTCCCTGCTCATGGCCTGGGAAAGCAGTAGAAAATGAGCTAATTCCTTGGACTCTCCACCAGCATGGATGACCCCGAGAGGGCTCCTGGATCCTGGCTTCGAATCAGTTCAGCACCAGCCATTGCAGCTGCTTGGATAGCAAGCAGCAGATGGAAGATCTTCCTCTCTGCTCCCCCTCTCTCTGTAAAATCTGCCTTTTCCAATAAAAATATATCTTTAAAAAGAAAAAAGATCTCTTTTCCTGTCTCTCCCTCTCTGCCACTCCAGCTCTCAAATAAATGAAATAAATCTTTACAACAAATGTTAAAGTGAAGTTTAAAGAAGGACTGGTGCCGGGGGTCTTGACTCACTCACCCACCCTCCCCCTCCCTTCGCTCCAGCCTCACCCTCCTCAACCCCCGCTGCGCTCAATCACACAGCCCAACTGCCACCCTGGCTCACAGTAACATGAGATCCAAGCAACAATTCCGATGGCTAGGAGAGAACTGCCAGTCCCCAATTCTTCTTGACCACGCACGCAATCCTGAGCCAATCTGCAGGAAAAGCCTCACTACAGGTAGCCAAGTTATCTCAATTGAGAGGGTTTTTTTTTTTTCACCATAATTCTTTCAAATCGTTAAGCAAACCTCACAAAACCTACCAGATAATATGTATAAGACATCCTGATTGGAACCCGTGCCATGGTATGGTAGCCTAAGCCGCCGCCTGTCATGCTGGTATCCCATACAGGCACAGGTTCATGGTCTGGCTGCCTCCCTTCCAATCCAGCTCCATTGGTACGGACTGGGAAAACAGTAGAGAATGGCTCCAGGCCTTGGGCTTCTCCACCCACATGGGAAATCCAGAAAAAGCTCCTCACTCCTGGCTCCTGGCTCCTGGCTCCTGGCTCCTGGCTCCTGGCTCCCGGCTCCTGGCTCCTCACTCCTGGCTCCCGGCTCCTGGCTCCTCACTCCTGGCTCCTGGCTCCTGGCTCCTCACTCCTCACTCCTCGTTCCTGGCTCCTGGCTCCCGGCTCCTGGCTCCTCACTCCTGGCTCCTGGCTCCTGGCTCCTGGCTCCTCACTCCTGGCTCCTGGCTCCTCACTCCTGGGTCCTGGGTCCTGGCTCCTCACTCCTGGCTCCTGGCTCCTGGGTCCTGGCTCCTGGCTCCTGGGTCCTGGCTCCTGGCTCCTGGCTCCTGGCTCCTGGCTCCTCACTCCTGGCTCCTGGCTCCTCACTCCTGGCTCCTGGCTCCTCGCTCCTGGCTCCTGGCTCCTGGCTCCTCACTCCTGGCTCCTGGCTCCTCACTCCTGGCTCCTGGCTCCTCACTCCTGGCTCCTGGCTCCTGGCTCCTCACTCCTGGCTCCTGGCTCCTCACTCCTGGGTCCTGGGTCCTGGGTCCTGGCTCCTCACTCCTGGCTCCTGGGTCCTGCCTCCTGGCTCCTCACTCCTGCCTCCTGGCTCCTCACTCCTGGCTCCTGGCTCCTCACTCCTGGCTCCTGGCTCCTCACTCCTGGCTCCTGGGTCCTGGGTCCTGGCTCCTCACTCCTGGCTCCTGGCTCCTCACTCCTGGCTCCTGGCTCCTCACTCCTGGCTCCTGGGTCCTGGGTCCTGGCTCCTGGCTCCTGGCTCCTCGCTCCTCGCTCCTGGCTCCTCACTCCTGGCTCCTGGCTCCTGCCTCCTGGCTCCTCACTCCTGGCTCCTGGCTCCTCACTCCTGGCTCCTGGCTCCTGGCTCCTCACTCCTGGCTCCTGGCTCCTGCCTCCTGGCTCCTGGCTCCTGGCTCCTGGCTCCTGGCTCCTGGCTCCTGGGTCCTGGCTCCTGCCTCCTGGCTCCTGGCTCCTGGCTCCTGGCTCCTGGCTTTGGATCAGCCCAGCTCTAGCCACTATGGCCATTTTGGGGGAATAAAGCAATGAATGGGAGCTCACTCTCTCTGCTTTTCTTTTCCATGTGAAACTTTGCCTTTCAAAAAAAAATTTTTTTTAAATAAATCTTCAGGTTTATTTTTTTTTAAATAAGTATTGCTTTTCATAAAGATTCAAGGTCACCATATGCCAAGGCAACTTAGAGGCGAAGACCTCAGAGTTGAATTCTAACACAAATCACTTTCTTTGGAAATCCAAGTGAAAACTGACAGCTTGCCCAGTCACTCAGCTCCTCTGTCGGCCCGTAGGAAGGACAGCAGTCCCCGCTGACACCAGAGGCACCTGGCACGTTGTCTGTGTCCTTTTTCATACTTTCTCCGCTACTTATTCCAGCCTCCGGTTGTCCCCTTCTCCCCACACAAAGCACTCTCTGTGGTTTCCCTTTGTCAAGGTGATTAAAGGTCTGTGTTTAGTAAGCTAACAGCCTCCTGGCAGAGGCCTTCAACACGAAGTTCTCCCAGCAGACGCTGTCATTCCCGCCTGCATCTTTGCAGCATGCAGACTTCCCACTTCTCAGCACTTCGCAGATACATGGCATGGCTCGGGTAACAGTGGCACAATCCAGAAAAACAGCCCATAGCTCAGGACCTAGCTATAATATTGTTTTAAGCCAGGATTGGGGGGGGGGCGTCGGGAATAGTGCTGAATTTAAAACAAGATTATTGAGTCCCATTAAATTTTACACCGCCAAAAAATTAGGTATGGAAGTGGAGACAGAAAAATCCATACTAAAAGGCCATGATTAGAATCTTACACCAAGACTGGGAAATATGGATGTCTTAAAGAGACCACAGGTGTGTATGGAGAAGATGTTTACATGGGCTCAGGCAACACTGACCAGTGTCACTATTTCCTGGTTATCTTTTTCCCTTACTCTTTATTCTTTTCTTTTTCTTTTCTTCTTTTTTTAAATTTATTCATACTGGAAAGGCAGATTTACAGTGAAGAGAGACAGAAAAAAATCTTCCATCCACTGGTTCACTCTACAAATGGGCGCAATGGCCTGAGCTGAGCCGATCCGAAGCCAGGAATCAAGAACTTCTGGGTCTCCCACGCAGGTGCAAGGTCCCAAGGCATTGGACCATCCTCAACTGCTTTCCCAGGCCACAAGCATGGAGCTGGACCAGAACTGGAGCAGCTGGGACACAAACCAGAGTTCCGAGTGGGATGCCAGCACTGGCAGGCAAAAGATTTGTCAGTTGAGCCATCACACCCTTTCCCTTTTATTCTTAACTTCTTTTACAAACTCGCCTAAGTCAAACATTCTCAAATCATGGGTGGGAGCTGTTGTGAGGAGTCTTCCCAACCAAAGCCCTCCCAGGCACTGTCTGAAGACCCACTGCCTGATGCCTGGCCTGTAAGGGAGCTGTTATTCTGCAGCCATCTACACACGGTACTGTGGTCAATAGAATCCAAGTCCTTTGTCTACTTTGTGATTCATTCACAGCAGCTTTTTGTCATTTTCACGAACTGAAGTGACACCCAAGTGGCAGGAGAGGATCCCTGTGGCCTGGGGGAAGCATGGGAAACCCCAGCAAGAACCACCACGGGTTCACCTCCCCCTGATCGCCACCCCCAGCACTGCTTCCGCATGCCATGACAGACGTGAGGCCATGGCTGCATCTCACCGCCACGGGGAGCCCTGCCATCCCTTTCTGTGTGTGGTTTTCATTGGACAGTTAGTCTCCGTCGCAGGTGCAAGGTCTTCTGACAGCTAAGCAGGCATTCTCCTCCAGTGCTTAGGAACGCTTCGTGTTTCCCATTGGACACCTCAGCAGCTTGCAGCATGAAAATCAACTTAAATTCAATCCCCCCTACTCATGAATGTCTATTTCAGTCTGCTAGCCAACAGACAGAACACAGCCTTGGGAATCAAGTACAAATTATCTCCTATGTGCCTCTTTTTATTTTTTAAGATTTATGTATTTTTATTGGAAAGTCAGATATACAGAGAGGAGGAGTCACAGAGAGGAAGATCTTTCATCCAATCATTCATTCCCCAAGTGGCCAAAATGGCTGGAACTGAGCCAATCCGAAGCCAGGAGCCAGGAGCTTCTTCTAGGTCTCCTACGCGGGTGCAGGGTCCCAAGGCTTTGGGCTGTCCTGGACTGCATTCCCAGGCCACAAGCAGGGAGCTGGATGGAAAGTGGGGCTGCCAGGATTAGAACTGGCACCCATACAGGATCCCAGCACATTCACGGCAAGGACTTTAACTGCCACACTATACTACTGCACCCATGTCTCTTAACCTCTCTAAGCCTTAATTTCTCCATAAAAAAAAAAGTCAGTAAAATGAACCTTGTTGACATGATTGTCGAGAGACTCCACTAAGGTAAAGACCGCTGGCACAGCGACTGTCAGGAAAGAAACCCAAAACAGGCTTCAGAAAGTTACATAAGATCTGAGGAGAAAATTCAGGGGGCCCAGTGTGATGGCTCAGTGGCTAAATCTTCACCTTGCACATGCCAGGATTCCATATGTACAGCGGTTCATGTTCCAGCTGTTCCACTTCCCATCCAACTCCCTGCTTGTGGCCTGGGAGAACAGTGAAGGATGACCCAAAGCTTTGGGACCCTGCACCCACACAGGAGACCCAGAGGAATCTCCTGGCTCCCGCCTTCAGATCAGCTCAGCTCCAGTCGTTGTGGCCCCTTGGGGGAGTGAACCAGCAAATAGAGGATCTTTCTTTCTGTCTCTCCTTCTCACTGTAAATCTACCTTTCCAATAACAATAAGTAAATTTTTTTTTAATTCAATTCCTTTCCCCTCCCTTCAAATAGTAATAGAGATCAAAGCAATTTGCTTTAATTAGTGAAGTGGATGATCTGGAAGGGAGAAAGACAATATAAGATGCTTTCAGATGAAGACACTGCCAGAGAGGCCCGGCACCTCGACAGGAAGCTACTGCAACAGACTGTTCCTCTAGGGTCAAGTTGCATGGGCAACCACACAACGCCAAGCTGGGTCAGGGTCACTGGCATCCAGGTGACCACCTCCACCTGTGACCATGGGCACTGATGTCCCCTACTTCCTTTGGCTTGAAACTCCTGCCCTGAACGAGTAAATCTCTTTCTTTCCAGCAGAAATCCTACAGGAACATCAGTGGGGATGCAGGAGAGCTGGGGAGGTCTGACAAGGACCACAGTGAAGACCCCGGGTCACAGTCTAACTCAGCCACGAATCCCATCTCCAACATCACCGCCTCTGGGGTCAAGGCTGCTGCTGGGCATACTCCCATTGCACAGGGCATCCCAGCACAAGGCCTGCGGCAGTCTCCAGCAACAGAGGGACCGAGGCTGAAGTCTCCTCCACACGACCAGGTGGGGTCTTTCCGTTCCTTCCATTCTTTACTATAAACAGGTCAGGAAAAATAAAACAACCCCTCACACACACATACCCATGCTCAAAAAGACTAGCAGAGATAGAAGCTGAGTTGATAACTCCTATCACAGAATAAACAGTGATTACCGTGTTAATTGGCTTTTGCCCTTAATTATCTTTTTTTTTTTTGCTCATTATCTTCATTGAGCCAAGGAAACTCATTAAGTCCATATTGCTCAAATGGAGAATATTCTTTTTAAGTAGCTTCAAGGAGTGTTTCTACTGCACACATCTGTTTTCTGATGGTCACGTCTGAGATGGAAACCAGGGAGAAAAAAGGGCAGCCAGACCAGGGCAGCTAACACTGCCAGGGATTCCACAAACTCTGATGTTATGTCTTCCCGTTAGCTAGCTGGCTCTCCCCTTCCCATTTCTCTCAGATACCTACAACAGTTGGTTCCTCCATTACTGAGCTTGGGTCGGTCTGTGGACCATTGATCAAGGTATGCCAAGACCCTCACCTCCTGATGTCTGCGCTGAAGGGGAGAAAATAGAGGGCAGCAAACATGCCATATAAAAAAAAAAAAAAAAAAAAAAAACCCAGGCAGCAGGTGCTGTGAAGTAGGTAGGCTGGATGTGGGTACTCAGACATCTGACTAATGACCAGATCATGGTCCCGGCGCCATGGCTAAAGTCCTCGCCTTGAACCGGCGCCGGGATCCCATATGGGCGCCGGTACTAATCCCGGCAGCTCTGCTTCCCATCCAGCTCCCTGCTTGTAGCCTGGGAAAGCAGTTGAGGACGGGCCAAAGCCTTGGGACCCTGCACCTGCATGGGAGACCCGGAAGAAGCTCCTGGCTCCTAGCATTGGATTGGCTCAGTTCCAGCCATTGTGGCCACTTGGGGAGTGAATCATTGGACGAAAGATCTTCCTCTCTGTCTCTCCTCCTCTCTGTATATCTGACTTTGTAATAAAAATAAATAAATCTTTAAAAAAAAAAAAAAAAAAGACCGATCATGATGCAAAGTCAAGGCCAAAAGAAGGCCGTGCCGAGGCTCTGGGGTCACCACCCGTGCGATACGCTGGCCTGTGTATCTATCTGCTTCATCAGTACTTTAACTCAGACACCCAAAAGAAGATTCCACTTACAGCATGGAGATCACGACTCAGGATTCATGAAAACTCCCCTCCGAGGGCACATCCCCAATGGCCTAAAGGCCACCTACAGACCCACCCACCTCTTGGATACCCATCTTAGAATGAGTCTCCACCCCTCATGCAATAATCTTTAACATGAAGATAAAGGGGTTGAAGCATCTTGCATGAGCTTGGGGGCGGCGGGGAGTGCTGGCATGGCCATAATAGCGTTTCAAATTAGTCAGAGCTGGGGAGGAGAGGAATGACACCAAATCCAGAGACGGTCAAGGGCCCCTGTGAGCCAAGGGGAGGCGTGTGGCCTGGACGTTGTGTGTGAGAGAAAGCCATGAGGTCCCTGTGCCTACAACTGTGTCACATACGCAATGTAATTAAAAAAAAAGAGAGAGAGAGAGAGCCCGGCGCGCCGGCATGGTGGCGCAAGTGGTTAAGGTCCTCCTCGCCTTGCATGCCCGGGATCCCATATGGGCGCCGGTTCTAATCCCGGCAGCCCCGCTTCCCTTCTGGCTCCCTGCCTGTGGCCAGGAAAGCAGTCGAGGACAGCCCAAAGCTTTGGGACCCTGCACCCGCGTGGGAGACTCGGAAGAGGCTCCTGGCTTCGGATTGGCATAGCCTCGGCTGTTGCGCTCACTTGGGGAGTGAGTCATCGGACGGAGGGTCTTCCTCTCTGTCTCTCCTCTCTGTATATCCGCCTTTCCAATAAAAAAATAATAAAAATAAATCTTAAAAATAAAAAAGAAAAAGAAAGAAAGAGAGATACGGCCAAGCTACTGCTGGTGGATGAAGTGTGGCTGCACGGGGCAGTGTAGAGGCAGGTGCATGTCTGCCCCTAGCCCAAGCAGACAGCATGCCAGGGTTGTTGTAATAAAGCTGGTGAGAAGAGGTGGTACTCATCAAATCTCCTTAAGTACAGAAACGTTTTAGAACCACGAGGTCTTCGGAGAAAGTCATTCTCGGGTCTCATTTTACAGATGGTCAAACTGAAGCCCAAAATGTTACCCGTGCACACACCCAATTACTGCAAAGTCAGGTACTGCACCTCTGCCATCACCTGGCCAGTCCCAGGCCTCAGGGAGGCAACGCAGAAGAAAGGTAGGAATAAGAGCCCTCCACACTCTTCAGGTTCCAATAAATGACTTCGTTTACTCGGGCTGGGTCACCTGTGACCTAACTCAAGGGGCCCTTCTGCAAGCTCCTTCTGGAATCTGGTATCTGTGACAGCTTTGAATCTCTCCCCACAGGCTCCTCCTGTTTGGGCCCTCTGATCCTGCTCTCTCCCTCCTAGCTCGTCCTCAGTCTGGTAGACGTCCTGAGCTGTGAGTTGTTGTGCCCTCGAGGCACCGCCTTCCTTCTCCCCTACAAAGGGACCCTCATTAACATCTCTTGCCTTTCAGAGTCCTGGTCTCACGGCAGGAGTCACGTGACCTATGTCTTGCCAATCAGCATCTTCCAATGGCCTCTGAGGGGGGGGGGTATAGCCCAAGATGTCATGAGGTGTTGGTAGGCTCATGCAGAAACACAGCTCCTCTGCCCTTTGAAATTTACCTGAAGTCTCCCCGGGCCACAAGGGGAAAAAGAGCTGGAACTACTAGAAGCCATCACATGAAATAAGACAAGAGGTGAATGGCCCAGCTTGGTGGCCTAGCGGCTAAAGTCCTCTCCTTGAACACGCTAGGATCCCATATGGGCACCGGTTCTAATCCCGGCAGTTCCACTTTCCCATCCAGCTCCCTGCTTGTGGCCTGGGAAAGCAGTTGAGGATGGCCCAATGCCTTGGGACCCTGCACCAGTATGGGAGATCTTGAAAGAAGTTCCTGGCTCCTGGCTTCAGTTGGCGCAGCACCTGCCACTTGGAGAGTGAATCATCGGATGGAAGATCTTCTTCTCTGTCTCTCCTCCGTATATCTCTGACTTTGCAATACAAATAAATAAATAAATCTTAAAAAAAAAAGACAAGAAGTGAAAATAAGACTTGAAACTCCCTGACTCCTAAACCCACACTCAAAGTCACATATACTTTTGAGGGTTTAGTGGCACTGTAAGTAGCTTTACATTTTACGCTTAAGTCAATTGAACCAGGTCTCATCTCTATACGTTCCCTGTCTGCATCCACTTACGCATCATGGCCTCCAAAAACTCCTCTGAAGCTCGGATAACTCTCCAGAGCCCTAGACTCCCATCCACTCACCGAGTGGATGCTCCCGTACGTCCCACCCAGACCCGTTAAGATAACCCTCACAGACGGAATCCCTCATCTCCAATACTCTTCATGCTCATCTCCATCCACAAAACCTTAGGACATGCTTGGACATACCCGCCAGTTGATCCTGAAGGGCCTACAACCCCCTCCTGTACAACCTGTTCCGACTGCAGAGTTTGGGTAGATTAATAAACATATCGGAGCCTTAGAGTTCCACCCTGATTGGCTAGGATCGAATGAGAAATGTGCGTAAAACATTCAATGTCCTTCTGTCCCATTCCCTATCACAAACATCTAGTGTGTCTATGAAATTCCAAGACGGCATACTTCTGCCTCTGCCCCCACTCAGAGCTTCGCCATCCTCCCGCGGGGGACACAACCAGACGTCCCTTCTAGTCTTATCTCGGAATGGCTCCCACTTCAAGCTGTCCTCGCTGTGCGTGCCAGACTGATGGCCCCAACGCAAGCCTGATCTGGTCACGTAATTCTCTACCACCTGCAGAACACGTTCCTTTGCCAATGTCATCCACGTGGCCGTCCGCAATCACTCAAGTTCTCTGCTTTTCTCTAACCCTGCCCCCTGTGTACACACTGCCCCCTGCCACAACTCAGATGCCCTTTGACCCTCTTTACCCACCCAGAGAGAAGCTCATCCTAGGAAAGTGAGAGAAATACACGTATTGGCTAACCAAGCTCACAGGCCGACAAACACCCTGAGCCCGCTGGTGTCCTACAGAGAGAGCAACTGAGGAAAGGAAAAGCAGCTATTTACAGCATCTCAAACGGAGAGAAGCAAGAAGACGACAACAAAGAGAAGGAACACTTAGGAAAATTCTATCTTGACATGGAAGACTCCTTAAGCAAGAGGGAAACTCAAGGCCACAAAAAAAAAAAAGATTTAGATTTAGGCTCATAAAAAATGAAAAATGTCTGTACCATCAGCGGCACAAGAAGCAAAGCTAGAGCAGACATAAAAGGTATAACATCTGATTTATTAACAAGAAAAAAGACGAAGATCCAGAATCCAGAAGAAGCCTCAGAACTTGATGAAACTAAAAGTAATTCAGCACCAACAAAAGTGGCAAAGGATTTGACAGAGCAATTAGGGGAAGTACAAACTTTAAGTTTTGTTTTTTTTTTAAAGGGCAGACTTGGAAGAATCTATCAGCATTAACATGCACATAACTGATACGGAACGGCTTTTTAAATGCCATATGCAGAACAGGATACATGGTGTGCAACTGTATTTATTTTTGAAAGGGAAGAAAGGGAAAACACATTTTATTTGCCTGTCGGTGCATGGACTATCTCTGAAAGAATATACAAAAACTGGCAAAAATGAGTTGTATCCAAAAAAGGAACTGCAGCCCGGGGGAACAGGAGTGGGAGTATGCTGCTGCCTTTAATAACTTCTGAAGCCGCACCTTTCAAACATACTACCTGTCCCCCATCAAGTAAACTGAAATAAACTCCACCTCTGTTTCGGTACCGTTTTCTGAGCCTCAAAACATAAAGAGAATTCTGCTGAAATAACTGCTTTAAAGGTATACTCTTTTTGGTCTATCAGATCCACTTCTGGGACTAATTTTTTACATGTTTTATTTCTTCTAATGAAGTGAAAAAAGCAGAGAGACAGAGAGAGGCCCAGTGGTTGGTTTGCTCTCCTGCAACAGAGCCTGCAAAGCCAGGGGTAGGTCAGGCTGCATTCAGGAGCCACGAGCTCACTTTGGGTCTCCTTCACAAGTGACAGGGATGTGGGTGCTTGAACCATCACCTGCTCGCTCCCAGGATGCTTGAGCAAGAAGCTGAGATGGAGAGCAGAGCCAGGAAAGAAAAAAACCCAGGCACCCTAGCATGAAGTGCAGGCATCCCACGCCGGGCTTTAACTGCCGAATTCAATACTCGTCCCTCCGGGGAGCAACCGTTACCCAGAAACTCTGCACCGATGCTCGATGCTCAGAAGAATAAAAATACACAGAAAGATGGATTTGGAAACAATCAAGACAACAATAGGGGACTATTTAAATCGATGACACTGAATTTATACAATGAAATACTACGCAGCACTTAAAAAGGATGAAATATATCTGTGACTGATACTGAAGGACTTCCAAGTCAGAAGCTGGCGCTGTGGTATCGCAAGTTCAACTGTCACCTGTTGTGCTGGCATCTCACTCAGGCACTGGTTCGCGTCCTGGGCGTTCCACTTCCAATCCAGCTCCCTGCTAATGCTCCTGGGAAAGTAGGAGAAGAAGGCCCAAGTGCTTGGGTCCCTGCACCCATGTGGGAGACCTGGAAGAGTCTTTGGGGACATGGCTCTTGGCTTCATTCTGGCCCAGCCCAGGCTGCTGCGGCTTTCTGGGCAGTGAACAAGCAAATAGAAGAGCTCACCCTCTCTCTCCTACTCTCTCTGTAACACTACCATTCAAATAAATAAAACTAACTCTAAGGCATCATTACAGCTGACCCCCCCTTTACACATGTTTAACATTTACTATTATTATTAACCTGAGAGGCAGAGACATAAACAGGGAACATCGCCTCACTGGTTGGATCCCGTAAAGCCCCCGACCACTGGGGCTGGACTAGGAACACAGCACTCAGTGGTTGTCTCCCCTCCAGCATAAGAGCCTAACCACTGAGCCATGCTTCTGCCCCCAAGGTCCACAGCATCAGGCAGCGGCAGTTGCCAGCCAGAGCCCAGAACACGGGACAACGGCAAGGCCAAACACTTGACCCGATGTACTTTTTAAAGTGTTATTTCTTTGCTCATTTATTTTTTGAAGATATATTTATTTTTATTGGAAAGTCAGATATATAGAGAGGAGGAGAGACAGAGAGAAAGATCTTCCGTTTGATGAGTCACTCCCCAAGTGAGCACAACGGCCGGTGCTGTGCCAATACGAAGCCAGGATCCAGGAACCTCCTCCGGGTCTCCCACACAGGTGCAGGGTCCCAAGGCTTTGGGCTGTTCTCGACTGCTTTCCCAGGCCACAAGCAGGGAGCTGGATGGGAAGTGGGGCCGCCAGGATTAGAACCGGTGCCCATATGGGATCCTGGTACGTTCAAGGCAAGGACTTTAGCCGCTAGGCCACCACACCAAGCCCTACTCATTTATTTTTTTAATGCTAACTGATTGTTATCCACCTGAAAAGCAGAGCCACAGAGAGACAGAGAAAGATCTTCCATGCATAGGGTCACTCCCTATATGCCTCAGACAGTGGGGACAGACCACGCCGCAGCCAGGAACTCAGAATGCAATCAAGCTCTCCCACAGGAGCGGCCCTATCTGCTGCCCGCCAGGGTGCACATTAGCAGGAGAGTGGATCAGAAGCCGAGCCTGGACTCCATACCAGGGGGCTTCTCAGGAGATGTGGGCATCATAAGGGCAGCCTGAGTGCTGCACAATGCCCACCCCTCTGTATTTCTTTAATGTCCATTCACTACATTCAGACTGGTCCTAAAGTCTGCAATACAGATAACACATGCGGTATCTACATATCGTGCATTTATTATGTATATATAGTATACCATAATGTCAACAAACTATACTACAGTATCAACAAAACTATGTACTAATGTGAACTCTAATGCTACATACTACACTATAATATCCATAAATCATGTATTCTATATTGATCTGAAATCCCAGATTTGCTAGATGCAAAGAGACTGGGAAACTTGTCTTGCCAACCTGTGATACGGGCAGGGGGGATGGAGAAAAGGCAGACGGAACTCCACTGTCTTCTTTTATATTTCTATATTTTAAAAATCTTCTGTAGGGCCCAGCGGCATGGCCTAGTGGCTAAAGTCCTTGCCTTGAACGTGCCAGGATCTCATACGGTCGCCGGTTCTAGTCCCGGCGGCCCCACTTCCCATCCAGCTCCCTGATGTGGCCTGGGAAAGCAGTCGAGGACGGCCCAAGGCTTTGGGATCCTGCACCCATGTGGGAGACCCGGAAGAGGTTCCTGGCTCCTGGCTCTGAATCAGCACAGCACCGGCTGTTGCGCTCACTTGGGGAATGAATCATGGGATGGAAGATCTTCCTCTCTGTCTCTCCTCTCTGTATATCTGACTTTGTAATGAAAATAAATAAATCTTTAAAAAAAAATCTTCTGTAACAGCTCTTACTTGTTTTAAAATCACTCTCTTTCTGGCAGGGTTTACATGATTCAGGCAAGGTTTGAAGGGCCAGGACTGGGGAGCAGGCTGTCAGCTCCAGACCATGTTCTTAAGGCAGGGCTCACTCCCTGCATCCTGGAACACGAAACACCACACACCCCAATACCATTCCTTCCTTTATGCCCCAGCATTCACCAAACATATGTGCCATGACTGCCATCCTCTTTGGTCCTGGGCACTGAAAATGTTCAAGTTAATACGCTCGGAGTAAGCATTTTCCTCTGGCGTCAGGCCGGAGTCACCGCTGAGACTTGAGCTGTCTGAAAGCTCCAGTCTTCTCCTGCTTCACTGACAGCTCTTCTTAAACAAAACTACAACGCGATGCCCCTCGCTGCGGCCACCGGCCACCGAGGTGTCTCCCTGCCGCTCAACAGAGAAAGCATCGGAACGTCTCCACGCAGGTCCCGAAGCGACAGGCCACAGTCCACAACCTGCTTGCACTCGTAACTCAGCTTTCCCGCATGTTTTGTAAACATACTTTCCATGAACAGACAGCTTTCAAAAATATAAACCGTTTTTCCCTGTAAAAATGTACAGCTTCCGCCAAATTCAGATCAGTAAACCGGTGCACCTGCGGTGACCTCCTCCGGGCCATGTGAGCTCTGCCCGCAGCCGGCTCTGCTCTCCTGCCCACCCTGCTCTTCTTCCTTCTAGACTAGCTCCAGCTGAGCGAGGAGTTCCCACCACACCAGGGAAACAGCTCCTCCTTCGGCGGACACAGAGGTCAGTTCCGGTTCAGCCCAGCCCATCTCCCACAGAACCCAGGCAGGCAGCTTTCACGCCTCTCACTCCACAGTGCCCCTGCCTGAAGCACGGAGAGAAGGCCTGGACACCCGAGACAAGACTCTCGTTCCAAAATGATGAAGGGTCCTGTTTTTCACTGCAACGGGACTGGGGTAGGGAGAGGTGTCGCGATACTGCAAGGAGCCGTGCTGAGTTAAAGACTCCTCCTGTGTGACACCAGGAGGCCACCTGCAGAGCGCCGTCGGGTCAGCAGCCAGTCTTGGGGGGATGATTATCTGGCCAGAGACCCTCACCTCTCTGTTTCCACGCCTATCCAATCCCCAGCTGTGAGCATTTCCTTGGGCTGTTATAAGCACGCAATGAGATAGTGCATCAGTGCGAAGTCCCGTCAGCGACTTAGCCGTATTAAACATCACATGGGGTCGACTCAGACAGGAAGAGGGGTACACTGGATGGGTGACAGCCATGGCAGGCCACTCCCCCTTTCGGCCTGCAGGGTCTGGTTAGAGCCTCGGGTCACCTCTTGTCCCAAGCAGGGGCTCTCCCGAGCAGCACACGTGGGGAGGTCCTGGCAGTGCAGAAGCTGGCTCTCCTTGAAGTGACCAGTACTCCCACTCGCCAGACCCTTTCCTTCCCAAACCACACCCCCTCCTGACCCCCACTCCCATCCCCACCCCCAACTTCAGCAGGGAAGAGCCAAAGACCTGCTCCTGAAAGCAGGCTGCAAAAGGGATGGAAGACACAACATCCAGCAAAAACAGCCTTAAAGATGTGATCCAAAGAGAAGCCAGTCCAGGGCCGTGCGGTAAGCGGCCAGCAGCGCTCTCCAACCCTACTCATCCTGCAAAAGATCTCACCCCTAAACGCCTTTGTTCAAAGGTTGCACCGCGGGTAAGCTCTGTTCAGGAAGGCTTCAAGGGCTTCCAAGTCTTCCCCGACTGCCCCCGACCTCAACCCAAACTCACAGCATCACCCTGTCCAGGATCCGAGAGGCACCAGCCCGGGGCGCCCGGAGACTTCGGGGCGCGCCTTCCGCCAATCTCGGCGACCCAGCGCCCGTGGTTCCGCCTGGACAGGGTCGCTCACCTGCAGCTCAGGGATCGCAGTCCCGGAGGCCGGCCGCTCCGCCGCACATCCTCATCCAGAGCGGGTCGTGGAGTCCTGGGCCCCCGGGGGAAGGGGGCGCGGCCCCCATCGGCCACGTCCCGGGTACCGCACCGCTGCTCTCCTTTCCCGGGGCAGTGGGGTGCGGGCTTTGGGCGGCGCCTGAGACGAAGCAGGTTGCAACCAGCAGAATGGAGTGGACTTCCGAGAAAGAAGCCGCTGGGCGCAGGGGAGGGGCGCGCCCCCGAGGTCTCCCCACAAAGAGCTCCAGCTCTCCAAAGCGAGGCGCACTGCAGCCGGGGCCATTGCCCCTGGGCTGCTAGAGGGACTCGGGGAGAGAGGAAAAAGGAGCGCCGTGGGGGCTGGGCGGCGTGGGGGCGGATTGGGAGCGCGGGGACCCTCCCCGGCCCGCGGCCCTTACCCCGCACGGCACAATGAACTCAGCCCCGCTCCATCCCGGACCCCGCCCGGCGGCCTGCGTCCCCAGCCCAGCCGCTCACCGAAGAATCGCCGCCGCAGCCCAGGGCCCGGCCGGGCCGCCTCCTCGCCTCGGCCGCCGCCGCTTCCTTCCTCCCGCCGCGCTCGGGGCCGGGAGGTTTCGGGTTTCAGCCGCCGCCGCGCCCGCCTCGTCCCGCCTCGCCCCGCCCGCCCGCCACCGGCACGCGGCCCGGCCCGCGCAGCCGAGGAACTTTGCGGCGCCCGCCCCTCTGCTCCGCGCCCCGGCCCGCCCCGGCCCCGGCGGCCGCGGGTCTCTCTCCCGGCCACTTTGCGAGGCTTCCCACGATCGGCCTCGGCGGCTGCTCTTTGTCTCGCCCCAGTGTTCCTGGAAGGCTTTGTGGTCCCCGCAGGGGCCTTGCCAGTTTCCAGTTCCTCAGTCCCGGAGCGCGCGCCGCAGGGACGTCCCCTTTTCCCGTTTCTCCCCGTCGTCACCCAGACTTTGGGCTCCACGCAGCCACCCTCTGCGCCTGCCTGGGTCCCGTGGCGGGCTCCCCCGGACGCGCCCGGCCGGCTCACCCTTCATTCATCGCACCGAGCGGCGCGAGCGTCTGCCAGGTGCCCGGTACCGTCCTGGGCCCCGGGAAGGTGCGTTGTCTGGCGGCCCTGCAGGAGCCAGGGAGCCGGCAAGGGATGCAAACGCGAACTTCACCTCGCCGCTCTGTGCCGGTCTGGCCCCGGAGGTGGAGGAGCGGGCGTTACTACACACACACACACACACACACACACACACACCGCCCAAGGGTGCCGCCGCCCACGGCACAACACCCATTCCCTTGTCCGCGTCAGTTTTCCGTCCTCACTTTGTGCGCCTTATCCCTAGCCCCATTTCCCAGGTCACAGCCTTGACGAGGCAATGGAAAGCTGCTTTTTAAAACAGGAAGAAAGGACACGTAAGGCAGCAAAAATAATCAAGCAAGAAGTTATAAAACCCAATTCACTGCGGCAGGAAGAAAAACACACACACACACAAAATTAACCGGAAAACTTAGCGTAGGATTCAGATTCCTCTAACATGCATCTGTGGGTGAATCCATTAATGATTCCCTTGTCTACAGGCTGACACGTGGGAGCTGTTCCCTATTATGATCAGGCCACTGAGGCACCATTAAGAGCAATAATTTACCACTCCAGCACCTGCCAGACTCCCAGACTGCTTCAGGGATTAGGGGACCCTGGGGATCCGTGGATGGATGCCTCCGTGTTCCTATGAGATGGATGCTCTATTTGGACAAAACCAGGAGCTGCAAGCCCCATGCTAGCAGGAACCTAAAGGGTTTTGTTGATGGTGGTTTTGTTTTGTTTTGTTTTGTTTTGTTTTGTTTTGTTTTGTTTTGTTTTATTTCTCTGGACAAAGTCTGTTAGACTTAGAAATTCCTGGTTAGTTACTTAATTTACTCTGGCTCAGACACTGGCTAAGCTCAGTGACCTGGAGGAAACTAGTTGATCTTTCTGCGCCTTACTTGCACACCAAAGAGGACTTCAAAAGCTTTGTGGAAAAATGGATGCTTTCTGTGGCTTCTGCCTTTTTAAAAGTATTTTTGTCATCCCCCCCCCCATGTATAAGGTGAGGATGCGCATACCCACCCCTCTAAAGTTGCAAAGGGTAAATGAAACAAGTTAACTGATCAACCAGGATCAGAGAATCTGAAAACCAAGCTGTGAAAAATTGGCATTCAAGAAAGAGCTTAAGCCGCTGCCTGTGATACCAGCATGCTGTATAGGAGTAGCAGTTCCAGGCTTGGCAGCTCTGCGCATGCGCCTTAGCAGCCGGCCCGTGGTGGTCAGCGTGCAGTGCAGCCGGCCCGTGGTGGTTAGCATGCGGGTTCCTGCAACAAACAGGAAAGAATGTGCGAGGAGTGAACCAACAGATGGAGGATCTTTTCCTCTCAGTTTCTCCTTCTCTCTGCAAATCTGCCTCTCTCAAATAAAAAAATAAGGAAATCTTTAAAAATAAAATAAATAAATTGCAAAAAAAAAAAAAAAAGGCCAAGATGGAGTTTTGGAGCTCCCGGCTTCTTCCTGACCTAGTCCTGGCTGGTGCAACCATGAGGCAAGTGAAACAGTGGGTGGTTCATTCTGTGCGTGTTATTCTGCCTTTCAAATAAATAAATCTTTTTACATTGAAAGAAAGAAAAGGAAGGAAGAAAGAAAGAAAGAAAGAAAGAAAGAAAGAAAGAAAGAAAGAAAGAAAGAAAGAAAGAAAGAAAGAAAGCAGAGTCTGAAGTATGTGCCCCAGAGTAACATGGAGGAAGAATTAAAAACAATTACAGCTCTTGGAGCTAGGAATGCCTCATAATATAAAAGCTGCGCATCACGCCCAGTGGCCTTTTCCCACACTATCCTATCTCACTCTAAACTCATCAATGGAAAGGATTTTTTCCTCATGATGCTCATTATCAAATATATTATTTATCACAGAGGTTTTTGTTTCCCATGGCTCAGAAGCCCTGAACTTACCATGCATTTAGGGGGAGAAATTGCTGCCAACAAATGCATTTTGCAGTTGCCCTCTAAAGATTACTTTTTCCCTTCTAGAACTGTAATATTGAGCTAAGAGCAATATTCGGACAGCTGCAAAGAAAGCAGAGCAATTGTTACTAACGGTTATTTCATGATATATCACGATACAGATGATAATCAGGAAAAACATAACATTGATGTTTCACGAAAGTTTAATGTTTTTGCAAAAGAATTGTAAAAATACATGACTCTCCTTTTTCAAATCAGTTTCATGTTCTCTATGAACATTTCCCTTTCCCCCCCAAAGACTTCTGAAACAAGATCATGCAAGGCCTTTTCCAGCTAAATCCTAAATGCTGATTGAAGATCCACATCTGGTGAGATATCTTTTATATAAAATATCATTGCAATCCAGCAGTCCATGAAAAACGAATAATGGCCAAATTGCGAAGTGTGTTCTTTGTTCCTCATGGAGTATTACTCCCCCACTCTTTGCAGACTGAGTCCTCTCTGCTCCCACCTCTCAGCCTCAGTGCCACCTCCTCAGAGAAGCCCTCTCTGACTGAGCTCTCCCAAACGTCTCTATTTCCTTGGCATATAAAAGGTATCCCAATGCATGTCTTTCACGTGCCAGCATCTCCCATGGCCATCAATTTGAGTCTAGGCTGCTCCACTTCAGAGTCAGCTCCCCGCTAATGGCCAGGGAGAGCAGCCCAAATTCTTGGACCGATGCATCCAAGTGGGAGACCCAGAAGAAGTTCCTGGTTTCCTGTCTGTAGACCAGCCTGGTACCAGCCAGTGTGGCCTTTTGGGCAGTGAATTAGCAGGTGCAAGATCTCTCTGACTCGAACTCCCTCTCTGTAACTGCCATTAAAATAAATAAAAACAGGGGCTAGCACCATGGCTCAACAGGCTAATCCCCCAACTTCAAGCACTAACATCCCATATAGACGCCGGTTTGTGTCTCAGCTGCTCCACTTCTGAGCAAGCTCCCTGGGCTGGCAAAGCAGTGGAGGGTGGCCCAAGTCTTTGTGTTCTGCCTCCATGTGGAAGATGTGGAGAAAGCTGGCTCCTGGCTTTGGATCAGCTCAGCTCCAGCCATTGTGGTCATTTAAGGGAGTGAACCAGTGAATGCAAGATCTTTCTCTGTTCTCCTTTCTGTAAATCTCTCTTTCAAATAAAAACATATAAATAAAACAAAGCCTTTTTTTTTAAAGTGTACTGATATCCCAATGGTAAGTTTCATGCGAGCAGAGACATTGGCTTTTTCAGTTTACCAAATTGGGAATCAGGGCTTACTGCAATAAAACGTTGTTTTAGAGGCAAAGTCACATTTACACTAAGCTTTCCCGCACACTAGTTTACTTCCCCAAAAGCCCAACTGAGGACTGGGCCCGCCCAGGTCTGCCGTGTGAGTGGGAGGAACTGAATCTCCAGAGCCATTATCACAGCCTCCCCGAACCTGCCGAACAGGAAGCTGGGCAAGGAGCTGAACTGACTTCAACACGGGATGTACGCATCTCAACCGCGTGCTAACTACCAGGGCGAACACTCTCCGGGAGAGTGCATTTTTAAATGCATGAATGACAAATCAAAACACATAAAGTACATTTTCTCAAACTTAGGGATACCTGAGAACCCCTTGGAATTTTCTTACTTACGACATTACAGCCCCACTCATATAAAGAGAAATTTGATGTGTTGTGCTTAAACAGCATTGAAAACCAGTTCCTTCACATATACTGTCCAAAAAAAAAAAAAAAGAAAGTGAAATAAGAATTCACAGAATGAGCTGAAATATTTCCAATCTGTTAAAAGTCTTCTTTCCATGACCTGGGGTGATGCTCAGTATATAAACACTTACTTTGAATGCACCAGGATCCCGAATGAATGCTGGCTGCTCCATTTCCCATCCAGCTCCCTGCTTGTGGCTTGGGAAGGCACTGGAGGGTGGCTAGAAGCCTTGGGACCTTGTACTCACATGAGAGACCCAGAAGAAGCTCCTGGCTCCTGACTGCAGATCCGCTCAGTTCTGGCCATTGCGGCCATTTGGAGAGTGCGCCAGCAGATGGAAGATGTTTGTTTCATCTCCTTCTCTGTGTATCCGCCTTTCCAATGAAAACAAATAAATCCTTAAAAAAAAAAAAAGAAGAAGAAAAGGCTTCTATCCAGAATATATAAAGAAGTCCTACAACTCAATAGTAAAACTTTATAACCCATTTAAAGAATGAGCAACGGATCTATTTTTCTTTTCCTTAGCAACAGGGATACATACCGGCGCCCAAATGGGATTCTGTTTTTTTCAAGATAAGGGTCTAGCTGCTGAGCTATTGTGCTGGGCCTGCAAAGGATCTAAATGGCTAATTCTCCAAAGAACCCTTTCACATAATCAGTAAGTACAAGAAAACCTCCTCAATATCATCATAGCCATTGGGGAAACACCTATCAAAACAATACCATTTTACTTCGCACATACAAGGATGGTTGTAATCAAAAGGTATTAACTACAATGGGAATTACTAGAAATTAAGATCTTGTGCATTGCTGGTTGGTACAGAAAATGATGCAGTCACTTTAGAAAGCAAATTGGCAGTTCCTCAAAATGATGAATGTAAATTTAGCTTATGACCTAGCAATTCTACTTCTAGGCTATAGGCACAAGAGAAATAGTAACTTTCAGTTATTTACTTATTGAAAAAAGCAAAGTTACAGAGCAAGAAAGGGAGAGAGAGAGGGAGAGTCTTCCATCCTCAGGTTCACTCCCCCAATGGCACAATCTGAGCCAGCTTGAAGCCAGGAGCCAGGAGCCAGGAGACTCTTTTGGGTCTCCCATGTGGGTACAGAGATCCAAACATTTGGGCCACTGCTTTCCAAGGCCATTAGCAGGGAGCTGGATCAGCAGTGGAGCATCCAGGCCCGGACAGACTGTTGGCAGCACAGGTGGTGGCTTTACCTGCTGTGCCACAGCATGGGTCCCAAGAAATAATTTATATTCATACCAAAACCTATGTACAAATGTTCACAGCAGTATTACTCACAATAGCCCCAAAATGGAAGCAGCCCCAAAGACCATCAATTGGAAAGCAGATAAATTACCCATACAGTGGAATAGTATTTGATTATAACAAATTAATGCAGTACTGATACTATGTAGACACCTTGAAAATAATCTGCTGATGAAGGCAAGACACAAAAAGGTCACTTAGAAGACGATTCCATTCAAATGAAATGCTCAGGGTGGATTTTTCTATAGCCAGCGTGTAGGTTGGTGTCACCTCGAGCTGGGGCCAGGTAGGGATAAAGACCTGCCAATGATGCAGGCTTCTTCGAGAAGTGATGAAAACATTGTAAAGTTGAATGGCAGCAATGGTTGCACAACGCTGAAAATGTATCCAAAAAAACGGTGAACCGTACACTTGGAAGGGATGAACTTTGGGCATTGACATTTGTTCAACAGAACTGCTCTCAAATAAAGCAAATGCCCTGGGAGTTATTACAGTGCTGACTGCCAGGCCCCCGTCCTGCACCGACTCTGCCCAAGCTGCAGAGAGAGGGCTGCCCCTTACCCTCCCTCCAGCATCCTTCCCTTCTCCTGCAGGAAGCAGCCCCTCTCTCACCCACTGGTTTTCTCCTCACAGGTCTACAACAGCCAGGGCTGGACCAGCCATAAACCAGGAGCCAGGAACTCTAACTCACTTGATCTCGGCCGAAAGGCTGAGAAAGCGATGAGGCGCTCTAATTCAATCCAGGTCTCCCACATGGGTGGCAGAGACCCAAACAATCCATCCATTCTCTTCCACCTCCCAGGATGCGCAGTAACAGAAATGCTTGATCCGAAGTACAGGAACTAGAACTTGAACCAGATTCCAATATGGGAAACAGGTGTCTCAAGTGGCAACTTTAACCCCTGAACCAAAAGCAGATCCCGTGCAGAGTCTTACGGGTACACTGCTTCTCTGCGTGAGGAGAGTTTTTTTTCGGTAGGGTAGTGATGTAATAACTCCTTTATATTACTAAAAATTAAAGGTCTCTGTATTTAGGTAGATGATATTACAAATGTTACAGGGTTACACTTAAGGACCAGTCCTTTCACAAGTCCGGCAGGTGTAGGGCCCAAGTTCAGCACCGGGCATTATGTTCAGTCCCCTTCTGCGACCCTCCTGCACGTGACTGGGCTCCTAACTTTCTACATCTTCAGCTTTGCCACTGATTTTATCACTTCTTGGGTGTAATGGGGCTTCACTTCTGCCTCATCCTTGCATGACCCCAGGAAGTGGTGAGGGGGCCTTACACAAGAAGAAATGCTGTGGTTGATCAAATAGCTCTGACAGGGCCTGGTGCGATAGCTCAGTTGGCTAATCCTCACCCTGCAAATGCCAGGATCCTCTATGATCGGCCACGTGGGGGACTCTGAAGCAGCTCCTGGTTCATGGCTTTGGATAAACTCAGCGCCAGTCCTTGCAGCCATTTGGGGAGTTAACCAGTGGATGGAGAATCTTTCTCTCTGTCTCTCTCTTTCTATAAATATAGCTTTCTAATTAAAAAAAAAAAGAAAAGAAAAAGAAAGAAAAGAAAGATCTCTTTAAAAACAAAAAGTGGTTCTGATAAATCTGAAGCCTTGTGTAGGGAAAAGCATGCATGCCCACATCCTGGCTTGCTAGGAGCAGGTTTCTGCCTGGGCTGTGGTGCTGTGGGCTGCAGCCCTCGCTTGAAGCAGTCTCTTCAGTTGAGTGATTGAGGGTGAGACCAGTGTGTGTGTGTGTGTGTGTGTGTGTGTGTGTGTGTGTGTGTGTGTGTGTGTGTGTGTGGCATGGCAAAAAAGTAGGCAGAAGAATCTGTCCAAGAGATGAAATCTGTTTAAGTTTTTGGTGGTTTTTTTTTTCCAGTATGTACTTTCTGTGAACATTCTGAAAATTCCTTGCATGTGTGGATTTAAAAAAAAAAAAAAAACACACACAACGCAGTATACAAAATGAACTTTTCTTTGCGTGCACACTATTTGGAGCTGCTGTGTCAGATTGCCCCTAGCAGATTTCATGAATTAACATGGCAAGGCCCTTAGAGTAAGCTCTGGTATCTACTCAAAAGGCCATGTCAGATCCAACACAAAGAAGAGCACAGAGGCGAGCAGGCTGCTTAATTAGAGAAAATCAGAAACACGTGGCAAGAAATAGATTTGAATACTTCCAAGTATAGCGCAGAAACCGAAAGTAGGCTAACACAAACCGCCACCACGTCTCCTAATAGAGGTCACTTCTGGCAGCCACTCAAGTTCAGCAGAAGCTGTTTTCCACTCTGCTGCACCCGCAGCTCAGCCCTCCTCCCATCAGACCAGGTCTGCAGTGCGCCTCTCAGCCAGCCAGGTGGCCAGCGGGGGAAGCAGGGATGGGGTGAATGGCAGCTCTGACCTTCAGCCAGCAAATGGTAAGGAATAGCCTCCGAGATAAATAGAGCATGCCCTTAGGATGCTCTGAAGAGCTTGCAAAAGGCAACTGAAACATAAGTTTAATTTGATGCAACAACAACAACAACAAATTCTTGCATATTTTCTGTAAGCTTTGAATTCTCTTCATGTGTAGTTTTAATCTAAAAAAGGCAGGACTGGCATTGTGGTAGAGTGGGTAAAGTTGCCACTTGCAATAGAAATAATCCAGCTAGTGGCCTGGGAGAAAAAGCAGAAGATGGCCCAGTAGTTGGGCTCCTGCCAACACATGGGAGACCTGGATGAAGCTCCCGGCTTCAGTTTGGCTCAGCCCTGACATGAGAGCTGAGACTGAGGTGGGCCAAGCTAGGCTGGCATGCCCAAGAGCCAGAATGGGTATAGGCCAGCCAGGCTCTGCTGCAGCACTCACTGGCAAGTACCAAGACTGGGTGTAAGCCATGTCAAGTTGGACCTGGTATACCCCCTGGCAGGTGCAAAAATCCAGGTCCTAGAGTGGGCATAGTAGAAGGAACTGTGAGCACTCTCCTGCTTTGATGCAGTTCTCACTGGCTGAGTATGAGAGCCAGGGTCAGTGGCAGGCAAGGCTGCTCAAGGTCTATGTGTAGGCTGAATCTGGGGGTGGGTCAGGCTGAGCTAAGCTGCAACACCCATGGGTGTGTACAAGAGCCAGATGGGATGCGGGACAGATTGGGTTAGGCCATAGCACATCCTGGCACATGCAAAAACCGGGATGGAGGCAGGCCTGGGTGGGGCAGTGTTTAATGAGAGGTCATCCCGACTGTGCTGTGTATCTTGTCATCCACGTAGGAGATCTGAAGGAAGCTCCTGGCTTCCATCTGGGGAGTGAATCAGCAGATGGAAGATCTCTGTTTCCCTCTCATGACTCTGACTCTCAAGTAAATAAAATATAAAAAGGAGTGTCTTAAAAGATATATAAACTTCAACCCCTGTGGGCACACATGTGCGCTGGATTTGGGAGTGGACCAGAGTAGGCTAGTCGAGGTGAGTTTTGGGGGGTTGACCTGACCAAGCCACAGCACCCACTGACTGGTGTGAGTGAAGACATGGCCTGTGGTGGGCTGGGCTGTCCAAGGCTGCAACATACATCAGTTTGCGTGACATGAGGCTGGGGTCAAAACTGATCAGGCAGCTGCATCACCGGTACCTGCATTGGCTGGTGCAGGTGGAAGGCGCCTGACCCTGCATTATTAGCTGGTGCACACAAGAACCAAGGCTGAGATCGTCCCAGGCTAAGTTCCTTTGGGGATTCCCCAACTAGATGGATGGACTCAAATGTTTTTTGAGACCAAAAATCATTTTTCTAAATCTGTATTTTAAAAATAAATATATATTTTTTAAAATATTATGATTGGAAAGGCAAATTTACAGAGAAAGAGGCATGGAAGAAGAGAGAGAGAGATCTTTCATCCACCGATTCACTCCCCAAATAACTGCAATGGACAAAGCTGAGCCAATCTGAAGCCAGGAGCCAGGAGCTTCTTCCAAGTCTCCCACATGGTTGTAGGGTCCCAAGGCTTTGAGCCATCCTCCGCTGCTTACTCAGGCCACAATCAGGGAGCTAGATGGAAAGTAGAGCAGCCAGGATAGGAACCTGTGCCCATATGGGATCTTAGCTCTTGTAAGGGAAGGATTAGCTGATTGAGCCATCATGCTGGGCTCATGAATAAATTTTAAAAAAATAAATGAATTCATACATACAATGTCATCACATTCAAGATAAAGTAAATTGTAAGATACATCAAAATTTCAGATATGATAAAGCATGAAGGATATAGAAGAGCTATGTGCCTTAAGAGTTGATGGGAGATGTCCACATATTCCAATGTCAAGTGCATGGTGGGCTACATGTGTAAGTTCCTGCACAGACCAATACACATAGCCACATGTCTGTGTGCATGTGCGTATCATAGCCAACTTTCCGGATTCCTTTACTGAGGATATCCTATGTCCTGTGACTGCCCTGATTTAAGATTCGCCAAGTTCTTTGTGTTCATTTGCAAAAGACTTTCACTTATTCCGCAGGAAGCTTTTCTTTTTCTTCCTGCCACACCTGTTAGTAGCTTTCCTAAGGAAGTCAGTAACACTGTGTTGTCATTCATCACACCATGGTTACCACTAAGAATGGAAAGCCTGGCCACGCGGGGAGTGAGTGGCCTCAGGCTGAGCACAGAGCCATGGGCGTGGCTCCACCAAGTCAGGAAGAATAGTCATCCTCTCTCCTACCTCTTTAGCTTGGTCCCACTTAAATCTGACAGGTTCTAGTGGATCCCGCCCCAATGGTCTGGGCGCAGCTGGGAGCCAGAGGAGTCAAAACCCCTGGAGTCCGGGTTCCAACCAGACTTGGAGCTCCCATTTTCAGAAGGTGTGTCTTCCAACCACTCCATCGCTTTTCCTTTACCATTCCAGGGTGTGCACATGCGTGTACTGCTACATCGCAGTGTATACTGGCATATGATAGACATACACACACTCACATACACACATCTGTGTAGTGTTATTGCATTATTTTAAGTGCTGAAAATTCTAGTGTCAAACTGCTTAGATTCAATTCCATCACCAGAGGCTAGCGTTGTTGTTGTTGTTGTTATTTTTTTGAATTTCTTTTTTGATAATGACTACATGATTACATGGTTGACCAGGCTGAGATGGATCGAGGGTTAGGGAAAAGTGGGTGAAATCAATGCTTCCTAATTCTCCATTTCTAAATTGCCGCCTTGACGCCAGCATTCCCTCGGATCACTGGTTCAACTCCCGGCTCTCTGCTTCTAATCCAGCTCCCTGGTAACACACCTGGGAAAGCAGCAGTAGGACATGGCCCAGGTACTCGGGCCCCTCCCCCCGTGTGGGTGATCTGGAGGGAATCCCAGGCTCCTGGCTATTGCCCGGCCCTGGTCCAATCCCAGCCATTGTGGCCCTTTAGGGAATGAACCAGTGGACAGGCTCTTTTTTCTTCCCTCTGTGATTATGGCTTTCAAATAAAGAAATAAATACAAGAATCTAAACAAAAAAAGTTAATTCATCCCCAGTACTTATCTTTTTTTTAAGACTTATTTACTTTTATTGGCAAGGCAGATATACAGAGAGGAGGAGAGACAGAGAGGAAGGTCTTCCGTCCAATGATTCACTTCTGAAGCGGCTGCCACGGCTGGAGCTGAGCCAATCCGAAGCCAGGAGCCAGGAGCTCTTTCAGGTCTCCCACACAGGTGCAGGATCTCAAGGCTTTGGGCTGTCCTCAACTGCTTTCCCAGGCCACAGGCAGGGAGCTGGATGGGAAGTGGAGCTGCCGAGATTAGAACCGGCACCCATATGGGATCCTGGAGCATTCAAGGAAAGGACTTTAGCTGCTATGCTATTGTGCCGGGCCCCCAAGTACTTATTGAATGACCCTGATTGACAACCCCCTTTCACTGCTCTAGAAAACTTACCTTTCTTACTTGGAAAATGGGTATTGATAGTAGGCACCGTTCCTTGCTCTTGGAAAGCTCTTAACTGAGGCAAGCAATTATCATCCCCCATACGGTTGTTATTGCTACCACTACTATTTACATCGATCCTAGGGGTAGGTGTTGTGGCACAGTGGGTTAAACTGTAGCTTCAGATTTTCGCTTCCCATACTGGAGTTTCAGTTCAAGTCCTGGGTGCTCTGCTGCCACTCCAGCTTCCTGTTTCCGCCTTTTTGGAAGTATTGATGAGTGTGCGAGGATGTGGGTCCCTGCACCCGCGTGGGAAATGCAGACACAGCTCCTGACTTCAGCTGCATGCAGTCCTCGCTGTTGTAGGCATTTGATGAGTGAACCGGCAGAATGAAGATCTTGCTTTCCCGTTGTCCTTCTCTCTTGTGCTGCCCTTCAAAAACTGAAAAGAAAAATTGTCATAAAGGAATTTATCCTCATCTCTGATGTATTGGATAGAAATATGAAAGATCATTGTTTTCATTATTACTATGGTTTTCTTCTCATAAAATAACCGGCACCAAGCCAATTAAGTTGTGCCCGTGATGTGATCTAAGAGTTTGTGTGTACTCAAATCTCAAATAAATCAGAGATCTAAACTTCAGGAATGAAATCCAGGGCCAGTATGATGGCACCTGTGGCTAATCCCCTGCCTGCAAGTATCGGCATCCCATATGGGATGCTGATTCCACAGCTGCTCCACATCCCATCCAGTTCCCTGCTTATAGCCTGGGAAAGCAGTGGAGAATGGCCCAAGTCCTTGGGACCCTGCACCCGCATGGGAGGTTCCGAGGGGCTCCCGGCTTCCGACAGACTCAGCTTCAGCTTTTGTGACTGTCTCTCCTTCTCTCTGTAAAAACGCCTTTCCAATAAAAATAAATAAATCTTAAAAAAAAAAATAGAATGTCTAGACTCAAGTAAATTTTAGAAGAAAAGTTACAACCTAGAAATACAAAAAAAAAAAAAAAACCCCAAGACTTCATATTCAAAAATAATAATAGAATAGGTCAACTTGAATATGCTATTTCTATAAACCAGTTCATTTTCAAAAGAATTATTTATTTTTATTGGAAAGGCAGATTTACAGAGAGAAGGAGAAAGCAAGATCCTCCAACCACTGGTTCACTTCCCAAGTGGCCACAATGGCCAGAGATAAGCCGATTCAAAGTCAGGAGCCAGGAGCTTCTTCCAAGTCTCCCACGTGAGTGATAGGAGCCTCTTCCAGGTCTCCCATGCAGGTGCAGGATCCCAAGACTTTGGGCCATCCTCCTCTGCTTTCCCAGGCCAAAGTGGAGTAACCAGGACTAGAACTGGCACCCATATGGAAACCCCGTGGCACAGGGAGAAGATTTTGCCACTAGGCTATCTTGCTGGGTCCTAAAACAACTTTTGGAAAACAGTATCAAAAGGAAGGAAAGGGAGGAAAAAGGATGGCAGACTAGAGAGGGACACGTTAGGATGGATGGAGGAGAATTAGAGGAGGTGAAGCAGGGAGGGCATGATTCCAGATAATCAGAGCAGTCAGGCCGGCAGCAGAGACATGACTGTGCACCTGTCGGCTCAGGGATACAGCAGAGGTGGTGCTGCAGCCCTGCATCAAACAGCACCCTATCAGTAACCAAAGCTCCACCTGCAGATAAATGGCAAGTGATCACCAGGGATTCAGGAGGTCGATCAAGCCAGAGAATTGGGGTCCTGCTGTTTTTTTTTTTATCTGATTACCAGCTGAAGCAGAACAGCAGAGCCCCTCTAGAGGGACCGTGGGGGTGGAATGGAATGCATATCACAGTTCCCCCATACACCATTATGGCAGGCACACTGGGTGCTGTTTTCACTACTGTGACAAAAGCACTGGGGGAGTGGGGTGGGGAGGGGGCGGGAACAGCAAGTTGCACAGCATTAAGCTCAGGGAGAACCTGCATCTGGCTTTCCAAGGGACTTCTGCACAACTGGATACCATGAACACACTTCGCTGGGCCCACCAGGAAAGTCAAGCTGACTTGGCATGTTGCAGGTTCTATCCACAACAGGTCCAGGTTGCCCCTGACCAAGATATTGGCAGGTATCTATACAAAATACAAAAATCTGTGTTCCACCTGCAGTAGCAAACCCACAGTGGAGCACAAACAGAGACTCACACAGCTGGTGCCTACATAAGCCCAGGTGCCGCTGGGATGGTGAGCAGCAGAAGGCTGAGCAATGACACAGCCACAACACCAGATCCTAGCGCATGGAGAGAGGGGGCCGGGTGGTGCCAGCTAGGAAGGCTACAGCAGGAGCACAGCGTGGTAACCTGAGACTGAAACTCACTGACGGAGTGGCACAAGCACCACAAATGGAGAACTGGGCACTGTGAAAGGGCACTGAACAGGGCACTAGTATCAATCTGCAGCCCTGAATGTGACACAGCTTATACCAGGTAATGTAGACACGAAAAACATGAAAAGAAATGAAGAAGGACACCACGTAATGATGAAGTGATATCCTCAGCAAGAAAAATAATGAAAATCAATGTATGCAAACTAAATGCCAGTGCACTGAGCTATGTGAAACAATTGCTGAAAGAAGGAAAGGGAGAGGGCCCAGTGCCATAACCTAAGGATAAGTCCTTGCCTTGAATGCGCCAGGATCCCATATGGGTGCTGGTTTGTATCACAGATGCTCCACTTCCCTTCCAGCTCCCTGCTTGTGGCCTGGGAAAGCACTCTAGCATAGCTGAAAACCTTGGGACCCTGCACCTGTGTGGGAGACCTAGAAGAAGCTCCTGACTACTGGCTTCAGCTCAGCTCAGCTCTGGCTATTGCAGCCACTTGGGGAGTGAATCAGTGGATAGAAGATTTTTCTCTGTGGATGTCCTTCTCTCTGTAAATCTGCCTTTATAATAACAAATAAATATTGTTTTTAAAATCAGATACAAAAAAGGAAATATAATGACAGATACCTTGGAAATACATAGAGTTATTAGGAAGTATTATAAACAAATATACAGCAACAAATCAGAAGGCTTAGGAAAAAATGGATCGATTTTGGGCCTGGCACGGTAACCTAGCAGCTAAAGTCCTCATCTTGCACAAGCCAAGATCACATATGGGCATTGGTTCTAATCCCGGCAGTTCCACTTTCCCATCCAGCTCCCTGCTTGTGGCCCGGGAAAGCAGTTGAGGATGGCCCAAAGCCCTGGGACCCTGCACCCGCGTGGGAGACCTTAAAGAAGCCCTTGGCTCCTGGCTTCAGATGGCCTCGGCTACGGTCATTGCTACAATTTGAGCAGTGAAACAAAAACCCAACGCCACTTCACGCTAAAAACTCTAGGCAAGACAGGCATACAAGGAACATTGTATAACATAATCAATATGACATGAAAAATCCAACGCCAGTGTCACACTGATTGTGCAGAGATCTGGAGCTTGGCACGATGCCCACTCTCACCACTGATATTCAACAGAGTGTTACAAGTCCTAGCCAAAGCTACTAAGCAAGAAAAAAGAAATTAAAGAAATCAAATGGGAAATGATGCACTCAAATGATCCTTTTTGACAGATGTCAGGGTCCTGTACGTAAGAGAACCAAAAGGATCAACGAAGATATAGAACAAATGAACATAAGTCGATGGTCTCAGCATCCACAAACACCTTCATTGCTGAGAAAGGACTTGTAAGAACAGTTCTATTCAAAACAGTGGAACAGAAACTTAAAAAAAAAAAAAAAGATACCAAAATTCATATGGAAACACAGGTACCCACGAAGAGCCAAAGCTGCCTTAAACAACAAAAGCAAAGCTGGAAGATCACAATATCAGATTATTTTTATTGGAAAGTCAGATGTATAGAGAGAAGAGTAGAGACAGAAAGGAAGATCTTCTGTCTGCAGGTTTCCCCCCCCCCCCCAAGTGGCCACAACTACTGAGTTTGAACCAATCTGAAGCCAGGAGCCAGGAGCCTGTTTGGGGTCTCCCCCACAGGTATAAGGACCCAAGGCCTTGAGCCATCCTCGACTGCTTTCCCAGGCCACAAGTAGGGGGCTTGATGGGAAGTGGGATCACTAGGATTACAACCGGCACCCTTATGGGATTCCAGTACATGCAAGGTGAGGCCTTTAGCCACTAGGCTACCACACGAGGCCCACAATATCAGATTTTAAGACATCCAGTCACAAAATGGAGTCACTTTGATTCAGGCCTGCATAAGGTTGCTAACCTGTTCTTTCTTTTCTTTTTTTTTTTTTTAAGATTTATTTATTTTTATTACAAAGTTAGATATACAGAGAGGAGGAGAGACAGAGAGGAAGATCTTCCATCTGATGAGTCACTCCCCAAGTGAACGCAACGGCCAGTGCTGCGCTGATTTGAAGCCGGGTACCAGGAACTCTTTCCAGGTCTCCCACGCGGGTGCAGGTTCCCAAAGCTTTGGGCTGTTCTCGACTGCTTTCCCAGGCCACAGGCAGGGAGCTGGAAGGGAAGTGGAGCCGCCAGGGTCAGAACCGGCGCCCATATGGGATCCCAGTGCGTTCAAGGCGAGGACTTAAGCCACTAGGCCACGGCACCGGGCCCAACCTGTTCTTTATGCTTCTGTACCCAGTGCTTTGCCAGTTTCCTGCTTTTGGTGCCAGATCACAAGGAGTAACATGCCCTGCCAGCAACTATCATTCCAGGAATCGATGCTGTATGATGTATTCACTCATTGTTCCTATCCCTTCCTCCTATGTCTACCTAGGCCCACCCACTGTCCCCATGGCAACCTCCTGCGGTTCCTCTAGCCCAGCCACTGTCCACCCATTGTTCTCAGAGCAGCCTCCTGTGGCTGTCGAACTCGCCTGGTTCCCATGGCTGTGTAACTCACTCTTTCTATAAAAACCCATCTAACTCTCACTTGGGGTAACTCTCCGAAGGAAAGGAGAGCTGACCCCGACTGGTCGGTCTGTTTACCTGCCTCCTCAATAAACTTTGCTGCTTAGGAGAGTTGTTTGGGCTGCTTGGGGAGAGGCTCAGATTGGATGCAACAATCTACAGGGCAGTAGTCATCAAAACAGCTTAATGCTGGTGCAGAAATCGAGAAAATCAATAGAACAAAATAGAAACCTCCGAAATGAGCCTACACGTGTATAGCCAACTAATCTTTGACAAAAGAACAGAAGATAACCAGGGGAAAGGTCAGTGTCTAGGCAAATACTATTGGGGTAATTGGATATTAACTTGCAGCAGTAAGAAACCAGACCCCCATGTTTCACAAAAATCGGCTCTAAATGGATTAAGGACCTAAGTCCGTACCCAGAAATCATCAGACTACCAAAGGCAAACATAGAAAGCACTCTACAAAGATAGTTTAGAAAAGTTATCAAACAAATAGGCAAAGCCAAAACACATAGGACTACATCAAACCAAGAAGCGCCTCTACCGCAAAGCAAATGATCAACAAGTGAGGAGGCAGTGCTCACTTCCGCCTCACACATGGAGCAAAACAGAGATTATCCTACTAATAATGCATGAAACATTCCACATTTAAAAAACAAAACAAATAAACAAAGCAAAGAGGCAACCAACGGAGTTGGAGAAAATTCTTGTGCACCACACACTAGGCAGGGGACTAATATTCAGGATTTATAAAGAGCTTCAGAAACTCAACCACAGCGAAAACAAACAGCACTGTTAAGAAATGGGGAAAGGAAATCAGCAGACCTTCTTCAAAAGGACGAGTTCAAAGGTCTAACAGACATGAAAAAATGCTCAGGTTTTCTATTAGGCAAATACAGATAAAAAACTGCATTGAGGTTCTACTTGACTCCAATGAAAATAGCCTACAATTGTAAAGCAATGAACAACAACTGCTATAGAAATCAATGGTTATCAACTACACTCCACTTTGATGGGAGTGCAGGCTAGTGGGCCCCTCTGGGAGTGGGCATGGAGAGTGCTCAGACAACTGAAAATTGATCTACTGCATGACCAGGCTATCCCATTCCTGGGAATATGCCCAAAAGAAATAAAATCTGCATACGAGAAAGCAACCTACAATCTTATATTCATAACAGAACAACCCATGATAACAAAGACATAGAAACAACCCAGGTGCCCATTGATAGAGAAATGGATAAAAACTATAGTACATCAACTGCTGCTGAAATTGCAATTCTATCATTGCAGCAAATTGGTCCTAATTTTTGGACGGGTGCAATGGTTTAACTGGGTAATCCTCCACCTCCAAGTGTGGCATCCCATATGGGCACTGTTTCAAGTCCTGGCTGCTTCGCTACCTATCCAGCTCCCTGCTTGTGGCCTGGGAAAGCAGTCGAGGACGGCCCAAAGCCTTGGGACTCTGCACCTGCATGGGAGACTCAGAAGTAGCTCCTGGCTCCTGGCTTTGGATCAGTTCAACTCTAGCCAATGCGGCCATCAGCGGAATGAACCAGAAGATGGGAAATCTTTGTTTTGTTTCTCTTTCTCTCTGTAAATCTGCCTTTCCAATAAAAATGAATAAATCTTTAAAAATAACAATATCAACAACAAATTGTTCCCAACTAGAGACCGTTACATTCAGTGAATAAGCCAGTCCCTAAAAGACAAATATCATGTTTTCTACAAGATAACTTTCATGTAAAATATAGAACAAATAGGTATATAGATAAACAAGTGTATACCCATATTCTCATAGATGAACTGCATACTTAGAAGATACGTTGTGTAGGCATCTCTACTCCTGAATAAAAGGAGGGCTCTCCATGAATCAGTTAAGTATGCCTTGACAGTATGATACTGGATTTTCTACCTTTGCCTATTGCCACAATGCCATGATACATTTACATCACAGAATGTGAAACTTGCAACAATTACTAAAGGACTCTACTACTGTGATAATCTGAGCACAAATACTGGAAGGGGGAAAAGGGAGCGGGGAAGACAAAGGGGAGGGAAGAATCATGGAAAATAGTAACAATTTAGAAAAAAGGAAGGAAAGGAAAAAGCACCATAAGCAAAATCAAAGAAAGGAGAGAGCGGGGGAGGGGGAGGGAGGAAGAAAATTTGCCACTTGTGTAATAAACAAAAGAGTATGTGACAATTCGGACCTTGGCAGAGATCAGACTTCATACCCATATGGCTTGAATAAAGAGCTTGTCATGAGGGTTATGTGCAGGGCTGCGGGCAGGACTGAGGGAACACACAGGGACAGGGACGGGAACACGCCCGCCCGGAGAACAGGAGCGCGGGGTTGTCCTTAACTCCCCTCGAGGGGGGCAGAGCTTGGAGAGCTGGAGTGCCAGGGAGCTCCGCGGGAGAGCAGCGCTCACTGCTCAAGCCGAGAAGGAAAGAGCCGGGTGGCCCTCTCATTGCATCCTCTGCGAGGTAATTTCCAAAGGTCAAGGACAGGCAGGAGTTTGGTCAAGCAGTTTGACTGCAGGCTGCGGTCCTCACTGCAGATTCTCGCCAATGCAGAGGCTGCGCTGCTGGACTCACCCCGCTCCTGCAGGAGACCTGCACGGAGTTTAGGCCTCCCAGCTTTGGCCTTCCTGGCAGGGCTTTGGGGACTGAAGTCACAAATGGCAGCGCCTACTCCCTCCCTCTCTCTCTCTCCTTTTCCATCTCTCTAATTGATTAACTACTATTTTTAAAAATTCATGTAAAAATGGCATTGAAAACTTTAAACAGCATTTCTCAACATGAGCTGCATTGAGTTAAAGACAATTTAAATTTTTAAATTTTGTTTAAAAATATGTTTATCAGAAAGGCAGATTTACAGAAAGAAGGAGACAGAGAGAGATCCTTCATCCACTGGTTCACCCCTCAAATCGCTGCAATGCCCAGAGCTGAGCCAATCCGAAGCCAGGAGCTTCTTGCAGACCTTCCTCGTGGGCACATGGTCCCAGGGACTTGGGCCATCCTCCACTGCTTTCCCCAGTCATAAGTAGGGAACTGGATCTGAACTGAAGCAGCCCGGACTAGAACCAGCACCTATACAGGATGCCAAGTACTACAAGGCAGATGATTAGCCTGTTGAGCCACTGTGATGCCTCCTAAAGACACTTTAAAAAAATATGATTTGGGGGCCTGGCACAGTGGCCTAGAGGCTAAAGTCCTCACCTTGAACGTGCTGGGATCCCATATGGGCGCCGGTTCTAATCCTGGCAGCTCCACTTCCCATCCAGCTCCCTGCTTGTGGCCTGGGAAACAGTTGAGGACGGCCCAAAGCTTTGGGACCCTGCACCTGCATGGGAGACTCGGTGGAGGTTCCTGGCTCCTGGCTTCATATTGGCACAGCACCAGCAGTTGCGCTCACTTGGGGAGTGAATCATCGGATGAAAGATCTTTTTCTCTATCTCTCCTCCTCTCTGTATATCTGACTTTGCAATAAATATAAATAAGACTTTAAAAAAAAAAGGAAGGGATCCAACATGGATGGATTCCATTTTTCCTGTAGGAATTGCATTTTTGTGTAACCAAACAGTAGTTAGAGAAGGTTTTTATAAAGAAGAAATTCTAGAAAATAAATACAGAAGAAAGAGTAGAATTTTAAAACTATCATCTTGCAAGCTTTAATGAAATAATGCTTGTAGGTAACACTCATACATGGGTACTTAATCATTAGGTAGAAAGGTTGCAAGGCAACCTTAGCATCTTTGGTACACATACAAAAAATGGGATGCAGAAGAAATACAGAGGACCATTTAGGAAGTAATCTTGTATTGCACCTTGCAATACCCTATGGCTACTGAACACAAAAGAAAATGCCTAAATACTTCTATTCTTTGTTCTTGTTTAAACTTATTTATTTTTACTGAAAAGGCAGATTCACAGAAAGGAGAAACAAAGATCTTCCATCTGCTGGTTCACTCCCCAAATGGCCACAGTGGCCAGAGCTGAGCTGATCCAAGGCCAAGAGCCAGGAGCTTCTTTGGGGTCTCCCACACAGGTGCAAGGTCCCAAGGCTTTGGGCCATCCTCCACTGCTTTCCCAGGTCACAGCAGGGAGCTGGATGGGAAATGGTAACAGCCGGGACATAAACTTATTCCCATATGGAATGTCAGCACTTAAAGGTGGAGAATAAGCTCGTTGATTCATCTTGCCGGTTCTACTTCAAGCAGTAATCCCTGACCTAATTGAACTCCAGCTGCACAAAGACTGAATGGATTAGGAATCCAAATCAGGGACACTAGGACTGTTTCCCACCTACCTGATGATTTTACCTGCAGGGGGCTGTCTGCTGCCAGTTCCCTGAACTGCTGCTGATCTTGGGTGCTTCCTAACAATTGACTTTGGAATCTAAATCCAGAGAATACAGGGAAATATTCTGTCAGATGAAACATGTGGGTTATTGAAAACTGGTATCCTGTATGTGCAGAATTATATATAATATATTATATACATATATATATAGAGAGAGAGAGAGAGAGAGATTTTCTACCCACTGGTTCCCTCCCCAGCTGGTTGCAATGCCTGGAGCTGGCCCTGTCAAAAGCCGGGAGCCAAAAGATTTTTCTGGGTCCCTTGCAGGTATGCAGGGGACCAAGAACTTGGGCCATCCTCTGCTTCTTTCCCAGGCGTGTTAGTGGAGGGCTAGAGCAATAGTGGAACAGCTGAGGCTTGAACTGGTGCTGGAGGCTGTGGCTTAACTCACAGTACTAAAATGCCGGACACGCACACACAAAATTGATTATTTATGTGAAAACTTGAAGAGCTGAAGAAAATATAGATACGTCTCTTTGTGTACAGTTATTTTATTCATATTTAGAATTCAAGATCCCTTCTTGTAAGAAGCATATTAAAGTCAAAGCTTTCTGTTCTTATTACCATTACCATTAAAAAACAAAGTCACTCCCAACTCGGCACATTGGGGAAGGAATTACGGTGTTGACAGCAGTCCGGGGGCTGAGATGTCACCACGCTTGGATTCTGCTCCCGACTCAGCCCACACTGATCGTGAGCCTGGGTTTAGGGTAGATCAAGGATGGATATTTGGTGCAGGTGTGAAGGCGCTGCCTGAGTCACCTACATCTCGTTTTCTGGTGCCCAGGTTTGAGTCCGGGCTCTGTTTCCAACCCTGCTTCCTGTTGATGCACTCCCTGGAAGGCAGCAGAAGGCAGCTCAAATTACTGAGTCCCTGCCAGCCACAAGGAAGACCCACATGCAGTCTCCGGCTCTAGGGTTCATCTTGACCCACCTCCTGCCACGGCAGGCATTTGGGAAGTGACCCAGCAGATGGGAGCTCCCTCTCTGCCTTCCTTTCTTTCTTTCTTTTTTTTTTTTTTAAGATTTATTTTATTTTTATTGGAAAGGCGGATATACAGAGAGGAGAAACAGAGAGGAAGATCTTCCACCCGATGATTCACTCCCCAAGTGAGCACAACGGCCGATGCCAGGAGCCTCTTCCGGGTCTCCCACGCGGGTGCAGGGTCCCAAAGCTTTGGGCCGTCCTCGACTGCTTTCCCGGGCCACAGGCAGGGAGCTGGATGGGACGAGGGGCCGCCAGGATTAGAACCGGCGCCCATATGGGATCCCGGGCGTGCAAGGCGAGGACCTTAACCACTGCGCCACCGCGCCGGGCCCTACCTTCCTTTCAAATGAATAAAATGAAGAAGGAAAAAGGTATTAAGTCCCATGCGGTCAAGGAAAGGGGTTGAAGCGATCTAGACTCCCCATGCTGACTACCACACAGACCCTGAGAAGGCTAAAGAGACACCGATGGGAGGGAGAAGACCAGGAGATTGGAGGCAGGCAGAGAGCAAGGTGGAGGAGCGGGGACTCCGAGGATCTGTGAACCCTCCTGTCATGGTCGCTTTCATTTGATTCTTGGTTTGTGAGAGGAAGGAAGAGCATCCAGAATGTTCTTTCAGTGACTGTGACGCCCACCCGGTTAAAGGCTGCTGCTGGTGGAAGGGAAGCTACTTGGGATTCTCCAGAGAGGCAGATGGTGGGCGCCCAAGGGGGCGCATGGCTCCCCCTGACTCCTGGCCCACAGTGTGGTGCTGTTTCCCACACAGGCTCCGCAGTCTAGATCGGGACTTCGGATCTCCCATAAGTGTGAGCTAAACAGAAGCCTGCTCTCCACAAAGCCAGATTTCTTGGGGCTTCCTTGTAATGACAAGTGAAGTCTTACAGTCATTTTAAACCTGAAAGCTGTGTGTGTTGTTTGGAGCACTGGTTTTTAAAAATTCTCTTTCTTTTCTGTAGGTTTATTGGGGATTTTCTTTGGAAATTATCTATGAATCTTGTGGCAGGGGAGACCTAGGGGAGTTTGATCTTGGGGCTTGGGTGGTGGGAGCTTCCAACAACTTGGCAGCTGCTGGAGGTTCCTGGGCCAGGTGGTACTCAATGCTTGGAGCCCTGACCAAGGCCACTGCATCCACGCGGTGAGTGAGTCCTGGGCTTGCTTGGACCTGAGAGATTTTTCCCTTTATGCTAAGTACGCTGTAAAAGAATCTCTTAGGAGCTAGGGCAGGTCCTGGTTCTGCCTGCTGCAGCCATATTGCAGTGGGGGGGGGGACCTAGGGGAGTTTAACCTCAGAGCCTGGGTGGTGGGAGCTTCCAGCAGCCTGGCAGCTGCTGGGTACCCCAGCCATGTCAGACTCAATGCTTAGGGCAATAGCCCCAGCCACCACTGCCTCGTGGTGAGCAAGTCCTGAACTTGGGGGCAGCCAGTGTGTCTACTGACACTGGGCTCCACCCATTGTCCATCAGCAGCAAGCTCTAGGGTCTTGAGGGTGTGGAACTGCTGCCTAGGGACATCCATGCATAAGGCTACTGTGCATGTAGGTGAGGAATAAATCCTAAGGGACTCACAATGACAGGGTCACTTTACTTGCGGGTAAGCAAGGGGACTGAGACCTGGTGGTTTGGAGGAAGAGTCTGGATGTCTGTATGGGTCAGACTGAATCGCCAGCCTACCTGGGAGTCCTGAGTAGGGCTTGTTATCATGGAACATTGCTGACCACCACACGCCAATCCATGCAAAAGCTAAGGCTGGGGGTTTGCCTAGCAAGGCTAGATCCTAGTACCTGACTGAATGTCAGAACAGGGGATAGGTCACATTAGGCAGGGCCTTGACATTAACCAGCACACAAGAGAACCAGGTCAAGGAGTAGATTCTGTGCAATATGTGTGGGTCAAACCCTGTGGAAATACAAATCCCGCTGGTTAGCTCAAGAGTTCAGGTGATGATGGGCTGAGCTAGGTGTGACCATGGAACCTGCCATCACTCACGGCTATAGGGACCGAGAACAGTTTAGGTAGATCCAGGCTGTCACACCTGCATGTGCATCCTAAAGAGGGTGTGGGGTGAGCTGGGTTACAACATTCACAAGCTCATACAAGTCCAAGATGGAGGGGCAGGCTATGGAGGGCACTGGCTTAACACTGGCACGTATGAGATCTGGGTCTGGGAGTGGGCCAAGTGGGGGAATGTGGGAAACTTCCCTAGTGGGTCATAGCTCCCACTGGTGATCAGGCCTGAGGGTGGGGGAAGCTGGACAGGGTAATTTCAACTGTTGGCTAATGTGTGGATTGCCTTTGGAAGGGGGCAGACCGGGCAAGGCTGAGCCAACCTTACCTCATCAACAACTGGCGAAATTAGGCTGGAAACTGAACAGGTCAGGTCAGGCGAGGCTGTTACACCTACTGGTTTGCATGAGCCAAGGATGGGAGCTGACTGAGCAGGGCTAGGTTCCAGCACCTGGCAGCGAGAGTCAGGACTTGGGGATAGGCTGGGTCAGGCAAGGATACAGCATCCAAAGACACAGGCCAAGACTGGTGAGGGACTAGGCCAGAACTGGGTCAGAGCAACCACTGGCGTGCACAAGATCTATGGCTGGTTTTAACAGGCCTGGTTGGGGAGCTAAGGAGACACCCTGTCTGGGTTGTGCTTCCCACTGGTGAGTGCGGGGGCCAGAGTGGGAGCTGCGTTCTGATCTGGATATGACTGCAGTGTCCTTTGGCACAAGTGTGGACAGGGGCTGGGCTCACAAGACTAGGCTAGACCCCAGCACCCACTGGTGCTCAAGAGGACCAGAGTAGGTGCAGGACAGGCTAGGCTAGGTCATGTGTGAGCTGTGTCTGTGTGTAGATCAGGTTTGGCTGGGCTGAAACATCCAACAGTAAGAACTGGAATGGGTTGAAGGTCAGTTAGGAAAGGCCACTGTTCCTGCCAGGACAGGAGGTAGACTAAGTAGGGCTGGCCCATGGACCTACCAGTATGTGTGAGACCTGACACTGAGAGAGGTTCTGATGGAGGAGCTTGGGAAACTCCTCCGGCAGGACACATCCCTGCAGGTAAGTGTAAGAACCACGATAAGATGCAGCCCAGACTAGGCCAGAGAAAGGCACCCACCGGTAGACAATTGGCACAGGTTGGAAGTGAACCAGGCTGGGCCAGTTCACATCAACCGCTGGTGAATCTGAGCAACAAAATGGAGTGCGGGTTGGGCCAGGTCCGCTCGCAACATAGTACCAGTACATATTAGGGCTGGGACTAGGTACCAGCTGGGCTAGGCTGTAGCTCCCACCAGCATCACCTGGAATTTAAGGTGGGTTGGGCAGGGCCAGGCTACAGCATCCACTGGTACATGCCTAGGCAAGGGGACCATGCCAAACTGGGCTGCAGCACCCAACCTGCACATGTGAGAAGCAGGGGGGAGGGGACAAAGCCAGTAAGGAGGGTGCATGGGGCTCCCCTGCTGGACCACCACTCCCACTGGAGAGTGTGAGTTGGGATGGGGGCAGACCAGACCAGGCAGGGCTGCAACAGTTGTTGGCCTCATGTGAGCTACATCAGGGAAAAGCCAGGCTGGGTTGACTGTTCCTACTGGTACAACCTTAAGTCAGAATGGTTGGTTGGGCTTTGCCGCAACATCAGCTGACAAATGCTGGTACTGGGGAAAAACTCTGTCAAGCTAAATTGCAGAACCACCTGGAGAGTGCAAGATCCGGGAGTGGGAGTCGACCCAGTAGGCAAACAGTGGACACCTCCCTCTTGGGTTATCATTCCCACTGGTTAGCATGAGAACCAAGATTAGGGCAAGCATGGCTAGACAGAAAGGCACCTGCTGGCAGGTGTGTGGGCTGGATAGTCAGGCTGGTTGGGTTGAACTAGGCTTCAATGCCAATTGACATATATAAGAGCTAAGTGGGATGTGAGACAGACTGGACCAGTCTGCTGTACATACTGGCAAGCAAGGGAATCACGGGACAGGGGGCAGGCCTGATGGGGTTATTGTGGGTTGCTCTGACTAGGCTGCAGCTCCCACTGATTTGTGTGAGAGAGAAGTGTGTGGTGGGCAGGATCAGACTGGGCTGCAACACCCATTAGTTTGTGTAGAAGACAAGGCTAGAAACAGAACTGACCCGCAATTGCAACCACCAGCATATGCATAAGCTGATTGGGGTGCCGGACTGTGCCGGACCCTGTACTGGCAAGTACATACAATAATCAGGTCTGGGATCACCTCAGACAAAGTTTCTTTGGGAATCCCCCCAACTGAAATGCTGAACTCAGAACTCCAACTATGGAGAGAATTACAGGTTCCATGGTCTGACTGTGGAGTGCATATGTCAAAGCTGAGCCTCCTCAGAGGCTCAGACAGCAGTGGACAGCATATCCAGGTGCACATGGAGAATATGGCAGTATACTGGAGCCTGCAGAGGATACATGGTACCACAATGGAGGACAGAGGACAGAACAAATCAATCATCTACCCCAGCCACATGTTGGCAATGAAAATATGGGCAAATGGAGACTCTAAGGTGAACTATGTCAACCAGTGGATTCTGAAGAGATATCATCGTACTTGGAATGATGAGATTGGCAGCAATTCAGAACTGTTGGATCATCAAAACTTGAGCAGTGCCCTCAGAGCATGCCTCATATCAGAGACCCTGGGATGGGTGGGAGGCTGTGTGGGGTTTCTCTCTTTGTCTCCCCCTCTCCCCAGATACAGAAAAAAACGAGAGAGAGAGAGAATGTGGAAACAATGGTTTTATCTACTTTCCTGTAGCCCTTGACCCTTTGAGCCCTAATCAATTATTAAAGATCATCAAAATAATAATAGAAAAATAATAATTCTTTAAAAAGGAAATGACCTATGAGACTTCTGTTAGGAAAGTTAGAAAGGACAGAGGAGCCGAGGGCCCCTAGCGGCCAGTGTTGGAGGTGCAGCATCGCCTGCCCATGGCCAGCTGGCCCAGAATTGCTCTGAGAAAGGAGACTTGGTTCCCTGCAAGGTCTCAGCGAAAGGGTGGCAGGGATGGGACGACAAGGGGGAAGCAAAGGATGAGCAAATGCCGATACAAGCGTGTAAGCCACAGGTGTGTTCAATATTTACTTCCCACAACTACTTTTCATGTATTGCGCTTTTTTTGTTTTGTTTTGTTTTGTTAATATTTTGACAATCTTTACATAGTTAATTAGGGTAAAGAGGTTCAAGAGCTACAGGAAAGTGGGTAAGACTATTATTTTTTCCACATTGTTTCCTTCATGTTTAAAGGGGGGTATTAAGGGAGAAGGCCCACCCAATTTCCCACCCTCCCTAGGTCCCAGTTGTAGGGTATACTCTGAGGTTCTTACTCAAGTGGTTTTGATATTTCAACAGTTATGAATCGCTGCCAGTCTTGCCACTCCAAGCTCTGTGAGGTCCTTGAAGAATCCACTGATTGACATAGTCCATCATACTCTCTGTTTGCCCTGTATTTCGTTGCCAAGATATAGCTGAGATGGTTGATTGACCTGTTCTGTCTTCTCTCTTTTCTTGGTTAGGGTTCTGAGTCCAGCATTTTGATTGGGAAGATCTCCAAAGAAACTTTGTCTTAGGTGTTCTCAAACCAGATTCTTGTATGTGCCCACAAGTACAGGGCCTGGCACAGTCCATCACCCTGATCAGCTGGTGGTTGCAATAGCTGGGTTGGTTCTGTTTTCACTCCCGACTTCCACTGGAACCAATGGGTGTTGCAGTCCAGCCTGGTTCTGCCCAGCACATACTCGGCCCTCGCATAAACCAGTGGGAGCTGCAGCCTAGTTGGAGCGACCCACAATAACCCCCACCAGGCCTGCCTCCTACCCTGGTTTGCCAGTATGTGTAGCCGGAGTCCAGTCTGTCCCACACCCCATTCTACCCAAGTCGCTGTCCTAGTTTTATGCCTTCCCATGGAAGTGGTAACCCAAGAGGGATGAGCCCACTATTTCCCTCCCAGGCTTCTCCCACTCCCAGATTATGCACTCTCCAGATAGTTCTGTGGTTTGACTTGACAGAATTAGCCCCCAGTGCCAGCTTCTGCCAGCTGATGCTGTGGCTAAGCCCAAACAACCCTTACCTACTCTAATTTTGTTTGCACCAGTAGGAATAATCAGCCCAGCCTGGTTTTTCCATGATCTAGTCCACATGAGGCCCACAGGTGTTGTAGCCCTGCCCGGTCTGGTCTGTCCCCACCCCAGCCCATGCTCTCCTGTGGGAGTAGCTGTCCAGCAAGGAAACTATCCCTTACTCCCCTGCCGGCTCTGCCCCCTCCCTTCCTTGTTCTCATGCTTGCTGGTTTGGCACTGCAGTTCCTTCCAGTACAGGCAACCTCACCTTGGCATTCCATATTGTGCACTAGTCTTTGTTGCGACCGAACCTGGCTCGACCCACACTGTTCTGGTGCTTGGATTACCCAGTGGATGACGTGGACAGATTCAGCCTGGTCTTCCCCCGACCCCTGCCAGTTGTATGCCAGTGGGTAACTTTCCATAGCCTGTTCTGGGCTGTTTCCTATCATGTTTCTTGCGCTTACCTGCTGGGTCTGTGTCCTGCCAGAGGAGTTGCCCAGGCTCCTCCATCAGAACCTTTCCCAATGCCAGGTTTCACGCTTACCAGTGAGTCCATGAACCAGCCCTACTCAGTCCACCTCCTGTCCTATCAGGAACAGTGGCTTTTCCTGACTGGCCTTCAACCCAACCTGGTTCTTGTTGTTGGATGTTTCAGCCCAGCCACGGTTTGTCCATACCCACATATGGCTCACACATGGCTCAGTAGGGGGTTGAGACCTTGCCTAGTCCATCGCACATCTATCCTGATCCTCCAGTACACCAGAGGGTGTTGGGGTCTGGCCCGGCTTGGTGGTAATGCGCTTTTCTAAACACATAATTTAAAATATTGCAGATTTTAAAAAAAATAGATTCATTTATTTATTTTTATTTGAAAGGCAAATTACAGAGGGAGAGCTCTTCCATCCACTGGTTTACTTCCCAAGTGGCCTCAATGACCAGTGTTGAGCCGATCAGAAGCCAGGAGCCAGGAACTTTCTTCAGGTCTCCCACATGGGTGCAATGTCCCAAGGCTTTGGGCTGTCCTTGACTGCTCCCAGGCCATAAGCAGGAAGCTGGATGGGAAGTGGAGCTGCCGGGATTAGAACTAGTGCCCATATGGGATCCCAGTGTGTTCAAGGCAAGGACTTTAGCCGCTAGACCACTGTGCCAGGCCTCTCAATTATTTTTGTTTACTTATTTTTTAAATATAAGCCAAGAATTTATTTTTTTTACCAATTAAATTTACAAATATTAAGATTATAAAGCCTTGTGTTGACCAGGAGACATAGTGAAGGAATTAGTTTCACTGTGTGTTTATAGTATATAAAATGGTAGGGAAGGCCTCCCCAAGAAGCCGTTGAATGTTACTAGGACAAATAGATGCTGGACTCAATGCTGGGTGTGTGCTTGCAATGAAGGAATCTCAACTGAACTTGAACTGTGGTTATGCCCCATGGGCGGAGGGTTGTGGGAGGAGTGGGGGAAATCCAAGCACCTATAAAACTGTATCACATAATACAATGTTATTAACAATTTAAAAAATTTAAAAAAAAATAAATGGTACATTCTTTTTTTTTTTTTAATATAGTTTTATTTTGAATTGTGAGGTACAATGGTGTGTAGGTTGGGATTCCCCTCCAAACTCCCTTCTCCGTGTCAGATTTTTCCCATTTTGTTACAATAGTGTAGTCCTTCATAAGGAATCATAATTCTATCAGTCTTTTATCCAAGTGTACCCCGACATTGTTGGTACAGACAATGTCAGATAGTCCAGCATCCCATTGTCCACACATGTCCAACAGGTTCATTGCGAATCCATCTTTTGTCTGGATGCAGGGATGCATGTTCCATTATTCCCCCACGTCTTTATATGATAGACCCTGCTGCTCCATCACTATACATTGCCATAAGTGAGAAGCCATGAAACAAGGTCAACAACTGGTATGAGTTAGACAGCCACAACAACAACAACAACAACATCAACAACAAATTACAGCACCATGAAAAAAACAAAACAAGATGTGCCAATGAATAACCAACACATGAGTGACAAAAAGGGAACACAGAAGTCTCTTCGGAAAAATGATGCCATCGTATGATTCATGAGCACGTGATGAATTCGACTAGAGAAAAGAGATTATTTGGAATGAACCAAACTGAAATAAAAAAACATCAAAACACATGGGATACAGCCAACAAAGCAAACAAACAATCAAAAAACAGTATGGATTGGACTATTAGAGCTACATTTTCCATGTTGGTTTCCTTATATAAGAGAGAATATGTGGTATTTGTTCTGATTTGACAAATGGTATGTGACTGATATCACTGAGCATAATGGTCTCTAGTTGGGACCACCTGGTTGTAAATAGAGTAATTTCATTCTTAGCTCTAAATGGATCAAGGACCTAAATCTACACCCAGAAACCATTAAACTATCAAAGGAAAACATAGGAAGCACACTCCAAGATATAGGGACAGTTAAAGACTTCTTAGAACAGACACCAAAAGCACAGGCAGCCAAAGCCAAAATGAACAAATAGGACTACATCAAACTAAAAAGCTTCTGTACAGCAAAGGAAACAATTAACAAAGTGGAGAAGCAACAAACAGAATGGGAGAAAATTTTTGCATACTACACAAATGATAGGGGACTAGTATCCAGGATTTACAAAGAGCTTCAAAAACCCAGGGATAGTAACAAAACAAACAAACAAAACAAACAACAAAAACGGTAACAAAATGGGCAAAAGAAATGAACAGACATTTCTCAAATGGCTAACAGACATATGAAAAGGTGCTCAGGCTCCCTAGCCATCAGAGAGATACAAATGAAAACAAAGTTGAGGTTCCACCGAACTCCAGTGAGACTGGCCTACATTCAGAACTCAACTAACAACATGTGCTGGCGCTGGCGTGGATGTGGGGAGAAAGGCACCCTCCTTCACTGCTGGTGGGAGTGTAGGCTAGTACAACCACTGTGGAAATCAGTATGGAGAGTGCTTGGAAACTTGCAAATAAACCTGCCATGTGACCCAGCTATCCTGCCCCTAGGAAAATACCCAATAAAAGTGAAATCTGCCTGTGAGAAGGGGATCTGCAGTCCTATATTTGCAGCAGCACAATCTACGAGAGCAAAGACATGGAAACAATCCAGATGTGTGTCCAAGAAAGAATGGTTAAGGAAACTGTGGTACATCTACTCCATGGAATATTATTCAGCTATTATTTTTTTTTAAGATTTATTTATTCATATTGGAAAGACAGATTTACACAGTGAAGGAGGGACAGAGGAAAAGAACTTCTACCCACTGATTCACTCCCCAAGCAGCTGCAATGGCCAGAGCTGAGCCTATCTGAAGCCAGGACCCAGAAGCCTCCTCCTGGTCTCCCATGTGGGTGCAGGGTCCCAAGGCCTTGGGCCATCCTCTGCTGCTTTCCCAGGCCACAAGCAGGGAGCTGGATGGGAAATGGAACGGAGCCCTTATGGGATCCTGGCAAGTGCAAGGCGAAGGCTTTTGCCCCTAGGCTGCCATGCTGGGCCCAATTATTTTTATTTTTTCAAACAGGTTTAGTGATGTGGGGGAGTTGCTGGTGTTGAGGTATGTTGGATTGAGCTGACACCTGCAATGCTGCCTTTCATGCCAGTGGAGTTCCCGCTGCTCTGTTTCTGATCCATCTCCCTGCTAATGCAGGTACAGATGCAACGGAAGATGACCCAGGTGCTTTGACGCCTGTCCTCCTGAGGGAGACCCTGATGGAGTTCTGGGTTCCTCATTTCAGCTTAGCCCACCCTGGCTGTTGCAGCCGTTTGAGCACTGAACCAGTAGATGGAAGATCTCTCTGTAACCCTGCCTTTAAAATAAATAAATAGATGCATAAATATTTTTAGATAGATAAATATTTTTAAAACGTTGTTGGGGGCACTGTTGTAGTGCAGTGGGTTAAGTCATTTCCTGTGGCACTGGCATCCCATGTGAGTGCTAGTTTGAGTTCCTACTGCTCCACTTCCAATCCAACTCCACGCTAATGTGCCTGAAAGAGCAGCAGGAGATGACCCAAGTGTTTGGGCCCTTGTCTCCGTGTAGAAGACCCAGGCAGAGTCCCACCTGGACCAGCCATAGCTGTTGTAGCCATTCGAGGAATGAACCAACTGATAGATGATCTCTCTATCTTTGAAATAAATAACTACATTTTAATGAAGAAAATCCTTGAGTTTTGTCTCCTTAAAAGGCAGAGGAAAACCTTCCATGTGCTGGTTCATTCCTAAAATGTTTACGGTAGCCAGGGCTGAGACAGAAGCCAGGAACTCAGTCTGAGTCTCCACGTGGGAAGCAAGGATGGAAGTGCTTGATGTGTCCCCTGCTGTCTTGGCAGGTTGCATTAGCAGGAAGATGAATCAGAAGCTGAACATCTGGGATGAGATACCCAGCACTCATTATATGGACATGCAGCTGCTTAGCACACTGTGCCAGATCACCCACCCCTTCTGTGTCCAATTCTGGGGCAGGTACTATAGCAGCTTCTTGAGTTCAGAACACTCACGATGTGTTGCTATACTGCATGAATTTGCCTTAGCATGTCCCTTCCCCATATACCCAAGTCTAAATTCTCCCTGAGATCATGAACTTCAGTGGCTGTTCCTGCATGCTGTGACCCGTGTCTTCCGCCTCTAGCACCAATCCAGCCATAACCAAGCTCACTCCTGTTGGAGTCCAGGCAATCATGCCATCTTTGCATGCTGGCTTCCTGAGGACTCAGGTGTGACCCTGTCAAAGTGGGCATCCGGGATTCTAGGTGGGAGACTCACCCCCCAGGCCCCATTCTTTATCTTCTGTCACCTGACCTGACTCCAGGGCTTCTCTTGGACTCCTGGAAGAGCAGCAAGATAAGTCACTGAGGATTCCCTGAGTTCTGTGTTAGGATCAGGTATTAGTTTTGTGGTCCAGGTTAGGATCTCATTTTTTTCCTGGGTTATTGCCTGTTACAAGGCATTTTAAGTACAGGCACCAATGCAGCTTAATAAAGTGATAGGGTTTATTCAGAAGGTAAGGAATATAGACACATGTGGGCCATGTTCAAGGAGAGTGGGCCAAGAAGGGGTGAGAGAGAGAGATTGCCATCTGCCATTATCCGAGTCCATCTGTGGGGAGCCAGAGAAGAGAGTGCAAGAGGGCAGGCCCCTCCTCAGAGGGGCTCTTATGGAGCTTGAAAGGGGGGTGATTGTATAACACTGTCTCCCTCAGGTCCCAGACAATGATAGGTGAGCATCATTTGACTCACAGGTAGGCAGAAAGAATTACTTCTACAGGCTGGGGAGGGATGGCTTCCAGGCCTGTGTCTCTGAACTAGCTGCCTAAGCCCATATCATTAGCGTCCAACATCTTTTCCATATTCAGAAAACAGAGTTGTGGTATGGTGTATAAAGCTGTCACCTGTAACGCTGGCATCCCAAATGGGTGGCAGTTCAAATACTTATGCTGCAGCTCCCTGATAAAGTGCCTGGGAACATAGTGGAGAATAGCTTAAATGCTTGAGTCCACTTGCATGGAGGACCAGGAAGAAGTTCCTGGATCCTGGATCCTGCCTTCAGATTGGTCCACCTCCAGTGGTTGTGGCCTATAGGGAGCAAGGCAGCAAATATAAGATTTCTCTGTCTTTCCCTCACACACTCTCTCTCTCTGTGTCTCTAAGTCTGCTTTCACATAAATAGATCTATTAAAAAATGGTTCAAAAAGAAAACAGAGCTGTGTGTTTGAACACTTTTAATTTACCATGCAAACCTTCTGTGACAGTTCTATAGGCTATTAAATAATTAGGGTAGCAGTGGGAAGGGGTCTCTTTAAAAGGATACAAAATGCTTGCTTTTGACCAGAAAGTACTTTCAGCAAGAAAAAAAAAGTGCCTTCTCACCATTTGGATTTTCACCTGATCAGGAGTGGTTTAACAGTAACACCCTTCCGATGGCTAGACAAGATTACACTTTCTGGCTTTGTCTGGATTGTTGGCACTGTTCTGAGCTCCCAACTTGTGCTTGAAAGACACCACTTCTGGGCTACACAGGACTGCGACTTGTTAATCCTCCTCCTTCAAGCGCTGGTGTCCCATAAGGGCTCTGGTTCATGTCCCAGCTGCTCCCCTTCCCATCCAGCTCCTTGCTTGGGGCCTGGGAAAGCAGTAGAGGACAGGGTTAAAGCCTTGAGGACTCAGCACCTGCATGGGAGACCTGGAAGAAGCTCAGCTCCAGCTGTTGCAGCCATTTGGAGAGTGAACTAATAGATGCAAGATCCCGCTGTTTCTCCTTCTCTCTGTAAATCTGCCCTTCCACTAATAAATAAATAAATCTCTTTTTTAAAAAGTCACAACTTCTATCATTTTTTCAAGTCACTCCTTTCTTGGAGCCCCCCTCCTGATACTGTAGCAGGAGGTTTCTATCTTTAATAAATACTGCTTTGTTCACTGAGATTTTCTGCATGAAAATTCTTCTTTTATGTGAGAAAAAAATCAAGGACCCTTTTTTCTTTGGCATTGAATTCCCCACAATATTTATGTAACGATCAATGATTTCTGAAGGGGCTCCAAAGTTAGTGTTATACATGACTGAGTCAAGGATTTGACTCAGGTGTTAAAGAGAAGTGGGGAGTGTTATGGGGTGCAGCCAGTGATAGCAAGCACCCATTGACAGTGGACAAATGAAATGTGGCTGTGTCCCCCACCCTCTGTCCTGAAGGTGGGTCCTAACAGCAATGGAATGTTAATTTCATCCTCAGCCACTCTCCCACCCTCCACCTGGGCATTCGTTCCTGCCCACCTGTGAACTCATCTATCAACTGAGAGGGGATGGTATTGCATTGTTGTGTAGCCACTCCCCACACATGCCCCTTTAAAGGGCCCGTGAAGCAGGGGCTCCCTCTCTTTCTGCTCAGGTGCTTCCGTTGCTCTGGCACCTTGACTCTTGGCTGACCCAGGACAAGTATTCCCCTGAGCATGGTCCCTGTGTACTTCTTAGATGGGACAATGGATATAGCAGTGATATTTCTGGTTTGTGTACTATCAGGAGTTCCAGGAAAGGTGAGGCCTGGCAGTGATGGAATGTGGGCAGAGAAGCCAGGGAAAGGTGAATGCAGCTTTGTAAGTGTGTCCAGGTTATTCATTGGATGCCTCTTAGGATAGTTTATACTGCTGGGGAAGCTGGGACATAGGTATTCTGCTTAATGGATGGACTTGAGCGTAATGACCATTTGTTCCTCTTGGGATTATGTTTGGTTGGATTGCCATAGGGACTTGTAATTTGCTATTGTGCTCTATTATCACCAAGCTTGGTTAATAAAGACTCCTTAATAAACCTTAGACATGTCTGGTGTGGTCTCGCTTGTACCTCATAATAGCATCAAGGTACAACAGGTATTATTATTATTATTATTATTATTATATGACTATTTAAAATACTATTTTATGCAAGAGAACATTGTGACCCTAGAAGGTCAGCAAGCACAGGATTACAGTTGATTGGATAATATTTACATGAGACCAACTGAATGGCTACCTTTTGTTTACCTGATCGGATATCATTTGTATAAGAACAGTTGAATGGACATTATGTGTGTGAGAACACTTGGTGGAATACACAAGACAAAAGGAGTTCTAAACAAAAGTATAGAAACGGTTGATGGGTTTGTTGATGAGCTCAATACTTCCTCCCTTATCCCATATGACCCTCAGTGTATAAAGTCTGATGCCACTAATAAACTTCAGCTTTGATCATCAGTCAGAGTCCATGAGTGTTATTATCGGTTCCATGCACCAAGTCCATTGCTGAGGGACAGCGACAATTTTATTTTACTTGAAAGTCAGTTAAAGAAAGAGAGAGAGACAAAGAGAGATCTTCCATCTACTGGTTCACACCCCAAATGGCTGCAACAACCAGAGCTGGGCTAGTCTAAAACCGGCATCCAGGAAACTCCTCTGGGCTCCCATAGGGGTGCAGGAACTCAAGAACTTGGGTCATCCTCTACTGCCTTGCTAGGCCATTAGCAGGAAGCTTGATTAGAAGTGGAGCAGCCAGCAATAGGATTGACTCTCATATGGGGAGGTACTGGCACTGCAGGTGGCAGATTAATGTGTTATGCTACCACATTATTATCATTATATTATAGAAACAGATGAAGAGGCATTGTGTAAAGCTGAACAGTCAGGATGTAGCTGATTCAAGAAACTAAGAAGTCTGCTGACTCCCAATCTCACATTAGATAACATAGTTTATGCAAATACGTAGAGCTTTCCCTGAAGTCAACCTCAGCTTGCCCACAAACATTCTATTAGCGTTTAGAGAGGGAAAAGGCTTATCCACCCACGCACTTCTTAACAAACTTAGTTTTTATTTATTTTTTTTTTCTTATTAATAAATTTTATTTTGACATTCTTTACATAGTTAATTAGGGTAAGAAGGTTCAAGGGCTACAGGAAAGTGGATAATACTAGTATGTTTTCCATATTGTTAGCTTCATATTCAAAGGGGGGTATTTAAGGGAGAAGCCCACCCAATTTCCCACCCTCCCCAGGTCCCGGATATAGGGCATGCTCTGAGGTTCTTGCTCAAGTGGTCTTGATATTGCCACAGTTATGAATCACTGTCAATCTTGCCACTCCAAGCACTATGAGATCTTTGAAAAATCCACTGATTGACATAGTCCATCATAGCTGAGATGGTTGGTTGACCTGTTCTGTCTTCTCTCTTTTCTTCGTTAGGGTTCTGAGTCCAGCATTTAGATTAGGAAGATCTCCAAAGAAACTTCTTGTATGTGCTAACAAGTACAGGGCCTGGCACCGTCCATCGCTCCAATCAGCTGGTGGTTGCAATTCCTGGGTTGGTTCTGTTTTCACTCCCGACTTCCACTGGAACCAATGGGTGTTGCAGTCCAGCCTGGTTCTGCCCAGCACATACTTGGCCCTCACATAAACCAGCAGGAGCTGTAGCCTAGGTTGGAGCGACCCACAATAACCCCAACCAGGCCCACCCCCTACCCTGGTTTGCCAGTAAGTGTAGCAGTAATCCAGTCTGTCCCACATCCCATTCCACCCCAGCCGCTGTCTTAGTTTTATGTCCTCCCATGGAAGTGGTAACCCAAGAGGGATGAGCCCACTATTTCCCTCCCAGGCCTCTCCCACTCCCAGATTCCAGTTGATGCTGCCCAAACAAACCTCGCCCACTTTAATTTTGTTTGCACCAGTAGGAATAATCCGCCCAGCCTGGCCTTTCCCTGATCTAGTCCACATGAGGCGCACAGGTGTGGTAGCTCTGCCTAGTCTGGTCTGCCCCCATCCCAGCCCATGCTCTCCTGTGGAAGTAGCTGTCCAGCAAAGGAACCCTCCCTTATTCCCCTGCCAGCTCTGCCCACTTCCTTTCTTGTTCTCAGGCTGGTTGGGCGCTGCGGTCCCTTCCGGTACAGGCAACCTCACCTCGGCATTCCATAATGTGCACTAGTCTTTGTTGCGACCGAACCTGGGTCGACCCACACTGGTGCCTGGATTTGCCAGTGGATGACGTGGACAGATTCAGCCTGGTCTTGCCCCCACGTCTGCCAATTGTATGCCAGTGGGTAGTTTTCCATGGCTTTTTCTGGGCTGTTTCCTATCATGTTTCTTGCGTTTACCTGCTGGGTCTGTGCCCTGCCAGAGGAGTTGCCCAGGCTCCTCCATCAGAACCTCTCCCAATGCCAGGTTTCACGCTTACCAGTGGGTCCATGAGCCAACCCTACTCAGTCCACCTCCTGTCATAGCAGGAACTGTGGCTTTTCCTGACTGGCCTTCAACCCAATCTGGTTCTTGCTGTTGGATGTTCCAGCCCAGACATGGTTTGCCCATACCCACGTATGGCTCACACATGGCTCAGTAGGGGTTTGAGACCCTGCCTAGTCCATCCCACATCTGCCCTGGTCCTCCAGAACACCAGGGGGAGTCGGGGTCCGGCCCAGTTCGGTGCATTCAATCCCAGTCCACACTTGTGCCAAGGGAGACTACAACTGTTTCCAGATCAGAACGCAGCCCCCTTCCAGGCCACGCGCCTCTTGGTGGGAACCTCAGCCCAGCTAGGGTTGTCCCCTTTGCTCCCCAACCGGGTCTGTTCCCAGCCATAGATCACATGCCTGCCAATGGATGCTCTGACTCAGCTTGGCACAGCCCCTCCCCTGTCCCGAACTCTGCCTTAGACACTGTGGCTTAGCGTCCCAGGCTCCCACAGACCAGCAGGTACAAGAGCCTAGCTCGGCATGACCTCTGCTCCCTCCTGGTTTCTAGTTTTACTTGTGGGCTAAGGTTTGCTCAGTCGTGCCTAATCTACTCTGTTCCATTACCAGTTGACACTTTGGCCAGCTGTTGGAGCTACTTGTGCAGGACAAGCCCCAAGCCATAGCTTCTGCATGACTGGTATTTGGTGCTCAGCATTATTAGTGATTACAAGTTTTGCTAAGGAAGAGTTACTGCCTGTTTCAGGTAGAAGAAGCACAATGGGTTCAACCTGGAGCTAATTAAGCAGCAACTCAAAGAACCAAATCCCCAGAGCTCCCGGGCCGGGCAGCCAGCAGGCGGAGCCTGGCACCAATGGGGCACTGGCCGCCCGGGGAGAACGGCTCACCATGTGCCCATGGCGGCCGTCCGGGATCCAGGCATGAGACGCCCCGTCCTGAGACCCACCAGCTGCCAGGAGGCTGCTGGAGGTTTAAATAACCCAGGCCCAAGGTCGCGCCCCTCCCAAATCCCATTCACCGCCCCATGAAGGCGGCGGGTGGGCCCCGGACCTGCCCAGTCCCGGAGGCCTCCCCCGCTTGGTCTACTCACCCCGAAGGAAGCAGCCCCCGAAACCCAGCAGGCCCGGGGAGAACGGCTCACCATGTGCCCATGGCGGCCGTCCGGGATCCAGGCATGAGACGCCCCGTCCTGAGACCCACCAGCTGCCAGGAGGCTGCTGGAGGTTTAAATAACCCAGGCCCAAGGTCGCGCCCCTCCCAAATCCCATTCACCGCCCCATGAAGGCGGCGGGTGGGCCCCGGACCTGCCCAGTCCCGGAGGCCTCCCCCCCTCGGTCTACTCACCCTGAAGGAAGCAGCCCCCGAAACCCAGCAGGCCCAGGGAGAACGGCTCACCATGTGCCCATGGCGGCCGTCCGGGATCCAGGCATGAGACGCCCCGTCCTGAGACCCACCAGCTGCCAGAAGGCTGCTGGAGGTTTAAATAACCCAGGCCCAAGGTCGCGCCCCTCCCAAATCCCATTCACCGCCCCATGAAGGCGGCGGGTGGGCCCCGGACCTGCCCAGTCCCGGAGGCCTCCCCCCCTCGGTCTACTCACCCCGAAGGAAGCAGCCCCCGAAACCCAGCAGGCCCGGGGAGAACGGCTCACCATGTGCCCATGGCGGCCGTCCGGGATCCAGGCATGAGACGCCCCGTCCTGAGACCCACCAACAAACTTAGTTTTTAATCAAGCTGAAGTAACCAACCCCAGAATGAAACCCACCCCCCCTTGTTTATTTATGGAGGAATCAATAACTCCCAGAAGATTCAACATGAGCTATGCCTTTTAGCAGTAAAAAAGAAAAAAAAAAATGTTTCTTAGAGGGATACTGAAATAGGAAAGAGATCAGGACATTTTCTTTGTTCTTGCAATCATGTTGATTTGCTTAATTATGTCTTGATTAGAAAGTACTTACAAATTGAATTATGTTTAGGAAGAAATCAATTAGCTCCAGTTCTGTTCAAAAGAAATCATTGTTTTCATGCTCACATAGAAACAGTATCCTGTGTAATCAGGACGTCTTCGTTCTGTGACTTAAGACAGCTCAGACATTTCTCTGAAACCCTCCAGGTGTCTGCAGTGATTGTCTCTGCTTTACCAATGAGTCGGTCTCATTGCCAAAGCATGCCGCTAGTGAGAGGAGGCAACTAGGTTTTGTAGTTTGTTTTCTTTTTAAGATTTATTTATTTTTATTGGAAGAGTGGATCAGATTTACAGATAGAAAGAGACAGAAAGATCTTCCATCTGTTGTTTCAGTCCCTAAATGGCATGGTCCCTCTACTGATTTTTTCAGGCCATTAACAGGTAGCTAGCTGGGAAGTGGAGCAGTTGGAACATGAACCTGTGCCCATTTGGGATTCCAGTGCTTGCAAGATGGGGATTTAGTCATTGAATAATTGCACTGGAGTCCAGTTGTTGGCTTTTTTGTTTGTTTATTTTTCCAAAGATTTATTTATTCGTGTTGAAAGACAAGATTACAGAGAGAGGAGAGACAGAGAGAGAAAGGGGGGTGCAAATGTTTGCAATGGCCAGAGCTGTGCTTCTCCCAAGCCAGGAGCTAGCAGGCAGGAGCCAGGAGCTGGGAGCTTCTACCAGGTCTCCCACTTGGCAACAGTGGTCCAAGGACTTGAACCATTCTCTGAGCTGTTTGGTGGGAATGAGCAGAGAATCTGATCCCAGTTTTCTCAAGCTGTGAGGGGCTTGATGGGACAGTACACAGCATCAAGGGTACAGTGAGCCCAGCTCAGGGGCTAAGTCTTCCTTTATCTCCCCACAGCTGGCTTTCCTGTTATTAATGAACCCTTGCCTCCCATGTCTGATGGTTTGATGACATAGCTTGCATGCTCGTCAGGGGTGGATGGGCTTCGGTCTTCCCCTTTCATACAGTGAGTGCCCTGCTCCCGGCTCTCTGGTTGTCTCTCTCCCGAGGAGTGAGTTGTGCTCTCTGCTCTTCTTGTGGAGCTCTCCCTAGCAACAGCAGTATCCTCTGTTTGGGTATTGTTGGACTCCCTCAAGGTTCACTCTGTCGCTCGGCCAGTTGCTTCCCATTGCTAACTTCAGGAATCCAACCTAGGCCTTTGGAGTTCACTAAATCACCAACCTGCCCTTACCTACCACGCCCTGGAGAATTGATTTCTTCCTATAAATAGTTGGTTGATGACTGTTTTATCCCTCACAGCCCCAGACATTCTCTGGGGAGTGAGGAAAAACAATGACCCCACTCTTGAAGAGGAATTTGAAGAATCTTGACAATAGCTGTAACTTAATGGAGAAATTGGAAATTGTTGCAATTGACAGAAGAGGATGGTTCTAGGAGGTGCAAAGGAGGGTTTGTGACATTGTGGCACCGCTGTCTATGCAAAGACAGCCTGGGAGAGCTGTGGTTTGCTGTAGTATGCTCCATTTGGAGGAAGGGACCGTGCTATTAAAACTCGAAAGCAGAAAATTGGACAGAGTGGAGCTCGAGGTGGAGTTGACTTGTGTTTGCACACCCCACTTGTCCCTTGAGTGAGTTTTGGGTACCCCTCTTCCACTCTTGGAAGCCTGGATGAGCAGCTGAGCTCTAGGCTGACTTTTCCTGGCACTTGGAAGGTCCCTATTTCCCATTATGCCCAACCTCTGTGCATGGAAAGTAAAAACACGTTTAAATGCTTTTAGATTTTCTTATTGCAAATATGGCTTCATTACCGGGATTTTAAAATAATTGGGTTTTGGGGAATCTCTTTTGGAATATATGCTGGAATTATTTATTCTGCTGATATTAAACTTTCATTGGCTGTGTGTTTATAGAGCAACCAAAACCAAAAACAGCAAAAAAAAAAAAAAAAAAAAAATCCCACAAATGAAACAGACCTCCAATGGTTTTCATATAAGGATAATTTAGGCTGTCATATCAGAGCTTTTCAGACTACTTGCAGTTCACCTGTGATACCACATGCTTCTTATCTCCCCACAAAGGGATCAGGGTCTTCTTTTTTGGTCTTATAAATGAACATCTTTTGACCATTCTTCTGTGATCAGTAGCTCCTTTCTCTGTTTTCTCATAGCACTTCACACACAAGTAATGGCATTGGAGTAACCATTTATGTCTTTGGTTTCTATGTGTAGAAGTAAGTTCCACAAAGGGAAGCACCTCATCCTGTTGACATTGGCTTCCTTGGTACTTTGGTCAGCCCTTGAGCAAGTAGATTGTTACAAAGCAAGGTTACTCCAAGTGTTTCTTTCTCCTCTCCTCTCCTCCCTTTCCTTCCTCCCTCCCCTGCCCTCCCCTCCCTAATTCCATAATCCCCAGCCCTTCTACTCTCTGCTAAGGTTGGTTTAGATGTGTCTGAAGACTCAAGAATGACCTCACCTGGGGCCACCAGTTTGCAAGAACATTTCAATTCTCTTTGTGCCCACACCCTTCACTTATTGCTCCTAGATCCTCAACTGGCATTTACTCTCAGGATGCCCAGATGGCTGGCTGCCATGTCAGACCCAGGTGGGAGCTTGAAGGTAGCAAAGGAATTTTCAGTGTTTTGCTAATATATACTAGAAAAATTCTGGAAAATGGGCCCGGCGTGATAGTGTAGCCATTAAAGTCCTCACCTTGAACACATGGCGATCCCATATGGGCGCCGGTTCTAATCCTGGCAGCTCCACTTCCCATTCAGCTAACCCTGCTTGTGGCCTAGGAAAGCAGTTGAGGATGGCCCCAAGCTTTGGGATACTGCACCCATGTCGGATATCCGGAAAAGCCTCCTGGCTCCTGGCTTCGGATTGGCTCAGTTCTAGCCATTGTGGCCACTTGGGGAGTGAATCATCTGACAGAAAATCTTCGTCTCCCTCTCTTCCTATCTGTATATATGCCTTTCCAATACAAATAAATAAATATTTTTTTAAAATTCTGGAAAACAAGTGTTGGAATTCATCTGAAGTAGTTGGTCCAAAGAAGGGGGATTGTGACTGGAGTGAGTTGATCATATTCCTAAATTGTGCTCAATAGACATTCTGCATGGGCTGTGCTACTATAAGCAACTGGAACTTATTTGCTCAGTAGGCTGACTAAAATCCAAATTCAACCATGGTGTTTTCTGAAAGAACCATGGCACAGGTTCTCCTTGGTTTACTGTAGAACAGTTACTGCTAAAGTAACAATAATGTTGGAGTGGATTTTATCACACGTAATCTACTGATCCACCTCCAAATTATGTCCCTTGAGAGGTCCAAAGGATGTGCCCTTTACCTAGAAATGCATTAGTTAAAGGAGCACCAGGATCCTTGCAAAGTGCCTTCTGGCTGAGCTCTGGATGCTGGAGTCAAGGATGAAGGATGTTCTGTTACTATGTGTTCTTGATTCCATTGGAATCAAGATGAGAATGATAAAATAGGCGCTGCTCAAAGGCTATCTAACTACAGTAACTGTAGTAAGTAGTAAGGACAGAGTGATGATCAGGATGGATTCATCCACCTTGATCTTTGACAGGAACCATGAGTGAGAAGTGGGGAAAACAGCAAGTCAGGAATCACTGTAAGGTGTTACTTGGTTTATACTACCAATGCAACCCTGATGATGGTCAAGAAAAGCTTGAGTTACCCCTGGAATCATATCCCCTTTCCCAATTCCAAACTTCCAAGCAATGGTTAACAGTTCTTCAACCCTCTGAATGAAAGCTGCAAGGAAGGAAGGCTGGGGAGGCTTGTGTACTGGCTATTTAGCAAATTACAAGCGTTTTCCAAGTCCATCAGTCTGCCCGCTATGTTACAAGTTTTGGACAGAAAAGCATCATTCTGGGACAAGACAGACAAATTACAATGAATGCAGTACAAAGATTGGAGTGTTGGTTTCCTTGGAGCACCATGATTCTTCGTTCATTCCAAGTTGTTTCATGATTTTTCATGATTTGCTCCTCCCCTATTTTTTTTTAACTCACTCTGTCGTCAGCAATTTGCTTGAGCAAGCCCCCAACCACTTTCTGCTCCTTACTTGTTGGTGATGTTCCACATTTCCACACCTGTGCTTCTGCTAGTCCTTGTTCCTTAAGCAAACTGTCTCTTCCTGGTGTGACTTTTTTCCTCTTTCAAACCTTAATCTTGAATCAGCTTCATCGTGAATCATTCTTTACCCACACAGAATTCATTACTCTTCTCTTACCTAGTTGTTATGTAGTATTATCTGCATTATTTAGTTTTTAAAAAACGCTTAAAAATGTGTTTGAAAGACAGAGCGAGAGCAAGAGCGAGAGAGAGAGAGAGAGAGGTGCCATCTGCCGTTTCACCCACAGATGCTGGCAACAGCCATGGCTGAACTAGATCAAAGGCAGAACCTGGAATCCAGTCTGAGTTTCACACGTGGCCAGCAGGGACCCAAATACTTCAACGATCTCCTGTTGCCTCCCCTGGTGCGTGCATTAGCAGGAAGTTGGACTAACAGTGGAGCCTGGACTTGAACTCAAACATTCAGACATCCCAAGTGATGTCCTAATCATTGTGTCAAGTGTTTACCCTGCACCTTGTTTTATATATTTGAGTGCAATTTTTTTGAGATTATCCTTTGCACCAAGTACAGACAACTTGAACCAAGTACTAAAGGTTAAGGGGTATCATAGTTTATTCATGTGAATCATTGTAATGCCTTTTTCTTTCTTTTTTTTTTTTAAGATTTATTTTCATTACAAAGTCAGATATACGGAGAGGAGGAGAGACAGAGAGGAAGATCTTCCATCTGATGATTCACTCCCCAAGTGAGTGCAACGGCCAATGCTATGCCGATCCAGAGCCAGGATCCAGGAACTTCTTCCAGGTCTCCCACACGGGTGCCGGGCCCCAAAGCTTTGGGCCATCCTTGACTGCTTTCCCAGGCCACAAGCAGGGAGCTGGATGGGAAGTGGAGCTGCCGGGATTAGAACCAGTGCCGATATGGGATCCTGGTGCGTTCAAGGCAAGGACTTTAGCTGCTAGGCCATGCCGCCGGGCCTTATTTATTTATTTTTTTATTGATTACATTGCATATGTGACACAGTTTTATAGGCACTGGGATTCCCCCTTCCCCTCCCCAAACCCCGCCCCCCCCCATGGTGGATTCCTCCACCTTGTTGCATTACCACAGTTCAAATTCAGTTGAGATTCTTTCATTGCAGGCATTTACAAAGCAGAGTCCAGCACAAGATCAGGTTCAATTAACGCGAGCAATAAGGAAACACAGCTTAGCTGAACCCTAGGCAGGACATTCCCATCATGTTTTGGGATTCCACTGTTACGTTTTCTACAACTTTTTTTTTTTTTTTTTGGAAAGGCAGATTTTACAGAAACAGGAAAGACAGAAATAAAGAGGTCTTCCATCTGCTGGTTCACTCCCCAAGTGGTTCCTGGGCTGGTCTGAAGCCAGGAGCTAAGAGCTTGTCTTCAGGTCTCCCAAGTGGGTGCAAGGGCCCAAGGGCTGAAGCCATCCTCTGCTGCCTTCCCAGGCCACAAGCAGGGAGCTGGATGGGAAGTGGAGCTGCTGGGACTTGAACTAGTGCCCAAGGGATACTGGCGCTGCAGGCAGACAATCAGCCTGTCAAGGCACTGTGCTGTGTCCCTCCCTTTCCTTTCCATTGTCAACTTATTAGAACACAGGGCGTGGGTGTTATTTGGTAATAAAAAAAGATCCTTGACAAATAGCAGGTACTCCGTTTTTCATTTTCCGTTGGAAAAGTGGACTCGTGATAACTGGAATAAATAAAATTGGCCTAAATCAGTATGTTGGTTTACAGACGATTTAATCCATCTCCAGGGATTGGGAAAAGTGTTTTAGAAGGAATTGTATCAGAGCAAGGCAGTTTTAGTGCAAGCTTCAAGGTCTGAATTCTTTGCCAGACTAAGAAAGGTTTTAGGTGGAACGTGCAGGGCAGAGGGTTGGTAAGGACACGTTGGAATCAACGCGATTTAGATCTTTGGAAATGCTCTGAAGCCTGAGCTTCCTAGTGGCTTGCCCACAGAAGTGCGGTTGCACTGTGGAGGTGGACTTCGGGGGCAGGGCTGCGCACACCCCAGCTCAGCTGCCACTCCCGTTTCTGATCCAGCTTTCTGTGGATGAGCTCCCAGGGAAGTAGCAAACAGTGCCTCCAGTACTTGCTCTCTGGCACCCGGGCTGGAGACCAGGGCTGAGTTCTGGGATGCTGGTGTTGCCCTGTCCCAGCGCGGGAAGTAGCAGACGCGAGATCTTTATCTCCCCGCCTGCCTTTCAAATGAGTTAATCAACAACAGAAGAAAGTGAATTAAGCACCAGATCGCTAATGTTACTTCCACTGTACTGGATGCCTAGGTAGCAGCCAGACAGCGAAACTTCTTGAAACATCCAGAGGGTGAAATATTGGGTCAGCAGTGGGCAGGTGGCCACTTCCAAAGCCTCCTGACCTCCGGGCCGGCTGCTTTTACACGCCGCGACACAAAAACGTTGCCTATTCCTTAAGACTCACTAATCCAGGAAGTAAGTACCAGGCTTCGCGAGGTGTGTCGGTGATTTCTCAGAAGACCCTGGAGACGCCTCTAGCCACGCCCCCGCCGCCGAAGCCCCGCCCCCGGCGAATGTTCTAGGACGCGGGGTCACGCAACATTCTCCCGTGACCCCGGAAGCAAAAGGCAAAGGGGCGGAGAAGGCGGAAGGCGGTGTGGGCGTCGGGCGGCCGCGGCGGGGCGGGGCCGGGCATGCTAACGGCTGGGACGCCGAGGGGGCCGGGCCGGAGGAGAGGCGAGGAAGCCGGCCGGGCTAGCGCCGCGACCTGTTCCCAGGGCTGCCCGCGGGCTCCGAGGCCACCATGATGATCCACGGCTTCCAGAGCAGCCACCAGGACTTCTCCTTCGGACCCTGGAAGCTCACGGCGGCCAAGACCCACATCATGAAGTCGGCGGACGTGGAGAAGTGAGGGGCCGGGGCTGTGGGGTCGGGGCGCCCGCGGGTCCTCGGGTGGACATCCCTTCCCCACCCACCTGGCCAGACCCCCCCCCGGGTGCCGCCCTTGGCTGGGCTGCGGGACTCGGGTCCTTCCCGAACGTCGCCTTCCTCTTCCACGCTTGGGGGATGGCGGGGGCGGCCCTGACTGGTTTTCCTGGGTGGCTGGCGATGGGGGGTGATGGATAAGGTCTCATTTTCAGCTGGTCAGGTGCGGTGCTAGGCGCTGAAAAGGCAGATCGGAGCCTCCAGGGATTGGACAGACAGGGATGTCACAGGCTGCGTAACAGTGTGAGAGGGAGGATGTGCGCACGGAGCGGGCCCAGCTCGTGCAGAGCGGACAGCCTGTGCCTGCCCCGTCGTCACAGTGCGAATGGGAACCCCTGGGGTACCCGAGGGAAGGAATCGGGCAGTTTGGGGGAAGACTTGTGATGTGCCTGGGAGGGGAGCGAGGTACCCGTGGGAGAATAGGAGGAAGTTAGAAGGGGAGATTGTGTGGCTGTTGGATACGGGAAAAAAAGGAAGACTTGGGCCCTGAGCTGTTGCATTGCTGCTGTTGGGTAAGGGGCAAGAGGAACAGATTGGGGGCCGCTTGCTGGGTGAGCTGTGGCGTGTGTGATGCACATAGGTACTGGAAAGGGGGGGCACCTGGGCCACTGACATTCTCTAGGAGAATAAAAAGCTCATGAGGTGGAACCCTGGGCGACACCTTCATTTTGCTAAACTTCAGAGCAGGAGAGAGATACAAGTCCAGAAAGCCTGGTTAGCTTCCTGATTTAAATATCTAAGTAATAGCATTCTTGCAGACTCATTGGAAAATACAGACAAAAAAAAAAATGTCCACCAGCAAACAACAGATTGGATTGCTATGAGTTTTTCCTCTCCTTATAACTTTCAATTGTGTATTGCACCATATATAATTGTACTATTTGCAAAGCAGCACGCCTCAAATTAGGATGCCAATGTGGTTTACTTGTAAATTCTTCCAATTGTTACTGTATTCATGGGATGGTTTAAAGGAATCAGGTTTGTTTAGATCTGTAATCTCATGTATGATTTTTTTTTTAAGATTTATTTATTTTTATTGGAAAGGCAGATAGAGAGGAGGAGAGACAGAGAGGATCTTCTGTCTGATGATTCACTCCCCAAGCGGCCACAGTAGCCAGAATTGAGCTGATCAGAAGCCAGGAGCCAGGAACTTCTTCTGAGTTTCCCACATGGGCGCAGGGTCCTAAGGCCTCGGGCCATCCTCGACTGCTTTCCCAGGCCACAAGCAGGGAGCTGGATGGAAAGTGGAGCTGCTGGGATTAGAACCAGCGCCCATATGGGATCCCAGCATGGACTTTAGGATATTGCGCCAGACCATCACGTATTTTTAAAATAGCTCCTCTTGGTGTACTCACCCTCTAAGGAAGGTAGCCTTTACTCAAGTGTTTCCCTAGGGCAGGGGTGGGGAATATCTGCTCCAGGGCCTAGAAATCACGTGTTCTGGTTCCGCCAAAGCAACTACAGGCTGGACTCTATATTCAATAAATCTATAGCAGGCTAATTTTAAGTTGATGTTTTTATATGGACCAAATTATGTTATAAATATTGAAGTGGTCCTTTACAGAAAAAAGTTGCCCATCCCTCCGTTAGTGTCTAGAAAACCTCAGGATGGTCTTGCAGACATTTCCAGAGGGAAAATGTGGCTGGAAGTGCCCACTGTAACTTTCTGTTTTGCAAATAAATAAAGAAATTCTAGAATGAGTGAAGCTTGGTGTTAGAAATGGAGTGTTTGAAATACTCTGAGTTGAAGCAACATAGGTTAGTCACAGGGATTCTTTCATGTAGATAACTAGAATCTTTTGTAGGACTACAGGGTTTTTGAAATCATTTGAATGAAAACCAGATTCACATTTTATAATATTTCAAATATAGTACATGATAGTTAGTAAAGTATTTAAGATTTTTAGGAATCAAATCTTTTTGCAGAATTCTTATCAATCTTTGTTTTTTTAAAAAAATATTATTTATTTATTTAAAGATTAGTTTATTTATTGGAAAATCTGATTTACAGAGAGGAGAGACAGAAAGATCTTCCATGCACTGATTCCACTCCCCAAGTGGCTTCAGTGGCCAGAGCTGAGCAGAACCCAGGAGCCAGGAGCTTCTACCAGGCCTCCCACACGGGTGCAGGGTCCCAAAGCTTTGGGCCATCCTCTGCTGCTTTCCCAGGCCACAGGCAGGGAGCTGGATGGGAAGTAGAGCAGGCCATGTGTGCCCATATAGGATTCTGGTGGTTGCAAGGTGAGGATTTAGCCGCTAGGCTACCACACCAGGCTCTCATCATCACTTTTTAAGACTTGTAACAAGTTGAGAATTTTATCGGAAAAGTGTTTTTTTTTAACAAATGACTCCAATTGCTCTCTCTTCTGCGTAAGTACTGTTGATGTAATTGTCATTTAAGACCAGAGTTTCTATAGTGCTCTTGGAAACAAGGATTACAGTGTGTTAAGTTGTCTAAGCAGTACTATAACATTAAAATGGTCTTTGTTTTTTAAAGTTCTTGTCCTGTGATTATCTAGGAATCAGATAGATGTTTCCAACAGGACTAGTGTTTTTCCGTCTGAAACCTGAATTGTTTAATGTGGTCATGCAGGCTTGCTTTCTTGCTTGTTTTTATTATATACACAAAAACCCATCTGGTATGTCTCATTGAAAATATATTTAAAGTGATTGGAAGGATAGTAATTGTGGATTTTGCATATGCATTGCTTTTTTGATGACTTTATATAAGGATAATTCTTCAATACGGTATCACTTTACTTTATGTAACAACTATAGCTACCTGACCACAAAACCCCTGAAGCCTTGGGACAGTCATTCCTGCTGTGTGGCATACTTAGAGCATGTATTGGGGTACCTGGTTTTAGTCTCCTTACTGCTTCTGATCCAGTTTCCTGCTGAGATACCTGGGATGCAGCAGGAGAATCCTGGAGTGCTGGACTTCCTGCCACCCACGTGGGGAGGCCTGGGTGCAGGTTCTGATCCCTGACATCAGGACGGCCTAGCCCAGACTATTGCAGGCATTTGGGGGAGTGAACCAGCCAATGGAAGGTCAGTCTCTCTCTCTCTCACTCTTGTTCTCTCGCTCTCTCACTCACTCTCTCTTGCTCTCTGTATTCCAAATGACTCTTGAAAGAAGACAAGTCTTGGGGCTGTCATGGCGTAGCAGGTTGAACTGCTGCTCAGGATGGTGGTATCCCATATCTGAAGGGCTGATTGGAAGTCCATTTGCTCCGATCTGATCTGGTTTCCTGGTACTGTGCTTGGGAAGGCAGTGGAAGATCACCCACGTACCCTGGCCACTGGGAGTCATGTGGAAGACCTGGATGCCATTCCAAGTTCCTGACTTTGACCTGGCACAGACCCAGATGATCTGGCCCTGTGGGGAATGAACCAGTGGAAGAAAGAGCTCCTTCTCTCTCTGTGTCACTCTTTCAAATACACACACGCACATATATATATATATATATAATTTTTTTTTTCAAAGAGGGCCTGACACAGTGGCTCAGTGGTGAAAGTCTTGCCTTGTATATGCCAGGATCCCAAAAGAGCACCAACTTGTATCCTGGCTGCTCCACTTCCTGTCCAGCTCCCTGCTTGTGGCCTGGAAAGGCAGTGAAGGATGGCCCAAAGCCTTGGGACCCTGCGACCAATGAGAGATCTGGAAGAAGTTCCTGGCTTCTGTCTTTGGATCAGCTCAGCCCTGGCTAGTATGATGACCGTTTGGTGCGCGAACCAGCAGATGGAAGAGCTCTCTGTCTCTTCTTTGTAAATCTACCTTTATAGTAAAAAACAAATAATCTTCTAAAAAATTGAAAGGGGAAAAAAGGCAAAAAAAATCAGCTCTAAGGTTGCTGTCATAGAATGCTGCCATTAAATCTTGTATTTTGTTTTAAAGATTTGTAGTTTTGAAACCAACTGATTGGAGGTGAGACTGCTTCTAGGGAAGCATCCTGCAGTAGTTAGAGACAGATATGCTCATTTGAATTGTAAAATATTGTTTCATATTTTCTGTTAACACGTAGAAGTCAGTATTTTAACTTGGGGCAGTGTAAAGATTGCTGTATCAAAACCCATTTCTGTATCTAATCATGTAGATATAATCATTTATCTTTAAAATTACTAAAAGAAAAATTTTTTTATCACTGGCAACAATCTCCTTACCGAGATGAGAAAACTGGGTAAATCCTGATATGTTTTATTTAATAAAATGGGTCTATAGCGCTTCCACGAGTGAGCCATTTCGTTCCCCAGAATTGAAATCCCTGTGATATACTTTCTGAAAGTTTGTGGTTTGTTCTATTTTTCTGATTTTGGCTCATGAAAAACTAATCAAATGGTTAGGAGGACAAGCATATCAGGGATGAGTTGGGGTAGAGAATGCAGGGGTAGGTCAATAGCTTAATTTATAAAAGCTTGTTAAGCCAGTCACGATAGCAGGTCCTGAAGGTTCAGTGTTTCTGGCATTGATTCATCACATACCAGGAATACCACTAACTTTGTAATCATCAAAGTATTGTCAGTTATTTCTTGATATATTGCATAAAAAGTGATCAATGAATAGTATTTCTTTATTTTAAAAAAAAGTGGGGGGCAGGTATTTGTGGTACAATATTCAGTGACAGCTTGGAGACTCTGATCCCCTTCAATGCCGGAGTGCCTGGCATTGAAGCCTGTCTCCACTGCCCATCCAGCTTCCTCCTGCGGCCCTGGGGAAGCAGGTGACTCTCCAGGTCCTTCAATTCCTGCTAACCAAATTGGAGACCCTGGCGGAGTCCCAGGCTCCTGCTTTTAGCCTGGCCCTGACCTGTGTGTTACGGCCATTTGGAGTGAACTAGCACCTGGAGGATGCCCCTGTCTGTCCTTACCCTGTCACTCTAGCTTTCAAATATATAAATAAACCTTAACTAACATACAGACACACACACATACACATACACACACACAAGAAGGTCTGTGAGATAGTTTGAAAAGTTTTCAGAATCAATAAAATACTTTTGAGCCCTAAGGTAATTGGAAAATATACTTGCAGGGAGTATCTGTTGAGCCTTCCCTGTGCAAGTAGCGGAGAATCAGATTTCCTAGAGTAGTAGGAATTTAATATGACCTGGAAAATCCCAGACTAGAGAAGTAACCTCAGGAATGGGGATAGTTTTGAAATTTTTTTGGCTTTTGACTGAGGTGCCAGGCTTCCTTCCTTCCTTCCTCCTTCCCTCCCTCTCTTTCTCTGTCTTCACTTATTTAGTTGAAAGGCAGAGTTACATAGAGCGAGGGAGAAATGGAAAAAGATCTTCTGTCTACTGGATCACTCCCCTGTTGGGTGCACTGGCCGGGAATGGTCCAGGCTGCAGCCAGGCGCCTAGAACTCCATCCGGTCTCCCATGTGGGTGACAGGAGCCCTGGTAGTTTGGGCCATCTTCCACTGCCTTTCCAGGCACATGCAACAGAGGGCTGCATGGGAAATGGAGCAACCGGAATTCAGGTTTGTGGTCACATAGGTCATCACAGGCTGTAGCCTAACCCGCTGTAACAAAGCCGGCCCAAATATTTTTTCTACCTTTCCCTTTCTTCCTTATCTCCCTTCTTTCCTTTTTTCTTGGCAGAAGTAGGAAAGAATATCCACTGGCTCACTGCCCACTCCCAGAATGGCCAAAAAAGCCAAGTCTGTCTGGGCCAACCCAAAGCCAGGTACCTAGAACTGCATTTGGGTTCCTCAGTGAGTGGCCTAAGGATTTAGCCCATCTTCTACTTTCCCAGAAACATTAGCAGGGAGCTGGATTGAAAATGAATCAATGAGAACTAAACTGGCTTTCAAAAGGGATGTCTCTGGGCCCAGCACAGTAGCCTAATGGCTAAAGTCCTCGCCTTGCGTGTGCCAGGGTCTCATATGGGCACTGGTTTGTATCCTGGCCATTCCACTTCCTTTCCAGCTTCCTGCTTGTGGCCTGGGGAAATAATGGAGAATGGCCGGAGGCGTGGGACCTTGCAACTGCATGGGAGACCCAGAAGAGGTTCCTGGCTCCTGGCTTCAGCTTAGTTTTGGCTATTGTGGCCACTTGGGAGGTGAATCATTGGATGGAAGATCCTTCTCTGCTTTTCCTTGTCTCTGTAGATCTGACTTGCCAATAAAAATAAATAATCTTAAAGAAAAAAAAAAGGTTCTCTTTGTTGCAGGTGGCAGCGTGATGCACTGTGCCACAGTGTCGGACCCAAGATGCTAATCTTTCAAGTCTAGTGTGAGAGTTGATGATTGTGACCACGGTGATGCAATCATCAAGCATGATGCTCATACATACTGTTGGTTTTTCTGAAAGTAAGCAGCTACTGTGTAATAGACTCATTGTAGGGATTACCACTTTACACTTTCTATGTGATAGAGAGAGAGCGATCTTCCATCTGCTGACTCAGTCTCAACATGGCTGCAAAAGTTAGCTTTGAGCCGGCTGAAGTCAGGAGCTGGGATTCCATCCTTAACTCCTGGGCAAGACCCAGTTATGTCATCTTTTGCTGCTTTCCTAAGTACATTAGCAGGGAGCTGGATTGAAGTGAAGCAGCCAGGACTCCAGACTGGCACTGTGCTATGAGAAGTCGCCAGCACATCAAGTGGCTTAACCTGCTCTACTGCAGTGCTTGCTTCAGCTTACTAAGGAGCCTCTTGAATGGGAGAGACCCTGCCCCACTTAAAGGGGAGCAGCATCCACTCGGATCTTGCCATTTGATGCTTTGTAGTAGTACAGATCCAGCATTGCTGGATTTACCTTTTTTTTTTAAATTTTTATTTATTTTTATTGGAAAGTTGAGGAGAAGAGACAGAGAGGAAGATCTTCCATCACTCCCAAGCCTCCGCAATGGCCGGAGCTGGGCTGATCTGAAGCCTGGAGTCTCTTCTGCACACAGGTGCACGGTCCCAAGGCCTTGGCCGTCCTCGACTGCTTTCCCAGGCCACAAGAAGGGAGCTGGATGGGAAATGGGCTGCCGAGATTAGAACCAGCAGTGCCCATATGGAATGCAGGTGCATTCAAGGCAAAGGACTTTAGCCATTAGGCTACCGTGCCGGGTGCAGATTTATTTATTTTTATTGGGAAGGCAGATTTTAGAGGAGAGACAGAGAGAGAAAGTCTTCCAACTGTTAGTTCACTCCTCAGGTAGCTGCAGTGGGCAGAACTGAGCTGATCTGAAGCCAGGACCCAGGAGTGTCTTCTTGGTTTCCTACAAGGACTTGAGCCATCCTCTGCTGCTTTCCTAGACCATAAGCAGAAAGACGGATTGGAAACGGTGCAACTGGGATTCTTACCATTGCCCTTATGAGATCCTGGCACCACAGGGTGGAGGATTAGCCAGCTGAGCTTTGGGGCCAACCCCAAGATCCATATGTATAAAGCAATCTCTTATACTGGAGAGATCTCTGGTGCCCCCAGTGCTAGTTCTGTGGTCTCAAGTTAGTCACTCCGACTCTCTGGTCCTTTTTTAGTTTACAGAGTATTTGGTTTGGTTTTGTCACATGCTTTCAAAGTTTTGTGTTTTGGATTTTTTTTTTTTTTGAAGATTGATTTATTTTGTTTGAAAGGCAAGAGTTACCAGGAGAGGAAGAAAGAGATCTTCCATCCTTTGGCTCACTACCCAGATGACCACAGTGGACAGCACTGGGCTAGGAAGAAGCCAGGAGCCTGAAACTTTGCACAGGTCTCCCATGAGGGTGACAAGGACCTCTACTCCAGCTCTCATCCACTGCTTCTCAGGGACATTAGCAGGAGCTGGGTTGGAAGTGCAGCAGCTGGAATTTGAACCAGTGCTCGGAGATGGAATGTCGGCATTGCAAGTGGGACTTAGCCCCTTGTGTCAGAACTCCTGTCCTGTCACGGGGGACTCTTGAGACTTGAATTTTGCTGTCTCAGGAGTGATTTTTGATCATCCTATCTAAAATAGTATCCCCAACCCAATTCCTTGCTTTGTGTTCTCATGTATCGCTTACCACTAACTGCCCTCGGATTATGCATCTGTATGTTTATTATCTGTCTTATTTAGCTCACTCCCTAACATAGGATTAAAGATCAAATTATGCAAGTATGGGTGATGAGTACGTTTTATTTACTATACAAATAGCCATGCTTATTCAGTCATCTCATTTAATCCAGTAAATTAGGAAGAATTCTGCTGGGATGAAAAGGTTAAGAGTATGCCCAAAGCGATATGAAATAGTTTCATCTGATTTTCTGCTTGTAGGTTAGCTGATGAGCTGCATATGCCATCTCTTCCCGAAATGATGTTTGGAAACAATGTGTTAAGGATCCAGCATGGCTCTGGCTTCGGGATTGAGTTCAACGCTACAGATGCGTTAAGATGTGTAAACAACTACCAAGGGATGCTTAAGGTGGCCTGTGCTGAAGAGTGGCAGGAAAGCAGGTGAGAGTGCGGGCAGGTGTGGGTCGGACAGAAAGAGGAGTTGAAAGAAATATTTTGTAAGGATATATGTGTATCTTATTAAGTTGTTGGGCTAATGTTATTTTATAGTTGCACTATTCTGGCATTCATTTAGTCAGTCAGAAAATGAAAGTTCATTACCGCACTACTTGAATACGTGCTGAGTTAAAGTGGATTACGATGGAACTGAGCTGTGTAGGATTTCCTTTTAAGCTTTCAGTGTTATTTGGTTAAGAGGCAGGAATACTCTGTCTGCTGTTTCTGTTTTTAAGGAAAAGCATTTTCTTACGATTTGCATTGAATGTTTGTAAAGCAGTGAAGTTAAATTTAAAATCAAACCAGCACTTCTGTACTTTGTACTTATAATATAGTTATCTAATTCTGATACGCTGGAGGATGCAGAGTATCGCCTTGAGTCATGTCCTCAGGCAGGGGACAGCTGGGAGACTGCGTGGGCACGCGGCGGGTTGAATAGCAGTGCAGTGCAGAATACTGCACGATGGGACAGATGAGCACAGACGATCTTTATGCCACTGAATCTGATCATTTTCATTTTGCCATTGGAGGACGGATGGCGAACACTCCAAGGAAGTGATTAAACCGTATGACTGGACCTACACAACAGATTATAAGGGAACATTACTTGGAGAATCTCTCAAATTAAAGGTAGGTCTATTTTTGGCATTTATGAGTCGTTAATTGTCTTGGGCATTGTCACCATGGGCTGAAACTTAATGTGAGCAGATTTTTGCTTGCCAAATTTTCCACAATAAAAGCTCAAGTGGGATAATATTTATGCTTCTAAAGCATGGTTGGTAACAGTGGCAAAATGATGTCCTTATCTCTGTCATGAAATATCTGCCCTGGGCCCGGTGAGGTGGCCTCGTGGCTAAAGTCCTTGCCTTGAACGCGCCAGGATCTCATATGGGTGCTGGTTCTGATCCTGGCAGCCTGCTCCCCATCCAGCTTCCTACCTGTGGCCTGGGATAGCAGTAGAGGATGGCCCAAAGCCTTGGGACCCTGCACCCGCATGAGAGACTTGAAGCAAATTCCAGTCTCCCAGCTTCGGATCTGCGCTGCTCCGGCTGTTGTGATCACTTTGGGAGTGAATCACTGAACGGAATATCTTTTTCTCTGTCTCTCCTCCTCTCTGTATATCTGACTTTCCAATAAAAATGAATAAATGTTAAAAAAAAAAATATCTGCTCTTGGTAATTTTGGGTAATTTAGACAGAACTTGCTAGCTAGTGGTTTGGAGTTTTACAGCAACACAAATATAAGTAAAACTGTGGTCAGACTACCTAGATATGTGCCCTGCCTGCAGTATTTGTGAAATTAGTTTAACTCTAGACAGGTTACATAATCAGAAATAGCTGTCTCAAGAAGAGTTTTAACTGTCAGGAAAATTATAAAATTCTAAAAGTTATGCATTGTAAAGCTGTTATGAATTCTAAAGACGTTCAGTTGCATCCATGTAAGCCTTGTTAGGGATAGATTCATTTGCTTGTTACCAACATTAGAAATGTAGAGTTGGTGAATGTTCTATTGGGAGCTTTGCTGTGTTTTGATGATTGAAATGAAGCAGATTTCCTTAAGTTGAATGTCTATATCTCGGTGTTATTGTAATAGATTATTAGTATTACAGATTATTAGAAAGAACAAATTCATGCCTGTTTCTAAACTGTTTATGTTAAAAGTAGTTATTGAAGGGACCGGCGTGGTGGCCTAGCAGCTAAAGTCCTTGCCTTGAACACACCAGGATCCCATATGGGCACTGGTTCTAATCCTGGTGGCTCCACTTCCCATCCAGCTCCCTGCTTGTGGCCTGGGAAAGCAGTCAAGGACAGCCCAAAGTCTTGGGACCCTGCACCCACACGGGAAACCTGGAGGAGGTTCCTGGCTCTTGGCTTCGGATAGGCGCAGCACTTGCTGTTGTGGTCACTTGGGGAGTGAATCATCAGACGGAAGATCTTTCTTTGTCTCTCCTCCTCTCTGTATATCTGACTTTGCAATAAAAATGAAAATAAATGAATCTTAAAAAAAAAGTAGCTATTGAAGACCCTTCATCATAATATTAAGCTTAGGCTGAAATGTTAAGAAAGGTTGGCTATGGGCTTCTTATTTCTACAGAGATTTTTAGATCCTCAGGAAGACGGGTGTTCAGAGGAGAAACGTAGTACTTCTTGCAGTTAGTTTTCTATTTCTCCATCATTTGAATCTTTAAGTATTTCTCTGAGTTTCCAGGAGTAAAAGAGAACGTGTGTTTGTTCATTCAACTAATAGATGTTTCTTGAGCTCTGACTGTGTACCAGGCGCTAATCCCAGGAGCTGTGAATGCAGTGGAGAACATACAAAAATTGCTCTCCTGTAGTGTTCTCCTGCTTCCTCTCTCTCTTTTTTAAAGATTTGTTTATTTTTATTGGAAGGGCAGATTTACAGAGAGAAGGATCTTCTGTTCGCTGGTTCACTCCCCAAATGGCTGTAACAGCCAAGCTGAGCATATCTGAAGCCAGGAACCAGGAGCTTCTTCTGGATCTCCCATGAGGAAGCAGGGTTTCAAGGCTTTAGGCTGTTCCCTACTACTTTCTTACCCAAACTGTAAACAGGGAGCTGGAAGGGAAATGGAGTAGCCCAAACATAAACCAGTGCCCCTATGGGATCCTGACATGTGAAGTGGAGAGATAGCCAGTTGAGCCATCACGCCGGCTCCCTTTGTAGTCTCTGGAGAGCAAAGTTGTTTCAAGTGATCCTAGCTTTTTGTAGATTAATGTTCTCTCTGGGAAAGTTTGCTACAGGGAGTGAGGAGATTGAAACTTTAATCCAGGCAGTACGGCTGTGAAGTGGTATTACCTGTGGCAGTGGAACAGGAAGTGCTCCAAGTAGGAGCAGAAGGAAGGTATGGGTTTCGTTCTCTTATCACTGCTTAGCCTGTAGTATAGTTTGTCCTAGGAGGCGGCTCGCAACTGGCACGCACACACCACAGTAATGAACTCAGGCTTTGGCTAAACCATCTTTGGGTTCAAATTCCAGCTCCACCGTTTGCCAGCTTGGAAAAGCCGTTCAATGTGCTAAGCCTTGTCTTTTGGCAAGCTGGTGATCAGGCTTGTTCTGACGTATTGTTTGTTACATAGTAAAATCTCAGTAAATGGCAGCTGTTGTTATAGTGTTATATAGTTATCTCAAATATCAGGGGAAATAAATTAATATTACTAAGACACCAGGAATAAAAGAAACCATAAAACTATAAAAGTAACTATTTTCTGAATAGTTTTGCTTTGTGGTTTGGGGTTTATGCATGCTTTGTTTTATTGCTTTAAAAAAACAGTGTCATGGGCCTGGCACGGTAACCTAAGTGGCTAAAGTCCTCTCCTTGCATGCACCTGCATCCCATATGGGTGCCGGTTTGTATCCACTTGCTCCTTTTCTATTCAACTCCCTGCTGGTGGCCTGGGAAAGCAAATGAGGATGGCCCAAAGCCTTGGGACCCCAAAGCTGCGTGGGAGACCTGAAAGAGGCTGCTCGCTCCTGGCTTCAGGTCAGCTCAGCTCTGGTCATTGTGGCCATTTGGGGAATGAACCAGCAGACGGAAGAGTTTTTTTCTCTGTGACTTCTCTCTGTATATCTGCCTATTCAATAAAAATAAATAAATCTGAAAAAATAAGTCACTTTTTTCCCAGGAAAATTTGTTAGGGCTTTGCTGCTTAATTTTTAGAATATCTTTATAACTTTATATGGTGAGTATTATCTTTATTTTGTAGAAGAAATGGGTTCAAATATTTAAAATTGTGTTATCTTTTCATGATATACCACTAGTGGTGCATGGTGATATACTGTATATGCCATGGTTTTTTTTTGTTTTTTTTTTTTTTTTTTTTAGGAACATGTGTTAAGTTTACTTCCATAGGCCCTAAGGGTTTTGATTTGGATTTTGGTTTTTCCTATAATATTGGCTGGGATGTTTAGTTATTTAGCCCTTCCCTAAAATACCATTCCTAATCCCTGACCTGTTTAGGAAGTGTTTGTCTGTACAGGCGCATGTATTTTATGTGAATAGTGAGAGTGTCAAAGAATAAGGCATTCACACAAAGCCTTTGCTTTGTCCTGAATTCCTGCTGTTTTCTGTGTGTGTGTGTGTGTGTCTGTGTGTGTGTGTTCTCTTTCCTGTTGTGTCATCTGTTATCTCAGTACATTGTAGCAGGACGTGAGAAGAGACAGCTGCTGGCTGAGATGTGCCGGCTTGGCTGCAGTCAAAGCTAGCGGTGCCTTGTGTTAGCCAGGCTGCCTCGGGCACCCGGGATGATGAGAGTGTGATGAGGACAAGGTCAGGCGTGCAGGGCAGCACCTGGCCATGCGTGCCTTCGGCGTGTGACTGTCCTGCGAAATGACTACACTGATGACACAGGATAGTAGAACTAAAAAGGCCGAGTTCCTGTTTACGTTGTGTTTTAGGAATAACGCATGTACTTAATGTCCATGCAGTTAAAAAGCATTTTTTTTTTCTTTGAAAAAGCACATTGGAATATTTGCTCCAGCATGAAATTTAGTGTCTTAACAGTCACTGAGCATTGAGTTCAGAAGTGTGTGGTGTGACCGCATCTCCAGACCTTTGCCACCTTGGAAAGCGGAAGTGCTGTACCCGCTATATCCCCACTTCTGCCGCCCTGCAATCACCATTCTTTCCATTGCTGTGAGTTTCAAGCACTTCATACAAGTGGACTCGAGCACCTTCTTGTGACCGCTTTGTTTCACTCCCTAGGATGTTTTCAAGTTTCAGCTATATTGTTCACAAGACGAAATAGTCCCTTCTTTAAAAAAAAAAAATCCCTGAGTGGCATTCCATTGTATGTGCCACATTCTGTGTTTCCTTCATCTGTTGTTTGGCATCGGGTTTGCTGCCGTGCGCGGATTTGGGAGCTGCCATGCGCGGATGTGGGAGCTGTGGTGCGTGGGCCTTCTGCCTCGGATTCTCTGACTCTCCGGGCGTGCCGCAGCAGTGGTGGTGCTGGGAACCGCCGTGCCGTGTTTGATAGTCAGTATCCTTTCACATTTCTACCAACAGCACAGGGTACTCGTTATTTTCTGGTTCTGGGTTTTTTTTTTTAAAGATTGTATTTATTTTATTGGAAAGGCAGATTGTACAGAAGGAGAGACAGACACAGAGAGAAGGATCTTCCATCCGATAATTCACTCCCCAAGTGGCCACAATGGCTGGTGCTGAGCCAATCTGAAGCCAGGAGCCAGGAACTTCTTTCAAGGTCTCCCATGTGGGTGCAGGGTCCCAAAGCTTTGGGCCATCCTCATCTGCTTTCCCAGGCCACAAGCAGGGAGCTGGATGGGAAGTGGAACTGCCGGGATTCGAACCGGTGTCCATATGGGATCCCAGTGTGTTCAAGGCGAGGACCTTAACCATTACGCTATCACGCTGGGCCCTGGTTTTGTTTTGATAGTAGCCATCCTAGTGTGGTATGTTCTTCATGTTGTTTTAATGTGTACGTTTCTACTGGTTAGTGATGCTGAGTAGCTTTCGATATGTTTGCTGGCCATTTGTATATTGTCTTTGTGTTTGAGGCTTTTAAAAGTGAGCATAATGGGAAAATGTGCTGGCGTCGACATTGGAAATGATTGGAGTTAGACTAGAGACAAAGGAACTGCGCTCCAGCACTGCGCGTTGGTGGATAGTGTTTTCCCTAGAAGAGCGGACTGACGATTCTGAAGCTGTAGACAAGCATCCTGGGGCTTAAAAACGAAGTCAGTGCGGGCCCGGCGCGGTGGCGCAAGTGGTTAAAGGTCCTCGCCTTGCACGCCCGGGATCCCATATGGGCGCCGGTTCTAATCCCGGCAGCCCCGCTTCCCTTCCAGCTCCCTGCCTGTGGCCTGGGAAAGCAGTCGAGGACGGCCCAAAGCCTTGGGGCCCTGCACCCGCGTGGGAGACCCGGAAGAGGCTCCTGGCTTCAGATCGGCATAGTATCGGCCGTTGTGCTCACTTGGGGAGTGAGTCATCGGACAGAAGATCTTCCTCTCTGTATATCTGCCTTTCCAATGAAAAAATAATAAAAATAAATCTTTAAAAAAAAAAAAAAACGAAGTCAGTGGACGGTGAGCGGTAGGAGTCAGGTTTTCCATGATTAGAAATTCATGGAAATTCACAGATCAGCAAGCGGAAGAGGCGGGAATGATCGTGTGATCAAGGATTGGAACTGTCAGGAAGAATTCATTTTTGCCTCAGTGTAGGTTAGAAGGTTACAACAGAAATGTTTATACATGTGTTTCTATGTGCATAAGCATGCATTTTCAACTAATACTCTGCTAGTGAAATTTAAAAAGTTACTTACTATTGTCACTGTTATGAGAATCTTTTTATAGCTCATTTTATTTATTCACCCCCTCCCCTTTTAAAGTTATTATTATTGGAAAGTCAGATATGCACAGAGAGGAAAAGAGACAGAAAGATCTTTCGTCAGTGATTCACTTCACAAGTGACTGTAATGCCTGGAGCTGAGCCTATCTGAAGCCAGGAGCCAGGAGCTTCTTCTGGGTCTCCGACGCAGGTGCAGGGTCTCAAGGCCTTGAGCCTTCATCAATTGCTTTCCCAGGCCACAAGCAGGGAGCTGGATAGGAAGCGAGGTCACCAGGATTAGAACCAGTGCCCATATGGGATCCTGTCATGTTCAAGACAAGGACTTTAGCCGCTACACTACTGTACCAGGCCCGTTCATTTTTACTTTTATGGCACAATTTCATAGGCTCTGGGATTTCCCCTATCCCATTCATCAAATTTTCTCCCCCAAACTTATTTCCCTTATATTATTACAATAGTATAGTACTTCATAAGCCCATCATTCTGTTGTTTAACCCTGTCCTGACATCCTGACATTGCTCGTACAGACAATGGCAGACATCTCAGCATCCTTGTCAAGATATATCCAGTGGTTTATGAGAATTGTTTAATTGGAAACAAATTAAGAACCGTTGTGAAAGTGCAGAGGGCTAAGTATTATCTGAAGATAACCTGAGGAATTTGGAGCATTTTCCCATTTTGGGAATCATGTGAGCTGCGACAGGTCCCTCTCAGCCCGCTCACTCATGCTCTTAGATTCCCGCCGCCGTATACACGCTACTTACAGTCTCTGGAGAATTCTTTCCTTTTAAAAAAAAGATTTATTTATTTTTATTGGAACATTAGACATACAGAGAGGAGATGCAGAAAAAGATCTGTCCACTGATTAACTTCCTGAGTGGCTGCTACGGCCAGAGCTGAGCTGAGTTGAGCTGAGCTGAAGCCAGGAACGAGAAGCTTCTTCCGGGTCTCCCATGTGGGTACAAAGTATTTATTTAGTTGATAGCCAGAGTTATACAGAGAGGAATGGCAGAGAGCGTGAGCATTCAAGCTGTCTCCACCCACTGGTCCATTCCCAGCTGGCTGCAATGGACTTGACCAGACCAAGTCAGGAGCTTCCTCTGGGTCTCCCATGGGGGTGCAGGGGTCTAGATACTTGGACCATGTTCTGCTGCTTTCCCAGGTACATTGGAAGGGAGCTGGATTGAATTGGGGAAGCCAGGACTCAATTGGTGCCTGTGTGGTATGTTGGCTTCCCAGAGGATGGCTTGTCCTGATATACCTCAAAGCCAGTACCTGAAAGATTTTCTTCTTTCTTGGAAACTCAGAGTCCTTTCCATTTTCTCACAAATCAACCTACTGACCTAATCATGTTTAGTGAACCAGAAAGGAGCCATTCATTGGCTACTACAGCACTTGTTTATGATAACCACAGAAGAGTTGGACATCTTGCATTAAAATCAGATGCAGCATAAAACAATGTTATAGTCTATCTGGTCCGCTATTAGGAGACAGTGGGGTTGGTGTGTCATTAGTGAAGCTGCCTTGGGTTGCTTAATGCTGTTGGTGGGTGTGTTTCGATGTGGCTGTGAACCACAGTATAATACATTGAAACAGTTATTGTCCACAAGCAGAGATTCAGCGTTTTCCTAAGCATTCTTATTTAGGAAATAAACCACTTTATCTTGTTTGTAGATTTGGAGAATTAGGTTGGAAATCTAAGATATATTTAACATTCTAATGGAATGTATTCTCAAGTTCCAAATGAATCTCTTTTTAAAATTTTTATCTAGCTTTTATTACTTGTTAAAGGCTTATTTATGTTTAATGGAAAAGTAGATTTACAGAGAAAGACAGAGAGAGAAAGGTCTTCCATGTCCTAGTTCACTCCCAAAATGGCTGCAGTAGCCATTTCTGCAAATGAGCAGAGGTGAGCTGATCTGGAACCAGGAGCCCCTCTGGGTCTTCCACGCTAGCGCAGGGTCCCAAGGCTTTGGGCCATCTTCAGTTGACCTCTAGGCCGTGGGAAGTGGAGCAGCTGGGACATGAGCTGGTGCCTGTATGGGGTGTTGGTGCCACAGGGTGAAGGCTTAGCCTGTTGCCGCATGGCACCAGTTCCTCCCTCTCCCTGCAAATGAATCTCTTGAAAGTGGACTTTGATGACACAAAATTGCTTTGAACCTTTGTAGTAATACTTTGTCATGTGGACTGATTTTCAGTTGATTAATTTTCACATGATCACAACAGAACAGCAGAGCACTTGATTTTAATCTGATTTGTATGAATGAATGTAAATTTGATTTTTTTTTTTTATGAAGCCATGATAGCAGCTATCTTAATGACTGCAGTGTTTCTCAGTCTGCTGATGACAACCAAACGGAGGAACTGTGGTCTGGGCCGGCAGGAAAGATAGCCAAGACTGCTTTCCTGTGCCTCTGTCGTTCCTCAAGTTCTTTTTCTTTTTATTTTTTTAAATCCTGCTTCTTAACTTTTTCCTTTCAGGTTGTACCTACGACAGATCATATAGATACGGAGAAGTTGAAAGCCAGAGAGCAGATTAAGTTTTTCGAAGAAGTGCTTCTGTTTGAGGACGAACTTCATGATCATGGGGTTTCCAGCTTAAGTGTGAAAATTGTGAGTAAATCGGCTCTTTCTCCCATTGTTATCACTGGGAAGGAATGAAACCACTTTGAATCATACTGAATCTAAGGTGCTGGTGTGTAGTTTCACTTGAGTCTAGGGCAAACGTCGTTGGATAGCCAGCACAGCATTTACAAACTTTTAATACAGTTTCAAAGTTTGTATGACTTTATCAAAGTGTTTTTAATAGACCTGCCAGCTTTGTAATTTATTTACTTATTTGCGTTAGATGACGAGCATGACTTTTCATAGTTTCAAAAGCAATGTTGGTAGGATTTGTAGACAACAAAGCGGGTAATAGTTTAGAAAATGAACGTTATGTTTGATTTTTAGTAAATCGTTGAATAACCTCTTCAATTTCCAGCATATTTGCATTGTTTTCTATCCGGGAGAGCGGATTGCTTCCATTAGTGCTGTTAGTGCTGGAACACTCCTGAAAGGGGTGGCAGTGGATCATTAGCATGTAGTCATGATTATTCACTACCAGCTTGCAATTGGATTTCTATTGCTTAAGAACCTTAACTGAAGCTTTTTATAAAGAGACAGCTGAAATTCTAGCTCTTCTGTAAAACCTGTCACAGTTCCCCTGGGCAGCATTAAATATCGCTTTTTCATTTTTCTATAATAAACATTTTTTTTAAATCTCTCAATGATAGTGCTTTATCAGAGACATGAAAGCTTTATCCTAAGCTTTATCAGAGACAGGGACGTCAACATCAGATACTGTTCCTGGGACCGCTGCTGGCAGGTCAAGGTGTCGTCTGCAGGGCTGGCAGTCTGCATGGGTGTCGCTTTAGACCCAGCTGGTCTGCTTTCCGATCCAACTTGCTGCTAACACACCTGGGAGGGTAGCAGTGACAACTCGAGTCCTCGGGCCCCAGCCACCCGTGTGGGAGACCCAGAGGAAGCTTCTGGCTCCTACCTTTGGCCTGGCCTTGGCTGTGGAAGCCATTCAGGATGTGAATTTTACACACAGACACACACATACATCCGCACTTTTTTTCTTATCTGTCAGTCCTGGGATTATAAGTGCATTTCACAGACACAAGCTAGTATACTGAAATGAGTAATGTGTGGCATGTTTATAAAGTAGAGCTTTTGTTGACCATTTCTGCACAAGCGTTCACTAAATGTTTCTTGCAGTGGGTTTGGAGCCAGACCCAGTGTTCTAACTGCTATTTTCAATTAGAACAGACCCACTCTTTTGGCCTCTGTTTCACTTGGCAAATAATGAATGAGCACGTGCTTATGCTGGATGGTCTTCTAGGCAAGACCTAGTGAGGAGCAAAGTAGGTGTTCCCACCGTGATGTAAAGAGACCTCATGGTGTTCCTACGGTGACATGGAAGGAGGTGGGCATTAAGTCGGGGTGTGCGGGTCTGTGATGGGAGAATAACTAGAGGAGTGTGCTGCAGGATGGGTGAAAGGTCTCCCCGCACGAAGATCCGAAGGCCAGGGAGAGAGAGATAGGACAGCAAGGACTCCAGGTGAGGGCGGCGTTCTCCCACCTGTGTGCCCTCTGCACTGGCGCAGCCCCGTGCTCCGGGAACTCTTAAGTTGGTCTCTGGGCATATCTCCCTGTTTCATGTTTCTGCTTTTTGTACTGTTTCTTCTTTTTGAAATTCTCCTTTGCACCCTCAGGCAACTGTGGCAATCATTCAGCCTTGTTTAGTAGCTACCACCGCATTTCAACTGCTAGTTTTCTGCACTGATAAGCTTAGCTAGTATTCAGATTTCATCTTTTCATTTATTTGCCAGGACTATTTACTTATTAACTGCAGAACATTTTTTTTTCTAGCAAGCATTTACTCAGAAATTAAATATCTTACTTTTTTCTTACATTATGTCTACACACATGTGGGTCTGTGTCTCGTCCTTTTATCTATCAATCCAGGGATTGTAAACACATTCACAAAGAGAAGTTAGAATGGTGAAATGATATGCAGTATATTTATAAAAATAGACACATACGTCACAGCTGCAGTAGGCTTGAACTCACTAATTGTCTTATGATTTGGTGTTGGATCTGGATCCTAGTTAATAATGTTCTCATTGTTTCTTTGTAATGATTAGCAAATTCTTTTTGCTTTATTTTTTTAAAGATTTACTTGGAAGGCAGACTTAGAGAGAGAGGGGAGGGTAGATATCTTTCATCCATTGGTTCACTCTTTTTTTTTTTTAAAGATTTATTTTTATTATTTTTTCATTGGAAAGGCGGATATACAGAGAGGAGAGACAGAGAGGAAGATCTTCCGTCCAATGATTCACTCCCCAAGTGAGCGCAACGGGCCAATACTATGCCGATCCGAAGCCAGGAGCCTCTTCCGGGTCTCCCACGCGGGTGCAGGTTCCCAAGGCTTTGGGCCGTCCTTGACTGCTTTCCCAGGCCACAGGCAGGGAGCTGGAAGGGAAGCGGGGCTGCCGAGATTAGAACCGGCGCCCTTGGTTCACTCTTTAAATGGCCACGATGGCCAGGCCTGAACCAGATCATAGCCAGAAGATTGTTCTGAGTCTCCTCCGTGGGCACAAGGGCCAAGGCGTTTGGGCCATCCTCTGCTGCTGTTCTCAAGCACATGAGCAGGCAGCTGTGTCAGAAGTGTACTAGCTGGGCCCGGCGCGGTGGCGCAAGTGTTGTTAAAGGTCCTCGCCTTGCACGCCTGGGATCCCATATGGGCGCCGGTTCTAATCCCGGCAGCCCCGCTTCCCTTCCAGCTCCCTGCCTGTGGCCCGGGAAAGCAGTCGAGGACAGCCCAAAGCTTTGGGACCCTGCCCACGTGGGAGACCCGGAAGAGGCTCCTGGCTTCGGATCGGCATAGCATCGGCTGTTGCGTTCACTTGGGGAGTGAATCATCGGACAGAAGATCTTCCTCTCTGTCTCTCCTCTCTGTATATCTGCCTTTCCAATAAAAAAATAATAAGAATAAATCTTTAAAAAAAAAAAAAGAAGTGTACTAGCTGAGACTCCAACCAGATGGGATCCTGGCATTGCAATGCTGTCTTTACTTGCTGTGGCACAACACCAGCCCCAAACATACTGTATTTATTTATTTATTTATTTATTTATTGGAAAGGCAGATTTACAGAGAGAAGGAGAGACGGGGAGAAAAGGATCTTCCATTTGCTGGTTCACTCCCTAAGTGGACACAGTTGAGCCAATCCAAAGCCAGGAGCCACTTCCAGGTCTCCCACATGGGTGCAAGGTCTATGGTTTTGTGCCATCCTCCACTGCTTTCCCAGGCCACAAACCAGGAGCTGGTTGGGAAATGGGGCATTCCGTACACAAACCAACACCCATATGGGATGCTAGCGCTATCAGGTGGAGGATTAGCTAGTTGAGCCACTGCATTGGCCCCAATTACTCACTAAAAATTTTTTTTTTGATTTTAACTTTTTTTTATATTAATTACATTGCATTGTGTGACACGGTTTCATAGGCTCTGGGATTCCCCCAACCTCTCCCCATGCCCTTCCCCCATAGTGGATTCCTCCACCTTGTTGCAGTATTGTAGTTCAAATTCAGTCAAGATTCTTTCATTGCAAGCGTATACCAAACATAGAGTCCAGCATCGCATTGTCCAGATAAATTCATTGGTTTCCTGGAGAGACTATGTCTGGTCTGAAGGTAGAGCTGGCAGAGTATCATCCTGATGAATTAAAGGCCCCAGCATAACATCAACAACAATTTACAACGTTATGGAATTAGTTGACGTGGTATTGAGTAACCAATACAAACATACTGTTTTTAAAGACCTAAATACTTTATACCTCATCCATTTCCTTCCTACCTACCACCAGCACCTGTCTTCTTCTTATCTCAACTAACTGGATTTCTTCAGTAGTTGGAAAACATAGGAATTTATTTGTAAGTGTTTCATAGATGGAAGATGTTAGAAACATGTCCTAGTCAGTCTCTGGCAATATGAGATGGTATCTAGTGGGTTGCTGTTCATTAGAGCCTTCTGTGTAAAGATCTCTCACCTCTGTTTTTGGTAAAATGAACACGAGTGATGATCAACAAAGAATTCGGTTCTTTCAATTTGCTTTAACTACTGTTGGTGTTCAGCCCCTGTACTGCCATTTTTTAAAACAAGCATTATAATTTGAATTTACTCGGTGTGTCTTAATATAAACCTCCATTTATCTGACTTAGGCAGGTGTTTTTTCTCTTGTACGAGTTGAAGTTGTGTTTCAGGGATTTTAAATACAGATAGTCCTTGACTTTGAGTGACGGCTCCACTGCAGAGATTCTTACTGCACTTGAGCACAAAAGCTTATAGGTGTTCAGTTGAGTCACACTTCAAATTGTGAGCTCTAGTTTTCTCCTGGGGTAGTGGTGTGTGCGATGTTGGTCTGTCATGCTGGGCGGTGGCAGCGGCACAGTGGCTCAGCTTGCATTCTGTCCTGTGATCAGCAGGCAGACCACTGACACTCAGTCCGAAGGGGGCCATGTTGCTGAACTCGGATGTTTTGTGAGTTGGGAACATAAACACAGTTTTGATGCATTTTTTGGGAGGTGACCCCATTGTGAGTTGAGGAGAATCTATATTGCTAGCTCTTGCTCTTCCATGTTCTTTTGTATATTAAAAAAAAAATGGTTTTTCCTTTAGGAAAGTAATGATTATTTTTTGAGACGCTAATGTCCTTTTTTTCCAGAGAGTAATGCCTACTAGCTTTTTCCTGCTGTTGCGATTTTTTTTGCGAATCGATGGGGTGCTTATCAGAATGAATGACACAAGGCTTTACCATGAGGTAACTGTTCTCATTTATATTGGATATTGGACCTGTTGATCCCAGAATTGGAAGTTTGAAAATGTTTTATGTTTCACGTCAGTCGATCTGACTTGTAACTGTGGGTCTTTCAGAGTCACTATTGACTGCAAACTATTATCAAAACATTACATTTCCTATGATTAAAAATGTTTTTTAAACTGCTAAAGGTTTGAGCAGTGAGCAGGCTTTTGGTGTGGCACTAGGACACTATATCCCATAGCAGAGAACCTGGGAGGAGTCCCTGCTCTGCTCCTGTGCCCAGCTTCCTGCTAATGTGCCTTGGGAGGCAGTCGGGGATGGGTCACGTTCCTGGGTCCGTGTCAGCCACGTGGGAGACCTGGATTGTTCCCAGCTCCCAGCTTGACTGTAGGCTTGAGGGGAATGAATCAGCGGGCAGGTGCTCCGTCTCTGTCTCTCTGCTCTCAGATAAACAATGTAAATATATTGCAACCTTACAATTATTTTAATTTAGGCTGACAAGACCTACATGCTACGAGAATATACATCACGAGAAAGCAAAATTGCTAATTTAATGGTAAGTATTTAAACTTTAGTGTTGGAAGTTGAGTTTAGGATTTTACAGTAGGCTGCTGAAAAAGTTATGCCTTTGTATAAACTGGGCATTTTTCTGTTTCTCCTTAGTGCTTCTTTCTGAGTATAGAGCATACTTGAGTTAGAAAAATAAATCAGATTCTATTGTAGGCCTGATATTGGACTCTAATTGAAAACTAGTATTTCAGATTAAAAAAGCAGGAAGAGGGGATCAGGTTACGATGCATTAAATTCTTATGACATTTATGGGGACATTATAAATTACATAACCCTGTCATCTTTCAATAAGTAATTCAGAAACAAAACTGAATGATTCATTGACAGGAAATACCTATCATTTTTAGAAGCACTTAATCATGTTATTAATACGCAGATATTGTTGTATTTTAAGTTGAATGCTTGAAGTAATACTAGAGTCAAAATATTTTCAATAAGTGTTAATGTAATGGAATATATGCTAACAGGATTTATGTACTTTTTAGCATGTTTCACCTTCTCTCTTCACGGAACCTAATGAAATATCACAGTATTTACCAATAAAGGAAGCCGTTTGTGAGAAGCTAATATTTCCAGAAAGAATTGATCCTAACCCTGCTGACTCCCAAGAAAGTGTACCTGTGCAATAGACTGTGCCACGATGTCCACTCACTATGGCATCTGACCTGAGACCTGGCTGTCGTGGGGGTATTTTTATTATGAGAACTGATTGCCTTGTTTTTGTGCAGATTTTCTGTAGCCTTAAAGGAAAAAAAAAAAAATAAAGGATGATTGCAGGCAGATTCCATCCAACTGCTGTTTGTACTATCTTCAAGTTCGCATTGCAGATGTATGTTTCCTGGAGTTCACTTTGGAGTTCTGTAATATCCTAACGTGGGAACTTAGCAGTAGCAATGGCGTCTGTCCCAGGAGCAGCAGGTGTATTTGCAGCCGTCATGACGCTGTCTTCCCCAGTGCAGAGGTGACGTCACTGAATCCCAGCGCCCCGTGACTGCCGGAGGATCCCTGATTGTGCTCGGTGATACAGGCTCTTCCCTTGGGTCACAATCCTGGAGAGCTGTGACTCGCCATCTAGGAAATTAACCTCATAATTTATGATCTGCATCCACAAACTGTAAAACTCTATTCACCCTGATTTTAAATTGGATCTAAAATTTAAAGAAAGTTTTAGATAACCGGGAGAAAAACCTGTTGCTTTGGAGAACTTCAGCAGTCATGTGGCCGGAAGTACATGAAATGGTTTAATCGCAAGTAGGATGAGGATGTTGCCTTTCTTCCATCTGCAAGTGCTTCTTAGCACAGGGCTTGCGGTACACTGAGTGCACGAAGGTCCGTGTCACACCTGGGTGGTGACTCTGATGATAACCCAGTAAACATTTCATGTTTGCTTACTACCTTTTTAAGTGGTTTTCATAAAGTGAAAGTAATTATAGAGCACAGATTTTTAAAAAAATGTTCTAAAGAGCAAGATTAAAAGAAACAGTCCCTTGGTTGTGGTTTGTAATAATTGTGCATATTTCGACTCAATTGATAGCTCACTAAATGGAATAATAATTTGAAAGTATTAGCAAGGCTCTTCAGGCCTGTTACTCTGAAGAACCAGTTGGGAGTGGTGTTGGGAACCCGCCAGGCAGGGTCACATGTATTAGCCGACTGATCACAGAAAGTTTTGGGATCTGTCAGCCTGCTGCATCTTGCCCAAGGTATAAGAAACCAGGATGTTTTTAGCTTTAAGAGAACACGTGGTATGTACAGTGTGTGTTAAATATGCCTTTATTGAATATTTTCTGTTAGGACAGGAAAGTGTGTGTGCATGGTACTGAGTTTTCTGTTTTACTTTATTTGCCATGCAGATTTGAACAGAATAGACTCTTTTCATGCAAATTCTAAGAAATTAAAAACTTGTAAGAATATCCATTGATTGGGGGTTCTGGGCAACATTATTTTGTGTATGTATGTGTACACACATTTTGAAAAACTTGTTGATTTAGATGTCTTGATTCCTGGATAGTCTAAGGATTATTAATTTTGAGAATGCACTGTTTAAAAAAATCATAGGAAATTTTAAAAATTGACTTTAAAGAAAAAAATAGGAGGTAGGTGTAATCGGTATGCTTACTAGTTTATTCCTGTGGAGAACACCAACAAAATGTGTTTCTGGCCATTGCTAAATATGACATTTCCATTTTATATTTATTTGTTGCAAGTGTCCTTTTGTAAGTGAAGAATAAATAAGGAATTTACCATTCTGTGTTTTGCTGTTTCATTGACTTCGGATTTTCTTAGCCCTTAATTGAGGAAGAGTGATTGGGGTACACCTTCTCATTTGGACTTTATGTCTTGTGTGTGGTCAGCATTGTAGAAAGACTCCGTGTAGATTCCTGATGAAAATTCAGACTACAGTCCTTCAGTATGTCTTTGGCTTCTTGCCTGTCTCCCTCTGTGCTTTAGGATTTGGATGGGCGTTTTAATCAGCCAGAGTTCTCTGTGTGCTGACTTTGTGTTTTTTGGTTTTAAAAATGAGAATACCTACCAAATTAGTACTACATGTGCAAGGAAGGGATTGGAGTTTCTATGAAGAAGAGGTGAGTGGATCTCACCTCAGGAGCTTTCCCTGTTCTTGAGTTCTGCGTCTGCAGATTTGACCAATCACAGAATGAAAATGTTAAAAATTATGTGTGTTGTCTGTACTGTATATGTTCAGACTTTCCTTTTCTGAGCAACTATATTGTAGTAGGTGTTGTGGGTAATGTGGAGCTCATTAAAAGTATTCAGGAGTGGGTGTTATCCTAGGCCAGAAGCAGGGAGCTGGATGGGAAGTGGGGCCACTGGGATTAGAACCAGCACGCGTCAGAGCGGTGTCCTAGTGGCTAAAGTCCTCGTTTTGAACGCACCAGGATCACATATACGTGCCAGTTCTAATCCCAGCAGCCCCACTTCCCATCCAGCTCCCTGCTTGTGGCCTGGGAAAGCAGTTGAGGATGGCCTTGGGACGCTGCAGTTCATGATTTACATGCTTTAACTGGGATGGAAACTAACTGGAGATGCAGGCAGAGTCTCTGTCCTCTGGCCCTCTTCCCAGATGCTTACAGCAGGTGAGACCAGGCTGGGCCAAGCTCGTTGCTGGGAGCTCAGATCAGCTCTCCCGCATGAGAGGCAGAGTGCTAAGTGCTTGAGTGGTGCCTTGCTCCTTCTCAAGGTCTGCGTTGGCTGGAGCTGGAACTAAGGATGGAATCTAGGAATCCTTCTAAAATGGAAGGTGGCAAACAAATTTTTTCAAATAGTTATTTTTATTGGAAAGTCAGATTTTACAGAAAGAAGGAGAGACAGAAAGATCTGTCTGCTGGTTCACTCCCCAAGTGGCTGCAACAGCCAGTCCTGAGCTGATCCGAAGCCAGGAGCCAAGAGCTTCCTCAGAGTCTCCCACTTGGGTGCAGGGTCCCAAGTCCTTGGGCCGTCCTGGACTGCTTTCCCAGGCCACCAGCAGGGGGCTGGAAAAGAAGTGGAGCAGGCAGGATACAAACCGGTTCCCATCTGGGTTCCTTGTGGCATGCAAGGTAAGGACTTTAGCCACTAGGCTATCACACTGGGCCCAGAAATTGTTTTTAGAGATTTATTTACTTATTTGAAAGGCAGAATTACAGAAAGGCAAGTATACACACACACACCTTCACTTCCTTTTTTTTTTTCTTTAAGATTTATTTTTATTGGAAAGGCAGATAGGAAGATTTTCTGTCCAATGGTTTCCCCAAGCAGCTGCAATGGCTGGAGCTGAGCCTATCCGAAGCCAGGAGCAGGAGCTCTTCTGGGTCTCCCACGTGGGTGCAGGGTCCCAAGGCTTTGGGCCATCCTCGACTGCTTTCCCAGGCCACAAGCAGGGAGCTGGATGGGAAGTGGGACTGCCGGGATTAGAACTGGCACCCATACAGGATCCCAGTGCGTGCAAGGCGAGGACTTTAGCAACTACACTACCTCACCGGGCCCACACCTTCACTACCTAAATGGCCATGACACACAGGAAGTGGTAGCTGATGACTTGGGGCGTCTTCTGCTTTCTCAGTTGCATTAGCTCACTCTCTAGCAGTAATGATTAGTTAAAAAAAAAAATATTTGAAAGGCAGAGTTACAGATGGGGAAGACAGAGAGATCTTCCATCCACTTTCAGTCCCCAAATGGCTGCAGTGGCCAGAGCTGAGGCGATCTGAAGCCAGGATGTAGGTGCAGGAGCCGAAGGACTTGGGCCATCTTCTGCTGCTGTCCCAGGCCATAAGCCGGGAGCTGGATAGGACGTGAAGCAGCTGGGACACAAGCTAGCGCCCATATGGGATTCCAGAGCTGCAGGTAGACTTAGCCTGCTGTGCAAGGATCCAGCCCTGGCAATGATTCTTCACCAGTCCCACATGCAAGCGTTTCCTATCTCTGCCCAGACATACGGGGTTTGTCTATGTTTTTCCCCTAGAAGCAATGGTGTTTTGTTTCTAGCAGTGATAGCTTTGTTAGGCCTCTCCACAGCAACCTAAGGTCTCTGCATCCTTCAAGAGAGGCTGGTGCCAGCAGGTTTTCATACCATTCCCGAGCAACAATTACCTCCTGCTGAACTCCCAGGTGGGATATCCTGGTCCCTGACATACTCCAGTAATCCAATGACCAGCTGGAGGAACTGGCTCAGGACCAGCCTTTTGGCTACTTGGGAAGTGAACCAACAGATGGAAGATCTTTGTCTCTCCTTCACTCTGTAAATCTGACTTTCCAATAAAAATAAATAAATCCTAAAAAAAAAAAAACAAAAACAAAACCTCTACCCTTTGATTCACATTTTAGCTTCTAGATCTACATGCAAGGAACTCGAACAAAAGTGTCTCTCTTAACACACTCTCACTAATTCTTTGCCGAGGACCTCCTCCAGAATCATTGCTGCTAGAAAAAGAGTTAAGAAAAAATTGCCCTTGGACGAGGGAGTGAAAGAAACGACCCCAGCTGTATAGCCAAAATGTTTGCTGGCACTGGGGAATGGGCATGAAGTGCTGTTGAAAATTCTGTTACGATTCTGGTGACTAAGTAAATTGATATTTCAATTATTATTAATATGTCTGTACTTTAACAGCAATTTCATTTGAGCATTTTTTTTTTCAGATTTATTTATTTTTATTGGAAAGTCATATATACAGAGAGGAAGATCTTATGTCTGCTGGTTCACTCCCCAAGTGGCCCCTATGGCCGGTGCTGAGCCGATTTGAAGCCAGGAGCTACTTCCAGGTCTCCCACGTGGGTGCAGGGTCTTAAGGCTTTGGGCTGTCCTCAACTGCTTTCCCAAGCCACAAGCAGGAAGCTGGATGGGAAGCAGGACCACTGGGATCCTGGTGCATTCAAGGCAAGGACTTTAGCGACTAGGCTACCGTGCCAAGTCCTTGAGCATTTTCTTGTAGCAAGTGGCTGGCTGATAACATGGAAGCCTGTCAACCTTACACTGATAAGCAATACTGCAAACTGTACTGATAGGCAATTGAGAAATCTGGATGCTGTTTCCAGTGTTGACATCTGGAAACAAAGATACTACAACGAGTGCTGATTTCACTCAACAAGGCCTGCCTGAGAAGTCATGAGCCATGTGACACGTTGCTGGAGTGAGAAGTCCTTTACTTCACTGCCAAAGTCTTTGGGGCATCTGGAACCATCGACAGTCATCGTATAGGAGTTTTCTCCAGACCATTAAAGAATTTCTGGGACTGGTGCAATGCAGGCTAATTCTCTATTTACGACACCAGTACCCCTTATGGGTGCTGGTTTGTGTCCTGGCTTCTCCACTTCTGATCCAACTCTACCTATGGCCTAGGAAAGCAGTCGAGGATGGATCAAGTCTTTGGGACCCTGCACCCATGTGCTAGACCTGGAAGAAGCTCCTGGCTCAAGGGTTTGGATCAGCTCAGCTTCGGTCGTTACCCAGAATTGATTCTCGCTTCTCTATAAAGATCCATCTTTCAAATAATAGTAATAATAAAATTTGCCTCGATAGACACAAATTGTTTGGTTTGTTTTTAGCACTCAATTTTATTTGATACATTTTCCTCTGCTTTTTCATACGTTCCTTTTGCTTATTTTATTTCTGTATGCAATTCAATATACTGATTAATTTAGGAACTGTCTTGCCTCAGTTTGTCAACTGAGTACAGGATGAAAGACTTTGCTTTTCTTGGCAAATGTATGATCCAGTGTGGCTGGTCCAGCAGACAGTTTCTAACATAAGACCACACAAGCAGAGTTCGACCATTGTTCTAAAAGGGAGCAGGCATATTGAGAAAGTCACACCCAGAGGACCAGGCACACAAAGCCTGCCTATGGTTAGCCAAGCTCAGCAGAGGAAACCTTCTTGTCCCTGTTAGGAGTTTACTACTGAGAACAAGGGATAGCAGTTTATATTGGAGTGTGGATGTGTGAGGATCCCTGGGAGTTGACAGTAGAGGCATAGGAAAATCCTCCTGGGCATCATTTGGCACAGCTGTTAAGATTCCTCTTGGCAGAGAGAACAGTGAGGAGCCCCTGTGAGGACAGATGGGATATGCTCATTCTAATAATAAAAAAGGACAATGGGCAATACAGATAAGCTCAAGTTTTGGAAGCCTTCGATGAGGCAGTGATACCTGTGTACTTCATTGTGCTTAACTCCTACCCTGTTTTAGGGAAGCAATCTCCTGGGATCCAAAGGTTTATGGATTTTACACTTTTTTTAAAAAAAAGATTTATTTTTATTATTTTTTTATTGGAAAGGCAGATATACAGAGAGGAGAGACAGAGAGGAAGACCCTCCGTCCGATGATTCACTCCCCAAGTGAGCGCAACAGGCCGATACCATGCCCATCCGAAGCCAGGAGCCTCTTCCGGGTCTCCCACGCGGGTGCAGGTTCCCAAAGCTTTGGGCTGTCCTCGACTGCTTTCCCGGGCCACAGGCAGGGAGCTGGAAGGGAAGCGGGGCTGCCGGGATTAGAACTGGCGCCCGTATGGGATCCCGGGTGTGCAAGGTGAGGACTCAACCACTTGCGCCACCGCGCCGGGCCTGGATTTTATACTTTTAAGGATAGCTTTCACATCTCTCTCTTCACCCCTTTTATCAGTTTCTAGTTGCCTTTTGATGGGTTGGTTTGTGGGTATAAAACAATAGCTAATCTGGACAGTGGTACCACAAGCATTCAAAGAAATCCCCTGCCTATTCACAGGCAGGCCCTTGCAAGGGAAAGCTTATCCAATTAGTATGGGCTTTGATTATCCGTTCTCCTACCAAAGACTCCAGTTTTAGGTACTTTCTGGTACCTTTAATTTCCTGGAAGAACATGGTTCCCTGAGTATTCTCTTTCTGTATTTGTCTCTCTGTAGCTTTGTTTTTCAAAGAAATAAAAAAAAAGAAAAATGCCTCCCTTATTCATGAAGTCAGACTAATTCAAACTTTCACCGGAACCACACGGGATGTAATGTTCTAGAAGACCAGACTAATAGTGCTTCCACCACTCCCGAACGTCCATTACTTGGCCACTGGCTGACATATGATTTATGCCACAAACTTATGGAAATACACCTTTAATGGGAAAGTTTCTCATAGCTTCCAGTTTAACACTTACGTCTTCCTCATTTAAGAGATGCAGTCTGTGGAAATTCTACCTGGTAGTGCTTATCCAGCCATTGGATGGGGCCCTGAAAGTTGCACCATGTCTTATTACCACACACTTTGCTGACCAATTGGCTCCAGTACTTACTCTCTTATATATCACTTCTTGGCTGTCCAAGAGAGCTAACCCTCTGCTCCCCATCCTGGTGGAACTGACATATTGGATGGGGTGGAAGGCTCACCACGCGAACAACTTTGCTAACATCTGCTCCGAATGAGCTGGATCCAGACTGCAGCCTACCTGTGCTGTGGTGGGCCTTTAAGATAAGTGAGGCTTAAACATGCTAACCGTTGCCCAAGGGAACATCTGCACCATGTTCAAAGGATGCAGGGTTTGGGTCAATTGTAGTGGGTGGGTACAACACCACAGCCAACATTTCTTAAGGCAATTCCAGGCCCAAGCAGAACAGGGCTGAATGTTTTTGCCTGGTTGCTGATAACTCATTGGCCCTACACTTTCCAAACTTGTCGCGCCCACGTTTCTTATCGTCCGGCGATAAGAGGCAGACGCGAGTGAAGTCTTCTGCGGTAAAATTTATTGTGCGCACCAAGATGAGGAAGAGGAAGGGGGGCAACCCCGGCAGGCTTTCTGCTCTTATGTGCTGACTGGCCCCGCCTCCGCCGATGATAGGTCGGCGTCATGATCACGCAGGGTCCTGGGCGACTGGATTCGTCAGTCCCCAGTGTTCACGTGCCGGCCACGCCGCAGCTCACTGCGCATGCGCTAGTACTGCGAAGGCTACGTGACTCTCCACCACGCATGAAGGTGTGGCTTCTCCGGCCGGCGCCATTTTAGGCACAGCATGTGGCCAGTGCATACAGATGCGGCTTGCAACACAAACTCATACTAATTCTTTATGGACCATGTATCTTTAATGCCTTTGTCCATTTTGTTGCTAATAGAGTACGTGCTATCCAGCTCCAGTCGGTGATAAGGGATCCAACCTATCCCATCAGACAATACAATCATCCACCTAGATTGAACAGGGCAATCTTTCCTTGGGCCATTTTCAAACACCATGGGACAGACAGCAAGAGAATATTTAACTTAGTTCTATGCCAGCAAGAAGAAACTACAGACGCTTAATTTCCACCCATGTCCCCGCTGTATGACTTACGAGTTAATTCTCTGGAGGGAGGAATATTAGGCGAGGCAGAGAGACAAATATGAGCCCAAGTGTGTAAGAGGAAAAAATGCAAAGCTCATGCAGGAGGGGATTTGCATGGATTGAAAGCAACCCAATGCTTGCAATTCAAAATTCTTGCCCAATATCCTTCCAGGAGAGGTCCCATGCCCAGGGACCTTCCTGCTTGGCAACATTCCATAAGTTCTGTGCCCCAGGAATCTTCCTGCCTAATACCATTGCAGCAGAGGGAGGAAGGAAATTGGCAGGATAAATTGATCTGTATCCGTAAGAACTCCAGTCTCATATATACATACACAGGGCACTCAGTCCTTTGCCTGGCTGCCTGCCTCGTCTGTCAGGTTTAAGCCTCGTGAAACGTTTACTAGCTTGCTTACTGCCCATCTTTGTTTTCTTATCTGGATGTTTTCCTTTGGGGAGACAAGGCCTGAAGATGACTCCAGTCTTATTGAACCACAGACTGAAGTTTCTCATTCACTTAATCACTCCATGTGTATTTACCATGCACCTGCTTCCTAGGTAGTTTTTGGAGAGTAAAGAGATCCATGCAGATCCACCATGCAGATCTCATTATCTGGAGGAGACAGACTTGAAAATGAATAGTGACTGTACGTTGAGGTGAGTCTCACATGAGTGTTTAAAGTGCTGCAGGGGGAGTGAGTCTTTAGTGGTAAGAACACCTGTGACCTACATTGGCGTGCATGTATCTGATTGCTGACGCATTTCCTGCCTTGCGTATTCAGGGATGTAGCAACAATAGCTCAAGTAATTGGATTTCTCTCAACACAAGCATGGAGGAAAGAGCCCTGCCTGCGTTGGTGGGAGTGGGTCTACAGAAAGCTTCCGAGAAGGCAGAGCGGCTGTTATAGAATCCATTAGATGCTAACTGAGTGCTTGCTGCCTTACAAACTCTCCTCCCACATTGATTTGCTTACCACAGGAGCTTTCAGAGGCAATTGTTTGTGTCCATTTTACAAAGGAAAAACTTGAGGACAGAGAGCTTAAGAAACTTCTTCACTGCTACATAGCTATTAAAGGATGGTGCTAGAGTTAGTCCTCTCATGATCCTACTTCCATATTGAATGCACTTTACATTCTGTTTTGACAAGTGGAAAGATCTGAAAGACGTGAAGGAACATACCTGAGTGTAACAAGGGGGTTTAGAAGCAAGGAGAGAGAGAGAAAGAGAGAGAGAGAGAGAGAGAAGCATCAGGTAAACATGGCAATATTTGCTGTCTAAGATCGGATGGGCATAGGGCTAGCTGTGTGCTCTAAGGGGTCAAGTGCATACTGTGGCATCGTCATTTCATAGGTGTGCCCATTTGAGTCCCAGCTGCTCCTCTTCTGACCCAACGTCCTGCGAATGCACCTGGGAGGGCACGGAGGCCAGCCCGAGGCTCTTTGCTTCTAACTGGCCCCGTCCTGGCTGTTGTGGCCATTTAGGGAGTGAACCTGTGGATGGAATGTGTCTATTTCTCCCTCTTTGCCTTTCCAATGAACAAAACAAATTATAAGGAAAAAAACGATCAGAGTATAAATTATAATTATTAAACAAATTGTGATTGGGTTTCCATAAAAATGAAATCATAGAAGGGGTGTCATTATAGCCATTTGGCAGACTTGAGTAGGGCTCTGTGTAAATGCTTGTGCCTAGCTTATTTTTAAAACTTGCTTTTAAAAAAGATTTATTATTTTTTTAATTTGAAATGCAGAGTTACAGAGAGAGAGACACACAGAGAAAGACATCTGTGGGTTCACTCCCTAAATGGCCACTGATGGTTGTCCTGGGAACCAGAGGAGGGTAGAGCTTGCTTCGAGCCCAAGCTCGGGCTGCAATCTGGGTAGGACGGTAGAATTCTGGCGGGCCCCTGAAGCAGCGAAATCATTGCTCCACCAATGAAGGGCTGAAGCAATTCAGCTTCTGTGTCTCCATCACATCTGTTTTTCTACTACACAGGGAAGGAAATCCCGTGACCGCGGTTCCCTGGAATAAAGGCCATCTAAATTCATTTTATGCATTTGTCTGAGGTATTCTTTCCCTGATGGCTGGTGAATCTTACAGCCACAATGGCTGGAGCTGAGCCCATCAGAAACGAGGGGCCAGGAGCTTCCTCTGGGTCTCCCAAATGGATGCAGGGTTTCAAGGATTTGGGCCATCCTCTGCTGCTTTCCCAAGCTATAAACAGGAAGCTGGAAGGGAAGTGGAACGGACAGGACACGAACCAGAACTCACATGGGATGTCGGCACCACAGGCAGAGGATTAGTGGGCTACACCTCTGTGTCAGCCTTTTGCCTAGTTATCAATCAGTTCTAAGAGACCCAACTTCTTGGTAATATCAGATTTCTCTCCGTTTGGATGTAGCATTCTTATTGTTTCCGAAGTGTTATTGTGTGTGTGTGTTCAGACCGGATGCTGTAACTGATCTTCCAGTGGGTGCCCCTGAAAATCCCTGTGCGTTTTCCTGACTGATTCGATCTTGAAGTATATTTTACAGGCATTTTCCAGTTTGCTGCACGAGTCCAGGATCTGCCTTCGGTCTTGCCTTGGGGATTACATAGACTCACCAAAAAAACCCAAACTATTAGTGCTGGAGTCAGTTGAGAGGCTAGTAAACAAGCCACTCAGCAAACAAAACAACCTAACACCGCTTTTCCACCAAATTCTAACCTGTTCCTCAAGATTTGGCCCAAATCAGCCACCGTTGGTGCATTTCTAGTTGGGAATATAATAGTGTTGCTTCTTCCTCTTCTTCTTTTTCAGATTTATTAACGTGAAAAGCAGGGTTACAGACACACCCACACAAACACTCGGAGAAAACAAGATGGAAGTCTTCCACGTGCTGGTCCACTCCCCAGTGGGCAGCTGTGTCCAGGGCTAGGCCAGTGGGAAGCCAGGAGCCAGAAACTCCATGCCAGTTTCCCACGTGGGTGCAGGGCTCCAGGCACCCACACCATCACAGGCTGTCTTGCGGCTCAGCAGAAGAGGAGCGAGGAAAGGGGGCAGACAGGACCCCACCAGAGCTCATTTAGGATGCTGGAATAATGGCAGGATAACTGGTGATTTTGGCCTTTGCCATTTCATCACCATCACAAAGCATTTGGTGGACTTTGCTCAAGTTAGCCTTCAGTGATGTTTTTCTTTTCCTCCTCCCCCTCCTATATGCATACGTATATATGCATATAAAGTCTCTTCCATGTAAGTAAGTGCAATCACAGCGTGCAGGAGCCATGCGCGAGGCTTCCTTCACTTTGTCCCTATTTGCAGATCCCTGCACGTGGTGGGTGCACAGCATTCCTCAACCGATTCAGCGAGGGCCCCCGGCGGGACGGCCGGTTCCGGATTGGAACGCGGCGCCGGACGCAGAACTGGTGTTTGGCAACGCCCGGCCGATCTCTTCTCCACGCCAGCCCTTCCTGTCCGGCCCAGCCCGCCTCCCTTGACCCCAAACTCACAGCAGCCGGGGAGGGCGGGGAGGGAGCCGGCTGCAAGCAGCGCGGGGCATGCCGGGCGCGGCCCAGGTGGGCAGGTGCCTGGGCGGGGCGTGCCGTGGTTGGCGGCGGGGCGCGGGGCGGCGGCCGCGGGGGCCGAGCACCCGGAAGAGCCGTCAGCTCTGCGGGCGCAACAGGCGGCTGGCCGGGGGCCGGAGGCGGCGGCCATCGGGCCCGGGATGGACAAGCTGAAGAAGGTGCTGAGCGGGCAGGACACCGAGGACCAGAGCGGCCTGTCCGAGGTGGGTGTGCCCGGCCCCACTCCGTCTCCGCTCCCGCGCCCCTCGCCAGCCGAGGGGTCTCCGCAGCCCGCGCGCTCCTCCCGCGCCCGTGGATGCGGCTCCTGGAGAAGCCGAGCAGGATTTCCAGGATTCCTTGGAAAGCAGCCCTGCCCCTTCTCCTTCCTCACTCCGCGGCCCGGCTCAGCGAGGACCCCCGAGCCAGGGGCGGGAGCGCGCCGGGCCGTCGCCATCCGTGTGCCCTTTTTTGTGGTGGTTGTTCTGCGCCTTCCCAGCTTGGGAAGAGGGGGCGGCGCTGGAGACCCACAAGCGGCTACGAGAGGGAGGGAGGGCTGGCGAGTAGGCCCTGGGCGGCCCCTTCGCTCCCACCAGGGACTGTCCCGGGTTGCCCTGGGCAGGGCAGAGGCCCCGAGCCGAGATGGAGAGAGAGCCGTGGTCCCGGGCCGGGCTGGGCAGGGGTGGCGGGGACCTGGGGCTTCCTGACTCGCTGGCCGCCTCGCACGCAGTGCCCGGCAGGTTTAGGTTATGGGGTGGACTCTCCTACCTGGCCGAGGGCTCTTGGCGATGTAGCCTCACAGCCGGCTCCACGACCGAGCCTCGAACCCCCTACGGACCGGGGACTGGTAACTGCGTCGCGTTTCTCTGTTGTCCGCCCTCACTGCAGACTCTCTCGAGACTGCCTGCTCAATTGTTTATTGTGTTAGGAAGGCTCTGAATCCACACGGAATCGGTGTTTCTATCTTGAATGCTTTCAGCGTTTGTTTTCTTGTCCCTCTCTGGATGTCAGAGTGGCATCTCTCTCTTTGGTGTGTTCCGCGGCCGCAGTTTTCCCGTGTAGGAGATGAGGGTGTTGAACAAGGCAGTGACAGCCGCTTGCAGCTGGAAACTTGAATTTTCGCTCTAAATGAAGTCTCTTGTTTTTCTCAGCGTGCTGCTTTCCCACTTCGGTGGCTGCTGGTTTTATTTTGTGTTTTGTTCTGCGTGCTGCTAGTGCTGCTAGCAGTCCACTCGCTCTGTGAAATCTCAACCTCAAATGTGTTCTTTGTATCTTTACCTTTTAGGGATCAAGGGTTACAAGAATGAAGTTGGACTCTTAAAAAAAAAAGTTCTATTGATTTATTTGAAAGGCCAGGGGAAGGAGATGTTCCATCTCTTGGTTCGCTCCCCAAATGCCAGCCACGGCTGGGACTGGGCTACACGGAAAGCCAGGGACCCTGACATCTGGGTCTTGCACTTGGTGGCAGCCAACCCGTGGACTTGGGGCCATCCTGTGCCATTTCCCAGGGTGTGTATCAGCGGAGAGCTGGATCAGAAACACCCTCGGAACCTGGTTCTGAACTTGCAATCCGGAATGTTGGCAGTGCCCAGCAGGTGTACTAGTTTGACTGTTTCAAAGAACTCAGATTTTTTTTTTTTAATGTATGACCTTTATTAATTGGTTAAGGCTCTTTCATTTCTGGTCTCTCATGAGCTCTTAGACTGTGCCTAAGAAAGATCTGCCACTCGGATCGTTGGCCCTTGTTACTTGGAAGCCTCACGTCCCACTGACTGCCACCAAACTTAGGAGCCACTGGTGCTTGAGAGGGAGACCGTAGGAGCCCACGTTGTGGTGTAGTTGATGCACCCCCCCCATTCTGTAACGGAATGCTGGCTCAAGCTCTGGCTGCAAAGGCGCCTGGGAAAGCAGTGGAAGATGGCCCCAGTCTGTGGGCCCCTGCCACCCACAAGGGAGACCCAGATCGAGTTGCTGGCTTCAGGTGGGCACGGCCCTGATTGTTGTGGGCATACGGGGGAATGAACCAGTAGGTGAAGATCTTCTTTCTGTATCTCTCTGCCTTTTAAATCAATAAGCGCATCATAAAGTCTTCTCTTCCTGAAGATGCTGGGGGTGGCATGGATACTGTACATTCGAACATCTTTGCGAGTCAGTGGACAGGCCCTCCAAAACGAATGGTACAGGGGCAGTTGGAAATCATACCTGCTATTTTTTTTTTTTTTTCCTTCTCTGAAGTGGAGGAGGCAGTGCAGGGCTTTAAGGTGTGGTCAGCTTGCATATGTAGTAAAGCTCTTTAGAGAAAAGTGGATGCAGCTCTGTTCTGAACTAGAGGTCCCCCTTTCTGAGAGAGGCTCGCTTTGCGTGGGTCTTGTGCAGGCTGGGAAGCGTGTTGTAGCAGCTGGCTCGTTGTCAGGACTTAGTTTTTCCTTATTAGCTTGGGCCCTGAGCCCGTCGTCTCCTGTTTTTCTGAGGTGGACTCTATGGTAGCATTCTTGTGTGGTGGGTTGCACCAGTTACCAAAGCGACTGCCTTTCCCATCTTTCGCCGTTTAAAGTCGTCATCGAGGTCGGCCTGGTTCTGTCTTCCCCGCCCCTCTCGGGTTTGCCTGGCTGTGCTGACTGTAAATAGCCGCGTGATGAGTGTTCTAATGGATACCTCGCCTACCTGAACACACCTCCCGTGGTTAGTCTCGGTGGACTCATTCCTGCAAGTGCAGGTTGTGTGTTTCTCTCAAGGATGCTGGGGACCTGGGAGGTGTGCATGCCGAGTGCCAGGAAGAGAGCCACGGTCCTTTCTCACCTTCATCTGGTGACTCTCTGAATAATTCTAAGCCTTACATTTTTGGCAAGAGCTCCTCTCCTCTCCGTATCCTGGAGTGAAAGGCACCTTTGTGTGTGTAGCTGCCGGTTGGCCAGTGAGCGCATGGCCTGCAAGTTCTATCCAGGTGTGATTGCAGCCTCTCTAATTTCTCCAACAGGGCGTGAGCACAGATTCCAGCAGCTGTGAATTTAGGGGGCCATCTTGTGTTCGCTCCATTGATTTTTCCACAGTTAGTGTGATGGAGTCCATCATGCTGGAAGTCCAGCCTCCTTCTTCCTGTGCAGGAATTTGTGGTCCCGGTTGGATGGCTTCAGCCTGGAGGACATGAAGCCAGTCCCAAGTGGCAGTTTGTGCAGTAGGAACCGGAGGCAGGCTTTGGTGGAAGTACTTCCTGTTGTCAGTGATTTGAGTTCTTATGGGGGCTGGGATCTCATTGTGCTTGGAGACCATTTAGACTTCCACATGCCAAGGTCAATTCCAATTTGCTACCCAAACCTATGGATTTCCGTCTTCAGGCCGGGACGGGGTGGGACTAGAATCTTTGTGTATCTGTTGATGTCAGGTAGTGCTCAGGGAACCGATCCAACCAGTCCTGCTGGCTGCTCTGCCGCACACAGCTCTGCTCCTCGGTTCTTGCCCCAGTAGGACCAGTGGTCCTTGTCCTTGTCCTTGTTCAGCCGGTCAGTCAGAGGTGCCCTATCTGACCATCTGGGCCAGCTAAGTCTGCTAGTAGAGGCTCCCCTCAGGGCTTGTTTTGGAATCAACGGAGTTGAGGGAAGCAGACTGCTCCGTGGAGCCCAGTGGCTGGCTCATCTGTCATATCCAGCTCTGCTTCCTGCTCCGTGGCACTGTCCTTAGGTGTGCCTTCTGGCAGGGACATCGATAGCCATGAGTTTTCTGCGTGTGTGTGTGTGTGTGTGTGTGTGTGTGTGTGATGTTGCAGTATTTATGATCCCATTTCAATGTGTCACCCTATGCGGTGGGAAGGGGGCCTCTCTCTGTTGACCTAAATTCCTTTCTCCTGGGTGGAGGTCAAATCATTCCTTAGTGACACCTGCCACAGCTGGGGGAGCCCTTCTTCCCGCTCTGTGTGCTTCTGGTTGGACCGGAAGTTGGGAGACAGGGTCGAAAACAGCATCCTGAGGCAGCAGGAGCTGTCAGTCTAGTGACTCCGGAAGCTTCTGCCACCATCTGCCTTACGCCGTTGGCCACGTGAAAGTATGGCTAGCACCGCTGAGCCCAGTGTCTGATGCTGGCTGTGCTGGCCCCACGAGGGGTGCCCTGCCTTGGTCTCATCTCTCCTGGCACCTGCCTGTGTGCAGCTTGGGCCTGCCTCACAGGTGGACAGACAGACAGGGAAGGCCTCTGACACGGGGACATAAGTGTTAGGGCTCTCCTGTTTCAACGAACTTTTGCTGGGTATCGTGGCTCCCCCTGGACTTGGTTCTGATTAACCACCAGCACAGGCAAGGCAGTGACTCACTGGGATCTGCCCCACGCTTGGGGGACTTGGCTGAGGCCAGCACCCTGGGAGTACAAAATCAGCACCCAGAGTGAAGGACATGGGTGAGTCAGCTGCCGGAGGACGTGGACTTTCCCCCTGCCAGGTCCCAGGAGAGCCACTGCCACAGCCTGGCTCCCAGATGCAGGGGAGGGTGACCAGGGCTCCTAGCACCCTCAGTGCCATCCGCCACAGCCATGCTGGACGTGTCTGGGCCTTGCTGGCTGCCGTGGGGGGCTTTGGGCAACACTGGCTTGGCTGACTGGCTGCCCTGATGGAGCTGGGAGGCCCTAGGGCTGGAGGTGTTCAGACACCTGCAGGGTGAGCTCTTATCAGCTGCTTCCTTTCTGGATCTGAGCTCCCAGCTCTGATAAGAGCTGGATTCCGTGACTGCTGTGGCTCCGAGCAGGCTGCGCTGTGCATGCCCTGCCTTCTCCAGTCTGGATGAACCTGTCAGAGTTTCATTGTGTGTTTGTTGTGTCCTATGCCTGCATTGGACATCATGTGAGTGCGTAATTCTTTTTTTTTTTTTTTTTTTAATTTCAGGTCATCGAGGCGTCCTCGTTAAGCTGGAGTACCAGGCTTAAAGGCTTCATCGCCTGCTTTGCTATAGGAATTCTCTGCTCTGTCCTGGTAAGCGCTCTCTCCCTCCTCGCTTCGTTCTGCGGTGTCTTTCTCCTTCACCTATCTCCTTTTCTTGCCCTTTGCTAAAATGCGCGGATCAAGAGAGAGGAGGAGGAGGGAGGCCGCAAGCTAGAGGTTACCCAGGCTGCGTCCGAGTTCCTGGCTTTGTGGTGGGGTTGGAGGTGTTACTGGTGTCAGATGCCGTGTGCTTTGTCTTGCAGGGGACTCTTCTGCTGTGGGTGCCCGGGAAGGGACTGTCCCTCTTCGCGGTGTTCTATACCTTTGGCAATATCGCATCCATCGGGAGGTAAGCAGTGAGCAGATGGGACGGTGGGTGTGCCGTGGGCTTCAGGGAGGTGGCAGTGGAGCGGGCTGTAATCCTTCCACTAGTTTAAGCAGCAGAAAGGGTAGTTAGACCACCGGCTAGTCATATCCTACTATTTCCAAGTGTTTTATTTCCTGCTTTATCTTTGAAACACCCTTGATGTAAAGCAGGCAGTCTGGTACCACTGTGATTTTATTTATGAAGCAGCTGTGTGACAGTGGGTGAACGCTCTCCGGGTCTCCCACACGCATGCAGGGTCCCAAAGCTTTGTGCCGTCCTTGACTGCTTGCCCAGGCCACAAGCAGGGCTAGCTGGATGGGAAGTGAGTATCTGTGGTATGATCTTGGCGCATGCAAGACAAGGACTTTGAGCTGCTAGGCTACCGCACTGGGTCCAGGTGTCCCTTTTCTAAGTTGTGTGCCGAGCCTTGTCGGCTGGTTGGTTGGTTTCTGTGGGTTGGTTGTCTGGGGTCAAGGCGGCTGCAGGGGAAGGGATCACGTGGTGGGAGGACTGTGACTCAGTTTATAGCTGAGCCCTGTCCTTTGCTGGTGGGGTGGTCTGAAGCATAAGCATATGTGGGTTGTAGATGAGAATCAGGTACACAAGACTTTCCAGCAAAGGCAGGGCTTTTCACATGCCAGCTGCTGTTACTGCTGCCGTGGGTACAGGAGGTCCAGGGCGGTGACTCGGTGAGCCTTGTGTTGTCTGTCTTGCTCTGATCGCCTTGTGTGTGTTTACCTCTTAGCACCATCTTCCTCATGGGCCCGCTGAAACAGCTCAAACGCATGTTCGAGCCCACGCGTTTGATTGCCACGATCATGGTGCTGGTAAGCCCTGCTTTTTTGTTGGACTTCCCAAGTGGGAGTTTATGCTTCTGTGACACGGAATTGTTTTCCCTCGTAAACCCAAGGATCTTCTTTCTCCCTTGCTCGTGACTTACTGCTGATTCTGCAGCTGCGTGGCTGAAGGGGGCCTTGCGTGTGGGGGCAATCCCGCCCTCCCCTCTTTTCATCAAGGTACTAGCAGTTCTACGAAGGGCCTCTAGAGGGCGATACTTGCCAAGTGGGCCCATCTGATCAGGAAGCTTTCCTTGTGCTAGCCGAGCAGACTCCACGCAGAAGGCCAGTACTCATCCCCCCGGGATGGGACTCCCATGTCTGTTAGGATGGATTGCCTGTTTGTCCATCATTACTTGACACCAGGACCACACTGACTCCATTTTGTCAGTCTTCACGAAGTGGGAGGGTCTCCCTGTGGCCCGCGTCCTGTGCCCCTCCCTGACAACACAGCCTTTGTTATTGTCCCGTCTGCTTGTTCCGTTGACCCAGAGCGCGTCTCCCTTCTGTTGCCTGGGCTCGGCCATGTGACGTCAGAAGCATTCCCACCCACCTCACCAGGTTCTTGTTAGCATGATTAATATCACAAGTAGAACTTGATCAACATACTTTTTCAGTGTTAGTGTCATCTGTGTATATTTCATTTGTCCAGACAGGTAGATTCTCGAAGGTCATGGCCATGTGTGCTGTTTGTTTCCGCTTAGTGCACTGGTCAGGATACAGGACGTTGGAAAACACCGGAGCCGTAATTTATGGGTTGTTACAGTTACTGAAGCATGCCGATGAAAGACATGGCTGGCAGCTCACACACCCATTGGTTTTGGATAGTGCCACGTGTAGATGGCTTTGATAAGTCTTTTGTAGAAAGAACTTTCCAGGAAAGAAGTTAACAAAAGAATTGAGTGGCCTGTAAACTAGCGCCTGGCTTGTTGCCTAGGAGGTTAACACCTTGTTCTCGTTGCTCATTCTGCTACAAAGACGAGTGTTTGATAAGAATTAAAATGCAGGGGTTTATATCCAGAATTAAAATTATATCAAACCATTGTGTGCCATTGTCTTGGCTAGAGGAAACTAAAAAGACTTGAGCAGTACATTTACTTACCATTTATGATAACTTGGAAATAAATGTCATATTGTTGAAGTATTTGCAGAACTCACACTCTGGGACTTACAAAGTCCCAGATGACGACACAACGTGTACGTTAGTGGTTGTGAACGAAAAGGTGGAGGGATGAATGGCTGCACTGAAAATGCGATTTTATCCACTGGGCAGAAATTCAGGGAAGACTCCGAAGAAAAGCAACATCGCTCTCTCTTTAATCTATGTGATTCTCTGTTGGCGAGTTTGATTTCATGGGGATTTGTTTTTAAAAAGATTTACTTATTTGAAAGGCTGAGTGATAGAGGGAAAAGGGGAGAAGACAGATCTTCCATCTGTTGGTTTACTCCCCAGATGGCTGCCGTGGTCTGAACTGGGCCAGGCAAAGCCGGGAGCCTGGAGCTCCGTCCAGATCTTCCACATGGGAGGCGGGGGCCCAGTGCCTGCGCTGGTGTTCACTGCCCTCCCAAGTGGATTCCCAGCAGATTCCCAGTGGATTCCCAGTGGATTTCCAGCGAGCTGGGTCTGAAGCACAACAGCTGGGATTTGAAGCTGTGTTCTGACGTGGGATGCGGGTGTTGCACACGGCAGCTTGATTTGCTCGTGGAGACTGGAGCTCTTCTGCCAAGCACGGGTACTCAGTGGGTTCAGTGTTTTGAAATGAAGGATATGCTTGGTTGCTGTGATAATCAGAACTGGATAACTGAAAGCCTGTGAGAATGCTGAATATATATATATATATATATCAAGACTAAGTCTTCCCAGTCTTTATTTGTTTACTTTTTGCCCTGTCGTCGTCATCGTGACATTGAATCCTGTGTCCTTCCTCCTTTGCAGTTGTGTTTTGCGCTGACGCTGTGTTCTGCCTTTTGGGTAAGCACGTGTTTTACTCTCCCCTGCCCTTTCTCACGTTGCCTGTGGTCACATGCACGCCTCTAACCGTGTCATTTTGCTTGCAGTGGCGTAACAAGGGGCTTGCGCTCATCTTCTGCATTCTGCAGTCTTTGGCCTTGACGTGGTAAGTAATCTTTAAAGCCATCTCTTCCCACGCAAGCCTCTGACTAACGCAGCTGGGAGAGAGGACACCCACATGCCGTGGTGGGAGGCTTGGGAAAACATGGCAGCTTTGCAGCTGAGGAGTTCTCAGTGGTGCAGGTGAAGGCTTGCCAGCAGAAGGCTGTCTGCGCGGCCCACTGCCAAGAGATGGCAGTATTGGTCTTGGTGGGTCACTGGAGGGCCTGTGTGTGGTAGCTGCAGCATTTTTTGCTGGGCTTGTGGATGGCTTTCGGTGTTTCTGATATCATCAGTTCTCTTTAGTGAGCGCTAGGACGAAGCAAGTGGTGGGAACTCTGCTCAAGAGATGCTTGTGAGATGGACAGCAGTGAATGAGGGGAGGGGCCCGAGAGATCCGGACAAGAGTGGTTGGTGAGCAGCAGGTCAGGAGTGTGGCTGGAAGCACGGGCCGTGAGCCGGAGGACCCGTGCACACGTTGGAGGCCTGTGGCTTTTGGGAATTCAGGTGCAGTCTTGAAAGTTACAACTCCAGGGCCTGGCAAAGAGAGAGGGCTACGGGGGACCTTACTGTTTAAAAGTGTGATTGGCACTGCACGGATTGAATTATTTGGAAGTCAAAGTTACAGAGAGAAAGAGTGAGCGAGAGAGTGTGTCCCTCTGCTGGTTCGCTCCCCAAATGGGTACAGCTGCCAGGTCCGGAATGGGGCTGCTGCCAGCTTCCAGAAAACTCACCAGTTCTCCCGCATGGGTGGCAGAAGTCCTTGGGACCATCCCGTGCTGCCTTTTCAGGTGTGTTGGCTTTCACTGGCTGTGCCACAGCGATGGCCCTAATGATCTGGGTTTAATATCGACACACACATTTTTGCAGTAGACACTGAAAGGACCTGGTTGATGGTGAACATTTATATTTCATTTTTTGTCTTGTGGAAGAATCTGGTATCCACATACATAACATACACCCTCCCCCCCACCCCCCCCATCTTTGCTGATTTTGGAAGCACAGCTTTGAAGTTCGCCATTTCTATCGACTCGGGGGAACCGTGACTTCACTGCTGACCCTGGCATATTCTGACTATTTTCTTCTCCTCGGTGAGGCCTGCCTAGTGTCCTGTCTGACCTGTAAGAGCTGATGTTTCCTGTCTGCCCTGGCTGAGCTGGCAGTGGCTCGCCAAGATACCCTGGGCTTGGGCCTTTCTGCCCTGGCTGAGCTGGCAGTGGCTCGCCAAGGTACCGTGGGCTTGGGCCTTTCTGCCCTGGCTGAGCTGGCAGTGGCTCACCAAGGTACCGTGGGCTTGGGCCTTTCTGCCCTGGCTGAGCTGGCAGTGGCTCACCAAGGTACCCTGGGCTTGGGCCTTTCTGCCCTGGCTGAGCTGGCAGTGGCTCGCCAAGGTACCCTGGGCTTGGGCCTTTGAATCATCGTAGCTCTGATGGGTTTTTCAGTCCTGGAGTACCTGCTGGTGCTTTCCCACTACTTTTCTGTCCTCTTTTACAAAGTCATAGGATCGGAGCAGAAAATTAATCCACAGGAGGAGAAGCTAAATCTGCTGAGGGTTTGTAAACGGGTGTGTTCTTTCAGAATAGGGCTCCTGTGCCATCTGGATACCTGGCAGCCAGGAAGGTGATTGCTACTGGCTTTTTTGGTTAAGGCCCTGGTTATCTCACAGAGGTCTTTTTTGCCTTTCTGTTGTGGCCACCCAGCTGCATACACGGCGTGTGTGTGTGTGTGTGTGTGTGTGTGTGTGTGTGTGTGTATTACACCCCAGGCCCAGGACAGGGAGAGTCTGGACAGGTCATTACTGATGCTCTGACGGCTCGGGGGTTGCCGGGTAATTCTGCGCTCCTGCCATGTGATTCAACCTTCTGTTTGTGTCTCATAGGTACAGCCTTTCCTTCATACCCTTCGCAAGGTAAGACGGCTTAGGAACGCAATTTCTGTGACCCGAGGGTGATAATGTTGGCACGGGGCCTTTTAGAAGGGTTCTGTTGTTTTGCTTATTGCTACTAAAGCCCTTTGAGGCAGAGGCAAACGTTTGTGTATGTATGTGTGTGTATAGATGAGTGGCTGAGGGTCACCCTTGCACCCACCCTGATTGTAGGAGATGAGTTTATTTTGGTGCAGAATGTCTGGAAAGCCTTACATCATTTTTTTTCTGTAATGCACACATTCCATGGGCTTCTTGATGATCCCCTGCTACGGGTGATGGTAGGGCTGGCCTGGACCATTGTCTCCTGGCGTCATCCATCTTCTGTGATGACGGCTCCTGTGTGCAGTGTGTAGCTGTGAGGTCCTCCCCCCTCCCCCCAGTGACTCTCACCTAGTGTCAGTGAAGAAGAAACAGAATCTCGGCTTCTGCTTGTTTCCCCACAGTATCGCACTTCGGGAAAGTGTCAGAAGAGCTTATAAAAGGGGAGGTAGCAAGGCAGGCCTTCCTGGGTAGCAGGGTGGCCTGGGCCTCCTCAGAGGCCTTTTCCTGCTGGACCTCCTCCCTACGTAGGCACTTTTCATAGTGGGCCTCTCCGAGTCGCTTTGCCTCTGACGCTGTCTAATGCAGCCACGTGATTTCAGTTCTCTGTCGTGACCTGTTAACTTGAAGCCTGTGTGAGCTGGGCAGAGGGGTGATCCACTGTATTCCTGCTGCTTTCCAAGTCGCCTGCTGGCAGTGGCTGATGGGGTGGGTTGTGAGCAAACTCCTCATGTTAAAGGTGTGCTAAAGCTCGGTGCCTTCATGGACGGCCCTGGGGGGCTAGATGGAAGAATTTCAAGATGGCAATGTCAGGGCATGGTTCCAAATGCAGACCTCTCGAAGGCTGGGCCCAGCACTCACCCACGCTCCTGGGCTTGCCTGAGTTCAGACCCTTCGAAGGCTCTCAGCGCTCACCCACGCTCCTGGGCTCGCCTGGGTTCAGACCCTTCGAAGGCTGGGCCCAGCACTCACCCACGCACCTGGACTCACCTGGGTTCAGACCCTTTGAAGGCTGGGCCCAGCACTCACCCACGCACCTGGGCTCGCCTGGGTCTGTTCTTCAGGGTCACAGGCATACTCTGGATCAGCTTGTGCAGGGTTTCCAGATGAAGGACTGGGCCTGGGAGCTTCAAGGACTCAGCTCATGGCAGTTTCCCCTAGCAAGGAGGGAGCGTGGTGCTGGGTCCTGCAGTGCTGTCCAGTGTTTCTTTTTCTTTCTTTCTTTTTTTTTTTTAAAGATTTATTTATTTTTATTACAAAGTCAGATGTACAGAGAGGAGGAGAGACAGAGAGGAAGATCTTCCGTCCAATGATTCACTCCCCAAGTGAGCGCAACGGCCAATGCTATGCCGATCCGAAGCCAGGATCCAGGAACTTCTTCTGGGTATCCCACACGGGTGCAGGGTCCCAAGGCTTTGGGCCGCCCTCGATTGCTTTCCCAGGCCACAGGCAGGGAGCTGGATGGGAAGTGGGGCCACCGGGATTAGAACCAGCGCCCATATGGATTCCGGTGTGTTCAAGGCGAGGACTTTAGCCGCTAGGCCACGCCTAGCGGGCCCTGTCCAGTGTTTCTTACTGCATTCCACAGCAGTGTGTTGATGCGGCAGGAAAGAGCTCTCTGGGGTAATAGTTTTGGGTAAATCACGTGGGTTCCTTGTGGCCTGGCTTTCCCCACCCTTCAATCTGTTGTGTATTGTGAGCCGCCACAGGGAGCACTTCTCTGCCACCAGAACATCTTGTCTACAGTGCAGAGTGGATCTCAGGCAGTGCACCCTACGGTCACATTGTGTTACAGCAAAGTGCCTGCTTACAAAGGCATGTTGGCTCACCTCTCCTTGCCTCATTTCACTCCCAGTGTCTTCAGTCCCAGAAGGGGAGGTGGTGGTACAGGAGGTGGTGGCGGTGGTGATGGTGGCCGTGGTAGAGGTGGTGGCAGTGGTGATGGTGGTGATGGTGGAGGTGGTGGTGATGGTGGAGGTGGTGGCGGTGGTGATGGTGGTGGAGGTGGTGTTGATGGTAGAGGCGGTGGTGGTGGTGGAGGTGGTGGAGGAGGAGGTGGTGGCCGTGGTAGAGGTGGTGGCAGTGGTGATGGTGGTGGAGGTGGTGGTGGTGATGGTGGTGGCGGCGGTGATGGAGGTGGTGGTGATGGTGGGGTGGTGATGGTGGTGGAGGTGGTGGTGATGGTGGTGGAGGTGGTGGTGATGGTGGAGGTGGTGGAGGGTGGTGGTGATGGTGGAGTTGGCGCTGGTGGAGGTGGTGGTGGGTGGTGTGTGTAGGGGAGAGTGGTATGGGTCGGGAGGAGGCTTGCTGGCACTGAGGAGTAGCTGTGAAGGCTGCCAAGGCCTTGTGCCCCCTGCACTGACTTCTAAGGAGTAGATGCCCAGTGCCCAGCGCCTGCAGAGAAGCTCCTGATGGACATACCTTTAAGGCTGCCTCCGCTTGGTTGGAATGACGGAAGCCTCTCCGGAGGATTTGGCTTCAGGCTTTCAGTGTGTTCTGTGATTGTGGCTGATGGGAAATGTGACCATCCCGACCAATTTTCTGTTGCTGGCAATCTTTCTTGCTTTTCTGCTGACGGTGATAATGGCTGTCATTTATGACACATTTATTCTCACACCGGGTCTGTAGTGTGGGGGGCTGTCCCCTTTTAAAGAGGAAGCAGCTGAAACTCCTGGACCAGTGAGCTGTCCAGGAGAATCCTGCTAAGGAGTGTCGAAGCTGCAATTGGCTGCTCCAGCAGGTCTGACCTCGCCATCAAGCAGGTTTCCGCCCTGCGAGGTGGTCTGCAGACTCCAGGGGAGGGTCTTTGCTTGACACAGGACCATTGTCGGAGGGATGGGGTCCCACTCACCTCTGTGTCTTTTCCTCCCTAGAGATGCGGTGAAGAAGTGTTTCACTGTGTGTCTTGCGTGACACTGCCACTTCTGCAGAACGTGGGAAGGCTCTAGGGAGCAGCAGCTGGCGGGCGGCTGTAGGAATACCTCCTCCACTGTGTGTTACAGACGCGTGCCTTCACCTCGCAGCCGTGCTGCGGCCTGCAGCTTGGACATGGGAGGGTTGGTTTTGGGAGCAGCAGTGCCTTGCCCAAGCCCCGCTGCCTGTGGCACGGCCCGAGAGGTGGGTTCTGTGGCTCACGGAGTCGAAGCTTGCTCACGGCACCTGTGTCCTCCTTGGATGGTGTCCCATGGACTTCTCATCAACAAAGCCTTGTTCGCAGCGGCAGCACCTGAGGGCGACGATGGGACAACCCTGCCGGGGGTCACGGGATGTGAAAGCGAGAGGCACAGCTTGGGGGTCAGCAGGGACTTTGTCAACATGACAGCTGTCTCCGGTGCCACACGCAACGTGGTCCTGCTTCTGCTCTGTGTGTGAGAGCAAGTCATTCCGCTCCGTGTCAGCCCGGGGGAACTGGCCGTGGAAGAAAGCAGAATTTTTTTTTATTTTTTCATCTGAACATTGCCATTCTTGCTGTTTCCACTCTACACCGGCCTGCGTGGTCCATTTCCCAGCATTCCGCACAGGCTCCCCAGCCCTGTCGGCCTCTGCCCTGCACCCGGTCGGTACAGAGCAAAGCGCAGCAGAAAAGCATGGCTGGTTCCTGGTGGACAGGACATTGAGGAGAGGCGCAGAACCTCGCTGCTTTGTGCGGGTTATCGTCCCCTCGCTGTTTGCAAATGTTTGCTGTTAAGTGGCTGTTTATTTTCTGTTCTCTCTGGAGCGGGGCCAGGGGACCGTGGGCAGGGACAGGCTCCTTCTGGGCAGCCAACAGGAAGTAGCTACCTGAGCGGTGACCTTTACCCCGGCCCAGCCGTCACACGGGGAGGACACCGTGGACCGCAGCTGGTTCTGTCCCAGCCTGGTGCCTACCCACGTGCAAAGTGTGTATCTGCGAGGTGGCAGGCGTTGTTATCCCACTGTGCGGTCAGGAGCATCGAGGCCCAGGTTGGTGTCTGAACCCGCAGCTGCACAGAGCGGAGCCAAGCTGCTGCCCCGGCTTCAGGCTCCAGGACTCACTGTTGGCCCCGTGTTTCTGCTTGTGCCTTCTCTAACGATCCACCCAGGCCTGTGCCTTTCTGGTTCTGCTCTCTGAGTCACTGGTGACATCTACCTGACTCTCCCAACCTGTCTCCCCTTCTAGAAGCTTCCTTCTGGGTCCGTAGGCTGTTGTTGGTCCCTTGTTTGTCCTTGCAGTGCCTCTTTGCCCCAGAGCAAAGTTAGGGACTTTGTTAGGGACTCTGCTAGGGACTTAGCTTGATCAGCCGGGGTCCCTGACTCTCGGGGTCACCGTAACCCTAAGTCCCTCTGCTTTGTCTCTGTGCTCTACCCTGGGCCAGCTGGTCTGCTCGGGCATCTCCAAACCATGGGCACTGGCTCCCTGATGTTTTGTGTGTGTGTGTGTGTGTGGCCCTTGATCCATCATGGCCAAGAACTCAGACTGGCTGCTTTTCTTGCGAGCAGGCGAGATCTGCTGGCCCGGTGGGGACCAGTCGTCCCAAGCCCTGTTTAGGCTGTGCGGGTGCTGGCTGAGCTTCCTAACCCTCACTCAGCCAGGGAGGAGCGTCTTTTGCTGCCCTGTGGCTTCTGTGGGATTCTCTGGCACCAGCTCAGGCCTACAGGGCTGTGGGGTCAGGAATATACGATGCAAGTCAGTGCTGCCGGTTCCCCTCTGGAGTGGCTGAGAGGCCAGGCTGGTCACTAGGGGCTCCAGGCAGCCCGGAGTAATGCTGAGCCCCATGCCCCTGTCCGTGGCTGGACTTGGCTCTGGAGGACATGAATGAGACTGGGGTACCTTGTAATATTGCTAGGGTCATGTTCAATAAGCTCTGTAAGCTTTGGTTCCTCAGTTTTGCCTCTAAGATTCTTGCACAGTGACAGTGAACCAGGTGCTGTGTGCTTGGCATGGAACAAAGCATAGTCTCGTATGGGGAAGGTGTTGCTTCATCCCAGAAGTACGTGGTGACCCTTGAACTTGACGGATGAACATCTCTGACTATCGGTCTGTCTCACAAATATTTGTCTAGTACCCATTCATCTGGCGCTCTGGACAAGGTCGGATATCATCTCATTTAAAATTTGGGGTTAAAATTGTAGAGGAGCTTGCAGGTCAGGGACTGTTCCAGCTGTCCCCAGCAGAGGGCGCCAGAGGAGCCTTGGCAGGACGTGCTGATGGAAGGCTTGCTGTTTGCTCCCATCCTGGCCTGGGGTCCCCAGCTCCGACAGCTCCAGTCAGGACACCCACAGGATGCTCTAGACTCCTGATGTTTTCCTGCAGTTGCCTTAGCCTCTGGTGGCTTCATATAGACTGTGGGAGGAGGGAGAGGCCATTTCACATCTGAAACCTGTTACCTAGCAACAACACAGCGTCTGTAATCTAGTGGGCGGGACAGAGGCAGAGAATGTGGCTTGCGCAGTGTTAGGTTCCCCTGTGCCCCTGCCTCCACCTTGACCGCTGCCGGCTGGATGGAGGAGTGGTCAGTGCACTTAACCAAGGAAAGGAACCAGGGCTGTTGGCCCTGTAAGCCTTGCACGGGAAGAACGCTACCCCCAGTGCAGGAGGGCCGCCTGCCAGGCTCCCTGGCATCTGTTGCCAGGCGGTGGGCCTGTACTCTAACTCACCAGCCCCCTCCACCCTCTCCCAAGCTGAACTGCTCTAGAATATGCTCGGGAGAGCCCTGGCTTCGCCTGCCTTTGTATGGCCGCCGGTCTCAATCTAGTTTTACAAGCCTTGTGGCAGGGAAGGGTGAAACGCCACTCCAGTTGGCATCCCCGCTGGGTGGGCTGTCTCAGTGCTGGGACATCCGTCCCCCAGCCTGCTACAATGGCAGGATTGTGTGCCGAGGGTCACCTCCCTTGTAGTCACTGCATGCTCCCGCAGGCAAAAATAATTGTCACCAGGTACCTTCCAAGTAAAATCACATGTTAGCAATACCATTGCAAGTACCGGAAGTGGGCTGCCCCTGGAAAAGGTGGGAAGGCATTGGCGGTTTGGCTTCTGTTTTTGATGCCCTCTGTCGGGGACAGGCGGTGCGCTGGGAGTGGAGGAGTGGGCCACAGCACTGTGGCCAGGATGGTCGCCCCCCAGGCTGGCCCAGGCCTCCCCAGCTCCCTGCTCCCACACAGCCTGACAAGAGCCAGCTGTAGGATCACAACTGCCTTTAATGTCACAGCTGGGCCTGAAGCCTCATGTTCAGCAAACAAGCAAAAAAAAATCAGTGTTCAAAAAAATAAGTGAAGCAACTTTGCTAGATTTGGGGGGCAAAGTTTTTGAAAGAACCCATGAGTGCTTTTGTAAGCTTTGTAGTTTATTTTTTTAGGCAGCGTTTCCAACCACCTCTCAGGCCTTTGCCTGGAGTTACCTACAGTCTTTTGTTTATGTAGCTCTTGATGTCAAAAAACTTGAAGCCTGGATATTTTAGAAGGCCAGGAGGTGAGATGATGTGGCTTGAAAGTGTCTCTTAATGACCAGTCTTCAGAGATGTGCAGTTGGCCAGGTAGCCAGGACGGTGCGGGGCCAGGGGTTACTTGGTCACTGTCAGTAGGGTCCCTTGTTCTAGCGCAGTGGTGGAGGAGGCACCGTGCATGGCTCCTGCCTCACCTGGCTGCTGGAGTACCTTTCCTGGAGGAGCTGGGGAAGTGCTGAGGGGTAAAGATGGACCGACAGGATGGCTTTCTGTGGGCCGGATGAGCTAAAGCCAGGTGAAGGTTTGCGGTTTTAAAACGAAAGATCCATCTGCAGCATTGTAATGAACAATGACGCGCACATTCACAGTGAAGTCATGCTCCTGCAGGGAGCCAACAGCCACAAGAAGCAAGAACTAAATCAGAGGCACTTGCAGTCCCTGATGGGAAGGGTCTGGCAGGTGCCTGGACCTCACACCTTGCATGGCAGCCGTCAGCGTGCGGCCGAGGCGGGTGCCTGGACCCCACACCTTGCACAGCAGCCGTCAGCGTGCGGCCGAGGCAGGTGCCTGGGTACAGGCGTCTCTCTGCCTACCAGATGTCCACAGCACTGTGTTCTGAGTGTGACCGTGTGTGTCTCTGAAAGCAGGATTGGTTTAGTTTGTGTTGTGTGGTGTCTTGGCTATGAAAACGGATAGTCTTACTGCTTTGCCATGTGTTTGCTTGGATCCCGGAAGGACCAAAAAAAAAAAAAATTGCTCTTAACCCAAATCTTTGCCATATGTTATTTGGTGATGACGGCCTGGAGTGGGGTTGTCGCACAGCCTGCGGGGAGTTTACACGCCTTCGGAATACTCTCTTCTCACAGGGTGAGCATTGAAAACACTTTGTTAAAACATGAATCCATTTTTCTAATTGCAGACATACTCGTGGCTAATTTTGAATGCTACCAATTACGTAACTGAATTTTTATATCTAAAAATATATTCTTGAGTATGATTTTTTTTGTAACTCGAGGATCTATTTCATATAATAAATGCCGTTTTCCTTTTACTAACGTTTCCCAAAGAACTCTGCCTGATTACTAAACCGCCCCGCCCCAATCACAATGATCAATTTGCTTCTTTTCTTCTCCAATAAATGTTAGTGGTATGATCTTTAATAAACACAGTGTCATTTCTTATTCCTGTCTCGTTCCGAAAGTCACGAAGCTATGTGAAGGTTGTATGACTGAGCAGACTGTATTCTTCATTTGAATTGTCAGTCGATGGGCAGTAAAGGATGGGTATGTAGTCCTGTCTTTGAAATGACATGGGTCTAAGTGGCTGTAGGAATGGTTTTGAATGCTTTTTGCCAGGTAAGGAGTTACCCTTAGGCTATTTTTGAGTATTTCTACACCCTAGCTGGTGTAACTGCTCTGTGTGATTCCATTGCTATTCAAGTGGTTTCTATTAACCCGGTCCTCCAGTATCTGTAAAGCTTTGTACTGAGGTCCCACCTCTTACTGCTGATATTGGTAATTTGAGTCGTCTTTTTTTTGGACCTTGACTAGTGTAACTAAAAGATTTTATCAGTATTTTGTAGTCTTTTTTGTTTGTTGTTTTTAAAAGATATTTATTGAAGGAGTTACAGGGAAGCGCACACAGAAAGATCTTGCCTCTGCTGCTTCGTTCCTAAAGGACTGCCATGAGGCCATGCGGGTGGCAGGCACCCACGCACGTGAACCAGCCCTCCCAGGTGGGCAACAGGCACCCACCAAACACATGAGCCAACCCTCCCAGGTGGGCGACAGGCACCCACACATGTGAGCCAGCCCTCCCAGGTGGGTGACAGGCACCCACGCACGTGAGCCAGCCCTCCCAGGTGGGCGACAGGCTCCCACGCACGTGAGCCAGCCCTCCCAGGTGGGCGACAGGCACCCACACATGTGAGCCAGCCCTCCCAGGTGGGCGACGGGCTCCCACCAAACACGTGAGCCAGCCCTGCCAGGTGGGCAACAGGCATCCACCAAACAGATGAGCCAGCCCTGCCAGGTGGGCGACAGGCTCCCACCAAACACGTGAGCTAGCCCTCCCAGGTGGGCAACAGGCACCCACATGTGAGCCATATGCTGGTTTCTCGGATGCGTTAGTAGGTAGCTGGACCTTAAGGAGCTGCCAGCACAAGATCCTGGCAACCAAATGGGATGGCGACCCTGCAGGTGTTCTGCCTGACAGAGGCTCCAGTTGATCTTTGCGAAGAGAACCCAGGTAAGGTTGGGTGAGAACGTGTGTTCTACGTGAGAACACAGTAGAATGAAGGAAGACGGATCAGTGGAAAACAAGAACATGGAGTATATACTGTAGTGGTGTAAGTTTTTTAAAAGGTCAAATAAGTATAGATTTAAAGATGTCTTCCTCCCTGACATGATGGGACGTGATTGGCCTGTAGGGTCAGTGACAGCTCTGGGACGGACTGAGGAAAGTGGCCGAGGGGACCACAGGGGCCGCGCCTGTGGCCGTGGAGCTTACCAACTTTCCCTGGCATGTGGCAAGTCATACTGTGTTTTTTGTTGGTGTGCTTTTCCAATATGTTTTACAATAAAAGAATTACTACGGGTTGTCTATTGTGCAGCTTATTTTTCTCTCTGTATTATTTTCTTCCCTTGTTTTCAAAAATATTTTTAAATTTATCATTTTTTAAAAATGATGATTATCTGGTTGATCAAGTTGGGAAGGGTCAAGGTTTAGGGAAAATTGAGTGAATTCATTGCTTCCAAATTCGCCATTTCTTCTTGTTGTTCCTGTGGGAAGGGGAGAGACAAAGGGGGAAACCACTCACGACTTTGCACACGGCCCAGTACCGGGGATGAGGAACCGCCACCTCGTATCAACCCAGAGTCTCAATGTGTACGTATTCCAAAGGTTCTGTCCAGGTGGTTTGGTTCTGAAATGCTTCCTATTTCACCTATCCAAGCGTGATGTCACCCTCTGCAAGTCCATTGGCTCCATTCACTGACATTTTTTGCTGTCATTGTTTGGGGAGTTGTCCAGTTCTGTTCTTCTGCTACAGCACCAAATGTGCTGCCTTATTCTCTTTCTACAACAGGGCCTGTATCCACTGCTCCACCTTTTTCATTAAGTAGGGCATGTTCTTGCAGGCAAATCCAAGTAGCTGGGCCAGGTGTCCCAAGCATCACCGAATCCCACCCCCTCCCCGTTGGGGCTCACGAACTTGGCATCCACTTACTAGGTAGGCCCCAGGGCCAGGGACGGGAGACCCAAGCCCTGCCAGATTCCCCACCACAGGGTTCATGAAACCAATCCTTATACATGTTTTGAGGCTTTCTTCATGGCCCAGGATCTCGGTGTGGCTGTAAAGTGCCTTCAGAGGCGCGTGCACTCTGCAGCCGTTGGGTGGAGCATGCTGGTGTCTGTCCGTGGGGTCGGACTGCTTGACATAGAATGTTCGTGGTTGAAGTTGGCCAGTTTTCCGTGTCAGCTGCTGAGTGTCAATTGCAATTTGGATGAATTATTTCCACACCCTGTTTTCTCAGTTTCATCCTATGTGCTCTGGAGTAGTGCAATGGACTCCAGCTAACATCTGGTGTGGTGGCAGGTGTGCCACATGGGGATAGGAGACGGCTGTACTTTATTTCTTCCAGGGACAGGCAGGAAGGCTTTCCAAGCAGGTTCAAAACTGGCTTGAGAGGGAGAGAAAGGATTGAGGTTCCTGTGGGGGCAGTTTTCATGACTCCGACCTCCTGATTTTCTGGTGGAGAGAGCCTCCCAGCTTGACGCTTGTCCAGTGTGGGGCGGAGGGAGAAGAAAGTAGCGGAGGCTTCAGAGATGCCAGTAGTCACACTTTATTATTATTTTTTATTTCTTTTTTTAAAAAAAGATTTATTTTCTTTTTATTGGAAAGGCGGATATACAGAGAGGAGGAGAGACAGAGAGGAAGATCTTCCATCTGATGGTTTACTCCCCAAGCAGCTGCAATGGCTGGAGCTGAACCAATCTGAAGGCAGGAACTAGGACCTTCTTCCAGATCTTCCACGCAAGTGCAGGACCCCAAGATTGTGGGCCGTCCTTGACAGCTTTCCCAGGCCACAAGCAGGGAGCTGGATGGGAAGTGGAGCTGCCGGGATTAGAACCAGTGCAGCTACTATGCTGGGCCTAGCAGTCACACTTGAGAGTGAAGTCAGGCTTGTTACCAAGAACACATGCATTTAGAATGATTTCTTCCTGATGTAGTAACAGATGTGGAATATCACAAAGTGGACCTTATCTGAAACTGATAACGTAGCAGCTTCAGTTTGCTGGCTGGATCCCAGGGATCGCAGCATCTTTCCACCTCTCGAATGCCCACAACAGCCAGCCCTCGGCTGGAGTGGAACTCATCCCAGGTCTCCCGTTCGGGCGGAAAGGGCCCACTTGCTTAAACCATCACTTGCTTTCTCTTTGCGTCTGTGTTGGCAGAAAGTGGAATTACGAGTTGGAAATGAATTGGTAAACTAGCCCAGTGATGCCATTTTAGAACACAGACATCTTAATGGTTAGGCCAAATGCTGCCTCCCCAGCTTTCTTTGATTAAAGTTAGCCTGGCTACCTTTTGGGCCCGGCGGCATGGCCTAGCGGCTAAAAGTGCTCGCCTTAAACGCGCCGGGATCCCACATGGGCGCTGGTTCTAGTCCTGGCAGCTCCACTTCCCATTCAGCTCCCTGCTTGTGGCCTGGGAAAGCAGTCGAGGACGGCCCAAGGCCTTGGGACCCTGCATCCGTGTGGGAGACCTGGACCAAGTTTCTGGACCCTGGCTTCTGATAGGCATAGCATCGGCCGTTGCACTCACTTGGGGAGTGAATCATTGGACGGAAGATCTTCCTCTCTGTCTCTCCTCCTCTCTGTATATCTGACTTTCCAATAAATAAATAAAATCTTAAAAAAAAGTAAAATTAGCCTGGCTACCTTTTAACTTTCAATCTATCTCTGCCTTTTTGTTTCAAATGGATTCCTTACATATAGCATATCAAGTCCTGCATTTTAAAAAAACACAAGTTGAGCCTGGTGAGATGGAGAAGTGGCTAAATCCTTGCTTTGCACACGCTGGGATTCCCTATGAGTGCCAGTTTGTGTCCTGGCGGCCTCACTTCCCATCCAGCTCCCTGCTTGTGGCCTGGGAAAGTAGTTGAGGATGGCCCAAGGCCAGGGGACCCTGCACTTACATGGGAGACCTGAAAGAGCCTCCTGGCTACGGGTCAGCTCACCTCCGCTGTGGCAGCCACTGGGAAGTGAGCTAGTGGATGGAAGATCTTTATGTCACCTTGCCTTTTCAATAAATAAATTCCTAGTAAATAAATAAATCTTAAAGATGCAGTTTAATTATTGCTGAGCTATTTTCTATTTCTTATAGCTCTTAATCATGTCTCCGTTTCTGCCTCCTTTTGGGTTGACAGTTGTGGACTATTTTAAATTATATTTTATCTTCATTATTAAAACCTCTTTGTTTTACTTTTATTAGAGTCTGTGGTCCAGTAGTTATAATATGCATTTTAAGCATATCATAATCTATCTTAAAAACTATATGTGTGTTACCAAAATTTCTGAACAGGCAATCTTCATGTCTCCATTTTGTCATTATTGAGACCATTATCACACATTTTGCTTCTATATATTATAAACTCCTTAATGTGCTATTTGGATAGCAGCACTGCAGGTGGAGGCTGAGCCACTGCACTGGTCCCGTCACTGACAAGAAAGTGATTCTGGAGGTCCCGGGACAGGGCGTCTCATGCCCGGATCCCATACGCCCGCCATCATGGGCATATGGTGAACTGGGCTTGGGCCAGGCTTTGCCTGCTGGCCGCTCGGCAGGGGAGCCCTGGGATTTTGGTGGTTTGAATTGCTGCTTATGTGGCTCCACGTTGAACCCGATGTGTTTCTGCGAGGTGAATACATCCTAAAGTTTCCCAATGACAGTTACTCTTCCTTTAAAGAAGGTGTACCACTTAGCAATGCTGACCACCAAATACCAGTTCCTGCTAAAGCTTTGGCACGGGTCTTGTCCAGTAGACACACTAACTGGATTAAGGCTACCGCCAAGGAGCACGTGGGCTGGAATGGGGGCTGCATTCTGATCAGGTAACTGTGAAATCCCCCTTGGCACAAGTGTGGACAGGGACTGGACGCACCAGGCTGGACCAGACCCCAGTACTGTCTGGTGCTCCTGGAGGACCAGGATAGACGTGGGATGGACTAGGCTAGGTCGCAACCCCTACTGAACCATGTGTGCGCCGTATGTGGGAATGGACTAGACGAGCCATGGCTGGGCTGAAATATCCAACAACAAGAACCAGCTTGGTTCGAAAGCTAGTCAGGAACTGGGCTAGGGCTGGCTCATGGACCCACTGGCATGCGCAAAATCCGGCACTGGGAGAGGTTCTGATGGAGGAGCCTGGGCAACTCCTCTGGCAGAACACAGACCCCACTGGTAAGCGCGAGAAGCATGAATGGAAACAGCCCAGAGCAGGCCACAAGAAGTTTCCCACTGGCATACATTAGGCATGGATTGGGGGCAGACCAGGCTAATCAGTTATCATCTTCACTGGCAAATCCGAGCACTGGAACAGAGTAAGGGTCGAGCCAGGTTTGGTTGTGATAAAAATCAGTCCACACTACAGAATGCCAGGATGAGGTTGACTGTACCAGATGTGACTGCAGTGCCCATCCAGCACACGTGAGAAACAGGAAGAGAGGGGGCAGAGCCAGCGGGGGAATAAGGGGTGGTTCCCCTACTGGACAGCTACTCCCACTGGAGAGCATGAACTGGGAGGGGGGCAGACCAGACTAAGCAGGGCTACAACACCTGTGCGCCTCATGTGGACTAGACCAGGGAAAAGCCAGGATGGGTTGATTGTTCCTATGGGTGCAACCTACAATTAGAATGGGAGAGGGCTGTTTGGGCATAGCCGTAGCATCAGCCGGCAGAAACTGGCACTGAGGGCTAATCCTGTCAAGTTAAACTGCAGAACCACCTGGAAAGTGTACAATCCGGGAGTGAGAGACCTGGGAGGGAAATAGTGGGTTCCCCCCTCTTGGGTTACCACTGCCACGAGAGGGCACGAGAACTAGGACGAGGGCTGGGGTAGCTAGACAGAGAGGCACTCAACCACACCCGTGAAGGCTTGACTGTTGAGCTGATTAGATGGATCCAAGCTTCAATGCCATTTGCCATGTACGAGAACCAGGGGGGATGTGGGTCAGATTGGACTGGTCTGCCACACATATTGGCAAACCAGGGTAGGGGGTTGGCCTGGTGGGGGTTATTGTGGGCCGCTCTCATCAGGATGCAGCTGCCACTGGTTTAGGTGAAGACCGAGTATGTGCTGAGCAGAACCAGGCTGGACTGCAACACCCATTGGTTCCAGTAGAAGGCGGGGCTGAAAACGGAACCAACCCAGCAATTGCAACTACCAGCTGACCGGGTGATGGACTGTGCTGGGCCCTGTGCTTGCTGGTGCATACAAGTATCTGGCCTGGGAACACCTCAGACGAAGTTTCTTTGGTGATCTCCCCAATTGAAATGCCAGACTCAGAACCCTAACCATGAAGGGACAGAAGATGGAACAAGTTAATCAACCACCTCAGCTATAGGTTGGCAACAAAATACCGGGCAAATAGAGACGCTATGATGGACAATGTCAATTAATGGATTTTTCAACAACCTCATCGTGTTTGGAGAGGCAAGATTGGCAGCAATTTCAAAACTGGTGACCTATTGAAACCACTTCAACCAGTATCTCGGTGTATGCCCCACATGCGGGACTTGGGGTGGGTGGGAAATTGGGTGGGGCTTCTCCCTCAATATTCCCCTCTACCTCAGATATATGAAAGAAATTTGGAAATAATAGTCTTACCCACTTTCCTGTAGCCCTTGACCCTTTGCCCAAATTAACCATGCAACGATTGTTAAAATAAAAAAATATATATACAAAAAAAAAGTGATTCTGCTGAATATTCCAAGATTTCTAAGAGGGGTCAGGAAAAAATGTTTTAAAGTCCTCAAGGTAGGAAAATGAAAGCAGGAGCTGGCATGATGGCTCAACAGGCTAATCATCTGTCTGCAAGCACTGGGTTCTCACATGGGTGCCGGTTTGTGTTCTGGCTGCCCTACTTCTCATCCAGCTCCCTGCTTGTGGCCTGGGAAGGCAACAGAGGACGGTCCAAAGCCTTGGGACCCTGCACCTGTGTGAGAGACCCAGCAGAAGCTTCTGGCTCCTGGCTTTGCCTTGGCCCAGCCCTGGCCATTGCAGCCATTTGGGGAGTGAACCAGTGGATGGATGATCTTTCCTCTTTGCTTTGTAAATTTGCCTTTCCAATAAAAACAAAGAAAAAAACCTTTTGTTTTAAAAGTAACTAAAATTAAAAAAAAAAAAGTAACCCATTGTGTGCCTGTGGATGAAGACTATTGCTATGGAGAGAATGGGAGACCTTTTGCATCGAATCCTGGAGCATTCCAAGAGTCCACGTGACCCCCAGCTGTGGGCAATGGCTTAGGTTACCTTGTACCTAGGCAAGTGATGTACTGCTGGGAGGAAAGCAGCCAATAGCTGCTGGGCATTCTGGGCCTGGTTAATGCCAAACTTGTGTTAACTGTACAAGTGTGCCAACCTAATTACCTGGTCTTTTTTTTTTAAAGATATGTCAGGGGCAGATGGCAGCACATTGACACTCCAGATTATGGGGTCTGGAGACCTAAGCATGAGTGTATATGGGTCCTAGGTAGGTGGACCAGACCTCAGGCTGGCATGGCATATCTCTGTAACCCTGGGCTTGGAGACCTGTTTGCTTGGGGGCATGGGAGGCTGTGGATTGCTCAGGGAAGGGGTCTGGGGACATGTGGGAGGGAGGACTGCCGAGAGAATGTTATAGGTGGTGAATGATTTCTGGGTGACTTCCACCAATCAGCTATTGCACTTGTGGTAAGCGAGGGAGCTCAGACTGGGTGGTTCAGAGGAGGGAAACCAGAGGGACTTTCTGGGTCAGACCAATGCACCTGCCCATGTGGGAGACATGAGTTGGGTTATTTTGTACCAAACACTGCCTACCAGCACACAGGAAAGCCTTGGATGGGAGAGCCTGCCTGGCAGGGCTCAACCACAGTATCCACCAAGGAGAGTCAGGGCAGGGGGTAGGCCACATTAGGCTGCACCAAGATGCTAACTGGCATGTGAGAGAACCTGTTCTGGGGCAGATTCTGTGGGGGATTTCTGGGCTCACCTTTGTGAGACTGCAGTATCCACTAGTTTGCTCAGGAGCTGGGGGTAGTGACGGGCCAAACCAGGAGTGAGCATGGAACTCACCAGGATGCATAGGTATTGGGATTGGGAACAGACTGGGCTGGTCCAGGCTGCAACACCCACAAACACACCCAAGAATAGGGGGTGGGGCTGGCTGAGCCATAGCATCCACCAGCACACACAGAAACGGAGACTGAGGAGTAGGGACTGCTCAGGGTAGCGGCTGAGCATCTGCTGACACTCATAAGATCTGGGTCTGGGAGTGGACCTGGTGGAGGAACTTGGGGAACTCCCCTGTTGGGCTACAGCTCCTGCTGGTGAGCATGATGGTCAGGACTGGGTGTGGCCCAGGCCAGGCAAGGCTGTTCCAGTTGTTGTCAGGTATGTGGGCTGGCTTGGGTTGGTGGACCAGAATTGGTTGGGCCAAACCATAGCATACTGGTATGCACAGGAGCCAGGTCAGGGTATGGGCCATGCTCAGCTAGGTTATCACACTCACCAGTTTGCATGAAAGCTGGGGATAGGGGAAGGCTGGGCTGGGTTAGGCTGTAACATCCACTAGTGACAGTTGGGACTGGGGACATGCCACACTGGGCTAGGTTTCAGCATCAAATGGCAAGGGACAAGACAGGGGTTAGTCCATGCCAAACTGGGTCGGAGCAACTACCAGCATGTACAAGGTCTGTGGCAGTAGGTGTGGTATGTCCCTCCTCTGCTGTGGTTCCCCCTGGTGAGTACAAGAGCCGGAAAAGGGGGTGGATCTGGCTGAGCATGGCTACAACATCCCTTGGCTTGTGTGTGGGCTGGGTCCGGGCATGTGCCCAATGAGGCTAGGCTCCAGTACTCATTGGTGCTCATAAGAGCTAGAGTGGGTGTGGGGCAGGCTGAGCTAGGTCATGGCACCCACCGATCCACATGAGAGCCGGATCTGGGGGTGGACCAAAGCAAGGTTGGACTGTAGCTCTCACCAGTGAGAGCCAGAATGAGTGTGGGCTGGACGGGCATGGCTGCAGTACCCACCGGTGAGGTAGGGACTAGAGGTGGGCCAAGTCAGACTGAGCCAAACACCCACTGGTGTGTGCAAGATCTGCCACTTGGAGTTGGTCTGAAGGGGAGTTTGGGGAACTCCCCTGTTGGGATTCAGGCCTGGCTCGTGAGCATGAGAACTGAGGTTGCAGGCAGTCTAGGCCAGGCAGGACTGTCAGCATACATAGGGTTCAGATCTGGGGCTGCCAGGTTTGGCTAGTCTACAACACCCACTGTTAAGTGCGAGAGTCAGGATGTATAGACCAGGTCAGCTTGGGATGCAACAATTGCCAGTTCAGATTAGGGCTGAGACTGGGGGCTGGCCAGCCTGGGCTAGGCTGAAACACCCACCATCATGGAACTGTGGGTGGTCTGGACTGAACCAGGCTGCAGCACCTGCTGGCAAATGCTGAGGTGAGGAGAGCCATGATAGGCTATGCTGCAGCACCCACCAGCACATGCAAGACCCCAGGCTGGGAGCAAACCTGGTGGTGGGGCTGCGATCTCTACGCTGGGACACTGTTTATACTGGTGAGAGTGAGAGCTGGGACTGGGGGCAGACTAGGCTGCAACAGACCCTGGGGAGGGCTGCACCAGCTGTCGACCTGCATGTGAGCTGGGTTTGGGAGAGGGCCAGACTAGGCCAGGCAACTTCATCCACTGGTATGCAAGTGCTGACTGGCAGGGCTTTGCTGAAGCATCTGCTAGCAAGTGCCAGGACAGGGTACAAGTCATGTCAGACTGGACCACACTACCCCCTGGAGAGTGCAAGATCTGGGACTGGGACTGGGACTGGGCCTAGTAGGGAGACTGTGGGCATATCTCTGCTGGGTTGCAGCTCCTGTGGGTGTGCATGAGAGCCAGGGCTAGGGCAGGCCAGGCTGGACATGGCAGCGACACCTGTAGGCATACATGCTGACTGGTTCATGGGATGGGGTGAACTGAGCTAAGCTGCAACACCCATAGATTTGAGTGTGAGCCTGACTGTGATGCAGCACATGCTAGTCTGCTGCACATACTGATATGCGCAGGAACCGGGACTAGAGGCAGGCCTGGTGGGGTTTATCGGGGATCACCCCAACTAGGCTGCAGTTCCCCCAGGCAAGCACAGGGCAAGATCTGTGGCAGGCTGGGCTGGGCTCGACCTCAATACTGATTGATTTGCATGGCATATGTCAGAATCAGGTCTGGGGCCACCCCAGGTGTGGATTCTTGGGGGAATCCCCCAACTGGACCACTTGTCTCAAATTTCCAGCCACAGAAAGAACTGAAGGATTTGTGGTCTGGCTTCTTTAATTGTTAATGTCTGTGCAATGGACGACATGCCCAGTGCATATGGGGGACGTGATTGCTGCCTCATTTAGGCCTGCAGAGGCCATTGAGTGTCGTATAAGTAAATAGAGAGCAGAACAGGTTGGACAACTCTCCTGGCTGTGCTTTGGCAGCAAGAGTCTGGGTGAGTGAAACACTAGGGTGGATTCTGTCAGCAGATGGACCTTGGAAGGATTGTCTCAACCTTGGAGCAGCGAAACGAACAGCATCTTGGAACTCCCCAAAACACTCAAGCAACACCCTCAGAATATGCTTCTCTATATTGGGTTTCTAAGATGATGTCAAGTGGACATTCCCATCCTCAGGTACTGATGTAGTTTGGCAGATGGGAGTGCTCCCTCCCCATGCCTTTCCTTCACCTACCCCACAGAGGAGAAAACAGAAGAAAAGTTGAAACCTTCACCCACTCATCTTACCCCATGCCAAGACCCTCTCCACCCTATTCGATAGTCATCATGGGCCTGCATTCTTGGCAAGTAAGTGAACAATATAAAAACAAATAAAACTTCAAAAAGAAAAGGGTCACTTGAGATTTTAGTGTACCATTGGAGTAAACCTAGCATTTGTGATTCGGGTGCCAAACATATGGATTACCATCATCCACTGGGGGCATCAAAGTTGTGAATTCACTTATTAATTCACATCTATCGTCTCACTTGTTTTTTTTTTTCTAATGATTTATTTGAAAGGAATAAATCCACTGTTTCACTCCCTAAATTGCCGCAATGGCCAGAGCTGAGCCAATCTGAAGCTAGGAGCCAGAAGCTTCTTTCAGGTCTCCCAAGCAGGTGCAGGGTCCTAAGGCTTTGGGCCATCTCCCACTGCCTTCCCTGACCGTAAGCAGGAAGCTGGATGGAAAGTGGAGCAGTTAGGATACAAACCGACTTCCATATGGGATGCTGGTGCTTTGTAAGGGGAAGATTAGCCAATCCAGCCTTGTGCCTGACCCTCTAAGAACCTTCTAAGACATTTTGTTTTGTTTTGTTTTGTTTTAGTTTTATTTTACTTTTACTTGAAAGTCAGTTATCCTGCACCTGCTCTATTCCTGCTCTCTGAACTCTCTCATTCCTTGATGTTTTTGGATGGACGAAGGACCTTGCATTTCCCTAGTTGGCCATGCCCAGCCTTCTTTTGTGCCACAAGTGTGTTAGTGTTCCCTGGGGTACAGGAGCTGAAGGGTGACAGGGAAGGTCAAAGATCTTTGTCAAGAGGGAGGGCCGGTCTTTCTCTAACCCTGGATTTGTTCTTTCTCATCATTGTAGCTGAATGTATTACAGACAGGGCGCATGGAAACCCAGTGCAGAAACCAATATTTGTGTGGTGTTTCTAGTGAAAACTCCCAGATTTTGGGGAGCCTGATAAGTGGGCTGTCCACAGCCTTTCGGACAAGGAAAGGGATGAGGTGTTGGCGTGGGAGGGTAGCTCTTATGACATTGATCGGAACTGACCCCAGACACTAATGAAAGAGTAATCCTCCCTAAATCACCCCCAAAGCTAGTAATCCCCAGCGCTGCACGCTGGTGATTAAAAAAGAGAGATGGGAGCAGCTGTCTTTTTGTTCAGTTTAATTAGGACCAAGGACCTGGCTGAGTGTTAATTTCCTGGTGGCCGCTGAGCGACTGAGCGGGGTGGAGAGGTGTTAGGTTTCTGCAGGACTGGATGTTCGGAAGGGGACTCTGCCTGGGGTGCACAGGGCCCCGGGCACCGGCAAGGCACTCGACCCTGGGATAGCTCAGGTTGCACAGCTTCTGATGTCTGTTCTCCAGGGCGGGGATACAGACCGCTCTGTGCTAGGGGACACAGCAGAACTATCGGGTGTCAGCTAGACTGCACACCTTTAATTAGTTTGCTCATCACCTCTCCTTACCCCCAAGACCAGCAGCAGGGCAGCTGCTCGTCCTGTGGGATAGAATTCAAGGTGCCAGATTCCAAGTGGAGCACGTATCCCTACAGGCCATTCAGCAGGGTCAGTGAGGACTGGGGGTCACTACAGATGGGGCATCTCCTTTCCCCAGCTCTCAGTGTACAAGGTGGTGCCCACTCTGGGCCCATCCTGCTCATCAGCACTGATGATCCTGCCGGTGGTGAACGTGGACGTTCATGCTTCCCACTTTTCCTTTTCCCGTGTCCATTCCATTCTCTCTCGGAGATTCCTGCCCATGCTTCATGGCTTCCTGCTGGATGCCCGAGTGCTCTTTCCAGATGCTTCTTCCAAAGATATCTCAGTCGATTTTCTGTAGCTGCAATTCAGTTGCAGAGCAGGGATGGGAGCATGCCACTTCTATCTGAGCGTGCTAACCATCATGCTAAATGCCCACCCCATTATTTTTCTTACTTTTGGTTTCCACCTTATTTCATCTTGGTATATTACAAAGCAAATCAACAATACTAAGAGTAGAGGGCCTACCTATGCCAGCTACTAGGCTTGATAGTTTAAAAAAACTTGGGTTTATGATATTGGAGACAAACCGATTTAGCGATTTAACCATAAGACAGATGTGGGACTTTGTTTTCCAATGTTGAAGATGTGATGTTGTATATCATCTCTCACTCAAGACTTTCACTCTGTGTTTTGGGGAAGCATCGGGTGGCCAGGACTCTGAAGAGAGCATAGAACAAGTGGCTTGTTTTCTAAAAGGCTTGAATTGTGCTTTCTTACAGGGTATATGCCAGGGACATACCTGATTCAGAATGTGGTAACTCCTGTGATGTAAAGAGTTTACACAGAGTTTATAGTGACAGGGCCTTGGCTGGTAAGTGAGGCAGCCACTATAACAGGCACACAAAGGGGTGCTAGACTGGGAGAGTAGGGGAACACCTAGGGCATCAAAACTCCAGGAGTGGAGCCCGGTGGCATGGCCTAGTAGCTGAAGTCCTCGCCTTGAACGTGCCGGGATCCCATATGGGCACCGGTTCTAATCCCAGCAGCTCCACTTCCCATCCAGCTCCCTGCTTGTGGCCTGGGAAAGCAGTCAAGGATGGCCCAAAACCTTGGGACCCTGCACCCGCATGGGAGACTTGGAGCAGGTTCCTGGCTCCTGGCTCAGGATCGGCATAGCACCGGCCATTGCACTCACTTGGGGGGGGCGGGGTGAATCATCAGACGGAAGATCTTTCTCTCTATCTCTTCTCCTCTCTGTATATCTGACTTTGTAATAATAATAAAATAAAAACTCCAGAAATTATCCTTCCATGCCAACAGCTCATCCCTTCCCAAGTCCGAAAGGCTGTGACAATCTATTTATCAGGCTCCCCCTGCCAGTTTCCACTAACCCAGGCCAACAAAGAATCAAGCACCACTCAAACAAAAGTTTTCTTCCTGGTGCCCTAAAAATGATAGTTTGTACACTGGAGTACTGTTTAGAGCTTTTCCCCCAGTTCATTATTCCCTGCACATTCAAAGTTATTTATTTATTTATTTATGTTTACCTAGTGTCTTCACTTATACCATGGAGATAGTGTCTCCTGATTTTCTGATGCAATTGCTAGAAGAATACTTTCTTGCAGATAAACGGGGTAACATAAGCCTGTTTGGACTCTGGGTCCTGGGACTTTAACTATTAGTAAGTGTAGGTTTTTTTTTAAACATTTTAAAAACAGATTTATTTTATTGTTATTTGAAAGACAGTGTTACAGAGAGGAGGAGGAGGGAGAGAAAAAGATTGAGAGAGAGAGAGATCTTTCATTCACTGGTTCACTTCTCAAATGGCTGCAATGGCTGGAACTGGGCTGATCTGAAGATAAGAGCCAAGAGCTTCTTCCAGGTCTCCCACCTGGGTGCAGGGTCCCAAGGCTCTGGGCCATCCTCTGCTGCTATCCCAGGCCGTAAGAAAGGAGCTGGGTTCTTTTTTCCTCCGCAGCTCACTCCTTCATGTCTGTATTTCTGACGCACGGGGAAGGGAAGCCCATGACTTTGGTTTTCTGAAATAAAGGCCACCTAAATTCTTTTCATTAAAAAAAAAAAGGAGCTGAATTGGAAGTGTAGTAGCTGGGACTAGAACTGGTACTCAGATGGGATGTCAGTATCACAGATGGAGGCATAGCATCCTGTGCCATGTTACCCATCCCTTCTAACATTTTAAAAAAATGTATTTAATTATTTGAAAGGTGGCATGCAAGGGAGGTAGAGACAGAGAAGCCTTGTATCTGCTGGTCTAGTGCTCAAAGGGTCACAATGGGCTGGAGCAGAATGAAGCGGGAAGCCCAGAACTACATCCTGGTCTTCCACGTGGCTGGCAGGAGTGAGAGCAGTTGGGCCGCTGTCTGTTACTTTCCCAGGTGCACTGACAGACTTAGACGAGAAGCAAACAAGATCTTGAACTGATACTCCAACATGCCTTCATTGCAGCAACTTAACTGCTGTTGCACAAGCTTGGCCTCTTCATCTCACATTATTAACTGAGAACATGGGTGCCCTTTTAAGTCTAGGAAACTGGAAGAAGGATCCACCTTGCAACCTGAGTGTCTAACAACTTCTTACCAAAAGCTATAGAACTGTCCTTGTCTTGTGGGAAGAATGAGCAGGAGCATTGTTTGAAGGATTCTGTTGATTTCTTGGGTGTTTTTCTGCTAATTGGGTGACTTTCTCGTAGCACTCTCCTAATAAGCTAATGTTACTGTTCTTGACCCTTCAAAAAGTCAACAAACAAAACTGCAAATTTTTGTAAATTAGCCTTCCCTAATTTGCTCCATGACCCGTCTGCCTTTGCTTTGACTAGTCTGGGTCCAGGCCTTAGTAGCCACTGCTTTGATCGTGTTTTGTTCTTAGGGTCAGAACGATAAAGTCACGTTTCCTCTATTACTATTCTTCCAAAAATCGTTCCAAGACTGGATCCCGGTTGTTCAGAATTTCCATTGGAAGCTCTACTGTTGTCTGCAGCTGACCTGGGACAACTGTTTCAGTACCTGTTGAGCGGAAAGTTTGCTTTTAATTTTTCAGTCCAAATTTTGTGAGCTGAACCGATGATTCGACTATGAGAGATGCTTTCTGTTGTTCATCATCCCTCCTCTCTAATTAAGGCACAGGCGAGACTGATTTGCTTCCACTCCAGTTGATGTGGATAATTTGCCATTGTGGATTTTATCTTTAGAATCATCTTATTCCTACTTAAAATCACTTGCCTATTCATAAACTGTTGGCTATGTCTGGAGAATTATTCCCATGAGTTTTTCTAAAGCATCAACGATTTCCATCGAAGCTTCACCATAAATCTGTCATTTTTTTTTACTTTGATTTTAGCAAAATTCATATTATTCAGAGAGGGATTCTTCACAACAATGTCTTTTTTTTTTCTTTAAATAAAGATTTATTTTTATTGGAAAGTCAGATTTAGAGAGAGAAGGAGAGACAGAGAAAGATCTTCCATTTGCTGGTTCACTCCCCAAGGGGCTGCAAAGGCCAGAGCTGAGCCGATCCAAAGCCGGGAGCTTCTTCTGAGTCTTCCATATGAGGCAGTGGTGTGAGTTCTTGACCCATTTTCCACTGCTTTCTGAGGCACGGTAGCAGGAAGCTGGATTGGAAGAGAAGCATCCTGGATCTGAACCATTGCCCATATGGAATGCTGGCAGCTCTAACCACTACACTACACCACATTGCTGGGTCCTTGTGTGTGTGTGTGTGTGTGTGTGTGTTTTACTTTTTATTTTATTTTAGACTTCTCTGGCTGCCTAGGTTTCTGTCCCTGGTGTACAATGCTCTGTGTTACTATCTTCTTGAGTGTTGACAAGACCTCTGAATCTGGTGGGTTTATTATGTGACTGTTGATTTATTATGTGGTAAAAGGAACTTTGTGATATGTAATTAAGGTTTCTGGTCAGTCAACTTTGGGCTAATAAAACAGAGACTGTCTCAGGTGGGTCTGACCTAATCGGATGAGCCCTTGTGAGTGATAAGGAGATATAGAGCGTGTTTTCTTCCTGGCCTGAAAGAAGAACTCACACTCTGTAGCCCCTTATCATTCACAAGGGCTCATTTGTTAAGGCCTCAGCAGGAACTGCAACCCCATCTGAGGATTTGATCCCCTTCCAGTCACCTTCAGGCAGAAGCTTCGGCCAAATTCCCTTCCTCCTGGGTGTAGGACTGAGGCTTTCAGTGCCCAAAGGCTGTCTATCTCCATTTGCAACTTAAGGAGACACCAGGTGTCCCATAGAGCTAGGTTGTTGGTAGCGCTGATCTTCCCGGAACCTGTTGGACGTTAGATCTGGGTGCCACACGGACCTATTTTGAGCTGTATGATGCCACGGTCAGTATTATTGTCCTGCGGGACCAGTGCAATCCACAGAACTCAGTGAGTTCTCACGAGCTCAGCACATGCGCAGTTCACTGTTGTCCCCTGCAGTCCTAAAGCTTTTGCCACATTGTACAAAATGGCACCTGACGTACCACTACTAGAGTTCTTGATCTGCTGGCCGTCAGGTCTGAGGGCTACCCAGACCTGTCTTGGGTGGAACCTGTAGAATGCCATGTTGCTGCAGTTCACTGAGTCAGAAATGACTCCCAGCTCAGCGTATGCTCAGTCCTTTCCCTTGCCTTTGCTTCCTTAGGCAAAATGGCGCCCAATTCAGCTCTAGGGGGCTGACTGGGCTGTGAAATCCACCCTGATCTCGCACTGCCCATCTGGGATCTGCTGCTCTGTCTCTGCTCCTGGTCAAATCAAACAGACCAGCAGAATGAACCGTTCTTTATCTGGGTTCACCTCCCAGGCTCCAAGTGAAAGTCCCTTCCCACCTGGTTGCTGGTGGAGTTCTGGCTGCAGGCGGAGTTCAGCTCGCCGTTAGCTGAATGCTGCTGGAGTATCAGTCACTGCAACACCACACCATTGTGTCCGCTGCTTTCCTGTGTCTGTCAGTCTCCAGGTACCCCTCTGCTGTTGTTCTGTCCTCTCCTATTTCCTGGAATGTGTCCTCTCTGCTTCATCCTGATTAAATGTTTCTCCGTTCATTTTTTACAGATGACCTACTTTTCCTTTAGAGTATTTTATTATTATTCTTCTTATTGCCGGTGTTTAAAAGTTCACGATGTGACTTGAAGTAAATCTGTTTTCATTTATTCTGTCGTGCCCTTAATTCATCCTCTAATTTGGAAACAAATTCTTCAATTCTGGGGACTTTCTCTGTTTTCTGTCTTGGAGACGTTTTGCACTTTTGTTTTCTGCATTCTTTCCACTTGTAACTCTTCATCACTTCGTTTTACTGTCCAGGGACTTTTCAACTCTGTTGTCCAAGTTTTTATTGATTTTTTTAAAAAAGGCTTATTTATGCATTTGAAATGCAAAGTTACAGAGAGAGAAAGACAGAAAGAAATCTTCCACCTGCTGGTTCCCTTACCGGATGTCTGCAAACAGGTGGAAAGCAGGAGCCAGGAGTTCCATGTGGGTCTCCCACGTGGGTGGCAGGCATTCTTGTGATATCTTTCACTGCTTTCCCAGGAGCAGTAGCAGGGGGCTGGATCAGGAGTGGAGCGTCCAGGAGTCTACTTGGCACTCATATGAGATGCGTTGTTCGTATGAGATCTTACAATGCTGGCCCCTGATTTCAAATTCATGTTTTGATGTGTTTTTATTACCAAGAGTTGTATTTTATCCTCTAATTTTCCCCTTCCTCCCTTCCTTTTCTCCTCCCTCCATACCCACCTGCCTGCCTAAATCGTGTTTTCTTCCCCCTACGAAATGCAATTTTTTGTTTTATTTTCTAGTGAAAGGCAATTACCGCTTGTTCTTTTTAAGACTACTGTTCTCTTTTGCTCCTTGCATGAGCCTGTGTTTCCTTAGAAACCATTTCAAGATTTGTTAATTTTTAAAATTGTGTTCATTGAGGGGTAGAGAGAGCATGAGAAAACACTCTTGTTTGCTGGCTCACGATGAAGTTTTGATGTGTTTTTATTACCAAGAGCTCTGTATTATCCTCTAATTTTTTCCTTCCTCCCTTCCTTTCCTCTTCCCTCCATGCCTACCTGCCTGCCTATATCCATTGCTATATTTTTTTTTCCCACGACGGACATCTTCATGAACTTTAGAAAGACTTCGCGTATAGCCAGCACTGAAATTCCCATTCACATGAGTAGGGTTTTACCCATGTTCGCTTTTCCTATGAGATTGCGGTAGTTGGTACCTGCAGATGGGCCAGAGCATTGAGGAATCCCCAAGCTTCTTACTTAAGAAATGTTCTTTAAGCTCTTTCCCCAGCACGGCTCTCATCTCTAAGCATCTCTAAGCATCTCCAAGCAATGGCTGGGGGTTCTGAGTACAAACTCTCAAATCCACTGTCCTCAGAAAGCCAGTGTTATATTTTCTTCTGCAGTCTGTAGGGGATGGTTGCCTGGCTGAGGGGTGGAGATCTCAAAGGTTAACTGATTCTCATACCAAGTACAAGATTTCAAGAGATTTTTTTTTTGTTGTCGTTAACGCTGCGAACACTGCTCTCTTCCCTTTCCGAGCGGTGTGATGGTCCAGTCCTTAAGATGGGTCGATTCCATGGCCTGCAATGTTCTCTTCCATTAGTTGATGCCCACCTGTTTCAGGAGTTTTCAAAATCCACTTGACGTCTCTTATCTGTTGCTGGCTCCTCTTCTAAGGCCCACGCCACTGGGGTCTGGTTTATATAAGCTTGGTGCCATTTTATTAGAGGGGCTTGATGGAGGAACAGGGATAACGACATGAGTAAAAGCAAAAACATGCATTCGAATTACCTAACTAGGAACATTTTGGAATCCCACTTGTAAGGAAACTATGTATTCGTATTTGCATAAGTAACAAAAACAAATCTATGCTGAAGTTGTTAGCAGAGGTCATCTCTGAATGTTGAGCCTATGGGTGATTACTTTCCTCTTTATATATATATATATATTTTAAAAGATTTATTTATTTTTATTGCAAAGTCAGATATACAGAGAGGAGGAGAGATAGAGAAGAAGATCTTCTGTCTGATGATTCATTCAGACAGATAAGAGACGACAAGTGACCACAACAGTGGGTGCTGCATGGATCCAAAGCCAGGAGCCAGGAACTTCCTCCGGGTCTCCCACACGGTTGCAGGATCCCAAGGCATCAGGCCGTCCTTGACTGCTTTCCCAGGCCACAAGCAGGGAGCTGGATGGGAAGTGGGGCTGCTGGGATTAGAACCGGCGCCCATATGGGATCCTGGCACATTCAAGGCAAGGACTGGGCAGGTGTTGTGGTCTAGAGGGAGTACGCTGCCAGCTGGGATGCCTATATCCCATGTGAAAGTGCCAGTTCAAGTCCTGGCTATTCCATTTTGGTCCAACTTGAGGCTAATGCACCTGGGAAACAACAGATAACGGGTCAAATAGTTGAATTTCTGCCACCCATGTGGGAGACCTAGGTGGAATTCTAGGCTCCTGGCTTCAAATGTTGCAGTCATCTGGGGAATGGATCAGTGGATGGGATGTGTCTCTCTCTCTCTCGTTCTCACTCTGTCACTCTGTCTTTCAAAAAAAAAATAAATCTTTGTAGTAAGATACTGATTAATAAACAATTAAAAAATGATATGAACACATTAGGGGATCTTAGATACCTGTTCCGGTTGTAAACCCTACTATTAGATAGAAGGATATGAAACCGCTGGGTGGCAAGTGATGCTCAGGTCAAGTGTCAGCAGTTTCACGAGTTCAGTCTACTACATTTAAGCTGATGCACATTTAAGCGATGATGCCGTGAGGACAGGGGTCCTTCTATACACAAAGCAGCCTGAGATGCGGGATGTGCAGACCAGCTTTTGTTAGAAGGCTCTGTCTCTGTCGTTCACACACAGGACGTGTTGTTCTCTAAAAACTGTGCTTCCTGGATCTGCTGACTGACGTCATTCATGTGTTAACAGGAGCGTACTGATAAAAAACCAGTATTATTTCCTTCAATTCTCCCTTAGTGCTGCTTCCAACATAATTCATAGTTCTGTACTGGAGTTTCCTGGACTTCTCTCTCTTAGACTGTGCAACTCTTTGTAGTCAGGACCTCTCCCCTTCCTGGTGTTCCTGGACTATCCAAGACGTGTTTTTTGGTTGTATTGTACAGTGTCATAAAGATTTCTGGGAGGAGTTTATCTCAGGAACGTGGCTTGCTGTTATGTCAGAAACACAGTGTCACATATAGCAGGTTAGAATTCTTTTCTTTACACTGGCTCAGAGCTGCAGTCATACCCAGAGATGACTTTGGGAAATCTCCCATTCAATATTTTAGTTTGGCGTGTTAGTTTCTTATTGGTACTGTAAGAACCATAAATGTAGTGACTTTTTTTTTTTAAAAAAAAGATTTATTTTTATTGGAAAGTTAGATATACAGAGAGGAGAGACAAAGAGGAAGATCTTCTGTCCACTGATTCACTTCCCAAGCAGCTGCAATGGCTAGAGCTGAACCGATCGATCTGAAGCCAGGAGCCGGGAGCTTCTTCCAGGTCTCCCATGCAGGTGCAGGGTCCCAATGGTTTTGGGCCATCCTCAACTGCTTTCCCAGGCCACAATTGAAAACTGGATAGGAAGCGGGGCTGCCAAGACACAAACCAGTGCCCATATGGGATCCGGGCGAGTTCAAGGTGAGGACTTTAGCCTCTAGGCTTTTGCACTCGGCCCAAATGTAGTGACTTTTAAAACTAATTTATCATCTTAACAGTTTTGGAGAGCAAAAGTCTGAAATTGGTTTCCTGGGGTGGGGTGTCTGGAGAACCCCTTCTCTTGCTTCCTGCAGCCCCCGGAGGCCATGTATATCCCTTGACTTGGAAACTTCTGTCCACCTGCAAACCAGCAGTGGAGTATCTTCTCCTGGCCCCCCCCTCCCTTCTCCACTTCTGCTTCTGGTCTTGATCCCCCTGCCTCCTTCTTGGAGGACCCTCATGATTCAACTGGGCTCTCCCAAATGACCCATCCGTTCTTCCTCTGTCAAGATCCTTACAGTGGCAATGCCCCCTTTTGCTGTGTGGCGGTGCAGCCATAGGGTCTGGGGCTTTAGATGTGGGAAGGGCCGTTCTCCAGCCAGCCCACCACATTCTTTGCAACATTAGGCATCTACAGTCCAATGTTTGAAAATCCTAGCCACACTGTCCCTGTGCTTACTCTGCTGGCCTCCTCTTCTGTGCTTTCTTAGTAAACGGCCCCAGCAGCTACTAATGGACCACGTGTGATCATTGATTTTTCTCTCTCGCTCACCTTCGTGCTACATGCTCGGTACAACTCCTGCATATTGCCTGCTGAATGTTTTTGAGACTCTAACCCTGTGTGGCCGCTGCCGCCTCCTTAGGGTAACCATCACCATCTCTTGCCTGACCACAACAGTGACATCCTAATCTCTCTCTCTCTCTCGAAATGTTATTTATTTCCTTATCTGTATTTGGAAGACAGGGAGGCAGAGGAGGAGAACCTTCGAGTTGAGGTTTACTTCTTAAATGCCTGCCGCAGCTGGAGCTCAGGCAGCCCAGCCGGGAGTCTGGGATACAGTCCAGGTCGCCAGCATGGCTCACAGGGATGCTGGTCCTGGAGCCTCCTCCTGCTCCTGCCTCCGAGAGCATCAGTTAACAAGAAGCTGGATCAGAAGTGAACCCAGACACTGCAATACAGGAGAGAAGCACATCTTAACTGTTGGCAAAATGCTGTCCCTCCCTCCTCCCTTTTATTCTTCTCTTGCCTTTTTCTGATCTGTTCTCTAAAATCAACTGGATACGCTTTTTCCCTGCTTCACACTTGCCAGTAGTTTCCTTTGCTAGAGGCATAAGACCCTAACCTCGGGCCCTGCTCATCTCTCATATCCCTCTCCCTCTGTCGCCACACCCCTGACCCAGCTGCTGCCCACATCTGTGGCCTCTGCCTGGTCCTCTCCCCGGCTCTTCCATGTCTAGATCCTCGCCAAGCATTTGGAACCAGCTGGAGTGTCCCCTCCTCAAATACCTGTGGAGTCAGGAGCCTCCCCACCCAGGCTCAGACAGGGGTGTCTGTACCACTCTTTCATGTGTTTTTTTTTCAGACTTTACTGCCATGGGCGATCCCTTAGCTACTGCTTATGATATTTACTATTTCTGTCAGATGAGTTCCATGAAGGTGTGGCCGTTTTTGTTCTATTCATGATCAGAGGTGATGCCTTGCGGCAATTGTGTGTGCACTACTGTGTGGAAACCAAATATACTTTCCTGTTTCTTTTTAAGGATTTATTTACTTATTTACTTGAAAAGTAGAGTTACAGAGAGAGAGAGAGAGATCTTCTATCTTCCTTTTTACTCCCTAAATGCCCATTGGGGCTGGAGCTAGTTCCGTACGAATGCAGGATCCAGGAGCTTCTTTCAGATCTTTCATATAGGTGCAGGGGTCCAAGAACTTGAGCCATCATTTGATGCTCTCTCAGGCACATTGGCAGGGAGCTGGGCCAGCAGCGGAACAACCACTGGCACCCGCACATGATGCCTGTGCCAGTGAGCGGCTTTACTAGCTAAACCTTAGTGCCCGTCCCTAGGAATATTTTCTGTAACTTCCTTATCCTACATGTATCTCACTTTTTTTAAAAATTAAAAAAAATTTTATTTGAAATTCAGATTTATAGAGAGAAAGAGAGACAAAGATCTACCATCCGCTGGTTCACTCCTCAAGTGGCCACAATGGCTGGAGCTGAGTCTATCTAAACCCAGGAGCCAGGAGCTTCTTTAAGGTCTCCCACGCAGGCGCAGGGTCCCAAGGCTTTGAGCTGTCTTCGTCTGCTTTCCCAGGCCACAAGCAGGGAGCTAGATGGGAAGTGGAGCAGCTGGGATATGAACTGATGTCATATGGGACCCCGGCATGTGCAAGGCGAGGACTTTAGCCACTAGGCTACCATACCGGATGCCGGGTCTGCTCTTCTTGTCTTTTTTTCTTTGACTTTCTTCTTTTGGATTGTAATGGGAGGAAAAACTCATAGCCCAGGCTCTACCCAGGGTAGGGTTTAGGGAAGCAGAACTGCCTGTTTCTGCCCTTCCCATCCCCCTTCATTAATACTGGGAGTTCTGGGCAAAAGAAAAAGTTTTCTGCTCACTCTGTCTTCCGTGGGCCTGTGGGGATTCACTGGGGACCATGGGAACAGGCCAGTGTCTGAAGGGACAATCAGCATGCCTTCATGCTCTGGGGGCGACATTGTTCAACACCAGCATTTTCAGAGTTTATCTCAACTCACTGGCATTGAGGTGCCTCCTTAGAGAATCACATGATCTAACTACTTTGTTCCCTCTGACTCTAACAAGGCTGAAGACAAGAATAATTGGGGTCCTGGCTTCTAGGGAGGCCTAGGACGAGAGCCCTTCTGCTTGTGGGAGGCCAGTAGGGACTGAATGTGTGTGTATAGGCTAGGGACAACCTGGAGGAGAAACCCTGGGAGAAAGGCTCGTTGCCCCGTTTCCTTCTTCCTGAGTTCTGATCCTTTCTTGGGGGTGCCCATACTGTCTTCCTTTCCTGTCTGGTTCAACGGTCAAGTAACCCTTGGCCCCAAGTCTTTGGCCTTCTGTGGACATCCTTCTACTCTCCAGGGCTCCATCATCTGCCTGTGGTGCTGGAGAGTGGCTGGGGGACATAGGCGCTCCATTGCCCGGCTTGGTCTCCAAGTTGGCTGATCCTGCCCAGCAGCCCCTTCCCTTCAGGTGCCACATGCCTTGATTTGTACACAAACATGATTTGCCTGATTGTTGCAGTCTGGGCCTGGAATAATTTTAATTAACGGGAAAATGGTCCTCAATACACCGATTAGACCTCTTCAGGTACAACAAGATAAAAGCCTGATAATTTGGATGGAGTACTCTTCTTAACGTCTACTCTAGACACATCAGCCAATGGGGAAGCCAGGCTCTCTTCCACCTGATCCAATGAGTAATTAGGAGAGGTCTTTTTCTTCCCCACCTCTCCCCTCCCTCCACCCCGCTCCCCAACGCAAGCTTAACAGGTTGGTGGGATAATTTGGAGACTTTCAAAGGTGTCACACTAGGGGCTTAGGCTAGAGCGGAGGTGTTTTCTCCCAGCTCCCTGGGCGCTGTCCAGCCGGGTTTGAAAAGCAGGCAAGAGAGGAACAGAAGAAAGAAGTGAGAAGCAGGCAAGGACGGCGAGGGCTCTCTGCAAAGTTGGAGAGGGGCCTGAGGCCATGAGCGAGCTGATCTCCAAGCAGAGCAGCGAGGGCATGGTGTCCCGCCTGCTCCATGTGGTGGAGAGTGAGCTGCAGGCCGGGAGGGAGAAAGGCGACCCTACAGAGAAGCAGCTGCAGATCGTCCTGGAGGATGCCCCGCTCTGGCAAAGATTCAAGGAAGTCACTAACGAGATGATTGTGACCAAGAACGGCCGGTGAGTCTGGCTCCAGCCCAGTAGCGGCTGGCAGGGCTTAGTTAGGGAGGTGGCAGCCCTTGGCAGAGATGGTGTGGTCTGATTAAATACGTTTGCCGACAGGGTCAAATCCCTCGTTCCTCCCCAGCTAACTTGATGAAGTTCTCTGAGCGCATCACAGAGATGCAGGGTGAAGCCACCTGTTTACCTCGCATTGTAAGTGGAGAAATTTGGAGAAGTTATCCCCAAAGGGCAGGGGGCATGGCCATGGGCTGGGGAAATGCACTCTTTGGACTGACTGTACGCCCTGAGCAGACCCTGAGTTCCAATTCCGTCCAGATGAAACAAAAGCCAACTTTATTTGGAAGTGGGGGGCAGTTTTAAGTCTAGTAATCACGCCAGTCAGTTTTGACTGCAGGGTGCTTGGGAGCCCAAGGGCACGTGGAGTCCCGTTGTCTGTCACTCCAGGTGTCTCTGGTTGTATGTCAGCTGCGAGTGTTCATTTGAGGTGCTGTGGTGTATGTGATGAGCAGTTGTGGCAGGAAAAGTGAATGGCCCATCCTTTTGTGTCTTCGACCGGAGAAGGGACCATCTTCTTTCTCACTGCAGCTGGCTAGGATGAACAGCCACTGGTCTCTGCTGTGTTTCTTGGATTCTTATTAACTCCAGTCTGCTAAGGGGACATCAAAGTCCTAGTCGAAAGTTTCAATTGGATGTTGGCGCCAAACATTCAGTTGCTGTTCTCAGATCTTTAGGTGAACATGAACACTGAAAGGCATCAACTATGTGGGCTTAGTTTTGTTTAATTGGGACACGCTCACGAGAGCTGCTGCTAATAGGAGAAAGTGCAGACCTCAGGCTTTTGTCCTCGTGCAAATTACTTCCAATTCTGATCCCTTGGTTTTCTGCTTTTGATCAAGGTGCGGTACTCCTGGACCATCTGGGTGAAATATGAACTTGTGAGCTCTTGCATCGTGTTGAAATGCTTCCCAAGTGAGAGTTGAACCAGAGTTAAGCTCATTTCAACACATTGTGATTATGCTAGTGGCAGAAATAGCAGCCTTGCTTAGCAATTTGTATTTTCTTTCTCTCAATAGGTTCCATAGTTATTTCATATAGATTTATTGCTTTTAATATTTGTAATTACATTTACACTAACTTCTTTAGCTATGTCTCTATATTTTTTCAGCCTCTGTTAGAAATGTAAAACATGTTTTTAATTTTTTAAAGATTTATTTTTATTGGAAAGGCAGAGAGGAGGAGAGATGGAGAGGAAGCTCTTCTGTCCGAAATTCACTCCCCAAGTGAGCGCAACGGCTGGAGCTGAGCCAATCCGAAGCCAGGAGTATCTTCAAGGTCTCCCATACGAGTGCAGGGTGCCAAAGTTTTGGATTGTCTTCCACTGCTTTCCCAGGCCACAAGCAGGGAGCTGGATGGGAAGTGGAGCAGCTGGGATTAGAACCAGCACCCATATGGAATCCTGGAATGCTCAAGGAGAGGACGTTAGCCACTATGCTATCATGCCGGGCCCCAACATGTTTTTAATTTTGAAGAGTCACTCCAAAGTTTCAATTGGATTCAGCCTTTTTCTTTTCCAAGAGGAGTGTTGATGCAATTAGAAAAGTGTCATTGTGCTTGGGACATTGAACTTTCTTTGACATTGTTGGTGAATGTGGCTATGTTGATAACATTCATGCTGGTCTCTCAAAACGGTCATGTATTAAAGCAAAAGTAGGTGTAGCAATTAAGTAAAAATACAGCTCCCCTAGTTAAACAAGGAATGAACAAGAAGAGGTCCTGAAACTATCTTAAAATCTAGTTTAGGGCCCGGCGCGGTGGCGCAAGTGGTTAAGGTCCTCACCTAGCACGCCCGGGATCCCCTATGGGCGCCAGTTCTAATCCCGGCAGCCCCGCTTCCCTTCCAGCTCCCTGCCTGCAGCCTGGGAAAGCAGTCGAGGACGGCCCAAAGCTTTGGGACCCTGCACCCGTGTGGGAGACCCGGAAGAGGCTCCTGGCTTCGGATCGGCATAGTATCGGCCCGTTGCGCTCACTTGGGGAGTGAATCATCGAACGGAAGATCTTCCTCTCTGTCTCTCCTCTCTGTATATCCGCCTTTCCAATGAAAAAATAATAAAAATAAATCCTTAAAAAAAATCTAGTTTAATGACGCTTTGTTGGAATATACTTTCACCATTTAAGAAATTTCTCTTGCCCTTTTGCGCCTATATTAATGTTTCTCCTGATTTAAAATGTAAACTTTTTTTGTGTCTAAGGTTACTTAACAGTAACTCTGAAAAATAAGCCATGTGGCAGACGTCTAATCGCGGTCAGATCATTTCTCCCTGATATTTGTAGCTGTCCTGTTGCTGTCCCTCCCTCGTTATGGATGGATTTTTCACTGTGGGTCTCTTAAGGTCTTTGAACCTTGTAGGATCAGTCAAGATTTTAGCAGGAGATAGAAGTTCCCTTTGCCCTTGTGATAAAAGGAAGAAGATAAATCTTGAAGAAGTAGATCTGGTGAGTAATGAATGAGCTTGGTCTGGAATGACTCTCACTCTGTTCAGTTTCTCAATGAAATCGCTAGCACATGTTACCGTTCTTCATGAAGTCAGACTTTACATTTCCGTTTTGGGCTCTTTCCTCCTGTCCTCTCGTCGCTGCTGTCTGCTTCTCTGTGTTGGCTTTCCCTGTTCTCTCATCTAGCCTTAGTGGTCTTCATATCCCTGCTCTCCATCTGAGGCCTGAGGCTGGCCCAGAGCTCTGTGGCTCCTCCCTGCTGGAGCTGCTCCTAGCCCATTGTCCCTGCCTGAGCCCCTGACGGTCCCCTGCCTGGCCACGGAGGTAGTCTACTTTTTAGATTTTTAGAGGAAGCTTCATGTGGGGGCAACTGAAGTTCTGGCAAACTGATGGAGGAACTGGGAAAGGGAGGCCTACTTCCATACCTGCACAACACAAACTTGCAGGGAAATGATATCTTCCCTGAAAAATATTGAATTATCCCTTGATAGCAGGTATCTAGAATCAAACCACTACTTTCCCTCCCTCTCCTCTTTTCCTCCCTCTCCCCCTGTTTCCCTCCCTCCTTCCCTCCCTCCCTCCCCCTTCCCTCCCTTCTTCTCTCTGTCCCTCCATTCCTCCTTCCGTCTTTTCCTCCTGTCCTCTTCCCTTCCTCTCTTCCTCCTTCCCTCCCTCCTTCCCTCCCTCCCTCCCTCCTTCCCTCTCTCCCTCCCTCCTTCGTTTTTCCCTTCCCTCATCCTATTTTCCTGCTTTCCTTGCCTCCTCCCCCACTTTACTACTTCCTCCTTCACATATTTTCATGTTTAGTTATTAGTGGCCACTGGTGTCTCAGATACAGCAGTTGCAAGACCTTGGTAGAGTTTATTGCAGTCACCTCGAGTGGATCTCACCTGTATTTCCTTTCCTCTCCATCTTTTAAGCTGGGAATTAGACTTCAGAGTGCAGAAGAAATTCATTTCTGACTTCATAGGCAAATGAATTAAATTTCTTGCACCTGCAACTCTTATTCTCACACTCAACTCTGAAAACTCAGGTGAGAAGTTGATGCGTATTATGATGTTGTGGGGAGAAGGCAGAAGCTGTGCATGAGTGACATCTCTGAATTTTGCTTTGAGTCGTTTCTGCTGCTGTGCCATCTACAAGATCTGCTTGTCCTCTGTCGCCTTGCTTTCTGTCCCCCAGCCTTTCCCCACAGAGCTGAATTGCCTGACTGCCAGGGCTCCTCCAAGTTTGGGTTTTTGGGCAGTGGTGTTCACCCCGTACCCCTGTGCCTACTGCCAGTCAGCTTTTTTTCCGGCGAGGGTTACGTGGAGTTACGCTTTAAGAACTGACTTATGCCATGTCTTAACTCCTCAAGGACTCTTGGATTTCTGTGTGAGTAGTCTCATCTTGGGAAAAATCAACTTGATGAGAAGTGCAACTCATTCTTGGTAGTGAAGCCTGGCCAGTGAAGTGTCTTGGAAATTGTACCCTGGCCACTGTGAAGTGAGGCAGCAGAAACGGTGCAAGTGAGCTGGGAGGAAATGACGCTGCCTTAAAGACAGTGTGAGTTCTGGTCTCAGTTACTCTTATTTATTTCTCATTGGCATCATGGAGAGTAAAAACACACACACACACACACAATGTCTCTTGGTTCAGTTATCTGGTGATTAAAAAGCAAAAATGAATTTCTTGGCAAAGGAAATGCTGAAGACAATATAGCAATGAACATTTCTACTATTTTCCAAAACCTATTCCTGCTAAAATAACACTATAACTTCTTTGTTTTCATTGAAAGTCTTATTGTGGTGCAGTTCACCCATCATATCACTTGTCTGTTTAAGGTTCAGCATTCCATAACGTTTGTATGCTCACAGAACACTGCTTTCGTCTCCACGCTTAATGAAAGGATATGTTCATTACTCCAGAAAGAAACCATGCATGCTGAAGCGTTATTTCCTGGTCCTGGCAACTACTAATCTACTTTCTGACACTACAGATTTATCTGTTCTGGGTTTTCACATCATTAGATTCACATGCTCTGTGTTCCTATATAAATGGCTTTAAAAAAAACTAAGTATAATGTTTTCATGATTCATCCATGTTATAGCGTATGTCAGTACTTTATCTTCCTGGTTGTTGAGTAGTAATAATACTCCATCGTTTATTCTGCAGCTGATGGACATTTGTGTTTTTCTGCCTTTTGATGATTGTGAGTATTGCTACTATGAACATTTGTGTGTTTATTTTTAGGTGGAACTGTGCTTTAACTTTTCCTGCATGACCTCGAAGTGGAGTTGCTGGGTTGTTTGACTAGGCAAGGACTGCCACACTGTTTCGCCAAGTGACTGTACCATTGTACATTCCCCGCACGTGTTGTACGAGGGTTCCAGCTTTTTCTGTGCCCTTGCCAATGCTGGTGGTGGTTCAGCTTCCTGTTGCAGTCACCCTTCACTGCAACAGGATCTGTATTTATCTGTTTGTGTTTATATTGAGCTAACGCTGGGAAGCATCTTTTCATGTGATCATGGCTTCTTTGAAGCATCAAGTACAGAGCTGAATGGAGCATGAAAGAAGAAAAGCTATTCACACATTTTTAACTGGAGTGAAAAGCGTTTTGTATTCTCTGAGAGACCCTCAGCATGGCAGAGTTTTGAGAGTGAGAGAGAGAGAGAGAGAGAGAGAGAGATAATGCTTTACAATGCAGATGAAAATTGGGATTTTCCCTTCATTTTGCCTTAGTCACTCTGACCTTCTTGTTTAATTTATCAGCAGACCATACTTACTTGAATTTCAAGGCTGTTATACTTGCTGTTCCCTTTGCCTGGCATTTAGCATGGCTCACTTCTCATTTTTCAGGTGCTAGCTGAAATGTCGCTTTCCTAACCGACCTACGGCCTGTTCAGATCTGGCTGAAGGAGTTCCGTTCTTAGTCCGCCCCTGTGACATTGCTCATCTTAGTTCTTTCGTGGCATTCGTGTGGTCTAAATTGATGTACATTTGAAACTTGATAACCATTTGCATTTTTGTGACCTGACTTCTTTAGAATGTCAACTTTGTAAGCTGAGCTTGTGATGTTTCAAATCATTGCATCTTTACTTAGAACAGCTCCTGAACTACAACAGGTGCTAAAAAAATCATTTGTCAAATGAGTAAATAAGTGTATAAGATTTGGAACAATACAGAAGGAGCTTCTCCTTTCGCTGTGGCCAGACCGTGTGATAGATGTAATTCTAAAAGCAGCAGTGGAGGTGGAATACAGCAGAGCATGTGCCTTTGTGTCCTGAGCCCCAATATCTTCATCTGTTAAATAAGCGTAACAGAGCTTACCTCCTTGGGGTACAGGAAGACTTCAGTGGAGTACAACATACCAACAAGTCCTAGCAGAGCGATATGAAATGCTCTCCTAGCATCTCATACTGTAAAGATACCATGTGTGTTGCTGTGCCTTTCGGCTTCCATCCCTCTTCTGGCAGTTCAGGACATGGGCAGGCAGGTGTGGGGGCAGTGGGAGCAGGGGTGAAGCGGGGATGAGTGCGGAGACTGAGTGGGGGTGATGGGGGTGCAGTCATATGTTCTATGAGCTCTCTTTCTTTTCCTTCCTTTTTATTTTTAAACTTTACTCATTTTATACATTCCTACTGGGAAAACTTTGACAAGTTTAAACTTTAGTGTATGAAATGACAGTTATACACATGACTCTCGTATTTTTGAGAAAAGGATTTATTTATTTGTGAGTCAGAGTTACAAAAAGTGAGAGAAAGAGAGAGCAAGCAAGCTTCCATCTGCTGGTTCACTCTCCAAACGGTCACAATGGCTAGAGCAGGGCTGGTTCGAAGCCGGGAACCAGGAACTTCTTCTAGGTCTCCCATGTGGATGCAGGGTCCTAAGCATTTGAGCAACCAATCCTTTGATGTTTTCTCAGGCTATAAGCAGACCGCTGGATTGGCAGTAGAGCAGCCAGGACTCGAATTGGCACCTATATGCGATACTGGTGTCACAGATGCGGCTCTACTTGATAAGTCACAGCACTGGCCCTAGATATTCTTGTATTTCTAGAAAGTATGTATTTTAGGGGATATATAATGGAAGTGTAGCGGGGACTGATATGTTCAGATATGAAGACAAAGTGCTGTATGTCTCTATGCATACAGACCAAGGATGGACTCCCCGTGAAAGAGTTGAATACATCCTAACAGTAAGATGATGGACTCTCTGACAATGTCCATGCCTACATTGTCAGAAAACACTTCCATAATAGCATGAGGGACTTGTGACAGTTCATGAAGGACATCCATTGTAAAACTGGAGGAGAATTCAATGGTGTGGGGGAGGGAAGGGCTTATGGAACTAGATCATAAAACAAAGTAAAATTTTTTTTATTGAAGAATGTTTTTTATTATAGTTTTGACAATCTTTACGTAGTTAATTGGGGTAAAAAGGTTCAAGGGCTATAGGAAAGTGGGTAAGACTATTATTTCCTTCAAGTTTAAAGGGGAGTATTAAGGGAGAAGGGCCACCCAATTTCCCACCCTCCCCAGGTCCCAGTTGTAGGGTATGCTCCGAGGTTCTTACTCAAGTGGTTTTGATAGTTCACCAGTTAGTAATTGCTGCCAATCTTGCCACTCCAAGCACGATGAGGTCTTTGAAAAATCCACTGATTGACATAGTCCATCATAGAGTCTCTGTTTGCCCCATATTTTGCTGCCAACATATAGCTGAGATGGTTGATTGACCTGTTCTGTCCTCTGACTTTTCATGGTTAGGGTTCTGAGTCTAGCATTTTGATTGGGGAGAACCCCAAACAAACTTTGTCCGAGGTGTTCTCAGACCAGATTCTTGTATGTACTAGCAAGTACAGGGCCTGGCATAGTCCATCGCCCTGATCAGCTGGTGGTTGCAATCGCTGGGTTGATTCTGTTTTCGGCCCTGGCTTCCACTGGAACCAATGGGTGTTGCAGTCCAGCCTGCTGCCCAGCACATACTCGGCCCTCACATAAACCAGTGGGAGCTGCAGCCTAGTTGGAGCGACCCACAATGTGAATGTAAATGTAAAAAAACAAAATAAAAAATAGAAAATAATAATCTTTAGCATTTTAGAAAAAGCGCTAGCCTGGGAGGCAGAGGTACACTGAGTGTGCCTCGTATAAACATCCAGACAGGGATCCTGTGGTCATTGCTGCCGCCCACCCTCAGGATGCTTGGCACATGATGTCTGTACTTGCAGGGGGACTTCTGGTGTCCACACTAGGCCAATACAATGGGGCTTCAAAAAGCTTGTGGAAAACTGAAATGGAATTTAAAAGACAATGCATGATGAGATCATTGAAAATATTAAAATATAAATGAAAATAGTTTAATCAGAAGTCAGAGAACATAATAGAGAAAAACCTTCTAGGGACGAAAGAAAGCAAGAAAATGCAGTGGGAAGGTTTGATATGATGTGGGCAGCCACCCTGAAGGGGGTCATCATCTTAGCTGACATGCAAGGACAATCGTCTCTTCACTGTGGGAGCGGAGTAAGGAGTCCTTACTGAATTGGGATGATTCCCTACTAGAAATTTCACTTGATTCATCTGCTTACACACAACTTGAACAAACCTAGAAAGCCTTGTAAAGTTATTGGAGGGATTCTGTGAAGTAATTCCCGTGAGGTCTTGTTCCCGTATCGGGCTCTGAGTGTGTGGCTGTGTCGCCAGGACAGCCAGGCCCTCCAGCTGGCCAGCTGGGGCGCTGTTCCTCCATGGTGTCTTGGCCAATGATTTTGGAAGCTGGAAGCGCCAAGAACCTCAACTCTGCCACTCTTCTGACAGGAATCATGTGTCTGCTTTCTTTCTAGAGGTAGGGGATCAGGGGTGCATATGGGAGAGACTGTTCATGGTCACGGAGGTCCTTTTAGGGGTGGCAAAAACGTTCTAGAAGCAGAAGTTGGCTATTTGCATACCTTCTCCAAATATCTGTGAGCATGATCTTTTGTTCATAAGATTTTAATTATTTTACATGAAAGTTAGAGAGAGGAGTCTCATATGCTCTGGTTCACTCCCCAAATGGTTACTATGGCTAGAGCTGGACCAGTCAGAAGCTGGGAGTCAGTAGCTTTTTCCTGATATCTCACCTGGGTGCAGGGTCCCAAGGCTTTGGGCCATCCTCTACTGCTTTTCCAGGCCAAAAGAAGGGAGCTGGATTGAAAGCAGAGCAGCCGGAACTTGAACTGATGCCAGCACAACAGAGGATTAGCATGCAATGCCCGAGTTGGGCCTTAATCTCTCTCTTAAAAAAAACTTATGTATTTATATTTTTGATGTGTCTATCACTTCATTAGGTAATGATGTCAACAAATGGCAAGCAGAATATAATAATACTAATGAAAAAAAAAACCAGAAAAAAAGGCAAATAAAATTCAAAGAACCTGCTATGCCTTAGGGTAATAAACAAAGGCTGTACAATATGGCCAAATGCAGAGTGTGTCATCTTACTATTGTTGTTCTAGAGGCTGGAAGAAGGCCCAATGCAGCTTAGGGTCAGTTCACAAACCCACATCCTCTCCTTCAAGGTTCACAGAATGCATTAGTATAATGAAGACTCGGAGAAACTGTAAGAAAGGAACTAGTCTACGGGTTGATGCAGTGGCTCAACTGGCTGATCCTCCATCTACGGGCATGCATCCCATATGGTGCCGGCTCATTTCCCAGCTGCTCCACTTCCCTTCCAGCTCCCTGCCTGTTGCTTGGGAAAGCAGTGGAGAATGGCCTGAGACCTTGGAACCCTGTGCCCGCTTGGGAGACTCAGAAGAAGCTCCTGACTCCTGGCTTTGGATAGGCTTAGCTCTGGTCATTGTGGCCATTAGGAAAATGAATCAGTGGATGCAAGGTCTTCCTGTATCTTCTCTCTGTAAATCTGCCTTCCCAATAAAAAGAAATCTTTTTTTTCCCCTGAAAAAATATAGGAACTAGTCTAACTTTGCGCCACCAAGAAGAGTTCCAGACACTTTCTTTACTATGAAATTAGCTTTTTGCTACTGTTGTGCAGTGGTAGCATTCTTTGTGAGATTGGGACGGGCTGGGGTGTGACATGTGTTGCCAGGTAGAAAGTTTTGACAAAAGGCCACTATGAGAGCATCTTGGCTAAGGCTCCTCCGGCATCAGTGGTTTTTAGATGTACAGCATTCCAGGTCAAATCCCTGCAGCAAGCGCCCTGATGAAAAGAGGCTCTGGAAGTGAAATGGAGGCTGCTGGCTTGGCCCTGTGTTCTCAGGCCTCCCCTCCCAGGGTCTTCCCTGGAAGGTCTTAGAGAGGACAGACAACTGGACAAGAAGAAGCAGTCTGCTAGTATCCCTCCTGCCACTCCATGGATTGGTCAGCATTTTGCAGCACGTGGTGGAGCACCTGAGATAGTTAACTAACCAAGAGAAAAGATGTATTTGGCTCATGGCATGGGAGGTTAAAATCCAAGATCAGGTGGTCTCCACTGATTTGGCATCTGACCCAAGTGATGGCAGGAAGTGGCAGAGCTCGACACTTGGTGGATCTCAAGAGGAGCGAGGGAGGGCAGTACAGCCCAAACTTCGGTGTTTGTAACAGTCCCCTGATGGGGCACATCATCTGAGCCTTGGTCCAGTGATCCAATGACCTCCCTGCAGGCCCTACCCTGTCCTGCATGGTGCCCTCCTGGGGACCCAGACTAACTCTTTGCAGGGTCATGGCAGGGATACCCAAACTGTATTGAAACCAGAGCCTTAATTTTCTGCCTTTTCTTTTAGACGGATGTTCCCTGTCCTAAAGATCAGCGTCACGGGGTTGGACCCCAATGCCATGTACTCCCTCCTGTTGGATTTTGTGCCCACGGACAGTCACCGTTGGAAGTACGTCAATGGCGAGTGGGTGCCTGCGGGTAAACCCGAGGTCTCCAGCCACAGCTGTGTCTACATCCATCCCGACTCCCCCAACTTTGGAGCCCATTGGATGAAAGCTCCCATCTCCTTCAGCAAAGTGAAACTGACCAACAAGCTCAACGGAGGTGGGCAGGTACGGGCAGGTCGCCTGGACATTGGGTTTGGCGTCCCCATCACACCAATCAAGAAATATCAAGGGTGCATTTAGGCAATTAGAGGGGTCCTCACTAGCCTCTTCTTCCACAGAAACCAATTATTCCCTGGAGCCCAAATGTAAACAGGAATAAACAGCTCTTAATTGGTGCTTTCAGTTTTTAATGGACTTCCTGATGTGGAGAGTGCGGGAGTGCAGTAGTTTACTTAATCATCAGGGCTCTTTTCATAGTTTTGTCTTCTGTGCCCTGCTTTTTACCCAGGCCCTGTAGAGAGATGTTTGCAGTACCGGGGTTTTGTCATTCCCTCCCCCTCTTTTTTTTTTTTTTTCTGGTGTAAGTGGCATGTTGGCAAAAGACAAATACCTTAATAAAAAGCTGCTCCTAAATGAAATAATTACTACCTCCACTTCGGCATTATGATAATTATCAATACAATATTCAATCAGCTTTAGTTTGTCAGAAAAAAAAAGAAAATCCAAACAAACCTTAAATAAGGAAGGTTTTATGTAAGGACTCCAATTAGAGTAAACAAGATTTGGGGGGCTTTTTTCCCTCTCATTTTCTGTGGAAAGACCATGAACGTTCATTTACGGGGTAAGGTTGGTTAGATATTCTACACCATGCAGATTGATATAGGGAATTGGAGACACAGCTGGGAACATGTGGCCCAGGTCCTCTGTGCTATCCTCCTTCTTTGCTTGGCCTTGCCCTTGGTTTTGTGCCCTATCCTGACTTCCCTGAGCTCAGCTGGCAAGGAGACGTGGAATTCATGTGTTAGGAGGTGCACGCAGTGCCACCCAAACCTTTGTGAGATTCTGAAAGCTCCAGTTCTTTATCCAAGTAAGAAATAAAATTGTTATTGCCCAACAGACTTCGTGACTGGAGGCTTTGCATAAACCCTTCATATGAATCACTTGTAAAATGCAACCGTTGTGTTTTGAGTTCTTAGGGTTTTTCATTTGAAGGAAAAACCCAGTGTGTTTCAATGAATTGCAATCTATGTTGTTGTCCTAAAAAAATAAGGGAAGGTTTAAAAACGAAGTCAGGCTGTAGGCAGAAAGTGGGACAGGCTGAAGAACGACTGTTAGGCAACCCATCCCATGCACCTGCCCAAGTTTCATTGCAATGCCCCCTCCCTGGGATTTTTGAAAATAGTCTCTCCCCTCATTAATTTCTTAGATGGGGTGCTGGTAGCTCAGGTCATCTAGGATTTGGTTTTGTGTATCCCAGACCAGGATGGGTTTTGACCTTGGGCCTGGTCAAAGGTTTTAATTCATTTATTAACCGTAAGACACAAGCCTTGGCTTGGTTTCTTTCTTTTCTTCTCCTGCCTCAACAGATAATGCTGAATTCTCTGCATAAATATGAGCCACAGGTTCACATAGTGCGCGTTGGAGGCACACACCGCATGGTAATGAACTGCTCCTTCCCCGAAACCCAGTTCATAGCGGTGACTGCCTATCAGAACGAAGAGGTAAGTGTGTGTGGCTGTGGGTGTGATGTCACCCCAGTGAGTGTGGCTGGTAGGGCCAGAGGGGTGCTTGGATTGCCGTGACCATGCCTGGATGCTGATGCTTCCAGGATTCAGATATATTCAGTGGAGAAGTTCAACTCCAGGGTAGCTATTCTCCACTTTCTCTTGCTTATTTGCTCCAGTCCCAGCGTGGGTCCTGTCGTGATGCACAGCCAGGCAGTGTTACACAACTGATTCTGCTGAAACTCAGGAGTCTTCATTCTTAGGTCCTTAGTGCTTTTGGGCCCGCACAAAGCTGGGCAGTCTGGGATGGGTCTCCTTTTCTATGAGCAAATCAATGGGACTGATCCAAGGGACATTGTCCTTGGGGTTTTGTTATGAGATTACCCAATTAGTTTTTAATGTTTGAGCCTGGTCAGGCTCTTGCCTGCACTCCGGCTGAGTGGTAGGAATGTGGAGTCTCTGTGAGCTGTTCTGGGGTCCAGCCCTGTTTCGAAGGACTCTTAGGCCTGATAATCTGGAGAGACTTGGGCTTTTCTGATTTAGGTCTAAAACATTCAAAAGTAATATGTGTTTATTTGAAAATCATATAATAAACCAATAGTACTTTGACATATGCATTATAAGAAAGGATAAAAAGGTTTAAAAAATGCCCTACTTAAAAATGTTTATATAGTTATTTGAAAAGCAGAGTTAGAGAGAGGGAGGGCCTCCATCTTTGGGTTTACTTGTGTTGGGCCATCTGAGACTCCCACGTGGGTAACAGGAGCTCATGTATTCGGGCCATCTGCTGTGGATTATCCAGGCTCATTAGCAAGGAGCTGCACTGGAAGTGGGACTGCCAGGATTCGAACTCATAGGAGATGCCAGGTGTAGGTGGCAGCAAAACTTGCTGTGTCCACAATTCTGGTTCCCAATAGGTACTATTTTTTTCTGCCTTTACAATCCTATTTGCTATGTAGCTAACAGATAAGGGCTCACTATGCTTTTTCCCCTATTCATTTCCCATGTGTATATGAATATATGAGAGATCTTCAAAATGTTTGTGGAAAATTTCATCATTTTTAATGCCACTTTCCACAAACTTTTAAAAGCATCATAATACATACAACTATAGATTTTTTTCCCTATACATGACTCATCTTCTAGATATTAAACTGAAAAATTTTCTCCCAATTTGGCAGTCCATTATGAATATTTTCTTTTTTTCTTTTTTAAAAAAGATTTATTTTATTTTTATTGGAAAGACGGATATACAGAGAGGAGAGACAGAGAGGAAGATCTTCTGTCCAATGATTCACTCCCCACGTGAGCCGATGCTATGCCGATCTGAAGCCAGGAGCCTCTTCCGGGTCTCCCACACGGGTGCAGAGTCCCAAAGCTTTGGGCCGTCCTTGACTGCTTTTCCGGGCCACAGGCAGGGAACTGGAAGGGAAGTGGGGCTGCCGGGATTAGAACCGGCGTCCATATGGGATCCTGGGCGTGCAAGGCGAGGACCTTAACCGCTTGTGCCATCTTGCCGGGCTCATTATGGATATTTTCAATGTGGTCATAGTCAGCTCTTTCTGCAATGCAGGCACAGTATTAAATTACATGGCTAATATGATATTTCATGCAATTACCCCTCCCCCCCACCAGAGTCAGAGATTGAATTGTTTCCAGTTGTTTGTTTTTTATTGTTAAAAATTGTTGCTCTGGATGTCCTGGTGTCTGTACCTGCTTGCTAGCATGAGTGAACACTCGGATAAGCAACTGTCAGAGCAACAGGTGTTAGGGTTTTTGGCAGATGCTGCTGCATTGTCTCCCTCAAAAAATTGTGTCTGTTGAGAGTCTTCACCCCACGATCAACAGTGGCCATTGCCCATCTTTTGCAGCTTGCATACTTTGAGAGGTCAAAACACAGCATCTCACAGCTTGAATCTGCATGTCTTTATTTGGAAGCTTTCAAAGACCCAACCACATGAGGCCGAGCCTCCAAGGATGCTCTCTAGAATCTGTGTTTTTAAGGACTCCGGGGATTATCCAGGTTTGAAAACAACACTCGGAGTACCTCTGGGTGATTAGGTTGCAGAGTTAGCTCTCTGCACCGAGGTCCTCCTTTGAAACACTACTTTGGTCGCCTGGCAGAGCCCCTGCTAGACTTTGTGGGAGCAGAAAGGAACCCACAGTTACTCAACAGGTGCCTGGCAGCCATCCCTACTCTGCTTCTCGTCTCCAGATTCTGGGTGTAGGAGGGGAAGGTGTGGCTGTCGCCTGGCCTCCCCAATCTCCAAGGAAAGCCCTCCTCCCTCTCCTGTGCAGCTTATTCTCGCAGTTGGGAGTTGGCAGCTGGATGGGGGAACATTTTCTTGAAGCGTTTCCTGGCTGCAGGTGCTGGATGGACCTGTGTGATGTACCTACTTGAATCCCGCCACCTGATCAGCAAGCTTCCCCGCCTGGCGTGTCTACTGGGGGTTTTAAGCATGCTCCAGGACAACCAAGCTCTTAGCATCTGCCCCAGAACCCTTCGGCAGTGTTTACTGAGGCTTTGGCAGGGTGGGAACTCGGGGCAAGGCCAACCTTTTCCTTATGCCCGTTGTTACCATCATTTTTCAGCCCTACCTCTTCAAGTTTAGTGAAGAAAATGGCCAGGTCACACCTATCTGACTCTGTAGTTCTTTCCCCAAATTCTCCCGGTTTCTTTCCACAAGTTTTGGGCCAGAGAGGGATATGCTTTCATTTTGCTTGGCCTCCTTCATCAGAGAGCAGCGATTCTCAGGCCGTTGGTGACAGAAATGTCCTACCCAACGTTTATTTAAGTAGCCCATGTTTGTTGGGTATTGTTCTAGATGATGCAAATATTGGAATGCATACATAAATGTGTTCTTACTTCAGGCCATGTATGTGGCAGTAGAGACAGATGACAACTAGGCCAGAGCCAAATGGGAATGTATGATAAAATAATAAAATAAATTAAAATATTTCTTTCATTTTATCTCTGTGTCTCTCTCTCTCAGTATCCGTAGCCTCACCTCCATCCAATGTCTCCCTCTATCTCTCTCTCCATCTCTATTCACCCTTTATCTCTGCTTCTGTCTGCGCCTCTGCCTCCCTCTCTATCAAAATCTTCATCTTTCCCTCAGTTTCTAACTCTGGCTCTCTCTCCATCTTTGTCTCCATTTCCTCCGTTTTCCCTCTCTGCCTGAGTCTCTTCCATCTCCATCTTTCTCTGTCACCCTCTGTTATCTCCTTTTTTCAAAAAAATCTGTCTCAGTGTCTAGCTGGGTCTTTATTTTCATGTCTATCATCTGTATAAGCATCTTCTTCTGCATCTCTTTCGTAGGATACATCTGCTTCTCTTTCTTCATCTTCACCCGCCTCTCCATCTCTGTACAAATCTCCATCCTTGTCTCTAGCTTGGTGTCTCTGTTCCCATCTCTGCCTCGTTCTCCATCTCCTCTATGTCATACAGCTCTGAGGAGGAATGAAGCAGACAAACCGAAGTGCAATAAATCTAGTTACAGTGGATGGGAGCAATGGTTTATTTTTTCCATTGACCTGGCCCAGGGCATTAGTGGTTGTTTAAGCACAAGGACATTGATGCTAAGCTCTACTCTCCAAGGTGAGGTCACACCTGTGCTGCTCCCCCCTGACCTGGGTTGGTTGCTCAGTGATTGCTGAAAATGAATGATAATTTTTTAGTGCAGTAGAGATTTGTTCCTTTCTAATGCTCTCTCTGTTCTTTGGTTACTTTAAATGCATTTACCATTTTCACCATGTGTCAGGACAAAATGTCCTTTGTCAGAGATGGTGCATCAGTGACTTAGTGCAGGAATCAAAACAAAGCAAAGCATGAAGAGGTAGAGCATCCAGTCTGATCAAAATTCACAAGTGAAGACAAAGGGTTCTGTTATTCCTATTTCACTAACACTTCTTATCTTTGCAAATTCAAGATAACAGCTCTCAAAATCAAGTACAACCCATTTGCCAAAGCCTTCTTGGATGCCAAGGAAAGGTAAGTAGAGAAATTTTGGTAAAATCATATTAAGTTGACTACCAAAAATATCAAATGAATTAGACTATTAGTACTTACATTATCTTGACATAAATGTGTTTTTCAATACTTCATTAAGTAGTCCATAAAACAAACAAAATTAAACTAAATTATAATGACCTGTTCCTTATAATAGATCTCAGAAGAACCCTTAGCTGGAAATAGTTTTTCAGCCTGCCTTACTGTAGCTTCTTGAAAGTAGTGCAATCATATTTTTAAAAAATGATTTCCATTAAAATATTTATTTAGCGGTTTGAAAGGCAGAGTAACGGGGGCAGTCATGGTAGTGGTGGGAATAAAAAGATCATCTTCCATCCACTGGTTCTCTTCCCAAATGGTTCACCGTGGTCGGAGCTGGACCAAAACAAGGCCAGGAAACTGGAACTTCTTCCGGTTTCTTCCATGTGGATGGCAGGGGCAGGAGCTCTTGCATCTTCTTCTGCTGCTTTCCCAGGGAGCTGGATTGGAAGTGGAGCTGCTGGTGCTCACATGGAAGCAGGTGTGGTAGGCAGGAACCACTTGCTGTGCTAGGATGTCAACCCTGACTTCGATTTTCAAATAGTATACTCTACCTTTCTCCCAATCACATCTGAATAACATGGTTTTAATCAATTGTTCTTTTTAAGGCCACATTTAGCATAGGCAACTATGAGGTGTGGCAGGAGGTTCATCTTGGGCAGGTGAGAGATGTCTGAGACTTCTGGACATGTGAGAGATGGTTCTAGCACTTTGGACCAATGACTTGACATCTCTGTATCTTTCCTTTTCATTCAAGGAAAGAGGGAAAAAGAATGGGGCTTATCTGTGATTTTGTTCTGTTGACAGGATCTAACACACAAATATAAATGCCTTTGATGTGTACAGATTTCACTGAGTGTTGAATCCAATCATGCTTATAGCTGTCTAACCTTTCCTTTTACCTTAAAGGATCTAGGTTGATGGAGAGAGGTTTAAAATGATGTGTCACAGCAATTTGTCATTCAATATTTGAGGAAATTTTGATGATGCACCTATGCCTTTTCCAGATTAAAAAAACTCTAGTGTGTGAGATGACAGAATTTATATTCAAAATGATAGCAGTGTAGGCTCGTGAAAATAATTTAGGACTTTGAGGGAGAGATTCTGAGTCTTAGCTTTGTCATTTCCTGGCTGCTTGATCTTACAACTTGCCTGCCTTTCTGTTTTTCTTTATTCCCTTTTCTAATTTGTTATGCATTGCATTCCTAGGAAAAGAATCCTGGATTTTTCTTCCTCTGTGGTTTGCTCTTTTTTTCTTTGTGGCTATTGATGCCAGGTGAGGTGTCAGAACAATAAAACTCAGCTGGAAGGATGAGAGATTATTCTGCCATGTTTTCCTTTAGATATTTGGGTTACGTGTCAGATCTGAGGATGATCACTGCATGCTTGTTTAACCTGTCTGTGAGGTTCACAACAGATTCTCCAGCTCAATGATTTAAATTTCACCCACTGAGCCCTGCTTCACCACCACAGTTAGCAACTGGATATAGTAAAAAGAGTAACAGTAAAAGTGCAACCTGTAGAGCAAGTGTGCTTCTTAGAAATAGTGACTTGGAGGAAGGATGAGGGAAGGACAATAGCTTCAAGTAAAAAAGGTACTTGGATTTCTTATCTCAAGAAACATTGCTTGGGCCTGCACTGTGGGGTAACAGGCTAAGCCACTGTCTGCTGTGCTTGCATTTCACATGGGTGCCTGTTTGAGCCCTGGCTGCCATACTCCTCCCTCCCTCCCTCCCTTTCTTCCTTCCTTCCTTCCTCCCTCCCTTTCCTCCTTCCTTCCTTCCTTCCTTCCTTCCTTCCTTCCTTCCTTCCTTCCAATTTTATTTTATTTTTATTGTAAAGTCAGATATAGAGAGAGGAGAGACAGAGAGGAAGAGCTTCCATCCGATGATTCATTCCCCAAGTGACCACTACGGCCGGTTCTGCACCAATCCGAAGCCAGGAGCCTGGAACTTCCTCCGGGTCTCCCGTGTGGATGCAGGATCCCAAGGCTTTGGGCCATCCTTGACTGCTTTCCCAGGCCACAAGCAGGGAGCTGGATGGGAAGTGGGGCTGCCGGGATTAGAACCGGCACCCATATGGGATCCTGGCGCATTCAAGGCGAGGACTTTAGATGCTAGGCTACTGTGCCAGGCTCCAAACTCTTTTCCTACACTGTGAAATTCCTTGCCTCTCTCTCGCTCTCAGTCACCCCTAACAGATGGAAGACCTTGTTCACTTTGTTTCCTTTAAAATAAGTAAAAGCAAATCTTTTAAAAAAAACAACTTATTTCTCTCCATAGACAATCTACTTATGCTGGACTTACAGAAAAGCTGGACACCCACAATGCCCTTTTATTGCTTTTTCAGAAATCACCTGAAAGACGTCCCGGAAGCAGTCTCTGAGAGCCAGCACGTGACGTATTCTCACTGTGAGTTGGGTGAACACTGGCTGGGAAGTGAGTGGAGATGTTCTTGGATTCACTCCCCTGCACACCCACAGCACCTGGCATGGCTGTGTAAGGTCTGATCCCAATCTAGACTGGACGTGGTATTCTGCTGTAGACAAGTTCATGCCCATTACAGAATGCTCAGGACTCCGTGCTCATCAGCTTATGGGGCTTCCATAAGTCTAGATAGGGTATAAGAATGGAAATGATGAACCACTTAGGCTCTGCTTTCTTTTTTTTTTTAAGGTTCATCTATTTTTATTGTAAAGTCAGATATAGAGAGAGGAGAGACAGAGAGGAAGAGCTTCCATCCGATGATTCACTCCCCAAGTGACCGCTGCGGCCGGTTCTGCACCAATCCGAAGCCAGGAGCCTGGAACTTCCTCCGGGTCTCCCACACGGGTGCAGGGTCCCAAGGCTTTGGGCCGTCCTTGACTGCTTTCCCAGGCCACAAGCAGGGAGCTGGATGGGAAGTGGGGCTGCTGGGATATGAACCATTACCCATATGGTATACCAGTGCATGCAAACAGCCATATATAGGCCAGACTAAAGCCAGGAGTCAGGAACCAGATCTGTGTTCCCCCCGTGGTGCCAAGAACCACACGCCTGGCACCTCTTCTGCAGCTTTCTGAGGTGTATTATTAGGGAGCAGGATGAGAAGTGGAGCAGTCAGAACTTACACTGGCACTCTCAGCTGGGGTGCTGGCATCACTAGCAGCATTCAGCTTACTGCATCATCACACCAACCTGCACACTTTATTTTGTTGTCAAGAAAGTATTTGAAACCCATGCCTATTGGTTTCATACTATTCATTGTCTGTGAACATTTTTTAGAATAGATAGTCAGAGAAATACAAGGAAAGCTTAGAACCAAACAGGAAATGATCAGCGTGGATCCACTTATACCTTACTAGGTAGGACACAAAGATTAGTTACTCCTCACTAGGGTATTGAAGATTTCTCTGCACACCCCCTCCTAAAACTGCTCTGCACCTCAACTGTTGACATATGCCTTGTTAGATTTATAAGCCAGTTTAGACTCTCCTAAAATCTACCAAGTTCAGCAAAATTATGAGTCAACACAATAAACTGCTAAATACTGAAATGAAAGCAGACACGAGACAGCTGAATAGTACCCAATAGCCACTTTAAGGTGTATAGCAGCAGGTTCTGTCTACAAACAAAAATTGAAGGATCAATGAAGTGGTCCCAGGATGTGGTTAAGAACTTGCACTGTTATAACGTATTGATTACTCAATACCATGTCAATTAATTCCAAAAAAAATGAATTTTATTATTTTTTAAAAAATAGTGATTACATGATTGATCAGGGCAGGAAGGATCGAGGTTCAGGGAAAACTGGGTGAATTCATTGCTTCTAAATTTGTCATTTCTTCTTGTTGTTTCTGGGGGAAGGGGAGAGACAAAGGGGGAAACCACTCACGACTTTGCACACGGCCCAGTACCAGGGATGAGGAACAGCCACCTCATATCAATCCAGAGTCCCAATGTGTACATATTCCGAGGGTTCTGTCCAGGTGGTTTGGGCAGTTCTGAAATGCTGCCGATTTCACCAACCTCAGGGTCTGAACTTTTGAAGATCCTTCATAGGAATGAATTTCAAAAAAATTTTTGCACCAGAATAAGTTTGTCCCCATTCCTATTTCCCCAAACTTTCTGAATTACCCTCATGCATGCTGCCTCCTGGACTTTTATTTTAATGCAAATCGAAAGTAGCCCAAACGTTGGATTTCTCTGAATGATTGCATTCAGAGAATGCTTGGATATGCCCTGTTGTCATCTCCTTAGGGGCAGATTCCCTGGGGAGGGGGCATGGTGCCAGGTGTGGTGGTGTCTCTACAGGGATGAGCTGGTCCCCTGACCCTGAGTGTGGACTCTGTTTCTTTGCTCTAGTGGGAGGCTGGATCTTCTCCAATCCTGAGGGCATGTGCACAACAGGGAACACCAACTATCAGTATGCTGCTCCTTTGCCCCTGCCTGCTCCCCACACCCACCCTGGCTGTGAGCACTTCTCCGGCCTCCGAGGACACCGGCCAGCTCCCTACCCCTCCGCGTACATGCATCGAAACCACTCTCCCTCAGGTATGTGGCTCTGCTAATTAAACCCATGGGATGTGAGCGAGCAGGGAGAAGTGGGCAAACACCCGGGAGGAAGGAGCTGAAGAAGGAGCATCTTTCTTTCAACGTATGTGTTACGGGCGCTGTTATTATGTATTGCCATTGTGTGTTTCCTTTTATTGTTCATATGCTAATCATAGATGACCTAGTTATATTGTGTGAGTGTCTTGCAATTATTTTGTAAGAATGAGCATGAAAGTCTCCTTCTCAGCATCAAACTCCCAGCAGCCTGGCAGTTTGGTGCTGATCTCTAAGAGCAGAGTTAGGTTGCGTGGGCCAGGGAGCTTGGCTTGTTGCTGCCACTTGGCTCGTCTCTACAGGTGTAATTGTGGCTCAGTCCAGAGATTGCTGGGTTCAGTGTCAGACATCTATTACGGAGGCCTTGGGGAAGCTGCAGCACTGTACGTGCAGGCCTTAGATTAGCTGACGTGAAGGTTGCAAGCTCAACCACAAGTACTGCTTGCAGTCATTATTTTTGTGGGTTGGGGTTACTGCTTGCATACCTTATTTGTTTATTTAATTTAAAGCGGGAGAAAGGGAGGGAGAAAGAGAGAGAGAGAGAGAGAGAGAGAGAGAGAAAGATGCTTCCATTACTGGTTCACTCTCTAGATGCCTGGAATGGCCAGCGGTGGGTCAAAGCTGGAAGCCAGAAGCTGCACCAGGTCTGCCATATGCCTGGCAGAAACCTAACTTGAAGTATCACACTGCCTATCAGATTGTCTTAGAAGAAGCTGATCTGGGAGCAGAATCCAGGCACTTGTCCTAATTGTTGCCTTATGATTTTCTTTTCTAAAGTTTAAATAGCTTCCTTTATTTATTTATTTGAATGGCAGAACTAGGGAGAGAGATCTGTCATTCCCCAAATGGCTACAATAGTCAGTGTTGGGCCAAATGGGAGCCAGGAACCTGGAATTCCATTTGGGTCTGCAGCATGACTGGCAGGGGACAAAGCACTTGAATCATCACTACTGCTGTCTCCCAGGATGGCCATAGCAAGATGCTGGACTGTAAGCAGATGGGCCAGGATCTGGACCAGGCACTCCTATGAGGTCTATGATCCTCTAACCACCGTCTTAACCACTAGCCAGCTCTCTAACCCTGAGTGTGTTTTCTTTTCATTGAAGCTGTGTCTTGTGTACCTTGGCCTAGTGTGTGCCCAGATCTTGCCTGATCTGTAGATTTGCAGAAAGAAGGAAAAAATCAAAACAGCGTTTAGTTTTTGATTCAGTTATTCAGGCAACAAATATGTGTTGAGGATTGACTGTGTGCCAGGCTTTGCTTTAGGCACATGGACAAGGTGGATGAAGACCCTGCCCTTACGGAGATTCCTTTATAATGTGGAAAGGTGAATACCAAAAGAGACAAATAACTACAGACCATGGCTAGGACATGGAAGAGCATGTGTAGATTCCAACTTCTCTCCTTTGTTAGCGATGCTCTGAACTCTGCATCTGCAGGTGGCTTTCCTGGTCACCAGCCACCTGTCCTTGTGTCCCTTAGTGCACTCCTCCCAGCAACCTCAATAGCTGCTACCAATAGGGAAAGAATGCGGGGCTTAATGATATCCGAAGCTGAGTGATGCCTCATCTCCTTCCTTGTTTCCTGTGGTCCTACAGAAAACATGTCTTCTGATCATCTGCCTTACACAGGGTTTTCTAGGCGGTGGGCACAGGAGGGTGATTTGGATGCAGGGAGGCCATGGGAGGAGCACAGGGCTACAAAAATACTTGCACATAAATAAATCAGAATAAATACCACACAGTGAGGGCTCTGGTGTGGTACTTGGACTGGCAGCATCGCCTGGGAACTTGTTAGAAACAGAGTCTCAGGTTCTACTCCTGGAGTTCAGCCTCCATTTTAACAAGATCCCCTGGTGATTCATTGGCATATTATTTGAGAGGCATCCTATAAAACATGCAAGCCAGAGTGCCATGGGTATTCAGGAAAAAAAAAGAACAGCTAGATTTATCTGGTAGGTAGCAGAGGCTGTCCAGAGAAGTTAAAATTTAAATTGGGGAGCAAAGGTTGTGGTATACCACTTGCAACATCGGAATCCCATATCAGAGTTCCAGAAGTTTCCCTTCTGATCCAGCTTTCTGCTAACTTCCCTGAGAAAGTGGCAAAGGATGGCCTTAGAGCTTGGAGCCTCCACCGTCCATGGGGAGACCAGAATGGAATTCCTAGCTCCCGATTTCAGTCAGGCCCAGACCTGGCTGTTGTGGGCATTTGAGGAGTGAGCCAGTGGATAGAAAAAATCTCTGTCTGTCTAACCTTTTGTCTTTCTCTGCAATTTTGCTTTTCAAATTCATGCGTATATAAATATGTCTTCTAAACAATTTAAATTGAACCTTGACTAGAAGAGGACAGAGGTGTGAGTGGGCAGGCCATTGCAGGTGGAAGCAATGGTGTGAGTTAAGACCCGGTAAGGAAAAGGCATGTGGGCTGGCTGGGGAACATATTTGCAGCAGAGTGTAGAGGGGAATGGGACCTGAGGGAGACACAAGGTCTGATGTTGAAGAGGCTGCACCTGCCAGGTCATGTGCAGCTGCATTTCTCCATTTTGTACCACTGTGACACCCTACCATACGCTGGGTAATGTATAAAGAATGGGAATTTATACCCTCCAAGTTTTGGAAGCTGGGAAATCCACGGTCAAGGTTTTGACCTCTGGCGAGGGCCTTTTTCCAGCACCATAAGTGGTGGGAAGCATCTTGTGGGTGGGAGAGAGGGAAGGGGGCTGAAATCCTCCATTTAGGAAGAATCCAGTTCTGAGAGAGTGAACCCACCCTCGTGATGGTTCCACTCATGAAAGCAGAGTCCCCATGTCCCGGTTACCTCTCATCTCCCCACACTGTTGTACTAGGAATTAATCTCTAACACATGACTCAAATCACAGCATCAGGGATAACTCCCCTTCCTTCCCCCACTTCTTCTTGCTCTCTGTTATATTTACATTGTGTATGCGAGTGGAGAGTCAAGAAATAGAAGGTGCTGTTTCTTGCCCCTTAGTTGCATGTCCTTGAGGTTGCATCACGATGCATGTTCATTGATGACTGTAGTCAAGAAGAGTAATTTGCCCATTTCCTCTTCCTTTTTGACTATAGTGAACACCTCTGAAACCTGTTCTCCCAATGAATTTCCAGAACACGGTAGAAACTAGGAACCATGGCATTCACGCTCTTCATTGGATGTCTAGATTTTTCATCCCATGTAACTGAGGCTCTGTATCCTTTGGCCCACTTCTTATTGCCCCCCAGCTCTGGAGACCACTGTTTTTTTTTCTCTATGCATGTATGAATTCAACTTTTTAAGACTCCCTTTACAGTAAGGGAGACCAGGCAGTTCTGTATTTTATTTTTTTGCGAGAAGACAGTATTCTTCAGATGCTTAAGTCAGCCTGAGATGTTGTCATCTACTTGGGAACTGCTGAGAAGGATAAGGTCTTGCCTCTCAGAAATCTCATCTGGGCTCTGGTGGCCCTTAGCTTGGCTTGAGGGCATGACTCTACAATCCATCCAAATAGGGGAGTAACTAGGATGAAACGAGACACAAAAAGCAAGTTGCACCTCTCTGAGCCTCATCTATAAAATGGAGATGGGAGGCTGTTGCTGTGAAGAATCAGCGATGAGCAGCACCTGACATATGGTTGCCATGTAATAGACATCAGTGCCTTCCGCTGTTTTGCTTTCCTCAGAAAATGCTAACAGATTGTTGGTCCCTATAGCCCAAGCCATGGTTATGATTTTACCCCAGGATGATGTCATTGCCCGTAGGCTTTTGTGTTCCATGTGCTCCATCAATTGAACTATTGTTGTTTTCCCAAAGTGAATTTGATAGAAAGCTCAAGCAATAACCTGCAAGTTTTCTCGGGACCCGACAGCTGGACTTCCTTATCCTCGACACCCCATGGCAGTATCCTCTCTGTACCCCACACCAATGGACCAATCAACGCAGGGCCTAGGTAAGAGCATCATCTTCAACCTGCTTGGTACCAGTTATCAAGGTTCATCCTTTCCTTACTCTTTGGTCTAAACTTTGGGCCCCTTGGAAATGAAGGTGACAATAAGATGGACCTGCTGTCCATTGGTTCACTCCCTATGTGGCAGCAATGGCTGGAGCTGAGCCAATCTGAAGCCAAGGACTAGAAGCCTCCTCTAGGTCTTCCACTTGCGTGCAGGGTCCCAAGGTTTTGAGCCATCTACTATTACTTTCCCAGGCCATAAGCAGAGAACTTGATGGGAAGTGGTGCAGCTGGGACATAAACTGGCACCCATATGGGATCCTGGTACTTGTAAAATGAGGATTTAGCTACTAGACCTCCACACAGGCCAGGCCTGGTAGAAAAGTTCTTGTTGGGGTATACTCTCTTTCATTTTATAGACATATAATTTTATAATGTATATAATCACACACACATATTATATACATATATGTATATATACACTTACACACATAATATATACATATATTATATATTATTATTATATACGGTATATATATAATGTATATTCTCTCTATATATTTTAGCTTCTTTTAAAATTGTTATCATCATTCTATGATACAGTTGCATAGGCCCTGGGATTTCCCCTGCTCCATCCCTGCCCACCAAATTCTCCAATATTATTACTATAGCATAGCTCCTCATAAACAGTCACATGTTTAGCATTGCGGGCATGGACAATATTTTAAAGGAAAGAGACATTATGGGCAGGGTTGTTTTTGTCTGGAACAGAGAGGCATTAGGCTGTGATGATAGCAAATATGTATGCCTGGAGGGGAACAAAAGGGGAACAGAAAGGGAAAAAAGCAAATATACCCCAAGAAAGCAGGAATTCTGTCATTTGCCTATGTTTAAAAGGGTTGTAGGTGCCTGGCTCACAACCCTGGTGACAGGGTTAAGAGGGGCATGTTGGTCTCCTGGTATAATTCTTGTACTGGAGACCGATTGGTCTGACTTCTGGAAATCCATGCAGTGAAAGTAGAGAAGTAAGACACCCTACAATCTGGCAGAGCTGGGTTTGAGTCTCAGTTCTATCTCTCACTGGATTTTTGGCTTGGGGTGATTTTTTTTGACTTTATATAAGCTTTAGCTTTCTTATCTATAATGGGGAAATAATTTGAGCTGCTGCTCTGCAGAATTACAGATGGCCGAGGAGCAAAACGAGAAAATGTGCTCTAATACACATTAGGTAGAACAGCATTATTCTACATAAATGTCAGCTTTTACCTTTCATACAGACATGCAGGACTTTGAGAAGATCCAAAGGGACGCAAAGCTGGAGGATGGGACCTGTGGAGATGTCAGAGGACCCATGTCCCACTTGCATGCGCGTCAGAACCATCTGGGGTTGTGTAAAATGCAGGATCTGATGAGCAGCTTTGGCTGGAGCCTGGGATTCTGCATTCCAAGTATGCGCTTAGCTGTTCTGGCTCACGAAGGAAGTGGAGAGCCATGCTGTCCCGTGCAGCAGCCACCAACTGCTGCATGCGGCAAATTTCCAATATGTGGCACAATGGCTGTGGAGCACTTGAAATGCAGCTGGTGCAGACTGAGCTGTGTTGTCAGTGTCATATATACACAGGGCACTGATGCAAGTAGTATAAAACAAGAGGTATAAAGCAAGAAGTGAAAATCTTGGTACTATTTTTGACATCAAATGCATGTTGAAATGTTATTTGGAATATCTTTACTTACATAAAATATTCACAACCAATTTTTTTTTTCCTAAATGTGGTTACTAGAAAATGGAAACATACATAGGTGGCTGGCATTTGTGGCTTGTTTTTTATTTCTTCAGAGTAATGCTGATCTGGAGGCTCCAAGGGGAAGCATTGATGTGGGCAGTGGTAGGAAGTGAGAAAGAGAATAAAGATGAGTAGAAGATATTAAATCATCATGTATCAAGTTCGGTACTAGCTACCCTACAGAAGTCATCTATAGAACTCAAGAAATCCACCAGGCATGTTTTGCAATTCCTTTCTTCGTTGCTGAAGAAAATAAAGTGCAGGAGCTTCTGGCCACACAGTCAGTTGTGTACCTCGGCTCATGGCTTTTTCACCAGCCCAAAAGGCATCAGACGTGATCCCCAAAGGATGCTGAAGATTCTCTTCTGGAATTCCAGCAAGCTGGGTGGGCTCAGGTAGCTGTGGCCGGACTCCTGCGTTCTGATTTGGCCCAAGCAGGTCTATAGTAACTGAAGGATGGTCCAGAGGAGGGTGGCATCTCTACCTTTGGTTTCTTCTTTAGTGTGTTTGACCCATTCCTTATTCCATGAAGATTTTGCAGAGAAAAAGCAAATGCATGCATCGCGATCACTGGGTAACCAGCCAATTATCAAACCATGCGCTATCAGTCAATGTGGAAAGTCCAAGATGCCAGGATGTATTGATGAATCAAGGCTTAAAAGTTTGGCAGCTATTCTACGTGTCCCAACTGCAGTCGCACACATCTGGGTTCTAGTTTAGCAGGAACATTTTACTGTAACTAGTTGGGAGGTTTTTTTAAAGGTCCCGACAGCCAGGCTGTTGGCTAGCCAAAGTGAAATCAGAATCTCTTAGGGCTGGACCCAGGAATCAGGCTTACTTTTTAAACATTTGTTAAGTGATTCCCGTGTGTAAGCAAGTGTGCTGCAGTGCTATACTCTTAGAAGTAAAGAAGACGAAGGAAGTGGTTCAGTTCCCTAGTCTGCCTGCCAGGGACCAGAGCTGACTGGTGGAGTGCAGGAATGGACGGACGGATCCCAGCGATTTCCTGAGTGCCAAGGGTTAGGCGCATGTACGCCTTCTCATAAGCCTCATAACATCTCTGTGAGTTATGTGAAATCGTTTTAAAGATGAAGATGGTATAGTGGATAAAGGAATGTCAAGATGAAGGTGAGGAGACTGAGGCTCAGAAATATCCAACAGTCTGGCCAACATCACGAAGCTAGTACTGGCAGGGCGCGGATTCTTCCCGGGGTTTTTGGACAGCAGTATGTCCTGGCTGTCGTTGCCATGCCGCCTCTCTAGGTCAGGAAGAGTGCACACTCACAGGTCACACACTTTCTGTACCTTCCTCTCACTACCTACATCACAAGGGCTAAACGGGAGGCCTAGAGAGATGAAATGCCATGTTCAGAATCCAATAACTTGTGAGCCTCAAGGGCAGCATTGGAATGTGGACCTCAGAACAACTCATTTCATCTTTATTTTGCGTATTGCTTCTATGGGCTTCTCTGCAGAAGCAGGGCCAGTTTGTCACAGCTGGAAAGAAAGCCACTGCTAGAAGCCCTCTTCTGATCTGTGTCCCTGGGTACCACTGGGTATCTGCTTGTCCCACATGTTAAAAGAAAAACAAAACAAAACAAAACAAAACAAAACAAAACAAAACAAAACAAACGGAATCCAGTTAAACGGAACAAAGCTTACTTGAGCATGCAAAAGTTTGCAGAGCAGGGCAGCATCCTGGATCAAAGAAACAATACCGCCTTCTCCTTACAACATGGTAATTGTATAATCAGGAAACAATAGTACAGGGAGGACCTGGATATGCAATCCAATCATCTACCCTCTTTGGGCAGAATTTGGTAGTCTTCAGCCTGGGGTTGGCTTGAGGGGTTACCTGCCTTGACTGGTTGAGGCTCAGTTGCTTGGTGACAGGGGTATATTGTTAGGCGAGGGTATAATTGGTTTGCCTGTCAAGTCAGTATGTTCAGAAGCCACTTTGGGCCAAGTTTCATCATCTAGGTAAGAGAACTGACTGACCAGTGGGTCATCCAACATTGCCTCTCTCTGTGTCTCTGCAGTGCCTACCCGTGCCTGTGGACCATCAGCAATGGCGCCGGGGGCCCTGTGGGGTCGGGCCCAGAGGTGCATGCCAGTGCCTCGGGAGCATTTCTTCTCAGTAACACAGCCGTGACGTCACCCCCGTCTGTGCTCCCTGCTCAAGTACCTGCTTCAGCTGGCGTGGAGGTTCTGGCGGAGCCCTCGCTTACCAGCATCGCTGTGTCCACCTGGACAGCAGTGGCCTCGCATCCCTTCCCTGGCTGGGGTGGCCCAGGTGGGGGTGGGGGCCATTCTCCCTCCTCGTTGGACAGTTAGAGAGGATCCCAGGACCCTCCGTCAGCAGAGAGCTTGTAAAGTGCTTAGGAATCCACCTGCTGATCACAGTGCATCAGCCAGGAGCTGGCGGGCAGGGTGGGCTATGACAAAGCCTGCTGGGAGACGCCTTTGCTCGGGTGATGCTGTGATTTAGTGTCTTGCATCTTTACATCTTTCGCATCCTCATTTCCTTTGCAGCTTATCCTTATGCTTAAGTAATTAAACATCACTGAGTACCTTTCTCGTGTTCTAGAAGGCCTAGCTTCCTTCTGTGTGGAGTGGCATGCAAAGCTCACAGTCCACCTCGATAACCCTGTGCAGCCTGGAAAGGAGGTGTGGTCACAGGCCCCGGCTTTGGCTTTGACTTTGACACCACAAGAAGGTATGAGTGCACAAAGTAGAGGAAATCGCGGGGTCTACGGAGCTGCATCATAAAATAAACACATTAAAAAAATCAGACGAAAATCAAGTGAATAAGATAAACCATGTGTTCTTCACAGCCATGGACCTGGTATTGAAATGAGGTCATGTCATTTTCTTAGTCAAGAACAAGTGAAATCCCATCTCCCCTCTAAGGAGAGTCTTCGCTCTCTGGCCCCAGGCTGCTGCCCAGCCCCAGTGCCTGTGTTAGTAAGGCAGACAGCGCTCTGTTCTCAGAACACTCCCTGCTCTTTGCCTCCTCTGTGTGTCTGCCCGTGCCTGAGGCGCCTGTGCGCCACCTGTGCAGGGCCTGCACACCTCCGAGGGAGTGGCTGAGATGCCACGCCGTGCATCCAACACCTGCTTCCTGGCCTCTGTGAAGCAGCCCACCGCATTCTGCTTTGTATTTCTGTTATCTGTGAGCATGTCCTCTCCCTGCTGTAAGCCTCTGGAAGGTGAGGTTTAGCCTTCTTCGCTTGCACCTCACCACCTGCAATACTGTGCCTTGCCTATTGTAACTGCTCAATAAACATTTGCTGGATTGAATTGGTGCGAGGTGCCTGTGTGTTAGCAGGGCAGTGTGGAGCTGGCTGGAAGGCGGGGCTCTGTGGCGCGTGTCCTGTGACAAGGCAGTGTGACCAAGCGCGATCGTTGGGTGCCATTCTGGCTTCTCCGCTGAGCTGCAGCCCATTCTCAGTGGCTGCTGATGACATCAGGCTGTGCCAGGTGCTCATTCCCAAACACCGGTCCTTGGATTCCCTGTGCTGGGACCACCTGGAGTAATGGACGGAAGCACAGATCCCTAAGCATGCTTGGCATTCACTGGGCACCTCACACCCACTGCATCGGAATCTTTGGGGCTCGAGTGTAGAATATCCATTTCAAATTATTCTAGGCAACATTTACAGAGCCAGATTTAGAAACCACTTGTCTAGAGAGGCGAATGAGAACAAGAACTACTGCAGGAGCCTTATTTCACTACCTCTGCTGCAGTCAAGGTCATGTCTATAAGCAATGAGCAAAACCACTCTCTTAGTCTTTCTTTTCCTTTTCTACTCAGACCTGGATGTGCAAAGGAACATGGGGGTGGGGGTTCAGGGTTCAGTGGTGAGCAGATCTTTAAGTGTAGCTATCAGAGTATATTCTTTTTCTTTTGAAGATATATTTTATTTATTTTTATTTGGTATTGGAAAATCAGATATACAAAGAGGAGGAGAGACAAAGAGGAAAATCTTCCATCTACTGATTCACTCCCCAAATAGCCTCAAAGGCCAGAGCTGAGCCAATCCAAAACCAGGAGCCTGGAGCCTCTTTTGGGTCTCCCAGGCTGGTACAGGGTTCCAAAGCTTTAGACCATCCTCGACTGCTTTCCCAGGTCACAAGCAGGGAGCTGGATGGGTTAGTGGGGCAGCTGAGATTAGGACTGGTTCCCATATGGGATCCTGGTGTGTGTAAGGTGAGGACTTCAGCCTCTAGGCTACCAGGCTGGACTCTGACTGGATTCTTGACGTTGTCACTGAGCTAGACTGTGGTTCCTCTGGGAGCCTAAAAGTGGGTCAGCTGCCCTAGCATTCTTCCACTGGCTAACCACACCACTCTAAGACTTCACCTGGGGTCCAACCATGTGCTATTGAGTCCTAGGCTCTTTCTATTGTGAAAAGTCCTTTAACAAACTGTGGTTAGCTACTGTGGCATATTGACGATTTAGATCTTTGGAAACAAGCCATTCCACCTATGTTGTGTCCTGGGAGGTCACCTTATTCCAACAGTGGTTGCCTGGTCTGAGTTCTGGCATGGCTAAATGGCTAGTGCGTGAGTGAGCAAGTGATAAGATCAAGGCACAATATGCTCATATAATTTTCAAAAGCTGCCTGTTCAGCACACTCACAAGGCAGTACTGTTCTTGCTTCCTCAAGCCCCTTGTGACAGCATTAGAAGCCATTAAAAGTCTGATCTATTGGCATCTCTGCAGGATAGTTTTAAGTGGCCATTTCTCATTCTATGAGAACTTTGAGCTCTTGTGGCCTTCACTTGCCCGGCCAAGGCCTCCACCTCTGTCATTGCAGCAGTTAGTCAGATGCCAAATACACAGCAGGTGCACTCAGCTCTGTGAAAACCCATCTTTAGACTTCTTCTGCCCACACCTCCCCTAACCTGAAGAAGAGAGAAAATGCAGCCCAGAGGCACAGAACAGAAAGAGCCCAACAGCTTCTCCTATTCAGGTGACTTGACTCCTTTGCAGAACCAGGAAAGTGAATATTGGCTCATTTAGGGGGTGGTTGTGTTTCATGGATCCAATCTCACTAGGAATTTGTGGTGATTAGGGTTTTTTTTTTTTTTTTAACAAGTGTGTGTGAGAGAGGGAGGGGAGGAGGGATATACCCAGAGAAAAATCTTCAGTTTTCTGTTTGACTCCCCAAAAGCCTGCGACAGCTGGGGCTGAGTCGGGCCAAAGCCAGGGGCCAGGGGCCAGGGGAATCTTCCCGGAGCACCTCCTTGAGCCATCCCCTGCTGCTTTCTCGACTGAGCTGAGAGCTGAATTGCAAGGGAGCAGCCTGGACTCTAACTGGTGCTCATAGGGGACATTGGCAATGCATGTGGTGGCTTAACACGCTATACCACAATGCCAGCCCCTGTGATGATTCTTAAACATGCAGCATTAACAGAAGTCTATGTATCACGTATGTGAAGAACATGAATTCTGTTTTATGAAACTGTGGGTTAGCCAGCATTGGGGAAGGACAAGTGAAAGTTCACTGGGGCTTTCTTCCCTCCTTCCTCCCCTTTCTCCCTTTCTTTTCTTTACTTGTTCTCCACCCTCCCCCCTTACTGAGCCTCTTGTTTGACTCCTGGCCAAACTGGCAAGAAAAACTTCTTGCAAAGTACAAGATATACATATATACACATATATGTATATACACACATATGTATACACACATATATACATAATATGAACACACATATATATTCATCTAGAGGAACTGTATGATGGGCATTTTCATATAGACAAGGAAGATACATAGCAGTGTGCATCTCTACTCTTGAATAAAAGATGAATTCCTAATGAAACTGCTAAATGTATTTTGACAATAGGATGCTGGACTCTGCCATTGTCTACACCTACGGTGCTATGATACACTTAAATAGCAGCATGATGGACTTGTGCCTATTGCTGAAGTGAATTGTGATAATTCACAATTACCATTGTGATAATACAGGGGAAAACAGTGTGGAGCATAGTTGGGGAGGGTGGGAAAGGAAATTCTTGACCTATGGAACTGTATCATGAAAAAAATCATAGAAGAGTATGGACGTCTTGGAACAGAGGTTGTAGTTGGAATCTCTGGTGCTGTAAAGACATAGGGAGGACTTTGGGGTGATGGTGTATCGGGCTAATCCTCCGTCGGCAGTGCCAATATCCCCTATGGGTGCTGGTTTGAGTCCCGGCTATTCCACTTTCATTGCAGCTCCCTACTAATGGCCTGGGAAGAGGCTCCTAGCTTCAGACCAGCCCAGCTCTTGCTGTAATGTCCATTTGGGGAGTGCCACAGAGGATGGAAGATGTCTTTCTGTATATATCTCTTCTTAACTCTGACTTCCAAATAAAATAAATAAATGGTTTTAAAAAGGCACTAGGGAAGAGCCTCTATGGCCTGAAGATTACAGGAGCTTGCCGTCACCACCGTGGTGCTGCCCACCTCACACAGCAACCTTCCAAGCCCCAAAACACCTTTGGGGAAACAGCCTTCTCTCTTCCCAGTCTACACGTCTGCAACAGGAGCCACCGTGCTTGCACTAGAAAGTCCTTCTGAACTTGGTTGGCTGATTTGGAGGTTCCTGGCACTTGCACCAAACAGTCCCATCTCCACAGGAAGAACAGGAAACCCAGATCAGGCAAATAGGCATAGATTCATTCATTTCAAGTTTCACTGTGTGACAGGCTGTGTCAGCCCTGCTCTCTGCTCCTCCACCAGCCATTCCCATCACACCATTGCTCTGAAGATGCCCCCAAATGGAGGAGCTGGAGCTGGAACTTGGCACTTACTACATACAGGAATAGTTTAAAAATAGTTTTAAATTTTAATTATTTGAGGACAGAGAAAAAGAGAGAGAAATTTCCCATCTGCTTATTTATTTTCCCAGCTCCTAGGACTGAGCCAGGACTGAGCCAGGACAAAGCTAGAAGGCAGAAACTTAATCTAGTTCTCCCCGATGAGGGTAGGGACTCAAGTTTCAAGCCATCATCTGCATGCAGCCTGCAAGGGTGCTACCACCTTTATCTTACCTGCCGGAAGAGGTGGATGTTGAAAATAAAACAACCCACCCAATAAGCTCTTGGTGGTTGCACTAACATGTTTACATCTGATACTATTTAGGAATGACTCACTGAGGCGACTTGTGGTTGCATTGGGGGCTACTACACATAGGTGCTAACAATTATTGAGCACCAATTGTGGGTCAGACATTGGGCTAGGCACTTTACATGCATCGTCTAATCTAATTTTTACAGCAATTAGATGAGATAGGTACTTATTAATCTTTCGGAAGCTTGTTGACATATAAGTTACGCACTCCAAAATGCACAATTCATTGGTGGTTTTCCCATATTACAGCTTTGTGCAGCCAGCATCAGCACCTGTTCAGGATCTCACACAGAGACTTTAGGTACACTGTAAGACATTCCCCATTCTCCTCGTTCTCTTCTGCTGCCCAACAATAAGCAACAACCATTCTGCTTTGTTTCTGGATAGATTCTATTTCTGGACATTTAATTTTTCAGCTTATTTATTTGGAAGGCAAAATTCACAGAAAAAGGGAAAGTCAGAAATTGGTCTTCTATCCACTGGTTCATTTCCAAAATGGTTGCAACGATCAGAACCAGACCCTTGCAAAGCTAGAGACCAGGTTTCTTCAGGGACCACCATGTGGGCCCAAGGAGTTGGGCCATCCTCTCCTGCTGTCCCAGGCACATTCACAAAGATCTGGATTGGAAGTGCAGCATCAGAACTTGAACCAGAAACCATTTAATGCCAACACCGCAGGCAGTTTAACCGGCCATGTCTCAGTGCTGGTCTTCCAGACACTTCGTTTAAGTGGATTCATGTCAGGCATCATCTTTTCTGACTGGCCTCACACCAGCATATTCTTTTTGAGATTTGTTGATGTAGCATGTATCCGAACTTCATCCACTTTTTGTTGCCAAAGAATGTTCCTTTGTATACGCTCTTTGGGGACATTTGAGATGCTTGCATTCTTTGAACATTTGAGTACAAGTTTAGGTGTGGGATGGTCATCGTCTCTATCCCCATTTTACCAAAGAGGAAAACAGGCCTGGGGATTTTGGATTTTTTTCTTTTTTAATGTCACTTGGCTTCTAGGCGGCAGAACTCAGACCTACTTGGTAGCCAAGGCCATGCCTGTACCTGCACCTTAGTGCCACTTCTGGACTGAGAGAGGACCCAGGTAGGGTGGTGACACGTCTCTGCTGGCGCTTCGTCCTTCAATCCCTGTCAGTTTATACCAGGTCTCCAGGGCTGATGTGGTCATTAAGGCACAGTCTGTGCTGATGCTTGGGAGGAGGTGGGCAGGAGAGAGTGACCTGGAGGCAGGAGGTTCTGGTGTGAGGAGATCCTTGTGGCTGAGGGGCCTGCTGGTAGATGGCCGGGTTTCCAAGAAGGCCTGGGTGGCAGAGAAGCCACTCTAGTGGATTCTCAGAAACCCTCTGGAACAGATTCTGGTACAAAGTGAATTCTCTGGAGCATCCGGATGTGTATGAGTCCATTATAATTTGGACTATTAATGGAAATGTGAGCTAAAGGCCAGTGAAGTCTGGCCAACTTTTTCAGTGATTGATTTTAGGGCAGATTCAAAACACACACTTCTTAAAACTTGAGCAAAGTTGTGTCATGGTATTTAGGGCTATGCGAATTCGCTTCACTTCTAACAAATTAGAGGCCCAAATGTCTAAATTAGGCCACTATTTGGCAAGCCCACTGCTAGAATGGCTGTCAGAAAGTTGATGCCATGAATTTCTTGCTCTATAGAAAGGCTGAGATACAGGGCACTGTTGTTATCCTGGAGGGAAGTCTGTGCCCAGAACTGAGGGTTCGCTTGGGATTCAAGTTTTTTGATTCAAACAGTGAGTGTTTGGCGCAACAGTTAAGCTACTTCTCGGGATGCCTGCATCCCATTTTAGAGTGCCTGGTTCAAACATGTTTCTGGTCCAGTTCCTTGCTGCTGTGCACTCCAGTGGGTAGCAATGAGGGCTTAAGTACTTGGGTCCCTGCCACCCATGGCGGAAACTCAATTACGTTTCAGTTTGTTGCTTTCAGTGTGGCCCAAGCCCAGCTGTGAGCACTCGGAGAGTGAGCAGTGGATGGAAGATTCTCTTGGTCTTTCTGCCTTTTAAATAAAGTGAAAACACATTAGTAATTAAGACCAGATCAAAATGAAAATCTGGGGAAGCCTGGGTTTCTCCTGAATGGGCTGATCAGACTCTAACCCTGGGACACCAACTCATACTATGACCAGGAGAAATCAAGCATACTGCTGTTTTTTTTTTTAAATTATTTTGACAATTTTTACATAGTTGATTAGGGCATAAAGGGTCAAGGGCTACAGGAAAGTGGGTAAGACTATTGTTTCCACATTATTATTACTTTTTTTCTGTACCTGGGGTAAAGGGGAGAAATAAAGGGAGAAGCCCTACCCAGCCTCCCACCCATCCCAGGTCCCCGATGTGGGGCATGCTCCAAGGGTCCTGCTCAAGTGGTTTTTATAATTCAACAGTTATTAGTTGCTGCCAATCTTGCCATTTCAAGCAAGAGGAAATCGCTGCAGACTCCACTGGTTGACATAGTCCACCTTAGAGTCTCCATTTGTCCAGATTTTCACTGCCAACACATGGCTGGGTAGTTGATTGATTGGTCCTCCATCCTGTGTTGTGGTACCAGGTATCCTCTGCAGACTCCAGTGGACTGCCATATGCTGCATATGCACCTGGATGTGCTGTCCACTGCTCTGTCTGAGCCTTGGAGGAGGCTCAGCTTTGACACTTGCACTCTAGGTTCACACCATGGAACCTGCACTTCTTTTCATGGTTGGAGTTTTGAGTCCGGCAGTTCGATTGTGGAGATCCCCAAAGAAACTTTGTCTGAGGTGATCTCAGACTAGATTCTTGTGTGTGCTTGCCAGTACAGGGCCCGGCACAATCTGTTGTGCCCATCAGCTGGTGGTTGCAGTTGCTGGGTCAGTTCTGTTTCCAGCGCTGTCTTCCACTGGAACCAATGGGTATTGCAGTCTGGTCTGATTCTGCTCAGCACACACTCAGCCCTCACTCAAACAAGTGGGAGCTGCAGTCTAGTTGGAGCGAACAGCAATAACCCCCACCAGGCCCGCCCCCTGCCCTGGTTCCCGTGCTTGCCAGTATGTACAGCAGACTGATTCTGTCTGTCCCACATCCCATTTAGCTCTCCTACATGTCAATATGCATTGAAGCTTATTTTCTACCCAACCAGGATACTGCTGTCTTAATCACACAGGACATGAGTTTGTCCTTGAAAGGAAGTAGGGCGGGGACTGGCACTGTGATGTAGTAGTTAAGCTTCTGTCCTCTGCCTGAGGTTGCTGGTATTCCATATTGGTGTTAGTTAGGGTCCTGGTTGCTCCGTTTGCAATCCAGCCCCATGGTAGTGTGCCTGGGAGAGCAGCCAAAGATGGCCCAAGTCATTGGGCCCCTGTACCCACGTGGGAGGCCCTTCTAGAGCCCCAGGCCCAGGGCCGTGGACTAGCCCACTCCAGCTGTTGTGGTTATGAGGAGGGAGCCAATGGATGACAGTCTCTTTCTCATTGTCTCTTTTTTTTCCTGCAAATCTGCTTTAAAAATAAAAATAAAAATAAATATATCTTAAAAAAAAAAAAAAAAGAAAAGAAACAGGGCAGAAATGAGCAGAGGAGTGGAAAGGTTAACAGATGAGTCACCCTTTTGTGTCCTGAAATCCCAACTGCTGCACTTTTCTTAGCATCCTGTAGGTGGGTCTATTGTTTAGCACAATTATTTATGCAAAGAGAATGCTGCTTAGAACAGCTAGAAGTGTTGGATATGAGCAAAGCAGCCGCTTAGTTCTGATAACAGACATGGGGATCTTGCATATGATCTTAACATTTTCTTTTAAATTGTGAAGCTCCAGGCGTGGAGCATGGCCCAGGAGCTGGTGAGGTTTCACATGATAACTGAACAAACAGAAGTGCAGGTCATACAGTCTCTCAGGACTCTGACATGCAGGCATGAGGGCTGAGCTGCCAGCAAAGCCCCCAGGCCTTTCAACACGGACCCTGGGCTTACAGGAATGACATTGTCCAGCCCAGGGTTTTTAAAGAGTTAGAAATCTAGGCAGAGGAAGGAAAGGAAGGCAGACAAAGTACAGCATTCTTTCAATGCCTTGAACTCCTGCAGGGTGTGGCAAGTGACATAAAAATGCTGGGTATTATACTGCCAGCAAGATCAGGGCTTGGAAGACACTTACTTGAGGTTGTACAGAAACTGGGGTCACTGGCAACTCCGTAAAGTGAGGATTGTGGTGTAGGCATAGTTTTATGTGTATATAAGGTAACTCTAGGGAGATCGGGAGACAGGGTGAAGGCAAAGGATCCATAATTTTTATGATATTTTCGATCCATCTTTCTTCCCTGTTCCCTGCTTCTCATTAAGACCTGCTAATTGTGCTATTAGAGTGACACATTCAGTTCCTGGCTTTGCTTTCAATGAGTGTGCCCATGGCCTATATTTTCCCAAACACAACTCCTGATTCTGTTCTCTACTGCATAGGGGGCATGTCCACTCTGGGTTTCTTAATGCCAACACATCTGAAACTCAACTAACTAATGGCTTATCTCTCTCTTTAACATTTTATTTCAGAAAGTTTTCAATTTACAAAATTAAAATTGTGAAGCAGTAATACGTAGAATTCCTGTGTAACTCTCAACTTATCTCAACCTATCCCTTCTACGTCTCCCAGCCTCCTCCAGCAATGGCAGTCTGTGTTCAGATGATGCATTTTTATGTTTGTTTGTTTGTTTTTAATTTCAGCTCATGCATTGTATTTCTGTGTCTGGCTTATTCTACTCAGCAGGATGTCCTCAAGTTCCAGGCACTGTGTTGGAAATCACTGTGTTGGATTTCATTCTTTCTTTAAAAATAACTGAATAGTCTTGCACTGTGTGTGTATTTACACTGCATTTTCTTCATCCATCCATCCATCCATCCATCAGATGGACGCCTTGGCCGGTTCTGTGTCTGGCTGTTGTGGGCAGTGCTGTGATAAATATGGCAGAGCAGGTATTACCTCTTTGACACAATGAGTTGGTGTCTTTTGAGTGTGTACCTAGTAGTGGGATTGCTGGATCATATGACAAGTCTATTTCTAGTTAAAAAGAAACCTCTGCACTGGCCTCTGCAGTGGCTGCACTAATTTATATTCCTAGTAATGGTGAGTAAGCACACAACAGTGTGGAATGGCCATCCCAACAGGTACCAGGTAATATCTCATTATTATTTATATGTACATTTCATACATTTTTCACATTTTTTTTATCATTTGTGTTTCTCTTTTCAGAGCTGTTCAAATCTTTTGCACATTTAACTGTATTGGTTGTCTTCTATGTTGTTTTCTGAATTGCTGATATATTCTAAATATAAATGACTTGTGAGGTATACAGCTTGCAAATCATTTCTCTCACTTTTTGTAACCCTTTTTCTCTTCTTATTTTTTAAAATATCGACCCTCCCCCCCAATAGAAAGGCAGATCAGATCCATGAAGAGGAGAGACAGAAAGAAAGATCCTCCATCCACTGGTCCACTCCCCAAAAAGCCACAATGGTTAGAGCTGAGCTAATCTGAAGCCAGGAGCCCAGAAGCCTCCCCTTGAGCCTTCCATGTGGGATAAGGGTCCCAAGGCCCTAGGCCATCCTCCACTGCCCTCCCAGGCCATCAGTAGGGAGTCTGTTGGATAGTGGAGCAGCAGGGACATGAACTGGTGCCCATATGGGATCCTGGTGCCCATATGGGATCCTGGTGCTTGCAAGGTGAGGAATTAGCCACTGAACCATCGTGCCATGCTCCAACCCCTTTTCTGTAGGTTTTTGGCTTTGCTGCGTAAAGCCTTTGGGGTGATGGAATTTTGTTTGTATGGTTTGCTTTTGCTGTTGGGCTTCTGCGATCTAATTCGCTTATACAAATGTCTTGAAGTGTTTGTTCTCTTTCTTCTAGAAATTTCATGGTCTGATCTTACATGGAGGTCTTTGATCCATCTTGAGTTGATTTTTATTTTTGATGACGATAAGAATTTGGTTTAATTCTTCTATGTATGCATATCCAATTCTGTGCCCCAACTCCAGCCAGTTGCCTGCCAGTCAGCCCAGCACACCTAATTTCCCACGATGCACCTGAGTCCCCTCAGCGATGAAGAAGATGCAACGAATGTACATGGTACACTGAGCTACCTGTGGGGCACCATGAAATTTTCTCAGATGATGCCATGCACACTAAACCCCATCCAAACTCTACCCTGTTTGTATACTCAATTAAGGTACCACTCCACTCTCTCCTTGTGGGCAGCTGCCTGTCCTCAGAGGTGTAGTATCTCTCTGTCTTTCTCATGATGAGCACCTCTCCTTGAGGGATTACTGAAACTTACGTCAGAACAAGTAACTTCTGAGTAAATCTTGCTCCCATTTTTGCACTCGTGTCCTTGCTTTGAATTTTGGCCTCATGTACAGGCAAGAGCCTGAAACAAAACTTACAGGAATCATATTCCTTAGTTCCTTAGACCCAGGCAGGCCTCTAGACTTGATTTAAAGTCAGCGAGCCCTGGCGGATTCTCCTGTCTGCAGCAGTGTAGGGGCATTGTGGTGCTTTCTGCTCGCCTCTGCCCAGCCGGTCGGCAGCACGCTGCGGGGAACTGGGGAAGGAGTGGTCGATGCTGGCTGCTTTGCTGGGATGGGTTTTGAAGTTTGGGTGCTATTTGAGGATCTCATCACTTCTCACTTCTTCGCTGGAGTGTTCCTTCAGTCATCATCTTGGTTTTATATAGAGAACACTTTTCCTGGCAAGATGGTGTGCCCCTGATGGGGTGTCGGGGTAGGAACGGTGGCGGAGTAGACACTTCAGTGTGCCCTGTGGCTTTTTTCTCTCTCTCGCTTTAGGCTGCTTCTTGGTCTCAATCTGCTTGCTATTCTTGTTGCTTCTCACCGAGGCTTTCCTGAGACTATCTTCAGAAACTGTCCTTCTGTCTTCTTTGTGTGTTCTCCATGTAGATGAACGACACCGTCTTTTATGTAGGTGCTAACATCAGAAACCAGAGGATTTTCAAAGATTTTCTTTCTTTTATCTTTCTCATCTGATTAGCTAATAGCCATGGGGTGTGCTACTTCGGATTCAACCCCACTGCCTCCTTCTCTTGGCCCCAACTGCCATCATCCTCGTTTAGCAGAAATGAGAACAATTAGCCTCGTGTCCTCTCACCCAGCCTCAGAGCTGTTTGCTTTTCCAAGAGAAGTTGAATCAGAATTTCTTTTAAAATGTAAGAATAAAAATCTTTGTGTGTCTCTCAAGACCAGCTGTAGGCTCTTTTGTGAGTGCTAGAATGAAGATGAGGAGTCTTGGAATGGCGGTGTCATTGAAAAAGGGAGAGAAGTTTCTAGAAATGCCACCTTGAAAGAACCTGGGTAAGGAGAGATTGGAATTAGACTTAATAGCACCGGGAGGGCACCTGGCTCCACCTAACTTTACCTTTAAAAATGTTGCAATTTTCTTCAGGAGTCTTTTAAAATTGTTGAATATTTGAAGCATTTAGAGTAATACGGTATAACTAGGCAGTCAAAATTAGGTGAGGGACTGGTGTGATAGCCTAGTGGCTAAAGTCCATGCCTCATGCACACTGGGATCCCATGTGGGCACCGGTTCATGTCCTGGTGTCCCCACTTCCCATCCGCGCTCTCTGTTTGCTGTCTGGCAAAGCAGTCAAGAATGGCCCGAGGCCTTGGGACCCTACACCCGCATGGAAGACATGGGAGAGGCTCCTGGCTCCTGGCTTTGGAACAGCTCAGCTCTGGCCATTGTGGCCACTTGGGGAGTGAATCAGCGGAGGAAAATCTTCCTCTCTGTCTCTCCTCTCTTCTGCATATCTGAATTTCCAATAAAAAGCACATGTTTTTAAAAACACACACACAAAATTAGGTGAGCTGGAAACTCTTGTACCCCTGCAGAATAATGCTGTCTCTTTAACTGTGAGTTTGATATGCCCACTTTCCAGGATGCACCTGTCACATTCAGGACCAGGGTGCAGGTTCTGATGGGGGCTCCATCCCCTTGCTTCTGGAAAGAGGGGAAAGGCAGAAAGGAGCTCTTTTTGGGCACCGAGGAATGCACTTGGCCAAACCTCTTATTTTCTCTCTCTTCTGTGGACAGCAGAAAGACCTCTCCAGAGGATGGACCTCTTCAGAACCTGGCTAGAGGTACAACTTTTGGTTTTTCTCTATATATTGTTGACAAGCAATTGTTTGAGTCACTCATGTTGGATATTTTTCAACATGGAGGAGCCCACACTTGTGTGTGAATGTGTATTTATTCTCTCACAGTTAACGTAATAAATTCTATTGATATTTGCACACAATACTAATTTCTGCTTAGTATTTTCTTTCTCTGCAAGAAGCAAGGACTTGGATTGGATTGGAAATTAATATGTTCATTGCCTGTGTCAAGAGAGGTGTAATACAGTAGACACATATGTCCTTAATACACACGTGAAATAGATGTTAAGGTTTTGCCATACCTAATTAGAAACTTCTTCTATTTACATTTTTTTTCTTTTCTTAAAAAGTGTAGTATTTGTGTGAGCAGCACTGTGTTATAGTGGGTTAAACCAGTGCTTGTAATATCAGCCTCTCATAATGTCCTGTATCAAGATACTGGTTCAAGTCCTGGCTGTCTGCTTTGATCCGACCTTCTGCTAATACTCCTGGGAAGGCAGCAGAATATGTTGCAGGCACTCGGGCCCCTGTCACGCATGTGGGAAATTCAGATGGAGTTCTTGATTCCTGGATTGAGCCTGACCCATCTGTGGCTGTTGTGAACATTTGGGAGTGAACCAGAGAAAAGATCTCTCTCTGCGGTTCAAATAAATAAATATCCTTCAAATTCAAGTCCAGCTGAAGTGTCACATTCCGGTGTATTTCTTCACCTTTCCCCATGTTTTTTTTTTTTTTCCTGAGAGTGAGCGACAAGTCTTCAATTTTATTTGTGTAGTCTGCCAAAATGGCCCAGCCAGCCATTCCTGTCCCAATTCCTGCCATGGCATCCAATGGTATTAGCAAGGGGGTGAGTTGAAAATCCCTCTTGATGCAGTTGGTTAGAGGGACAGAAATAAATGCTAGTCTAGTGTATGGACAAAGGGCGGGGCAAGGGTGGGTGGGAATAAGGAAATAAGAGTACAAGTCCCTGTCCACTTGGTAGCAAGACAGATGCGCTCTGGATTGCCACCAGGAAAGAACACTTCTGTGTGCTGGCAAGGAGCTGTTGGATGGACTTAGCCTGGCTGCAGCAAAGTTTTATAATAGTCTTGCAGGTGGTCTTACAGTATATCATACTATTACCCCAGGCTCTCAGGGTCTAGCTCCACCGTCTATTATTTTGTCTACTGACTCAGTACTTAAGAAATGATTTTGTACTTGTATGTTTTTCTTAAGAATTTATTTATTTTTATTTGAAAAGGCAGATTTACAGAGAGAAGCAGAGATGAAGAGAAAGACCTTCCATCTGTTGGTTTATTCCCCAAGTGGCCGCAATGGCTGGAGCTGAGCATATCCAAAGCCAGGAACCAGGAGCCTTTTCCTGCAAGACTGCAGGGTCCCAAGGACTGGGGCCATCCTCTGATGCTTGCTCAGGTCATCAGTAGGGATCTGGATTGGAAGTGGAGCAGTCAGACACAAACAGGCACCCCTATGAGATGCTGGTGCTTGGAGGTGGAAGATGGGCTTGTTGAGCCACTGCACTAGTCCCCTAATTGTGTATTTGTACCCTTAGTTCGTAGCTCATCCTCACTGGAGGCACTCTTTTTCTGACTCTCTGTGCTATGTCTTTTCTTTTTTTAATTAATTACATTGCATTATGTGACACAGTTTTACATTGCATTATGTGACACAGTGTTATAGGCACTGGGATTCCCCCCACCCCTCCTCAAACCCTCCCCCCATGGTGGATTCCTCCACCTTATCACATTACTACAGTTCAAGTTCAGTTGAGATTCTTTTCATTTTCTTCCATTTTGTAACACTGGTGTAGCAACAGCAACTCTAGATATTATTGCTACATAATCAACTGCCTCTAGCTTGGTGGCACGTATCCACAATCATTAACCCCTGGGTTCCATAGGGCGGGAATTCGGGAATGGCACAATAGGGATGGAAATGTATTTCTGAAAATTTTAGGAAAAAACAAAACGAGCAATGTGTCATACCACCCCAGGGCCAATTTTAATATTAATTTATCAACTTGGGGTGTCCTGGCCTAACATTTAAGTCAGTTAAATCCAATGTCTCTGCACCAAAGCTTTAAATTATGTGACTCAATCCATCATCTCAGCTTCAGATTTTAAACTATGAAGAGAGGAGTCATCCTACTTCCTCCTGGAGCCCAGGCCAACCTGGGAAAATCTTCCATATTTCTTGGTGGATAATCGACTCACTTATTGATAGTGTAGACATTTGGAGGTCTTGGTGTCATTTAGGTAAGTCATCTTTTTCACTGAATGAAACTTCCCGTGGACCTTCCATCTTTTTTATTTCTTCGACTGACACCGAGAGTTCAGAAAGTGTTTCTGAATGGAACTGTGCTCTCTGCTCTGTTGTCACATTTCTGTCCTTTACTGAGGGCCCACGCATTCTCACTGACTTCATTATTTTATGTTGGTGTTACTTTTCAAACTTGTTTATTGCTTAAAGACTGCCTGTGACTTTTGGAGGTTTAGGGCCATAAATGTTTGATGAATCAATAATGTTATGAGTTTAACATTTATATGACTGTATTTGCAATAAATCAAGTATACATGTTTTAGTGGAATATGCTTAAAATGTGCTGGGGTAGAAGAGCGTCTCCTGGGTTCTGTGCCACCATGGAATGATGCTTCCATACTTGTTCCTGCACCAATACAAAAGAACATACAAATCCCACCCTCCTTCCCTATAGCTTACTCTCTGTAGACATTGAAAGCCCTGTGAAATGGCTGAGGCCCCCAGTACTGGGCGTGGTCTAGGGGTTTAAGGGCTGTTCCTCTCAATCCTGGCTAAGTTACTGCTTCAGCAAAGCAGCAGCGCATTGCTTCTTACATAGTGTGACTGTAGATTTCAAAAATAAAGAATAGAGGATGAATAAAATGAGGAGAAACAAGAATGGAAAACACATTTTACATAAAACATTATCACACTAAGAATGTATTTGTCATTACTTATGGGAAAATCTTCAAGAATCCCAACCTGTCTTTGCACCCTCATATAAAAATTTCCCCATGGCTCTGATGGGGTTGACTCTGAATTTTCTACAATAATGGCAAGAGTTTAAACACTGCCAGTCATAGATAGTTTGCAAATCATCGACAGTGACAAATAGTTCCCAAATCTCACTTCAGTTATTGGTTTATTCTTTTGCCTCCCGCCTGCCACAATATTGGCTTATTTTACCCCCTTCCTTTTCATTTAATAACATTCACAATAATAAAAATGACAGCTGGTGTTTGTATCATGTCTTGGAGTTACAGCACATTCTCCCATCATCTGGAAATCTGAGCTGTGTGAGATCCATGAGGAGTTGTTTTGCCTCACTGCTCTCACTCTAGCCCTTATTGCCACGTTCTTGGTTACAGGCACATTTCCCCTCCCCATCTCTCACACCATCCCGCTGTTGCTGCCAGTGCCAGCTTCTCAAAGTCCCATTTGGGCAGCATGCTCCCATGTCACCCCAGACTAAATGCGAATGCAAAGGCCCTATTCCATAGCTTGCCATTGAAAAGCTTCCAGAATTGAACTCAACATACCATTCTGGTTTAACCTCCCGTTGTTGTTTTACATGAAATATATGCCCCAACCAACCCATCACTTTCCACATCTTAGTTTTGGCTTTTACAACTCTCTTCATATGGCATTGTCTCTCTTAGTATTTCCCTACTAATGCTTCAAACAAGGACCATCTACTGCAACATGCTTTCTTTGATGACAAAATAGCTTTCCCTCTTTAGCTTCCTTTATCACATTGCTCATATGACCCCTGTCTTTCAAGTGAAACGTGGTTAATTCTAAGTGCCTCGATTTCTGAAGGACCCCAGCTGCTGCAACAGAGAACCCCCGACCACCAGTGGCTCCACCCAGGGAGACTGGGGTTTGCACTCATATAATGTTCCACTGTGGCTCTGCTGGAAGGAGCCAGGCAGTAGCCAATTTTGGCAGTAGCCAATTTTCAACCTTGGATTTTGGACTTCCTGTGCTGACAGTGGTGGCTGTCTTCTCTCTGGCCCTTGAACCAAACACGGCAAGGGCACGGACATTTTCCTATTGGATGAGTCTTCTCAGCCAAAGCTGGTGAGACAGTGGCCTCCGCTTGCTCTCATGTTGCATCAGACACTTGATCTAATCCATGGGAGAGGATGGGAAATGTCCAGTTTGGTGCTCACCAAGCAGAGGAAGCTAACTGGAGAAGATTGGTTTCTTGGCAGTTGCAATATTTTCCCTTCTCCCTCATTCCTGAAGGAAAGATCCTCACTCAAATGTCTTTCCTGAAGGAGATATCTGGGGAAGAAAATTTCTGCCACCTCTCCCATCTCTCTATGGGAGAGAAAACATCCCATAGAGAGATGAGTGACATCAGATGTCCACTGGGCAGACTAAGCAGAGAGCAGATCAAGGGAGAGAAGTGGGTGGTGTGTGCCCTGAAACATCACACATTCGGAAGCACATAAATGATATCCCTTGAGGCCCTGCAAGAATCTTTGCTGAGTGAGGGCTCTGATATCCCAACCTCATTACCACATTGATAACACTTCCTGAATCCCTTTCACTCTGCTGTGGACCACATTCCTCAAACAGGTGTTCTCTAGCTCTAGTTAGAGGTCACAGGCTTTCCTTGAAGTCTGGGATGAGACAAGAGGCTCGTTTTGACATCGGCTCTAAGCCACATTTTCCAGCTCTGTGCGGTGGCTTTGTCCAGTGTGAGCTTGGCTGGTCTGAACTCTGCTTCCCAGCATGTCTGTTTTGTATACTTAGAACCGGCTCCAGGAGAGAGTTTTTGGGGCAGGCGTGAAGCAGCAGCAATGCTGTAGCTCAATCACGTTCTCCCCAACTGGCTCCCCTCAAGGCAGGAAGCAGTTTGCTGAGAAACTGGAAATCTGAGTGATCTATTATTCAGGTGCATGAATTTTAGGAAGCTTTCAGAAGCCAACTATAATTTTTTTTATTGTAAATGTTTGTTTTATGGTACAGCTTAATAGGCTCAGGGATTTCCTGTCCCCCTCCCCAAGTTCCCTCCCTTCACATTGATTTTCCCTCTAGTGTTACAATGGGTTGTCCTTCATGAGCAGTCACAAGTCCATCATGTCGTTATTGAAGTGTTTCCTGACATTGCAGGCATGGACAGTGTCAGACAGTCCAGCATCCTACTGTCAGGATATTTTCAACTGCTTCTCTGGGAGCCTGTGCTTGTTCTGTATGCATAGAGACATACTGCATGTTGTCTCCATATCTGAACATATCAGTCCCTGCTACACTTCCACAGTACACCCCCTTAAATACAGAGCCAGTGAGCACAGTCCACAACAGGGAGAAAAGGAGTAAATCTTCACCAACATGAAGTTAACGAACATACTATAGAATTACCAATGCATCACTAACGTGATGAAATAGAGGCTAGTGCATGACCCATGTGGCGCAGAAGACATGACAATGAAAGCTAGAGCATCATTACTGAGATGTAGCAAAAACGGCGCCGAAAGGGACATGTATAATGTCAGGTGTTTACAAGCAATCAGTCTCTTATGGATTATCAGTTAATGAATCTCAAGAACTTACTGAGAAAGATACACATAACTAGGAAGTGTGGAAAGGCAAAATTTACAGCAAAAATAATTAGATATTACACCACAAAACTGCTAATCGAGACGAAAAAGAGCCATTCCCTAAGAAGATGAAGAAAACAACCCCCAACCCTATTAGCACTGAACATCACCAGGAGACAATCACTTAAGGTTAGAGATGAGAGAGAAACGTTTCCAACTTTTTGCTCTTCACGTGGGCCATGCCATTGGGAAGGAACCAGATCTTCCTGGGAAAGGATGTATTGGACTGGTGAAATGACGGTAATGTGCCAGTCTCAGGTGCCGATGTGTTCATGCCGTGTGTCTGCAGGCACTTTATTTTCACCTACATCACATCACATTGCACATCACCTCTCCCCATAAGGAAACTTGAGCGAAAGAAGGACTGAACTAACAGATCCCGTGGCTGCGGTTCATGGAAGGAACTCTTTATCGAGCTCTAGTGAGCTCTAATGAAGACGCACGGGAACCAAAAATAAAGGAGAATTAAACAGGGCTTGTAAATGGATGTCCTCTTGTTGTGCTGCCTACTGTTCAGCTCAGGGCAATGCGGTGCCAGGAGGACCTGCTCACGGCTTCGGCCACACACAGGGCTGCGGCTGCTGAGTGGAAGGAATGCAGATTTCCATTGAGGCCATGGCATGGATGGGGCCTGCGTACTCAGGGTGAGCAAGGAGAGGGAGGGGACTAGGGCACATCCTTTCCCCAGGACTGGTAATTGTAATACATTTTACTCATTTCACAGTTGAATTCCTGAGTCTGAGAAAAAGGCGGGATAGTTAATTTTAAATGTAATCCTGACACAGGATGTCACAATATTTCATATTCCCCCTGGAAAGTTCTGGAAGTACATAAGATGAGGCAAATAGGAAGCAGCTGAGGGTATTCAAAAAGAAAGAGTGGGGTGGGTCTCAGGACGGGGCGTCTCATGCCTGGATCCCGGACAGCCGCCATGGGCACAGCTGCCATGTGCTGAGCTGTCCCCGGGCCTGCTGGTTCCGGGGGCCGCTTCCTTCGGGGTGAGTAGACCGAGGGGGAGGCCTCCGGGGCTGGGCAGGCCCGGCACCCACCCGCCGCCCTCATGGGGCGGTGAATGGGATTTGGGAGGGGCGCGACCTTGGGCCTGGGTTATTTAAACCTCCAGCTGCCTCCTGGCAGCTGGTGGGTCTCAGGACGGGGCGTCTCATGCCTGGATCCCGGACAGCCGCCATGGGCACAGCTGCCATGTGCTGAGCTGTCCCCGGGCCTGCTGGTTCCGGGGGCCGCTTCCTTCGGGGTGAGTAGACCGAGGGGGAGGCCTCCGGGACTGGGCAGGCCCGGCACCCACCTGCCGCCCTCATGGGGCGGTGAATGGGATTTGGGAGGGGCGCGACCTTGGGCCTGGGTTATTTAAACCTCCAGCTGCCTCCTGGCAGCTGGTGGGTCTCAGGACGGGGCGTCTCATGCATGGATCCCGGACAGCCGCCATGTGCTGAGCTGTCCCCGGGCGGCCAGTGCGCCATTTGGTGCCAGGCTCTGCCTGCTGGCCGCCCGGCCGGGGAGCTCTGGGGATTTGGTTCTTTGAGTTGCTGCTTAATTCCCTCCAGTTTGAACCCATTGTGCTTCTTGGACCTGAAACAGGCAGTAACTCTTCCTTAGCAAAACTTTTAATCACTAATAATTCTGAGTACCAAATACCAGTCATGCAGAAGCTAGGGCTTGGGGCCTGTCCTGCAAAAGTAGCTCCAACAGTTGGCCAATGTGTCAACTGGTAATGGAACAGAGTAGATTAGGCACGACTGAACAAACCTTAGCCCACAAGTAAAACTAGAAACCAGGAGGGCACAGAGGTCTTGCCGAGCTAGGTTCTTGTACCTGCTGGTCTGTGGGAGCCAGGGACGCTAAGCCACAGTGTCTAAGGCAGAGGTCGGGACAGGTGAGGAGCTGTGCCAAGCTGAGTCAGAGCATCCATTAGCAGGCAAGTGATCTATGGCTGGGAACAGACCCGGTTGGGGAGCAAAGGGGACAACCCTAGCTGGGCTGAGGTTCCCACCAAGAGGCACATGGCCTGGAAGGGGAGCTGCGTTCTGATCTGGAAACAGTTGTAGTCTCCCTTGGCACAAGTGTGGACTGGGATTGGATGCACCGAACCGGGCCGGACCCCGACTCCCCCTGGTGTTCTGGAGGACCAGGGCAGATGTGGGATGGACCAGGCAGGGTCTCAAACCCCTACTGAGCCATGTGTGAGCCATATGTGGGTATAGACAAACCATGGCTGGGCTGGAACATCCAACAGCAAGAACCAGATTGGGTGGAAGGCCAGACAGGAAAAGCCACAGTTCCTGTTATTACAGGAGGTGGACTGAGTAGGGTTGGCTCATGGACCCACTGGTAAGCGTGAAACCTGGCATTGGGAGAGGTTCTGATGGAGGAGCCTGGGCAACTCCTCTGGCAGGACACAGACCTGGCAGGTAAACGCAAGAAACATGATAGGGCATGCGGCTGGGGGAGTTTGGGAGGAGTTCGGTCCTTGGGCTTGGGGGCAACTGACGCTCCCTGCAGTGTGGCGACTGTGGGGGGTGCCCCTGCCGGGTCGGACCCAATGCGGGGGACTCACGCCAAAGACACTGCCACAAGGCAGTGAACGAGTCTTCGGCCTCCCCCAGGGCCCAAGAGAGCTCTTCCCTCAGGGTAAGTCTGCCATGAGGGAACTTGGGAACTGGGTGGAAATTCCTAGCTCCGCCCAGCTGCTAAGACCATGCGGCTGGGGGAGTTTGGGAGGAGTTCGGTCCTTGGGCTTGGGGGCAACTGACGCTCCCTGCAGTGTGGCGACTGTGGGGGGTGCCCCTGCCGGGTCGGACCCAATGCGGGGGACTCACGCCAAAGACACTGCCACAAGGCAGTGAACGAGTCTTCGGCCTCCCCCAGGGCGGCCAGTGCACCAAGTGGTGCCAGGCTTTGCCTGCTGGCCGCCCAGAAGGGCAAACTCTGGGGTTTTCAAGATATGTAATTGCTGCCTGGGTCACTCATGACTAAGACTAGGTTGAGTGTAGGTGCAAAGTGAATTTTCGGGTATTCTCAGTGACAGTGTCATGAAAGATATAAGCAGGCAAGGGGACCAAGACCTAGTGGTTTGGGGGAAGTGTCCAGAAGATAATTTTAGTAGGACAGATGCAACAGCTCAATTATGAATACAGAGATGGGATATTAGTATAGAACATCACTGATCACCATATACTAGCCCACACCGAAGCTATGGATGGGGGCCTCTTTGGCAGTGTTGGGTACCATTGCCCGACTGAGTGTTGGAGTTGTGGAGTGGTCACATTTGGCAGGATCAAGACACTCTCCAGCACACAAGAGAACTTGGGCTGGGGGTAGGCTCTGTGGGGTTGTGTGGGCCCAACCCTTTGGAATACAAATCTCCCGGGTTAGTTCCCAAGCTGGGGTTGCAATGGTCTAAGCTAGGTGTGACCACGCCATCTGCCATCACTCATGGGTAAAGGAATCCACAACAGTCAGGGTAGGTCAAGGCAGCAGCACCCAAATGTGCATCTTTAAACAGGATGTGGGGTGGGCCGGGCTGCCACTGGAAGGGGACAGAAGGGGCAGGGTTGAACAAACCTTAACTCACAAGTAACAACAGAAATCAGGTTGGAGCACAGCTCATGCCAGGTAGGTCCTTGCACATACTGATCTGTGTGAGGCAGAGGCACTAAGCCACAGCATCCAAGGGGCCACGACAAGTGAGGGGCTCTGCCAAGCGGAGACAGAACAACCACCGGCCTACACCTGCTCTATGGCAGGGCAGAGGCCCGGTTGGGGAAATAACAGGACACCCTAGCTGGGTTGAGTTTCCCACCAAGGAGCGCATGGGCTGGAACTGAGGCTACATTCTGATCAGGATACGATCGTAATCTCACTTGGCACAATTGTGGACTGGGATGGGAAGCACCAAGCCAGGCCAAATTCCAACACCATCTGGTGCTCTGGAGGACCGGGGAGGGTTGTGTGACAGACTAGGTTAGGTCTCAGCCCTTACTGAACCATGTGTGAGCTTGGTAGGGGTATGGAAGAGCCATGGCTGGGTTGAAATATCCAACAAGAACCAGCTTGGGTCGGAGGCCAGGCAGGAAAAGCCACTGTTCCTCCTAGGATAGCAGGCGAACTGAGTAGTGCTGGCTCATGGACCCACTGGTATGCGCGAAAACTGGCATTGGGACAGGTTCTGATGGAGGAGCCCGGGCAACTTCTCTGGCAGGACACAGTCCCATGCAGGTAAGCGCAAGAAGCACAATAGGGAGCAACCCAAAACAGGCAATGAAAATTATCCCACTGGCATACACATGGCATGCGTTGGGGGCAGACCAGCCTGAATCTGTTCACATTACCTTCTGGTGAATCCGAGCACCAGAACAGAGTGTGGGTCGAGCCAGGTTCGGTTGCAACACATACCAGTACACAACAAGTAATGCCAAGGTGAGATGAGCCGTACCAGATGTGGTTGCAGCGCACAAACAGCACATGTGACATTCAGGGAGGAGGCAAAGCTGACAGGGGAATGTGGGCTCCCCTGCTGGATAACTACTTCCATTGGAAAGCGTGAATAGGGATGGGGGCAGTTCAGACTAGGCAGGGCTATAGCACCTGTGGGCCTCACGGTGAGCTGACTGTTCTGACTGGTGCAAGTTAAAATTAGAGTGGGTTGAGGGGTGTTTGGGCTTAGCCACAGCGTTAGCTGGCAGAGGCTGGTACTAGGAGCCAATTCTGACAAGTCAAATGCCAAAACTACCTGGAGACTGCATACTCTAGGAGTGGGTGTGGCCTAGTAGGGAAATAGTGGGCACCTCCCTCAGGGTTACCACCCTCACTGGACAGCACGAAACCCAGGCTAGGAGCAGGGGTGGCTTGACAGAAAGGCACCTGCCAGTGGGTGTATGGGCTGGATAATAGGTTGGTTGGGTTGAACCAGGCTTCAATGTCCATTGACGTGTGCGAGAGCTACTTGGGATGTGGGACAGACTGGACAAGCCTGCAGTGCATACTGGCAAGCATGGGAACCAGGGTAGGGGGCAGAACTGGTAGGGGTTATGGGGAGTCACCTCAACTAGGCTGCAGCTCCAACTGGTTTGCATGAAGACCAAGTATGAAGTGGGTAGAATCGAGCTGGACTACAACACCCATTGGTTCACAAGGAAGACAGGGCTGGAAGCCGAACGGACCCAGTAACCGCAACGACCAGCATATGCATAAGCTGATTGGTGTGACGAACAGTGTTGGAGTCTGTACTAGCAAACTCACTCAAGAATCAGATCTGGGATCAACTCAGATGAAGTTTCTTTGGATATTTCTCGAACTGAACTGCTGATCTTGGAACCCCAACCATCAAGAGACTGTCAGCCAGTGGACTCTGAATAGGTTTCATTACAGTTGGGACGGAGAGATTGGCAGCAATCCAGAACTGATGAACTATCAAAACTGTATGAGCAGGACCCTTGGAGAGCGCCTCATGTTGGGGATCGGGGATGGGTGGGAGGTAGGGTGGGGCTTTCCCCTTTGTTACTCCCCTAACCCTAGATACAGGGCAAAATGATTATATTAGTGTGGAAACAATGATATTACCCACTTTCACCCTGTAGCCCGTGACCCTTTGTACCCTAATAAACTAAGATTATTAAAAAAAAAATAAATAAATAAAAGTTGATAATCAACTCCAAAAAAAAAATAAAAAAAAAAAAATAAATAAAAAGCCTACAAGAAAAAAAAAAAAAAAAAAAAAGAAACATGATAGGAAACAGCCCAGAAAAGGCCATGGAAAGCTACCCACTGGCATACAATTGGCTGATGTGGGGGCAAGACCAGGCTGAATCTGTCCACATTATCCACTGGCAAATCCAGGCACCAGTGTGGGTCGACCCAGGTTCGGTCGCAACAAAGACTAGTGCACATTATGGAATGCCGAGGTGAGGTTGCCTGTACCGGAAGGGACCGCAGCGCCCTACCAGCCTGAGAACAAGAAAGGAAGTGGGCAGAGCCGGCAGGGGAATAAGGGAGGGTTCCTTTGCAGGACAGCTACTTCCGCAGGAGAGCATGGGCTGGGATGGGGGCAGACCAGACTGGGCAGAGCTACCACACCTGTGCGCCTCATGCGGACCAGATCAGGGAAAAGCCGGGCTGGGTGGATTATTCCTACTGGTGTAAGCAAAATTAAAGTGGGCAAGGGTTGTTTGGGCTTAGACGCAGCATCAACTGGAATCTGGGAGTGGGAAAGGCCTGGGAGGGAAATAGTGGGCTCATCCCTCTTGGGTTACCACTTTCACAGGACATAAAACTAAGATAACTAAGATAGCGGCTGGGGTGGAATGGGGTGTGGGACAGACTGGATTACTGCTACACTTACTGGCAAACCAGGGTAGGGAGTGGGCCTGGTGGGGGTTATTGTGGGTCGCTCCAACCTAGGCTGCAGCTCCCGCTGGTTTATGTGAGGGCCAAGTATGTGCTGGGCAGAACCAGGCTGGACTGCAACACCCATTGGTTCCAGTGGAAGTCGGGAGTGAAAACAGAACCAACCCAGCAACTGCAACCACCAGCTGATTGGAGCGATGGACGGTGCCAGGCCCTGTACTTGTTAGCACATACAAGAAGTTTCTTTGGAGATCTTCCTAATCTAAATGCTCGACTCAGAACCCTAACGAAGAAAAGAGAGAAGACAGAACAGGTCAACCAACCATCTCAGCTATGATGGACTATGTCAATCAGTTGATTTTTCAAAGATCTCATAGTGCTTGGAGTGGCAAGATTGACAGCGATTCATGACTGTGGCAATATCAAAACCACTTGAGCAAGAACCTCAGAGCATGCCCTACAGCCGGGACCTGGGGAGGGTGGGAAAATGGGTGGGCCTTCTCCTTTAAATAACCCCCTTTAAACATGAAGGTAACAATATGGAAAACATACTAGTATTATCCACTTTCATGTAGCCCTTGAACCTTCTTACCCTAATTAACTATGTAAAAAATGTCAAAATGAAATCTTATAAAAATTAAAAAAAATAAAAAAAATAAATAAAAAAAAAAAACAAAAGATACTGACCTCAGGAGACAGCACTGAAAAAAAAAAAAAAAAAAAAAAAAAGAAGGAGTGAAGACCCTGGGGGAAATTGGAGAGCAGCATTCAAATACATGCATTGTTGGTCATGGGAGATGGAACAGATTTAGGGGTGCTAGAAGAAATGTTTGAGTCATGAGTCAGGTGGCACTCATACCAGGAAATTCAGAACTCTCTGTTACGCCAGCTTGTACAAGAAACAAAAAAATACACAGTTGATCTCTGGCTCTTCATCAGTAGATTAAACTAACCGTGCAGCAAAAATACTCAGGAGGGACAGGTGCAATGGTGTATAAGGTTAATCCTCAGCCTGTGGAGCTGACATCACACGTGGACACTGGTTCAAGCACTGGCTGCTACACTTTTCTTTCTTTCTTTCTTTCTTTCTTTCTTTCTTTCTAAGATTTATTTATTTATTTTTATTGGAAAGGCAGGTTGCTAGAGAGAAGAAGAAACATAGAGAAACATAGAGATCTTCGGTTCGCTGATTCACTCCCCAAATGATCCAAAGCCAGAAGCCAGGAGCCCAGAGCCTCTTCCGGGTCTCCCACATGGGTGCAGGGGCCTAAAGCAACCGTGTGGGATCCCGGTGTGTACAAAGAGAGGATTTAGCACCGAGTCATCACGCTGGGCCCTGGATGCCACACTTCGGACCCAGCCCCTGTTTATGGCCTGGGAAAGCAGTGGAGGATGGTCCCTACACTCACATGGGGTACCGGGAAGAAGTTCTTTCTCCGAAGGGCTTGACCTCACTAGGTGGCCCTCACGCCACCATCAGGCTTGTTCTAAGCGAAATAAGCTTTAGCTCTGATCCCCAAGTGTGTGCTTCTAATTGGCTCACAGGGTCTTTCCAGAAGATCCCATGGGAAGCCGTGTGGAGCCTGACAGCCTGTGGTTTATATTTCCGGGAAATTTCTGTGCGGCTGTCCTTCAAAGTCACTGTTTTCATACTTAAAGCTCTCTGCAGGGGAATAGAAGAGCCGGGGGGTGGGGAGGGGGTGTGGAATCACATTTCCTACACTTTTATTCACCAGAGAGGACCTTTTTTTTTTTTTTTTTTGAGATGACAAGCACGATACCCAGGCGGGAGGAGGACGCTCCCCCTTCTGCTACCCCACTGAGACCCCGGAAAGGTCTGCGGACGCGGGGTGTGTTAGTGCCGCCCACTATACTGGGGTGGTGGGATGGACTGGAGGTGGGATGTGGCGGAGTGCGAGGGCCCGCAGCCCGGGGTTTTCTGGCTGCGGGTATGTGTAGGCGGCCATCTGAAGCAGCAGAGCTCAGGTCTCGGAGCCTCACGCACGCTTGCCGCAGTGCAGCAGCAGGTCCCGCGCGCTTCTCGCTTCTCACGACCGCGCGGCAGGTGCCGGCGTGCGGCACGCACTTGGCCGGGCCCTGCGTCCTCTCCGCGGCGTCCTCGGAGCTCGACGCGAGATGGCAGCAGAGCCCGACGCACGGGGCGCCCAGCCCTGCGCCTGGCAATGCGGGGAAAAGCCACCCTGCGCCTTTTCCCTTTAAAGAGCTGTCCTTGCAAGACTAGCCACGCGACACTGCAAGCGCCATCAGGAAGAAAACTGCCGCGAGAAAAACAAAAAACAACCCCCCCCCCACCCAAGTCAAGCAAACACAGTGTCCCCAAAGCCCACCTCCTCCATGAAGCTGCGAGCGGCAGGTCAATTTTAAGTGTGTGTGCAAGGATTTGTGGTTTTCTGGGGGCTCCCTTCGGGCTGCCTGGCCGTGGGAATTAGCTGGTTTTAGGAGCTGTTTTTGGCTCTGGAGGCGGTGGCTCCGCTTGCGTTAGTGACTTCTAGGATCTGATTCGAGGGCGTGCAGTTCCCAGGTGCATCTTGTAGTTAACACATGGACCCAGGCGGAAGTCCAGATGGAGCCAGAAAATGCAGCGTTCACTAATCAGGCAGGGCTTAAGGCACCTGAAGGGGATAGCTTCATGGAGGCATTACACAGCCCCGCTGCCTTGCTGGGTCCTGGAGGAAAGAATAATAACTTGGCAAAGTGCAGAACTGAGGCCTTCCTCCAGGGATGGAGCACAGGCAAGACCAAGCTGGTTCTGAGACTATGGTAAACTCACCCTGCTCTCGGCTCCCCACTCCCTCCCACAAACCCTGCTGCTTCAACAGGATTGTATTTTTAGAGTGCTGTCAGAACTCTTGGAGAAGCCAGCTCCCTTCAGTTGAGGCTGTTGGAAACAGGGAGTTTCGCTTCTCTGGCTGGTTGTTTGCATGGCTCCAGAGACCTCCAGGAGACTGTCCCAAGGGCCCTGGGAGGGGTGGGAGTTGTGGTGCAGTGGGGTAAGCTGTGACCCATCCAGCTTCCTACGCCTGCGCATCCTGGCTGCCTCTCAGCTGGGAGATCCAGATGGAGTTCCTGTCTTTGGTCTTGGGCCTGGCCCGGTCCTGGTCGTGGCAGGTGTTTGGGGAGTAGACCAGTTGACTGAAAAGCTCTATTGATCATTCCCACTGTTATGCCTTTCAAATAAGACAAATAAGGAAAATTCTAAAAGAGCCAAAGTCAGAGTAATGGTGATAGACCCTAAGACGATGGGGGTGGGAGGATTCCTCCCTGTTTCTTGGCCATCTAAGAATTTTAGGGGTAACAGAGAGCTACCCACCGACTGCAACCAGGAGTCTGATTTTATCGTTTGTGGCTCTGAGTTGACGTTCTCACCCATCAAGGTCTTTCTGGGACTCCTGGTGAATGGAGGATGTGGTATACGTAGGTGCTGCCTGTCTTCACAGCCTGGGTGGTGGCAAGAAATACATCTATTTGCACTGCATACCCATGCTCACCTTGCTGTTATTTAAAATATCACCAGGGGACTGGTGATCCTGCTGTGGCACCAGCATTCCTTATGGGGGCCCGGTTCTAGTCCCGGCTACTCCACTTCAGATCTAGTTTCCCTGGGAAAGCAGAGGCGGAAAGCTCAAGTCCCTGGAACCCTGCACCCACGTGGGAGACCTGAAGAGGCTAACAAATGGAACATCTCTCCCTTACTGTTTCTACTTTTTTTTTTTCTGTAACTCTTTCAAGTAAAAACAAATAAATCTTCCAAAAAAAAAAATCATCGCCAGAAGTACTTCCTTCTTCAGGAAACCCTGGTCTAAGCAAATGAGACTTGGTGAGTAATTGATTCCTCATCCATGCACCAAAATGAATTGATTTCTTTGCTTATGCAGTAAAGGATTTCCCGGTACATCTCTGTGTCCAGGTAAGCTTCACTCACACTTTACATTTTCTGTATGTTTCTGGAATTGCTGTACTTTGTCCCAGATTTCTGTTGGCCAGAAGGCATGCAAATGAGGAGGGTGCTGAATGTTAAGTAAATCATTCTAAAACACACAGGATACAGGCCTCATGCACTGTAACCTCTAGAGGGAGAGAGAGTTAAGACATTTTTATCTTATTTTATCTCAGCACTGTGAGGAAACATGATTATCATGCCGGAAATGGGCAGCTGAGGCTCAGAGGGTTTGAGGGGCACTTGGCTGGGAAAGGGCAGGAAGGTTTGGTGACATAAAACCGGTGCCTTACTTGGGTGGCTGAACAGTTTCAACTGGAACATGACTAAACCAAAGGAATAAGTAACTGTGGGTGGATTCATCTGCGAAAATGTTTTTCCCACTGCTTCCTCTGTCCCCCCAAGTTAATCTTACTATTATTAGTTTAGATGTGGGGCACTGGAGAGAGAGAGAGAGAGAAAGAGAGAGAGGGAGAGAGAGAGAATATATCAAAGAGATTTCCCCTTCCGTAATATAGTCCCAGATGACTGTGTTGGCTTGGCTATACTTGACACTAGGAACTCAGTCCAGGTCTTCCTTGAAGGTGGCAGGAACCCAGTCACTTGAATGCTCAGTTACTGCTTTGTGGGATGTGCACAGCATGGAACTGGAGTTAGGAGTGGAGCTTGAAATAGAACCAGGTTCTCAATATGTGGGTACCCAACTGGTCAACTGGTAGCCTAATGCCTTTCTTGCCTCCCATTTTTTTTTTAAAGATTGATTTTTATTGGAAAGTCAGGTATACAGAGAGGAGAGACAGAGAGGAAGGTCTTCTGTCCATTGGTTCACTCCCCAAGTGGCCGCAATGTCCAGAGCTGAGCCGATCTGAAGCCAGGAGCCTCTTCTGGGTCTCCCACATGGGTACAAAGTCCCAAGGCTTTAGGCCGTCCTTGACTGATTTCCCAGATCAGAAACAGGGGTCTAGATGGGAAGTGGAGCTGGTGAGACTAGAACCTGCACAGGCAGTGGGATCCCAGCTTGTTCAAGGTGAGAACTTTAGCTGCTAGGCTACCATGCTGGGTCTTCCTCCCAATTTTTAAAATGTCGTTTTAATACGTTTCCTCTGATTTGCAGACTTAGTATGCCTGTTGTAGAAGACATACAAGTTTTTAAAATGAAAGACAAGTGTTCTGCCAGTTCAAAGGACAGCCACAAAGAGATGAGACAGACTGGAGTCTAGGCACCGGGCATTTTCTGTAATTCGGGGGGCTCTGAGCCGCTGGCCCCACCATGGCAGGCTTTGCTGGGGACTGAGCTCCTCTTCTGCTCAGTGTCTTATTAGTTCGGTCCTGTGGAAAACTGGGGAGGATAGAGGTCGGGTAGAAAAGGCACCACCTGCTTGGAGCCTTGTAGACTTGAACTCTGACCCTGCATTGTTGAGGTGAGCCACTGGCCGACCTTCCTCCCTCCCTCTCTCCCTCCCTCCCTCCCTTCTTTCCTTCCTTCCTTCCTTCCTTCCTCCTTCCTTTCCTTCCTCCTTTATTTTTTTTTAAAAGATTTATTTATTTATATTAGGCAGATTTAGAGAGAGAAGGAAAGACAGAGAGAAATATCTCCAATCTGCTGTTTCATTCCCCAAGTGGCTACAATGGCTAGAGCTGACCTGATCCAAAGCCAGGAGCCAAGAGCTTCTTCTGGGTCCCCCACATGGGTGCAGGGTCCCAAGGCCTTGGGCCATCCTTGCCTGCTTTCCCAGTTTACAAGCAGGGAGCTGGATGGGAAGAGGAGTAGCCAGGATACAAACCAGCATCCGTATGGGATCCTGGTGTGTGCAAAGAGAGGATTCTAGTCACTAGGCTGCCTTGCCAGGTCCATGGAAGACCTTACAGATCTGACTGAACCTTCACCTCCTCATCTGCAGAGTAGCAGCGACATATAATTAAGTTGCAGGGCTGTTGTGAGATTAAGAGAGATGATGCTTGTCAAATGTCTGGGTTGTCAGCAGTGACTCAGACGGAAGTGAGATGACCCAAGCTCCCGTGTACTGTCGGAGTAGCAGCTAGGCTATTGCACAGTGGCCTGAGCCTGAGATCTTCAGGGAGAATCAATGCATTCCTTCCGGCAGCACCAGTGAGTGCTGGGGCAAGAACTCCTCCTGCTGTGCCTGGTACACATACAGATGCCATCACCTCATGACCTGCCAGTTCTTGGCCAAGAATGGCAAGAATTCGCTTGCTCCTTCACATACCACCTGGACTACAGGGTTTGCCTTTAGTTTTCCCTCTGGGCTAGAGGTATCCTCTGTGGCTCAGCATGGTGATTACCGTTTAAACATGTGGGGTTTTATTATTATTTTATTTTTATGCATGCATTTGGATGGGATAAAGAAGACATTTCAGAACTCAGTATAGATTCACTCGGCTCTCCAGCTTTGAGGTCCCAGCCTTCCCTGGCGCTGCAGGTTGCCTTGTGCCACTGATGCATCAAAGAGGTTCCATCCCTTTCTGTACCCTCTGAGTGCTTGCAGGCCTAGTCCAGGAAGGTAGGAGGATGATATCAGGGAAGGAAGGGTGACTGTTATTTTCAGAAGCACTGTGGAAGCCTAGGAGCAAAGGAGATCATCTAAATCCATTTTTTAAAAAAAATATTTTATTTTGTTGCAAAGTCAGATATACAGAGAGGAAGATCTTTGCTCTGATGATTCAGTCTCCAAGTGGCTGCAGTGGCCGGGACTGAGCTAATCCGAAGCTAGGAGCCTGGAACTTCTTCTGGGTCTCCCACACAGGTGCAGGGTCCCAAGGCTTGGGTCTGTCAACGACTGCTTTTCCAGACCACAAGCAGGGAGCTGGATGGGAAGTGGGGCACCGGGATTAGAACCGGTGCCCACATGGGATCCCGACATTTAAGGCTAGGTCACTGCTGGGCCCTACAATTATTGAGAAAGTAAATCAAGTGACTCAAGTTTAAAGGGGAGGGTAAATGAGCCAAAAGAGACTAATGTGTTGGAGAATTTTTCTTACATTTTCTTCCAGCAACTTCATGGTCTTTGGTCTTAAATGTAGATCTTCGATCCATCTTGAGTTAATTTCTTATTTCCAAATATTTGATTTTTCATGCTATTGAGAATGAGATTTCTTTTTTGTTTTCTCTTTCTGTGAGTTCATCATCAGCATACAAGAGGCCACTTTTTTGCACACTTTGTAATCTCCAACTTGACTGAGTTGTTGTATCAATTCTAAGTGCATTTTTGGTGGAGTGTGTGGCTTTTTATAAGTACAACGTCATGTTATCCACAAACCTGGATAATTCGACTTTTTCTTTTCCGAGTTTGATGTCCTTGCTTCTTTCTGTTTCCTGCTTGCTCTTGCTAAATTTTTAGTACCATGCTGAATAAGAGTTCTGGGAGCGGACTTCGTTGTCTTGTTCCAGATCTGAGATGAAGTGCTTTTAGCTTTTTCCTACTTGGTCTGATATTGGCTGTTGGTTTGTCATAGGTAGCCTATATAATTTTGAGGAATGTTTCTTATATATCTAGGTTGTGGAAGATTTTTTTTTTTTTTTTTATCATTAAGGGTGTTGAATCACGGCAAAGGTTTTCTCTGTATCTGTTGAGATGACCATATGGTTTTTGTTCTTCATTCTATTGATGTAATTTATGGCATTTGTTGACTTGCAAATGTTTAACCACCCTTGCAATTCTGGGATAAATCCCACTTATATTTATCTCAAGAAAATTGTTGATTTCTTTTTAAATTTCTTGAATGAACCATTCAGTAGTATGTTGGTTAATTTGCAAACACTTACGAATGTTTGTTGTTCTTGTGGTTGATTTCTAGTTTAACTCCTTAATGATATGAGAAATATATTGATTATGATTTCAATCTTTTCGACAATTGGTGAGACTTGATTTGTGGGCTAATATGTGGTCTATCCTAGAAAATATTCCATGTGCTGCTAAGAATGTGCATTCTGTAGCTGTTACGGGAAATGCCCTGGAAATGCCTGTTAGGTCCCTTTGCTTGATAGTACGTTTCAACTTCAGAGTGTCTTCACTGATTGCTTGTTCTGGGTGATCTGTCCATTAATAAAGTGAGGTGTTGAAGTTGCCCACTGTTATTGTATTGGAGTCTTTCCTACTAGGTCTAAAAACATTCGCTGCATTTATCTAGGGTCATCTTGTTTTGGGTGCAGATACAGTTATGGTTTTATCTCTAATTGGTAAGTTGAGCTTTTTTACACTTTGGTATAATGTTCTCTAAGTGTTCATGGTCTGCTTTATCTGACATCAGGGTACCTATCACTGTTCACTTTGGGTTTCCATTTCCTTGATATGTCTTTTCCAACCCTGCGCTTTAAGGCTGTTGTGTCTTTGCTTCTGAAGTGAGTTTCTTGTAGGCAGCATATTCTGGTGTTGTGTTTTTCATGATTCAACTAGATTACATCTTTAGGTTGGTGAATTTAATCAATTTAGTGACATTGGCACCATGGCATAGTGAGTAAAGTCACCACCCATGGCATTTCATCCCATGTGGACATTTGCTCAACTCCTGGCTGCTCCTCTTCTGATCTTGCTCTCTGATTATGTTCCTGAGAAATCAGCAGAGAATAGCCCAAGGATTTGGCTCTTGAACCCGTGTGGGAGACCTGAAAGAAACCCCTGGCTCCTGGCTTCAGATTGGCCCAGTCCTGGCTATTGCAGCCATCTAGGGAGAGAACCAGTGGATGGAAGATCTCTTACTGTGTCTGTCCTGCTCCCCTTCTTTTTGCCTTTTAAATAAATACACAAATAAATCTGAAAAAAAATCCATTTGCATCCAAGATTAGTATTGGTAGATAAGAACTAAGGCCTGTCATTTTGTTGATTGGATGATGGTTTCACCTGCTCTGTTGTGTCATTTTTTTCATGCTTACTTCTAATGCAGAGTGCCCTTTGAAATGTTATAAGGTTTGTATGCTGCTGGTTAATTCTTTTAAGTTTTTGCTTGTCTTGAAAATAGTTTTTCTTCAGTTTTAGAGGACAGCTTCACTGCATATAGTGTTTTTGGTTGAAATTTTTTTTTTATTATTATTTTAAAACCTTGATTATATCAACCCACTGTCTTCTGGCCTGTAGAGTTTCCAGTGAGAAATTTGATGTTAATCTAATTGGTTTTCCTTTATATATAACTTGACATATTTATAACTTGTCTTAAGGATTCTCTCTTGTTCTTATCCAGAGCCAGGAGCTAGGAGCTTCTTCCAGATCTCCCAATGTTGGTGCAGGGTTCCAAGGTTTTGGGCCATCCTCCACTTTGTTTCCTAGGTTTTCTAGGCCATAGCAGGGAGATGCATGGGAAGTGGAGAAGCCAGGACAGGAATTGGTGCCCATACGGGTATCTTGGTGCTTGCAAGGTGAGAATTTAAGTATTGAGCTATTGTGCTGGGCCCATAGTCACTATTTTGAATCTGTATGTGTCATGGCATAAATTACTTTCAGTTCAGGCTCTAATTCTGGAGGATCATTGTGTGACTTTGGAGGCATCATGTTACCTTGCTTCTTCATGTTTCCTGTGTCCCTATGTTGATGTCTGCCCCTCTGGTGTACTCATCTCTTCTTATTTATGGAATAGGTTTTATTGGAAAAGAGCTTATGATTTAGTTAGAATGCAGGGTATCCCTTGGCTTGTGGCTTGGAGCCCAGGAACACAGTATCTGAATAATTTCTTTTGTCTTAACTAATGTGAGCTATGTCTGTAAGTAACACAGTGATCTAGTCCACTGTGTTCACAGTGATGGAACTTTGACTTTGAGATGAATAAGGATTTTCCTGGGTGTGTATCTTTGGCCCACAGGCAGTTGGTTATCAGTTTCCCTGCTGAGTATGATAGCTAAGGCCTTCTTCCTTCTGAGGTAGACAAAGGTGGCTGCCCCCTGTCCTAATGGGAAGCCTGAATGATGCCTGGCTTGGGGAACCAGTTGCTGTGACTCTGGGACTGTGTGCTATAGATGGATCCTTTATCAGGTCCTATTAGGAGAACCCAACAGGTGCTGTGGCTCATAATTCCAACAGCACTAATCCTAACCCTAGAACTAAGGGTTATGGTCTGAACATAGTTCCAGGCCTGTAGGGTGACTACAAGGTATAGAGGAGATTTTACTCTGGAGGGTATGATCTAGAAGGTGAAATGGAGGTATTGCTACCAGGTGGATTCCAGGGCACAGAGACAGTTAGAATCAATTGTTACAGTCCTGGTGTCGCAGGATATAGTGGAACTATTATCTAGATCTTCCAGACTGGGAACAGATAGTTTTATGGGTTGCTTCTAGTGTCATTCGCCAGAAGCTAAGTTTAAGTCCCCTGTCTCATGCACTGTGTGAATACAGCTCTGGGACTAATGCCCTAAAACTCCCCCAAGCTGCAGGATTCCGGGAATCTGTCCTTTGCTCCATGCATTGCTCTATCATGCTGACAGGAGCAGAGCAATGGTGCACTATGCAACTTTTTGCTGCTAGGTATGATGCTCTGGGCAGGTGGGGGAGGGGAGGAAAACAATGGGACTTCCTTACTGTAAGCCTGGCAGTTGCTCAGACCTCAGTTAGCACTCCATGCTGAAGTGAAAGTCAATGGGTGACTGTGGAATTTCCTCTCAGCTACAACTGCATGGCAGGCCACTGGGCAATTTCTTCCTACCTGACATCGTAAGATAACGGCTCAAAGCCTTCTGCCAGCTGTGCTGGGTGTCTTTGGGCAACTGTGTCTGTCTTCCCATTGTTCCACAAGCTCTTTGTCTTCATTTATTTGTGTTTTACTGTTTTGCTGAAAGTTTCCATCAGTCAGACCCCAAGGAAACATAAGCCTTCCTTTGTTTTTTTTCATACCCCAGAGCAGGTTAAGTTAGTGTGAGTATTTTTCATGCAACCATCTTGTATCTCTCTAGCTGCGCTGCCTTTCATGTTCTTCATTGCAGTGTGCATCTTTCTTCCCTTAGCTTAAAATGTTCAGCCATCGATCCAGGTTCATTCCGTTCCTTTGCTTTAGCCTTTTCCTAGAAAACAAAGCACAGGAAGAGAATATTGAGCTGCTGGTGGATTTCAGGGTGGTGGTAGGAAACTGTGCAGTGACCCCAAACAGACCACGCAGTGAGTCAGGGAGAGGCTGGGTCTGGCGTCCAAGGGCTGCCTGCAGGAGGAGATTGGAAAGAACAAGACAGAGGATTAGACATACTACCTGGGGAGGGGCTGGCATGGCGGTGCAGTGGGTTAAGCTGTGGTTTGTGACTGGCCACCCCTGGGAGCTCCTGTTTCATTCCATGCTGCTCTGCTTCCGAACCAGTCTCCTGCTGATGTGCCTGGGAAACCACTGGAAGATGGACCAAGTGCGTGGGCCTCTGTTATCCGTGTGCGAGCTCTGGGGTGGTGTTCCTGGGCTCTCAGTATTCGGGAGGTGAACTGGCAAATGCATGCTGTCCTTGTGGCACTCTGTTTTTCAAATAAATCACTCTTGGAAAAAAAAATCTAGGGGAAAAGATGACAGGACAAGATGTCAGGAAAGAGAGGTTTTAAGAAGCAGAAATCTTGTTTAGATGTAGTAATCTTCATTGCAAGGAGAGATTGATTCCAGGCTAAAAAATAAATATTATTTTTGTGATTCTCCTTACAATTATTCATGCTTATGCATTCTCCAAGTGTGCTCTGAAAGGGGCTTTAATCTCAGTCTCATTTTCGGAGAATGGAAAACGGGAAAGAGGCAGGCATTTTCCACCCACTCCAGGCAAGCCGAGCTCTGCTGAAGCAACGTGCAGCTCTAACTACAGGGGGTCACTGCAGGTGGGACCAGAGTTGCACGGATAACAGCGCCGAAACCTCAGAGAGCTGCAAGCAGATAAACAAGCTCTCCACACAGACAGTATTAAAGAACTTCCTTCTAAAAGAGATTAGGGACATTCTGAAATGGATGCAGTAATCATGTTTTACAGGGAAGAAAACATAAGAAATTTGCATCCTTCTGCCTTTGAAAACATAGCAGTTGCTTTGCAACCTCAGGGGAAGCCATTTCTGTGTGGTGTCTGGGAAAACATGCTCTATGTTCTCTGGATGAGAGAGTGTAACGTTTGGATGCTGTTGTTGTCAGAGGTACTCAGCCCCATGGGATCAAACAGCTCCTTTTCTCAGCCTGGGTGCACAGGACTCTGTCCTTGACCTTGCCTTTGTCCTGTTGAACAATTTCACTCCTGATCTGTTGGAATCAAGAGTCATTTTATAATCAAGCAGATGAGACAAATCTCAGAGGAAATCTAGTATGGATGATGGCGGGACCAAGATTTAAAAGTCATTTTGGCAGCCTGGAATAGTAGGCGGAAACTAACAGGATGAAGTTAAAATTTCATAGTTTTTTTTTTTTTTAAGCAACTGTACAAATATAGAACAAAAGCTGTTCCCTGGAGAAGATCTGGGAATGATACAGTTCAGCAGCTCGAAGATAATGAGGACTCAGAGGCTAACAGAGGCTAGATTAAGTGTGAGAATGCTTGCGTGTTGCCGGGTCTGACATCCCTGAGTCTGGGGTGGGCTGAAAACCTGCCTTTCAAGAAAGACATTGACAGTGAGGGGTATGGTTAGAGCAGACCTCCTGCGTGGGTGGGAGATGAGAATGCAAGCAATGCACACAGTTATGGCATGCTTTACAGAGGAGTAGAGTAAGGGGGATGGTGAGAATTACCTCTAAGCTTTTAATATAGAAGAGTGACTAGTTCTAGGTGACATGAAGGACCAGAATGGATTCTCTAAGCCCACACATCCCCCATCTCACCCTCTCTGTTCACAGCAACTTGGTTCTAGCAGACTTCTCTGAGCAGCCCTACAAAAACACCAGTCCGTCCCTCTTCATCTTCTCTATGCCTCTCTCTACTGTGCTTTTTAAAATTTTTTCACAGCACAAGTTAGGCATCATGTAAATATGCTGACTCATCTCCAGACAGGTTCTGAGGGCCAGTGTAGCTTGGTGTATGATGCTGGGTTGTGAGATTTGAAAGCCTGGGCGTAAATCCTGGTCCTGTGTGCTAACCTCCTGGGACTCCATTTCCTCACCTGTGAAGCAGAAGCTACCTTGCAGGGGAGTGGAAAGTGTTAAATGAATTAATTCTTTCCAAGGGCTTAGAAGAATGCCTGCCGAGAGATCTGACAGCAATTTTCAGTTGCTTTTATGACGATCACCCTTGAACACAACCTTCAAGAGGACAGGAATGTTGCTTTGTTTCGATTCTAGGACAAAGAAAAGTTCGTTAGACAGTTGATAAGTGAGCAGGTTTGGTGGATATAGCCTTCAAGTAGCTAGATGCTATTTTGACAGCAATGGGACTAAGACAAGCTGGGGTGGCAATGACTCCAGGTGCAGGAGATGGTGAGGGAATAGGTGATGGGCCCTGGACTTGAGAGCAGGTTCAAGTTCTCTGATTCAGTTTGGCTGTTAGACCTTCAGGTTCTCTGTAGCTCCTGAGCAGGGAGAAGCCCTGAAGCATGGACACAGGACATAACCAGGCAACCAGTGCAGTGGAGGAACTACTGAATTTTCTCATCTCTGGTCTCAGAAGTGACTGGGAAGCTGGAGAAACGAAGTTGGCAGCCAGGTGGGAACCAATGGGCTCCAGGGTATACAGGGAGTACCAGGTGTGCTATTTGTAATTCTGGGTGATAGGGCTTCAGCTGGTTGTGTGTGTGTGTGTGTGTGTGTGTGTGTGTGTGTTGGAGTCTCTTCCACCAGGACTGACAAAGAAGGAAATTCCCATCCCCCCCACAGGAAGTTACAGAGATCTAGGTGTGTGCAATGTGCTAGTATTAGGAGCTTCAGAGGTCATGAGGCCATGGGGTTTCCTCCCTCAGTGAGGAGATGAAAGCCTGTGTAGAGGCAGCTCCTCTCAGCACCAGGTTAGCAGAAGGCTGGCTCTGCTGCTCTCTCTTGCCCCCTGCCCTCTGCCAAATCCAGACACAGCGAGGAGACCCTCACCAAACAAACCAAATGCTGATGCCTTGACTTGGGACTCTCCAGGCTTCAGCGTCAGAACTGTGAAACAGTGCATTTGCGGTCTTTGTAAATTAGCCAGCCTAAGGTGTTTCATAGCAGCACAGTTTGTGCCAGCGAGTTGCTGGGCTGGTGGACGGTGCAGTGGAATTCTCGCAGTAGCACTGGCTGTAAGGTGCCTTGGTGGTCACAGCCTTCTCTCCCTCCCGCAGCCCTGGAAGGACAAGCTGTGTGGTGTGCACTCTGTCCCCCACGGCTGGTCTTCCATTTTTCCCTGTTCCTCCTTTTCCCACTATCTCTCTTCGTGACAGCCCTTTCCTTTCACTTTTGACCAGGCACCTTAGGAAAATCTGTCTCCGTACTGCCTTTTCTGCTGCCTCCTTTCCCCAGTCTCTTTCATGAGCTCATTTGTGCAGAAAGATTTAAAAAGCTGTCACATGTAAGTGCATGGATATTACCAACCATCCGTGTAGCGAAAGGAAAGTTCTCTGTCTTAAATGAAGTTAAACACTGGGGACAACCAGGACCTGAAGCCTTGGAAGTCACTGCAGAGAATGCACACAAGTCTATAACCGCTCTTAGTCTTTTTCCAGGAAGTCTGCTTTATTCTCAAGCATTGAAGTTCACTGAGCGAAAACATCTACCAATGGTCTTTATGCTAAGGCCTGAAGGGCAGCAAGGTAATTAAGTAAGAAAACAAAATGCTCTCAAGGAACGGTTGATCTAACTTTACTTACTCAAAATCTTTTATTTTGAGTATTACTAATATCAGGCTTATTTTTCCTTCTCTATAAAGTGGATTTTTCTTTCTGTAAATGTGTACTACTCAATTACACTTTGGGTGGAAATTCATCTTTGTGGGTAGTTTTGGAACTCGCCTGTCTTTTACCATGGTCATTCTATGGAAAGGCAGTTTATTAAGTTCAAGAAAATAGACATGGACACAAGTGGAGCTCCGTTTGTGCATGAGAGCTGTCTCCATGCCGGCTGGTGGAGTGCAGTTATGTAAGTCACGGGGCTGGCTTCTGGTGAAAGAAATTTCTATCTGGCACCATCTGAAATTTGCGGGGAAAGCACGGCTCTCAGCGTCTATTCCAAGAAATGACCTTATCAAGGCACAGAGAAAGCCCCAAGCTAGAAGCGACACCCAAGGAGATAGACACAAGCTTCTAAACACACCTGTTGTCCTCCCTAACCATTGACCTCGGTGGCTGGGTTTCAGTGTCTGTCTGTTCTTCCTTGTAGCCCTTCCTTATCACTGCCCCGGTTCTTGCTTCTCTTTGCATAGGGCGCTTTCCTTTCCTAACTTAATGAGCCAGTTCATCCATGGAAATCTGGGAATAAATGTTGCTTTGGTGGGTTGAGGGGCAGGGCTACTGGGCTTAGGACAATCAGGGGAAGAAGGATGGGAAGGAAAGGGGAACATTAGGTTCTTTGATTCCTGGAAATCTCATGAAAGACAGAAATGCGGGAGAGGTGACTATACAGTTGTCATGAGGGCATCAGCAAACTGTAATCTTATTAGAGATTCATTTTATTTACTTGAAAGGCAGAGTCACCCAAGGGAAGAGAAAAGGAGAGAGAGAGAGAGAGAGAGAGAGAGAGAGAGAGGGAGAGAGAGGGAGAAATCTTCCATCCATTAATTTGCTCCCCAAATGGCCACAACAGCCAGAGTGAGGCCAAGCTGAAGCCAGGAAGCTTCTTCCATGTCCCCCATGTGGGTTCTGGGACCTGAGTACTTGGGCTGTCCTCTTCTGCTCTTCTAGGTGCCTTAGTAAGGGAGTGGGACCAGAAGAGCAGCTGGGGCTCAGACCAGCACTTACGTACAATGTTGGTGTCACAGGCAGCATAGCACCTGCCATGTCGCAACAGCGGTCCGTGGCATCCTGGTTTTGGGGAAGTATGAGATCCTTGGCATGTTTCAGTTTTGAAGGTAAATATTGCCTTCTATCAGAATATTTGTGAGTACCCATGAAGTTTGAGAAGACATGTGACTCTGTCAGAATGTTACTGATTTAGCCAACCTGTCTTGACTCAGTTCAGTTCCTTGGCTAACAGAGTATAAGTCAGAGGGAGAAGAAGGTGTGGAAAGAAAGATGCAACCTCTCCCTCGAGGAGTCCATATTCTCCATGAGAAGAAAATGTGAGGTGGGAGTCAACACAGGGAAGATCCGACGTGACAGATAATGTAGCCTGATGTTGTGTATACCGACCGTAGGACTGGCCAACAAGGAAAGGCAAAGCATCCATGGCTGGGTGAGCTAGAGAAAGTGGCAGGAAGGAGTTAGGATTGGAGTCACATATTGAAAAGAGGGCAGGATGTTGTATTTGCAGAGAGGAGCATAGGCATAATATGGAAGGCTAATCAGCTACAGGAGGAAGACAGACTATACCTGTTGAATCAACATGAAGGACAGTATCCCCCAAGCTAGAGTTGGAGTGGGGACAGGACAAGGTGAGAGCATACAGTCCAGTTCACCTGGCCAGTATCGATTCTTGATTCCACAGGCAGCAGGGAGCCATGGAAGATGCTCAGAATGCAACAATGACAACACTTAAAATAGACGGTCAATTTTTTTAAGAGTTGAAAGAATTCCCAGAAGGCATAAAAGTGAAGTCCTTCATTTCACTGGTGAGAAAATAGGTTCAGATAAGAAAGACACTACCCAGGACTATCCAGCGCACCAGTGGCAAAGTGTGGCTCTGACGCCATGCAGCTACCCAGGAGGCCTTCCTGCCGTGATTCAGAGCTGGTGTTCTTTGGCACACATCAGCTTTTGAAGAGGAAGTGTGGGTCTACTTTACGTTGCTGACTCCTGCCGACTCTGCCTCTGTCCCTTTTGTGCCCAAGACCAGCTGGGATTTGGATATCCACAGAAGAGAAGAACCTTCCTCTGGGTGCTGAGAACTAAGTCTGATTAGTGATGGTGTTTGGAATGACTGGGGATTTGGAGATGGAGTTGATGACTAATTTATCATACAACTTGGACATCTATTCCTTCATCATCAAATATTTATGGAGGCCCTCCGAGGTAATAGGCACTGTGAGACATGCTGAGAGGACAGCTGGTGCTTTTAGGCAGGCAGGAAGCAATCAGACTATAGCTTAGAAAGTGCCATAAGGGAGATGCAACCTGGGGAGTCATTGGGTTACAGAGGCCACTGAACCAAGTGCAGGGTAGTGGAGGGGCAGTGGGGGAAGGAGGGAAGTAGAGAGAAATGGGGGGGGCAAGGGAGAGGTGTGTGCTCAGCATCTGCTCTTGGCTCAGTGTGTTTGAGGTACTGTGTGCTGCTTTAGGGGTACAGAGATAAGGCTGGAAAATTCAGTGGAACAGATTGTAAAAACATGATTGTAAAGACTTGAGAAGCTTAAGGGAGCAAGTGCACAGCTTTGCAATGTCAACTGTAGGGGCTCTGCTGTTGCTGGGAAAAGGGAAGATGCAGGCAGATGTCCAAGGCTGTCCAGATAAGGAGACTCAACCTTCACAACTTTCATTCACTGACACCTGACAAAGAGCATAGCTTGCAATGCACCCTTGATAGAACCGGGGTTGCACACAGGGGGTTGCACACTGCACATCAGGGAATCCTGCAAATTGTGTCTGTCGTTGGGAACACTTGTGAAAAACCAAGGGATTGGCAGTTCTGAGTGGTCCAAGCAGTATGTAGAGTTGGACAGGTTGGAAACTTGGACTGGGGAAACTTGGATGGGTCACAGTTCTGCTCTTACCAGGGCTCACTGCTTCTGAGTCAGGCTCCCTTCCCTCCCAAATGGGAAGCTACTGAGGAATTCTTCCCCCTGAAATGGAAAGAAGCGACCTGTGATTTGGGTCAGAAGCTCATCTTGCAAGAAATCCCAGGGAGGCTGCCAGGTTGAAGCCAGGAGGCTGCTGTGGCTGCCTCCCCTTGCCTCCCTCCCTGCTGCCGGCTGACTCATTCCTCCCAAGGCGGACAGATTGGTCTTGCGTGGGAGCTGCTCTATGGAGCTTCAAGCTGGTCCCTGAGACTTAAAGGAAATCACAACGTGCTGAAGGAGACAATTCTAAATATGTTCTTTCAATCAGATTTTATTATTATTACTATTGTTATTATTTTGTTAATTGGTTCCTAAGAGGAAATGGCAGATACCGCTGCCTTCGGAAAATCATTTGCTTTTCTCCTTAAAGGAGGCAGGGGAATGCTTGATCCCTTGGCTCTGGATTCTGAATGCTGTAGCTTGGTCAGGCCTGACTCTTGGTGCCTGGGCATCTGACATGAGTCCCCGGGCTAAAACTCCTCTGCAGGGCTGCTGCTTGGGGATCAGTGTCCGGGCTCCTTTCCCAGCAGAAGACCACACTTTGGGATCTGATGGCTCAGAGAGGCCTTGAGGAGGTGTTAGTTCTCTCTGGCCAGGGAATGGCGGCCATGGCATTCAGGACAGTAGGAAAGAGTAGATGCCATGGGTCCTCACTGCATGCATGTGGTGACCACTAACCCTGGGTCATAGCTTCCTGTTCTATTTTGTGGATGATGCCACACAAGGGCTAAATTTCGGATCTTTCCTAGTCCACAGAGCTCTCAACGTAGTTGTGGTGGCTGCTCCTAAGGCAAGAGGCATGCTGGTCTATGTTATTGTGGGGGTGAACAAGATTGGTCTCAGAAGGGTGGGATTTCATTGTAAGTTGTCAGGAGGCTGGCTGCACCGGGGCCACGTACTTGCTGAAGGGTGAGGTGGAGAAGCAAAAGGTAGGCCTGGCTTCTAGGAGCTGCTGGCTTAGCAACAATTCCTAGCTCCTGAATTGATAAAAGTGCCAAGAACATAGCTTCTTCAAATGTAACATAAGGGTCATCAAAACCCAGTAGTTGTCTGGGAGAATTTAAGGGGATAGTGAATAATAAAGACACACTTTATGAGGCTGACATTGTGGTATAATGTGTTAACCTGTTGACTGCAATGTTGACATCCTGTGTGGGCACTGGTTCAAGTCCTGGCTGTTCCTCTTGTAATCCGGCTCTATGCTTATAGTCTGGAGAACAGTAGAGGATGGCTCAAGTGCTTGGGGACCTTCACCCATGCGGGAGACTCGAAGAAGCTCCTGCATCCTGATTTCAGATAGGCCCAGGTCTGGTCATTGCAACCATTTGGGGAGTGAACTATTGGAATAAAAATTTTTTTCTCTCTCTAACTCTGCCTTTGAAACAGATAAAACACATCTTTAAAAATGCCACAGAGTAGATACAATTATTTGTTGAACTAATAAATGAATAAAGACCAAGTCAAACATACATGTTGTGAGGATACATGTAAGGACTAAGCTAGTGTCTCTCTCTCTCTCTTTTTTTTTTTTTCCATTTGATGAAGCTAGTGTCTTAACCTGCAGAGCAAGGGTGGGGCTTGAGGAGTGGAGGTTAGATAGGCATAGGTTGAGAGTGTGTGGGCTAGAGGGCAAGAATAACAAATGTCTCCCAGAGGGATGGATTGAATTGGGGACACAGAGCTAGTGCTTAGCCTTGGTACCCACTGGGGTCCAGAGAATCGGAGAGGAAAAGCAGGGAAGGGAACATGAATGAGTAGTGAATTTTGATGTATGATGTTAGGTAGCACCTCCAGTGGGAGGTAAGCTTACATGGCTTGGGCCGGGTTGGGATTTGAAAGGCTATGGAGGACAGAAGCGTCTTCTGGGAACACATACCTGGCATTAAACTCATCTGTATTGAATTGAGGGTGGTTTCTCGTCTTTGACTCCCACTTGTTTTCAGCATTGCCTGATGGTTTAGAGCATGAACTCCAAAGTTCATGCTCCTGTATATCTCTGCTCTGTCACCTGCTGGGTCTGTGACCTTACTAGCCAATCTCTCTCTCTCTCTCCGCTCTCATTTGTTAAATGTCAACAAGCTGTTTTGATGATTGGACGAATTGCATCATCAAATGCTGAGAATCGTGACTGATATGTTATAAATTCTCAATAACTCTTAGCCATTATTATTTTCTTCACCATGGAAGTAAAGGCTCATGTAACTATTGTGGATGACCAAGCAAAAGAGTCCTGTCTTTGGATGGAATCTTGTAACGCTCTATTTTAATGCTCAGAACTTGTCAGGTAGTGGGTGCTCAGTAAGTATTTGTTGAACTGTTAGATACTGCTGCAAAGTGCGGAGGGGAGGAAGGATCCAGGGACCCTTAGACACTTGCCTGATTCTAAAAAATGGAAAAGGAACCTGTTGTGGGTTTAAGAGTTGGAGTTTTCAGGCAATAGACCTGGGGAGGGAACTGATATGAGGAGGGGAAACAGAAGCAATAATGAGAATGACCGATTTGGTTCTTGGTGTCACTGCATTTGGAGATGAGGCTTTTAGGATATAATTAGGGCTAGCTGTAATGAGGGTAGGACCAGAGCCTGATGGGATGTGAGTGGCCTGAGCAGCTGAGACTTCAGAAGCCTGCTTTCTCTGCACACAGCACTAAGCAAGGCCTGACTGAGCACACAGAGAGGAGGCCACTGCCTGCAGGTGAGAGGATGAGGCATTTGACGAAATTTGCCATATCAGCATCTTGTTCTTGGGCTTCTCAGCCTCCAGACCAGAAAATGTATTTCCGTTGTTTAACTCACCCAGCCTGTGGTTGTTTTTGTTTTGGGTTAGGATGATTTGAGCAGCTAATACAGTTGACGGATTTTGCCATCATGCTAATTTTGAATCTCGAAATGTTCAGCCTAGAAGCACACACACACACACACACACACACACACACACACACTCACACACACACACACACACACACACACGAAAGGGCAATCAACCCTCTAGTAGCAGGTACTCCTTAAGCCACATTCTTCAGCGTGGGCAGGGTGTGTGCTTGCTGTAAGTACCGTGGAAGGAAATGGAACCATTCCGTGGCTCAGCCAGATGCATGTTCCATTCTTTAAGGAGAGTATCATTTAATTCTCACAAACACCCTGCAGGGAGGGTCTCATTAGCTCTGTTTTAGAGTTGAGGAAATGGAGATATGGAGAGCAATTTCCTAGTAGATAGAGTACCCAGACTTGATTTAGATTCAAAGTCCTTATTCCTTTGAGTCAGGAAGTAGAAGAGCCCATTTTCATATTGTGGCTCTATTTGAATGAGAATTTCTTACTTGTTTTATTTTATATTCAGCTTAGCAATACTCTGGGAAGGTAGTTTGTCTTTCTTAACTATTTAAAATTTCAATTTCATTTAAAAAATTATACTGGATCCTTAAAGATACTTAACTAAAGATTATTGGACAAACCTGTGTTTTTAAAAAAATATTTATTTTTATTGGAAAGGCAGATATACAGAGGAGGAGGGACAGAGAGGAAGATCTTCCATCCAATGATTCACTCCCCAAGGTGCTGCAATGGCTTGGGTGTGTCTATCTGAAGCCAGGAGCCAGGAGTGTCTTCTGTGTCTCTGATGCAGGTGCAGGGTCCCAAGGCTTTGCACCATCCTCGACTGATTTCCCAGGCCATAAGCAGGGAGCTGGATGGGAAGTGGGGCCACAAGCATTAGAACTGGCACCCATATGGGATCCTGTTGCATTCAAGGTGAGGATTGTAACTGCTATGCTGTCGTGCCGGGCCCAGGCCTGTGTTTTGAAGAGTGGAGATAAAATATGCTCCTTATCAGTGAAACTTATGTTGGGGTAATTTTACAAAGAAGAGAAGGTCTGGTCTAAGTGTTGAAATAATCATGTGGGTTCTCCCACTAAAATCCCAGGACATTCCATTATCTGAGGACTAGAGAAGGCAAGCTTGGGGGTGGCTCAAGGAGGAGCTGCAAGGCAGAAAGGTACAACCAATGCATTGAGTCGGTCTAATAGCAGAGTGAGTTGGGGTTGGAATTGAATATGCAAAGCCAGAGTTTGAATGAGGCAATTTCAGAGGTATTTGAATGAGCTTCTGTTCATTATCAGCATAACCATCAACACTGACATTTACTGAGGATTCATCATGCTAAACCCTTTACACGTATTATTATATTTAATCTTTATAGAAACGCTACAGAGCAATTCCTGTTCATATCTCTGCTCAAAAGGTGAAGAAAACAAGGCTAATAGACATCTTTCCCCCCAGGTCACCACCTAGCTGATGTGAGCAACAAATTGATTCCTAAATGAGGGGGAACAGTGGCTTTGTTCTGCCTGGAGTAGTGTGGCCGTGGGTCAGTAAATAGGAAGAGGTAATGAAGTTTGGAGGCACAGAGTGATGTCAGCATCACAACACAGGATATATGGCAGCAGGAAGACTGGCGATCTGAAGACCAGCTGGGAGAGTATTGCAGGGCTCAGGGGCAGAGAAGTGTATTTCTGAACAGAGTGGTGTTGGGAAGCCTGAGAACGAGAGACTAGGACAGGGAAGGTCAAGGGAAGGAGCGATGCTCTCTGGATGGGTACTGATGTGAGAGGGAACTCCGTGCCAAATTCACACTTGGGCAATAAGAGGATGGTGGGGCATCCAACAGACAGAGCAACTGAAAAGGGGCGGGTGGGAGTTTGATTGGGGAAAAAGAGTAGAGTGTAACACATAGGGACTGGCAGAGCAGGCTGGTAAGGGTCTGCATGGGCAACAGTTCCAAAGCAGTGGTATTTACAAGCCTGGAAGTGTTTGCCCCCAAGATGAATTCCTAGAGCTGTGGATCCAGCCTTGAACTTCCCTGAGGTCGGGGTAGGAGTAGGGGTGGGGCCAGCAGGGGGCGCTTAGATTGCTGACCTCACTGGTCTATCTCAGACTGGCCAGCTGATCCATGTTGAAGCTTAAAGATACTAGCAAAAAAACCATCCTTTAAGATATGTGATATCTTCCAGAAAATTTTGAAAATAACTGTTCCTTGAACACAGTGATCACGAGCCATGTTTCCTAGAGCTGTCCCATGTGTACTGCAAGCATTAGCCTAAGTAACCTGCAGCAGGTCCCACAGTTATGACATTGTGGTTTCATAGTTCACAGCTCTTCCTGGGCTTCCCGGGGGAGTCTGGCCCCACTGGTATGCACTGGGTCCTTGTTAGCCTCATCAGCACTCATCTGGGACTCTGGTACTAAGGGCCTGGGGCCTCTGGAACTCCCTCAGCCTCTCACTCTAAGGTCCTAGATGGAAGAAAGTTTGGAATTGTAGAAAAATATTCCATAGCAGGATTTCAGGCATCACCAACCATCATTATAGGTAGAGGAGAAAAGAGGCAAGAACTTTGAACTGACATAAAAGGTCTGGCACAATGGCTCAGTAACTAAATGCTCGCCTTACACGCACCAGCGTCTCATATGGGTGCTGGTTTGTGTCCTTCCTACTCCACTCCCATTCTAGTTCCCTGCTTGTGGCCTGGGAAAGCAATAGAGGATGGTCCAAAGCCTTGTGACCCTGCACCTGTGCAGGAGACCCCATAAAAGCTCTTGGCTCCTGGCTTCAGATTGGCTTAGCTCCAACCATTGTGGCCATTTGGGGAGTGAACCAGTGGATTGAAGATCTTTCTTTCTGTCTCTTCTTCTTTCTGAATATCTGCCTTTCCAATAAAAAAAAAATAAATAGAATAAATCTTTAAAAACCTGGAATGATTAGAGCTCCTATTTTTGTTCTCATATTTAAAAAAAATATATATATACATATATTATTAATTACATTGCATTATGTGACACAGTTTCATAGGCTCTGGGAATCCCCCAACCCCTCCCCATACCCTCCCCCCATGGTGGATTCCTCCACCTTGTTGCTGTATTACATTTCAAATTCAGTCAAGATTCTTTCATTGCAAGCATGTACCATGCATAGAGTCCAGCATCTTATTGTCCAGGTAAATTTAACAATTTCTTGGGGAGATCATCTCTGGTTTAAAGGCAGAGCTGGCAGAATGTTATCCTGATCAATTAAAGGCCCCAACATAACATCAACAACAATTTACAGCATTATGGAAAAATTTAGATAGTATTGAGTAACCAATATGTTAAAAAAATGCAAGTTCTTAACCACATCTTGTGACTGCTTCATTGACATTTCAATTTTAGTTTATACACAGAACCGGCTTCTATCCACCTTAAAATGGCTATAGGATACTATTCAGCTGTCTCATGTGTATTTTCATTTTAGTATTTAGTAGTTTATAGTGTTGAAGCATAATTTTGCTGAACTTGGCAGATTTTAGGAGAGTCTAAACTGGCTTATAACTCTTACAAGGCATATGTCAACAATTGAGGTGCAGAGCAGTTTTAGGAGGGGTGTGCAGAGAAATCTTCAATATCCTAGTGAGGAGTAATTAATCTTTGTGTCCTACCTAGTAAGGTATTTGTGAGTCCATGTTGACCATTTCCTGTCTGGTTCTAAGCTTTCCTTGTTGTTCTCTGCCTATCCTAATTTGTGTGTGTGTGTGTGTGTGTGTGCGCGCACGCACGCGTGTGTGTGTGTGTGTGTGTTGAGGGTGGGGGGCTCTGGAGCGATCCTGATGGTCATTGCAGGAGAGGGTGGGGATCCAAAGTTGGAACTAAGTAAGGACCAGAGAAAGCTCCTCTCCCTAGTCCCTAAGGAAGTTTACTCTTCTGTTTCTGCGGAATGCTCAGGGTTCCTGGCTGTTGTTCTGATGACCTTGGATCCTGTGAGGAAGGATTTGGGCTCTTCCATCACGAGTGTGGTAGATCCAAAGGCAGGTGGATGACCTCAGAGTTCTTGGCCTCTGGAGACACTCCAGTTCCCCGTGGTCTCTTTGGCAGTTGGGATGTAGTCCTTGGTGCCCATGCTGATAGTCCTTGGTGAGGATCCAGGAGTCTCCAGGGTTGGGATACAAGCCTCCTCTTGTCCCCCTGCGCCACTCTGGGGTCCCCCACTAGAGCTCCTATTTTTGACCCGGATTAATATTTAGTCCACTGGTCTGGGATTCTTCCATTTCATAAATCCTATACAGTAGTACCTGCTCTTAAAAGCAGTTTTAATGCATTACAAAGGACAAATGTCACACATGTATGTACTTATTTATTCTATGACAACCCCTTTGCAGCACTTATCTAACTAATATAAAACTAAATCAGTGTCTCAACTAGCTGTCCTGCCCCTCATGTTGGTTCTTTCTGTGATTCTGTGATCAGATGTGCCTTTTGTGTGAAAGGACATGGTTTTCTTTTCTTGAATGATAGGCGTCCAGAGGCCATGTACTGTGTGTGATTAATTTGCATTTGATAGCACTTAACATGATGAAGCAAGCAGATCAGTGCTACCAAGGGGTGTTGGTGATTTCATCATCTTGCCAAGAGGGGTTGGTGACCTCAAACGTGGTGATTGAAATTGTAGGTCAGTGGCTAACCGAGTGGCGGACTGATGAGGAGCGAAGGAAAACAGCAAATTCTGTCTCAGGAAAAGCGACATTATTGACTATACTAGCCTAGAAAATCAATGAGAAAAAATAGTTAAAATTTATTTTGGTATGTCCTAATACACTTTTGATAGAAAATTTCTGTGAATCCAATTGTCGTTCTTTTCAAAATATCCAGAACACCGGGCCCTGTGCCTTAGCCTAGGATCCCATATGAATGTGCTGGGATCCCATGTGGGCACCGGTTCTAATCCCAATGGCCCTGTTTCCCATCCAGCTCCCTGCTTATAGCCTGGGAAAGCATTCGAAGACAGCCCAAAGCCTTGGGACCCTGCACCCACATGGGAGACCCAGAGGAAGTTCCAGGCTCCTGGTTTCAGATTGGCTCAGCTCTGGCCGTTGTGGTCACTTGGGGAGTGAATCATCAGATGAAAGATCTTCCTCTCTGTCTCTCCTCCTCTCTGTATATCTGCCTTTCCAATAAAATAAAAATACCCAGAACACCAAAAATACCTTGAAAGTTAATCAAATTGGCAAACAGAGCTTTTTACAGCAAATAATTTGAAGCTAAATGGTTTCTCTTTTGGTAAAACAATAAAAGTTTGCAAAACAATGGGGGAGAAACTAATATTTGAAGTCTTCAGAAGATGGATTAATGTCCTTTCTCCTCCCCTTGCTGATTTTAATGAAGTGCTATCAAGGAAACTGGCTGTATTAGATGGTCTGTTAAAGTGCTTGATGAACAATTTTATGAGCAATGAATAAAGCATCCAAGCATTCCAGATCATTCTTTAATATTCAATTTGTCCGCTTCTGAGATTTATTCCCCCCCCCTTTTTTTTTAAAAAAGTCAAAAAATGTGCTTTACATTTCATTAAGGCAGACAACATTGTTTATGTGGTTTTTATGCCAGGCGGGTATTCTAATAAGCTTCCTTCGGATGCGGGTGCTGTGAAAAACCATAGAAGAGGTTGTAAAAGTAGGATTGGAACATCCATGTGACAGTTAATTTTATGGAGTCATTTGTAGTCGTTTTGTGACACTGAGTTTTCTAATGTGGTTCCCGATCACCTCTGGTCTATTACTCCTTGGCAGAGGCTGTCTGAGCATGTCTCATTTCTCAACCAAGTCCCTGGCTCAGTGTCTCTGCATCACTTGTTCTTCAAGAGTCATGGACCTGAATTTTTAGTTAAATGCGAGCCATAAACATTTTCCTAAGGAAAGAGCCATATGTAACTTAAAGTCTGGGCAATCAGCTAAAAATTTCAATTGACCCAGAGACCTCAAGTTGTTAGGCATGTTCTTGGTCTCGCTTCAGCAGCCCATTCATTTCCCTTCCTTAAACTATGCGGAGAGGGCAGGGAAGGACATAGCAGAAACAGCACGTCGTTAAGAGTAGAACAGGTCTCCCCGGACGCTGCTTCTAGAAATTCGTGCTGATGGAGGCAAGAGTCTACATTTGCACCAAGCAGATCGTTAAGTTTATTTAGCAAGTTGCTTTTGCACACACACTACATGCTGGGCCTTGTGACACTCTGAACATGGCCAGTGACAAAGATGGGGTCCTGCACTTCCAGAGCTTGCATTTGCTAGTGCAGACCTGCTTGGAAGCAACCCTGCTGTTCTAGTCTTGTGTTTTTCACAAGGCCGGTAGCCTCTCCAGTCCTCAGCAAGTCATCTCACGGACCCCTATTGCTTTCCAAAAAAGAAAGCTGTTGAAAAAAATCGACAGGAAAAACACCTCACAGATGCCTGGCGTATGAACAACGAACTTTCTACAGATTTTCCATAAGCTTCTAGGAGTTGGGAGTATTTCTGTTAAGTTCCTAGAAGTGCAGGTATTTAGATCCAAGGGTTTGAATATCTAAATTTTTAATGTTGTGGTCTAAATTGTCTTCCAGAAAAAAAAAACAATGCCAATCTCCTGCATCAGGAAGCTTTCTGTCATTTATGAGTGATGTTTCTTGTTCAGTGAGTAATTTTGCAAGAAGTATTGATATCTCCTTCCATGGACCTCTGCATATGTTTTCATTTCATTTCTTCAGAGCTTTCCTATAGCATCTGTGCTGGAACACTGTCGCCCTCCGTTTCATTGGCAAGGCATCTGCTGTTAGAGATTCACCGTCCTTCTTATACCCTGCTCCCTAACCTTCACATCCCTGAAGTTTCTCTCCTGTCTCCAGCCCTGTTTCTTCTTGCTCCTAGCCTGCTTTGTGTCTGTTCTGTTATTCAGCGGCACAGCAGGTCCCCTTTGCTCATGTAACCTCATGTGCCTTGCTCTTCCCCCTTGTGACAAAGACCATTTCTATCTTCCCCCTTGCAGGTCAGAAAGGATGTAGCTCAGCATGGCTAAAATGCTGCATTGAGTAGAACATGGCTGGGAAGCAAGCAGACAGAAACTTACTCATTTTGCTGTGGGACTGAGCCCTTCACTTCTATGTTGAGGATCAGATTTTTGTTGCTTTGAATGCAACTTCTCATTGAGGCATCCCCCCAGTGACTCAGAGCCTCCCTTGGCTCTAAAAGTGACTATTATTGAATAAAACTCCATTCCAAAAAGCAGTCATTAGGACATCAGAGCTTAAACAGTTGCTTGAGATTTTGGGACACAAATCTTGTCCTATGCCAAATGTAGGCCAGGCTGTATGGTTTGGTATGAGAAGGGCCGGTGGCTTGATTCTCCATTCTCAGCTGTATGTCTTGTGCACTGACCTCTACACAAGCGTACATAGCCGTCCTGACAGTGGGATTCATCCCCGACTGCTCCTCTAAGGACTCTCGGGTGTGTGGCCCATACTATACTCAGGAATCATCCGAGGCCTCAGTTGCAACACTCTGTGGGATTCTTTGCTTCGGCCCACTCTGTGTCTTGCCTCTGGCTCTGCATTCTCTCCCGGGTCCCATGGTTGAAAATGGCCATCCTGAAGGACTTTGCTACAGTTTATCTTGTTCCAATTAAGAGGAAGAGTTTTTAATTTTGAAAGATTTATTTGAAAAAGTTATAGGAAGAGAAGGCGGAGGAGAGAGAGCTATCTTCCATCTACTGATTTCACTCCCCAAATGGCTGCAACAGCCAGGGTTGGTTCCAGGCAAAGCCAGGAACTTCTTCTGAGTGTCCCACTTAGGTGTCAAGTGACCAAAACACTTGGGCCATCTTCACTGCTTTTCCAAGCCATTAGCAGTGAGGCAGATCGGAAGCGGCGCAGCCTTGACATGCATCATGGTTCACATGAGAGGGTAGTGTTGAAAGTGGGGGCTTTACCTGCTGTGCTGCAGTGTTGGCCCTCAGAACAGCTTTTGCTGATGGCTTTTTATTCTGGATTCATCTATGCTGGCCCTTCAGAATAATAATAATAAAAAAAGTGTTGGCTTAAGGCTTCCTCTCATTAGCTTAAGCTAGCTGCGGTGAGACCGAAAGTGAATAATGATCACTGCAATGGCAGCACTTTGAAACCACAGCCACCTAACATGAAGAGTTGGTTTCTGACTTGCAAAGCAGTCCTCGGGCTGTGTTCAGTTTCAGTGATTTAGAAGCTCAGGCTCTTTGTGTGTTGCTGTTCTGCCATTTCAACCTGAGGTTGGAGAAGGGGAAAGAGAGGGTTGAGGTGGGCTCGTTTTGACTTACAAATGACCTCTTTCATTCCTGCTCATCTTCTAGCGGGAGGAACTGGTCATGCTGGTGTGCTTGTCATGACTGAAACTCCTGGGTAAATTCCAGGGATAAAGGGGTTTACTGAGCTCACAGTGTGTGAGGGCCAGGGTGGAGGGTCCGCATAATGACGGCCTGCTTGTTGGCAGTCAAGGTCATGGTGGTGCAGGGCCACATGTGAAGCCATGGAGTATGTGTGTGTGTGTGTGTGTGTGTGTGTGTGTGTGTGCATGTGTGTGTCTCTGCGACTTATAAATCTCCTAAAATCAATCTGTACACTTCAGACGGGAATTAAATGTCCACATGCGAACCCTTGGGAGACACACAAACAGCATCCAAACACTAGCACGTGGGTTACTGGAACAACAGTACAGGCATCCTGGAAGGGGAGCCCAGAGTGGTGTTGGTCCCTGCCCCCAGGCCCGCCTGCTGGTTGCCCTTCCCAACGTGCGGAGGACATAGCCTTACATTCTATTGAACAATCAGATATGCTCAGAGATTGTATTTGCTGAGGCTTGAGGGGGGATCAGATTTGCTTCCCCGATCTCTCTCGGCTGTCCATTTTGTCTTTCCTTTAATGTCACAGGTAGATTTGCAATAGGTGCCATCCACAATAGGTGTCACACCATCCCTCCCCATCCCGATCTTTTGCAGCTTTGGCCCCAAGGGTGACTAGGCAGACATGAAATTTTTAATAATGGCAGCTCCCTTCCTTCCTGTGGGGGCGGGAGGACAGCTGTGGGAGTTTTAGAGAGGCTCAGGTGACAGCGCCAGCGAGGCCTCCAGCCAGTCCAGCCTGGGCGCGCGGGCGTTTTCCTGCGGAGGTGTCCTCCCTCATGACGTCAGGAGCGGTGCGGTTGCCTCGGTAACGTCACCTGATCCGGATGCTCTGGGCGCAGGCGCGGGATTTTAGAGCTCTCTGCTGACTAGGAGCTAAAAATGAACCTTACTGTCCCCCACCCCCCCACGCCCATAAAGCAACTTAATCACCAGAAGAGACGATCCCGTTCGCCTGAGATCCGAAGGCGGACACGGCCCAGGGGAGGAGTGGCTGGTGTTGGCAGAAGCCACGAGGCTTGTGAGGCATCAGGAGCCCTTTTCTTTTTACACAAAAAGCTTGTCTCTAGGGAGAGGAAGTGGCTGGTTGCCCTTTCGCAGTGCTCTTTGCTTTCACCTGGTTTATGTGAAACATTTCTTAGAATTCAGTTCTGCAAGGTTCTGGAAATATTACAGCGGTGGGCACCCTTAGGTGCCAGTAAGGTAGAGAACAGGAAAAGCCCCGCGCAAAGCTCGGACATGCTCAGCTACTCACCTTCCCCAAATGTGATCCAGGAGTTTAGACACAGCCTTGAGGAGCGGCCATCTGTGTTTGCGTTGGCTGACCCCAGGCGCTCCCTCCTGGTTGTGTGATCTTGACCCAGTTGACCAACACCACCGAGCATCAGGATCCAGTGCTCTGCAGAGATTTAAGGAATGAACAATACAAATGTGCCAACCGGTTGGCACGTAATCAGAAGCTGAATGATAGATATTCAGAATAATTCTTAGTCTACGAATGACATTAGCACATGCTACGCCTTTGTACAAATTAAAAATAAAATAAGCATTTACAGGCAGATAAATTGAACAAAGGCTTCTCCTGCAGCAGCCTGGCCTTGCCTGGGCAGGCTTATCCAGGCTTACGGCTGGGTGAGGGGAACAGAACTGCTCCTTCAGCACACAGCACTGGCTGGTACTCCCTACTTCTCTCCTTTCTTAGTGACTTTCCTGGAAAGGTGCTGCAAGAATGAGGTTTAACAGAAATATCTTTAAAAAATTCAAATTAAACAGGAATAGATGGGATTAAAGTTCTTTTCAATAGTAAGAGATTTATTTATTAGAATGTCAGAGCTACAGTGGGAAAGGGAGGGAAAAAAAGGAGGGAGGGAAGGAGAGAGAGAGAGGGAGAGAGACATATCTTGGTTGCTGTTTATTTTTTCAGCTTTCTGCAAGGACCCAGGGCTGGATCAGACCAAAACCAAGACTGGAATTTCTTGCACATCTCCCCTGTGGGTGGGTGGGAGCTCCAAGCACTTTGGATGCTCTTCTGTTTCCTTTCCAGATCATTAGCAGGGAGCTGGGTTGGAAGTGGAGCTGCTGGGACTTGCGTCAACACCCATCAGGGATTCTGATGCTGCAGGTGGTGGCTTTGCCAGCTATCCCACAAGCCAGCTCCAGGAATTAAAGTTCTGATGAGCTTTAACCACAAGAAGTCAGGAGTCAATTTAGCAATGTTGATCTCCTTTCCCTAAGATGGTTCACTCACAATGACTGCCCTGTCTGCCAGCATCATTGGCAATTTGATTTTCTTTCTTCTTTCTTGTTATTATTTTATAGGTTGGTTTATTGTGAAGTGTGACCCCCTTGGCAAGAAGTATAGAATTTTGAGAATTAGCCAGGAAATCTGTTCAAGCCTGGCTCCTTGGGACTCTTTTCTTTCTTGCAGTGCAAGCACCTGAGCGTTGAAGTCATTGTTTCATATCTCTTGTAGCACAGCTGCCACACCCCAGAGTTTGACCTGCACTTGCAGGCATAGACACTGGCTGTCCAGTCTTATTGCTTGGTGGGCTTGTGGTGTAGTGGGGGAGGCAGAAATCAAGGGGTCATTTGACCTTGTATATTGAAGAATCTGGTAATCTTTGCTTGAATGCTAGAAATTTTATATGATAAGTTGTAAAGCTTTGTACGACTCTTTCTCCAGAGAGACTCTATATGTGATTGGCTAGCCTATTATTCTTGGGACATACCACCTTAATCTTATTTGGGAGGTAATTCAGAGATGTGTTTCTGCAGTCTCTTTGGCAGCACAGATACTAAAAATTGGAAAAATACAGAGAGGATTAGTATGGCCCCTGTGTAAAGATGACAGATATTTGCTCCTGTTTTCTGTGAACCTGCCCATCTCATTTGATTCTGTCTCTTGGGGATAGCTCTGTAAGGGTGTGTTTGTTGAACAATAGCTCTGTAAGGTATGTTTGTTGAATAGCCTCATGTCTAAAATCTGTGACTACGGTAGTTTTCATGGCCAAGGGATTTAAATGTGCTCACCCAAGGACCTTAAATGAGGGAGAGCCCTTGGATTTTCAGAGTGATCCTAATGTAGTTACAAAGGATCCTTAAAAGGCGACTGGCCTAATATTAAGCAGTTACGATACCCACATCCCACACTGGAAGATCAACCACTTTCAGCTTCTTGCTAATTGAGACTCTGGGAGGCAACTGTGAGGGGTGGGAGACCTTGTCTTCAGCCCACACCCAGTCCTGGTCATTGTAGATACCTGGGGATGGGGAATAAACCAACTTTCTCTCTCTTTCTACCTGTAGCCTCACACGCCTTTCCCTCTCAAGAGGTAGAAAGAGGCTGAAGAGGAATTCAAAGTGAATTCAAAGAGGAATTCAAAGCCTTGAGAAACACTCCCACCGCTCTTGTTAGCCTTGAAGACAGAGGATGAGGGCTACAGCCAAGGACTACCAGCAGCTTCTACAGACCAGAAACGGCAAGGAAACCGATTCTGGGAGTTTCAGGACACATGCAACATGGTGCTATTTCCTCTCAGTGAGATCCTTGTCAGATTTCTAACCTAATGTGGTGTTTTAGGTGTTAAATTTGTAGTAATTTGTTGCAATAGAAAACCAAAACTAGGTGTCCCAGCTGAAAGCCTTGTTTCCCAGGTTATTTCCATGGTGGGTCCAGTTGACTCCATGATGGTGTTAGACTTCTGGTCTTTACCTTTTATCTTAACTTCTTGACTCATGGTTTCTGCTTACCCCTTACAAATCAGCAACTCCTGGATAGCAAAAACTTTGAAGAATTCAAAATTCCAGCTCTGGACTTCTCTTCCTTTGGGGATCTGTTTCCTCAGCTTGGGCTGCTTGGGTATCTCCGAACACAAATTTATGTTTTGCCAATGTGACACTTAAGTTTCTTAGCATCTGCCTCATGCTGCTGGTTAATCAGCTGTTATACATGGCAATACATAAATGGGAGCCATTGGTTGCCATTGAGGTTAGGATGTTTAATGGCCTTGGGTGAGTCAGTCAAGGCTTCTTTGGGCCTCTTTCCCTTTATCTATAGAACAAGGGTTTTAGATAAGATGGTCTCCACATTGTCTTCCAGCTCTTGTCAATATATATATATATTTAAAGATTTAGTTACTTTTTTTAAATTGGGAAGTCAGATATACAGAGAGGAGGAGAGACAGGAAAATCTTCTGTCTGCCAATTTACTCCCAAGGTGGCTGTAATGGACAGAGCTGAGTTGATCTGAAGCCAGTAGCCAGGAGCCTCCTCCAGGTCTCTCATGTGGGTACAGGGTCCCAAGGCTTTGGGCCGTCTTTGACTGCTTTCCCAGACCACAAGCAGGGAGTTGGATGGGAAATGGGGCCTGCTGGGACATGAACTGGTACCCATATTGGATCCTGGTATGTGCAAGGCAAGGACTTTAGCCACTAGGCTACTGTGTTTTTTTTTTTTTTAAACATTAATTTACTCTTATTGAAAAGGCAGATCAGATTTACAGAGCGAGAAGGAAATAGATAAAAATTTTCTATCTGCTGGTTCACTCCTCAAATCACTGCAACTACCAGAGTTGGGGTGATCTGAAGCCAGGAGCTTCTACTGGGTCTCCCATATGGGTGCAAGTCCTTCGGCTTTGGGCCATTCTGTACTGTTTTTGTTGACGATAATCAGAGAGCTAAATGGAAAGTGGGAGGAACATGAACTGGTGCCCACGTCGGATCCTGGTGCTTGTAAGGTAAAGATTTAGCTGTTGAGCCATCACTCTGGGTTTGCTCTTGCTGTCTCAATTGTGGGGTCACTTTGTGTTCCAGAAAGCGCTGTGTTAAGAGGTAAGAGCCTAGACCAGAAGATGTTTCTAGTATCTTTATCATGTTGCTTAAATAAAACCTATTTATATTGGGGGAAAACTGAGAGATCTGAGTTGTGTGCTGTTGAAGATAAAATCATTCAGAGCAGGCAGAGAGCCAAGATTGCCACTGGGATCTAATGAAGTGACAAAGGCGAATGCTATGGGCTCGTGTCTTTCCCAAAATCACAATCTTAAGTCTCAACACTTTCCAGTCAGCAGAGTTTGGTTAATTAAACCATGATTAATCTAGCAAACTAATTGAATTCATAGAACTTAATGAACCAACGCTCTGATTGAGTTGGGATGCGATCTGACTTTGGTTCAAACTGTGAGTTTGACTTGACAATTAGTTTTCTTTGCAAGCAAGATGGCAGTTAAATGGATGACAGTTGTGTCCAGACTAAATCGGATAGAATTAGGTGGCATTTTATAGACTCTGCAGTTCTGTTTGTTTTCAGGAAAGGGAGTCAAGAAGAAAAGCAATAGAAGTTGTTGATTATGCAAGCATTAGGCTAAAGCAAGATCACCTCAGGGAACTCCAACTTTTGTTCATCTTCGCCTTCCTGGGCTCTAGTATAGTCCTGGCACGTCATTGAATGCATGCATGAATGATTTCCCACCTACTTGTGCAGCACACATTCAATAAATCACCCCATCTACACTGTGCTGTAGACAGTGTAAAAGTCAGAGAACAAACCACAGTGCCTGCTGTGGGAGAGCTCTTCATCTGAGCAGGACATCTGGCCTCCCCACAAGTCATTGCACACGATCTGCTGCAGTCACAGGTCAGTGACAAGAATGGGATGTGCGTTCAGGCCTTGGGAGGGAGAGAGAGCAAGGTCTGTGGGATTTAGGGAGGCTACACAGAAGAGGTTACAGTGAGCTAAGCCTTCAGCTAGGAATACACGTTTCCAGGAAAAGAAGGGGAAACCACATTCAACCAAGAAGGGTGGTATATGTGAAGGGGGCAGGGTGCAGAAGCAGCGAGCCTTTGATGAACAGTGAGCAGCTTGAATATATGGGAGGGAGATGAGAGGAGGACTGGATGGGTGGTTGGAATGTCCTTTGGAAGAATTCAAGGTTTAGAGAGCCTTGTCTTTTTCCCGCTAGACATAATAAGGCATTATGAAGGATTTTCAATAGGTGAGTGTCATAGTAGGATTCATGTTTTAGAGGAAATTCTTGTAGGTGGATAGCAGGTGGGTGGAGACTCATAGCAGGGACTCTGATTGGTAGTTGTTCCGGGTAGGCACAGTGAGAAAGCAGCAGGGGAGGGAGACCACGGAGGAGAAGAAGGACAAAGGAAAGCAGGGAGAAGTTAATTTCCGTGAGCATCCTTTGATATGTAAAATGAAATCATTTCTACAGATAGAATTATTTTGAGATTTTTTTTTAAAAAAATGAGGAATTGGATACGAAAATAAAATCTAAGGAAATGTTGCTTGGCATGTAAACAGGACTTAATCAATGTTAGGAGTGATCATGAGAGTGTGGCGGAGGAGGCCAGTGCAGGGATGGAGAGGAGGGGATGAAAATTAGAAGCACTTAGGTCAGAGTTTGCTGAGTCATGCTGCTTCCCCCAGAGCTGGAAACAGTTTTATGCTGACATTTGCTACTGCAGTCTGTGCTGCTGACCTCATTAAACCTCAAAGGAGGCCCAGTGTACTTGACCTTGGGTTATCCTAGGATTTTCAGGAAGAGCTAGCCTTGCAGAGGTAACTGCCAGCAAGGGAGGCCCTGAGCCTCCCCGGGTGATTGCAGTCAAAACCGAGCATCTGCCTGCGTCCCCGTTTCTGGCAGGAGCCCAGGTACCTCCTGCCTCCGCACTGTGCTGCATGGACCGTGTGGGCCCTCAGTGTGGAACAGTGATGTGATGTGAATCAGGAAGCAGGCTCAGGGATGCAGACAATCCTCTGCATTCCCAGTGGGTGCTGCCAGCAAGGAGAGATTTGAGGGGTGTCACGAAAGGCCCTAGTCCACTGTTTTTTCACTTGCTTTGAAAGTCTGTTAGAAATCTAATCCATTGTATTTTAAAAGCTCTTTGTGTCCCATTAAATGAAAATATCTTAGGGAAAGGTATTAAAGGTAACGCTCAAAACAGAAATAGTAAGACACAACAGATGTTGTTTAGAGAACTGTTTAGTGTCGAGTACTGGGATGGGCCCTTTTACTTGTTATTTAACTGTTTACTTGTTAGTCAACTGTTTCTACAGTTGTATTTAAGTGAATATTTTTATGCATCCAGAAATGGGGACTATGAGATGTTGGGAAATTCGATTAAACACATACGTCATGCATTTTTGAGAGTATAGGGAAAGTGAAAGAGAGGCCAAAAGTGAGATTGGGGTGTGGGTTGTTGGGTAGGTGCTTGCGGAAATGAGAGAAGGGGAGGGCTGAAAGAGTGAAAAAGAAGCTGAAATCTGGCCAGGACTGGCCTTACTTGCATCTGGATTCATGTATCTGTTCCCCAATCCCCATGGCGTAGTGTCAATCCAAGTTTGGAGGTGCAGGAACATCACATGGCCATAAGGAAAGTTGGATTAGTATTAAGGAAGCAAATAGAGATTTAGTTTTAACCAAGTGTGTCCAGCCATACTCAGATCAGGTTCCCAAGGGCCAAGACAGGAGACTGAATTTTATGTATTGCCCATGCAAGGCACAGGGTGTGACAGGTGCTCCACAGATGGTCTCTGAGGGAAGTGGCCTTAGAGTTCCCACCAGAATGTGGCCTTGCTCACTTTAGAGCCCTGCAAACTTTGATGTCAGCTCTGTTTCCAGTGACAAAGGAATTACTGGCCTGTTGCTTAAGTATTCAAGGGAGACTATGTGAGGATCAAATGTAATTGACTTTTGTTATGTATGAATGATTGCTTACACAATTCAACTGGCCATTTAACATCTTAATCCCCAATTCTAAGCTTCTAATCAGGAGGCAGGTGGACAAGATGTAGAAAGAATAGGCACCTGGCCCATTTTTCAGGGTTATGATAGGGCTCAGAACAGTGTGATGTCTCCAAGTGGCAAATCATCCAAGCAGTTCATGAAAGACTGTGAAATTAACATGCGTAGATCCAAAATGGCACCAGAGAAGGTGCTAGAAGTTGGGAGGCTATGATTTTGCCTGCAGCTGTGTGACCTTGGACATGGTGTTACCTTTAGGACCTCGATTTGCTCAACTGTGAAATTGAGCTACTGGACAAGTTGCTTAGTTTTCAAGTCATGTTGGGAAGACCTGAAAAGTTCTAAGTTCTCTGGGACATGTCTTCTTTGACCTGTTTAAAATAATGTGTTGTATCTAAGGTATTGATTTAGTCTATTTTCTGTTATTGTAGACAAACACCGCAGGTTGAGTAATTTAAAAGGGTTTATTATGCCCATGGGTGGAAAGTCCAAGATGGGGATTCTGTTGAAGACTTTGTGCTACTTTGTAACATGGTGGAGGTTGGAACAGTGAAGAAGGAGTGTGTGAGAGAAAAGGAGCAAATTACTGCCCTAGCCAGCTCCTTCTCATGAGAGAGGTGTGAATCCACTCATGAGGGCTCTACCTGCCATGATTCAAAAACCTTCAACGAGGCCCATCTGCAGCAATGAGAACTTCCTGGACTTCTGAGGACAAAGTGGCCTGGTGGGCATTTGATGAATTGGTTCATGCAGATCTTGGGATAACCACACTCGTAGTGGAGTGCCCAGGTTCTGTTCCTGATTCTAGCTTCCTTGGAGACTCAAGCTGTTGGATTGTTGCCAATCACGTGAGAGATACAGAATGAATTCCTGGTGAAGGCTTGGATCTGGTCCAGTCCAGGTTGTAGAGTGAGCCAGCAGGTTGGAAAGCTTTGTCTTTCCCCATCTCTGCTTTTCCAAGTAAATGTAACAAAAGCTTTTAACATAGGAACTTTTGGGGACCATACTCTAACCACAGCAGGTGTGGATTGGCAAAGGAACACAGGTGCCTACAAGATGAAGGGTCCTATTCAGTGTGAATATTTCATGACTCTGCATTTTTAGAACTTTATAAAGAAATTATCCCTAATTGGAGCTACAGATATGCAGCTAGAGAGGACCTGTGGAAAGAGATGGCAAAGTTGAGGATAGATGGATGTCCTACGTAGACCCAAAACATGGATATTTTAATCTTAAACTTTTACTCATCCGTACCACTAATTCTGGCATCACTATTCTCCTTGCAAGATTCCCCGTGAAAGTCTGGATGCTGATACTAAAAATGCTTTCTCCTTTTTGTCCTTTCCTGTGAAGAGGTTTTTGCCTTTGGTTCGGTTAGAGGAGAAATGGTGGCATTTTAGACAAGAGCCAGCCGGCTTCACTCTGTTAATCAGCCGATCCCGAGAGTGAGGTCAAGTTTAAGTAAATGGGTGAAGATATCATGAAAAATGTGTGTTTCATGTAGATATGAATAGTGTCCCACAGGTGAGAAAGAAAGAAAGAAACCTGTGCAGGCTCAAGGAGCGGTTCCAAAGAGCCACATAAGGAGAAACTTGTCATTTTTGATGAGCATCAGTTTTTGGAAAGCCATGATATATATATCAAACACACACATATACAATTTAGCTTTTGATTGTTACATTATACACAACTAACAGACTTCATACATTTCAGAGGTGCAACTCTAAGGATACAATGATGCTTCCTCCTCACCCACTTCTTTCATTTCTTTTCCTTTTTTCCTTTTAATTTTCTGTGATTACACACTTTCAGTTTACTTTATTTTTTTTTAAGATTTATTTTTATTATTTTTTTATTGGAAAGGCGGATATACAGAGAGGAGAGACAGAGAGGAAGATCTTCCGTCCCATGATTCACTCCCTAAGTGAGCGCAACGGCCGATGCTATGCCAATCCGAAGCCAGAATCCAGGAACTTCTTCTGGATCTCCCACACAGGTGCAAGGTCCCAAAGCCTTGGGCCATCCTCTACTGCTTTCCCGGGCCACAGGCAGGGAGCTGGAAGGGAAGCGGGGCTGCCGGGATAGAACTCGCGCCCATATGGGATCCCGGGCGTGCAAGGCGAGGACCTTAACCACTGCGCCACCGCGCTGGGCCCCAGTTTACTTTGTAATCATAGAGCTCTCTTAGTAAAAGTTAGCTAGAGCACTGTTTCACAGGGGGTTAGACAATGGTCACAAAAAACAATCAATTCAGGTGTAAGTTTCATTGGATATACTTTTTTTTTCTGGGTTACAGCTAAAGTTTGCAGTATAATTAGGGAAAACATTATATTTGTCCTTTTGGGTTTGGTTATTCTCAGTAAACATAAAGTTCTCCAGTTGCATCCATTTTGTTGCAAAATACAGGATTTCTTTTTTTTAAAACCATGATAGGGCCCGGCACAGTGGCCTAGCAGCTAAAGTCCTTGCCTTAAATTGCCAGGATCCCATATGGGCACCAGTTCTGACCTTGGCAGTTCCACTTCCCATCCAGCTCCCTGCTTGTGGCCGGGGAAAGCAGTCGAGGATGGCCCAAGGCCTTGGGATCCTGCACCCATTTGGGAGACCTGGAAGAAGTTCCTGGATTCTGGCCTTGGATTGGCTTGGTCCCAGCCATTGTGGTCACTTGGGGAATGAATCATCGGATGGAAGATCTTCCTCTCTGTCTCTCTTACTCTCTGTATATTTGACTTTGTGATAAAAATAAAACAAATCTTAAAAAAAAAACCCATGATATATTATGAGTTTGGATTAAAATATATCCTTCTCAGCTCTGGCACTGTGGCCCAGTGGGTTAAGTTGACACTTGCAACATTGGTTTGAGTCTCAGCTACTCTGTTTCCCGTTAGTGTCCTGCTCATGGGCTTGAGAAGGTACTGGAAGATTGTTCATGTGCTCCCAGCCCTGCAACCCACATGGGAGACCAGGATGGAGTTCTAGGTTCCTGACTTCAGCTGGTCTAGCAGTGGGCATTGAGGACCTTCGGTGACTGAATCAGTGGATGGAAGAACTCTCCTTTTCTGTTCCTCCGGCTTTCAAATAAATACGTAAATCTTATTAAAAAAAGTGTGTCATTTTGTTTCCTCTGATTAATTGTTTTCACTTAGTCTACAGGATGACTTATGAAGTCGTTTCTCAGAATTATGTACATGAAGCTACAACTTAAAAAAATTAAAAATTCTAGTTATGTAATTTACAGTTAACAAAAGTATTAGCAAAATAATTAATATAATGAAAAATTGTCGTTGGAGCTGAAAGGGGATGGGTAGATAGTGTATGGTAGTAACAAAGGGAATCGGGGTGAGGAACAGGTGAATGTAAAATTAATTACACGTACTTGGCACCGATTTCTTTCCTTTTTTTAAAAAAATACTTATTTATTTTTATTGCAAAGTCAGACATACAGAAAGGAGGAGAGACAGAGGAAGATCCTCAGTCTGTTGATTCACTCCCTAAGTGACCTCAATGGCCAGTGCTATGCCGATCCGAAGCCAGGAGCCTGGAGCCTCTTCCAGGTCTGCCACCTGGGTGCAGGGTCCCAAAGCTTTGGGCCGTCTTTGACTGCTTTCTCAGGCCACAAGCAAACAGCTGGATGGGAAGCAGGGCTGCTGGGATTAGAACCAGTGCCCATATGGGATCCCGGTGTGTTCCATGCGAGGACTTTAGGGGCTAGGCCACCGTGCCAGGTTTTGGCACCATTTTCTAAATGTAGCTGTGCTGTTGGAACACTCTCTCAGATACTCCAGTTGTCTTCTGAAATTTCAGGTTCCTCTCTAGCCATTTCAGTTTCCACGGAAGGTGTCTACGATCCCCGGGGCCGGCTCTCCTGTGATTAGCTGAGCGAGTCAATCATCCTGTGGCTTCGCAGGGATGGCCCTGAGGAATGGCGGGGTTCAGAGCCAAAGTGGAGTGCAGGTCTGAGCTTGGGGCCATTCTCCCTGTGAGCGTTGGGGCTTTTCTCCAGAGTGCCTGGGCTGGAGCACTTGCTGTAGCAGCCCAGGGTACAAGTCTCAACACTGGTGAGTTACATGATCAGACAAACCGTTGCCTTTTGTTTCTCGATTGCTACATCTGAAGTATGCACATGTCTGCCCTGCTTTATCAGACGTGGTTAGTTTGAGTTCAAGCAATGTAATGTATCTGAAACGGCTGGGAAAATGGGAGCAGAGTACAGATGCAAAACACTTCAGGCTTAAGCAGGCAGCTGGGTTGTTGGAAGGAGAAAAGTGGGGCTGGAAATGTCAACGACAGGGCGATCTTGACAATGAAGGGCTGTGGTGCACAGAGAGGCCCTGCAGGGTAGTGGCATGGAGCTCACACCTGGTCCTACTGTGTCCTTAACCTCGGAGTCTCGGTTCTGTCCTTCATGACTCTGAATTTTAGCAAAACACACACGGGTTGAACTGATGGATGAGGGTCTTGGACCCTTTTCCAAAATTGCACGTCTTTAAAAGTGCATGTAGAGCAGAGCAAAGACAAACTGCGACAATATGAATCTCAGTGACGGCCAGAAGTCTCCTCACAAAGTGCTCCTGATCTGTTTGAGGGCGGTAGGCCATATTGGTGGAATTTTGGGGGTGATTTTAAAGGGCATCCTGGCTCATTCATTCACTGAGGACTTAATATGTGTAGGATAATGTATCCCTAAGCTGGGAGATGCAATGGTGAGGAGGACAAATAAGATTCCTTCTTTGTCTAGAGGAGAAGACATGGAACATTACGTAACTGTGTGTAATGTGTAATGACAAGGGCTGAGAGGGAAGGCGGGAAAGGGGCGGATGGAGGTTGGAGGCAGTAGCTCTTCTGCCCTGCAGGCACAGCTCCCAGGGCATTGGCCCCGATTCTTCTCTGTGCTGTGTGGCTCCTCTGCCAGGCCTCCATTTCTAGTTTGAAGGAGGAGTGAGGGAATGACCACTGTTCCATCCCATCTCTAATGGGAGATGGTGAGACCTGGCAGTTATCATCTCAGGGAGAGGGGATGGTCTCCTGCCTGGACCCCTGTGCTGGTCCAGAGCTGTGTGTGTGTGTGTGTGTGTGTGTGTGTGTGTGTGTGTGTGTGTGTGTGTGTGTGTATTTTTGGCATGGGGACTGTGACAGGAGGGCGAGGTGGGAGGCTACAGACACGTTAGGTTTAGCTGGGTGCTTGAAATGCAGACTTCTTTTGGCAGGACTCTCTGTGACGCCGTATATTATCTTCACAGCTCCCGGTTTCATGGGACATTTGTGCAGATGAAATTGATCAGCAGCAGGAAGAAAATAGCCGTTGCCTAGGCAACCAGCAGATGACTCATCTCAGCTTTGAAGCATTCAGAGCCATGAGACTGCAGTAATTTTCCAACTGCCTAGCCCACCCTCCCCTTTCTCTCCTCGATTCCTTGTCCCCATCCCTCTTTTCTTTCTGTGCACTTTGCTCTGCACATCTGCCCAAGCTCTCTGGGGGTGAGTCCCAGGCTCCATCCCCTGACTGTATCTCGGACTTGATCTGCTCCTGTGCTAGAAGCCGGGAAGTGGCGTGGCTGCACTAATCTTGATGCCATAGAGGTCCCAAGATGCAGCTTGCCCTTGACTGGAAACCTTCAAGCGAGACCAGCACCTTTGCTTCTCGTCTAACCTGAGCTCCTGCTTTGGCCACAGAGATCTGTAATGTACTCCTTAGAGGGAGGGGCAGTGACGTTTGGGGTCTTCCCAAGCAAAATGATGTCAGTGACGTTTATAAGGGCCAAAATTCACTGCAGGTGGCATCTCTTTGTGGCTGGGTTTTCTCATCCTTTTGGGCTACCTTTTTCTGTTTCTCATCTGGGGCCTGACTTTTCCAGGCTTTTGTTACTTACCTGTTGTAACCTTCTCTCACATGTGAGGGGAAAGATGTTTAAGCCAGTCCTCTGCCAATGGCATTTTCATGGTATTCAATCGTTTTCAGAAATAAAGTATTTTAATACCAGAAGAAAGAGGTCTTTTTAAAAAAGATTTATTTTATTTTTTATTGGCAAGTCTGATATACAGAGAGGAAAAGAAACTGACAGGAAGATCTCCTGCCCGATGATTCATTCCCCAAGTGACTGCAACAGCCAGAGCTGCACTGAGTGGAAGCCAGGAGCCTGGAACTTCTTCTGGGGATCCCACATGGGTTCAGTGTCCTAAGGCTTTGGGCTGTCCTCCACTGCTTTCCCAGGCCACAGGCAGGGAGCTGGATGGTTAGTGGGACCTCCTGGATTAGAACTGGCACCCATATGGGATCTCAGTGTGTGCAAGGCAAGGACTTTAGTGGCTAGGTACTGTGTTGGGCCTAGGAAGAAGTCTCAAGGTAGTCTATCAGACACAGCTTGAGGCAGTGTGTCTTGGGTGTTGGTCTGCCCTGGAACAGGTGATTCGTGCACCTGTGCTGCTTCTGACTCTTAACAAAATTCCTGCCAGGTGACAGTTGGTGCCTCCATCTTGTATCCCAAGCCCATACAATGCTCTCCTCTTACACAAGCACATAAACACCTGTACATCCCACGTTAAGCAACAATGGCAGCTGATGGGAGCATGTCAAGTTCCTAGTGACGAAGACTGGCCTACTCATTTCATTTCTTGAAAGTGGACCACGTATGTGCTGTGTGCAGTAGACAAGGGTCTTGGGTTCTCCAAGGAGAGTGCTCCTTGTGGTCGTAAGCATGTACTGTGGCTGTTCATACCTTGGGCACCTTCCTGGGCTGAGAAGCTGCAGGGCACACCTTCCCAGGCTTGGCAATACACAAGCACATGAAAATCCCGGGACACAGACGGCCTCCAGGAGTGCACAGCTGTCAACCACCCAATGTGGGTATTGCTCCTTTTTTTTTTTTTTTAAGATTTATTTATTTTTATTGCAAAGAGACATATACAGAAAGAAGGAGAGTCAGAGAGGAAGATCTTCCATCTGATGATTCACTGCCCAAGTGGCCGCATGGTCAGAGCTGTGCTGATCTGAAGCCAGGAGCCAGGAGCCTTCTCCAGGTCTCCCATGCGGGTGCAGGGTCCCAAAGCTTTGGGTCGTCTTCAACTGCTTTCCCAGGCCACAAGCAGGGACTTGGATGGGAAGTGGGGCTGCTGGGACATGAACTAGTGCTCATATGGGATCCAGGTGCATGCAAGGTGAGGACTTTAGCTGCTAGGCTACTGTGCTGGGATGGGCATTGCTCTTAAGGTGGCTGCCTGTCCTACATGTTAGCCTGTCTGATTTTTGAGCATGTTCTACATTCTCTTACTGACTCTTGCTGGACAATGCCTTTATTCAACACAGGTGAGTTCACCTGTGGCATGGTAGACCGTGGCAATGCAATGGTGAGCAGGACAGTCCTTGTCAGTGTTTGTGGTCTACGAGGTGGGCAGAATTAATCTTACAAGTTGAATGGGTAGTGGGCAGATCAGCAGGGAGCTATGAGACCCTAGGTCCTGGGTGTGGGAGGCCATGGCCAAGGAATCCCAGGGTGGCCTGCTGGGGTCCGTGCGGTGGGTGTGGAAGACAGGAAGGTGTGAGGAATATTGTTCTATTGCTGTCTGGGCCGCAAGGAATTTCCCGCTGCATGGCAGGGCCTGGTGGATGTCTCTACAACCACCTGAATGCAGCTCCACCTGCCTTTGCATGGATCCCGGACAACCCCGCTGAGATTTCTGTAATCTATTTAGGCATTGTCTGCCTCTGTGGAGTTGGTGTTTACTGCCAATGTGAGCTAGGTAGTTGATGGGTGCTGATATCGTTTTAGCAAAAGAGCCTTTTATTATTGCTGTCTGGGCTGCCCCCATTGACCATATGTTAATCAAAGGTGTTAAGTCCCCACGTGCAGTGGGAATCTGTTCTTCCCTCTTTTCTTCATCTTTAACTCCCTCCTTCTGTGATGCATTTCCTCCTTAACTGATTCAAGATGAAGTTGTAGGATGAGGATTGTAGTAGGAATGTGTTATTGATTGATATGCAACATCTATTGAGAACTTCCTGACCACAGGGTCAGGATGGATAACACCCTGCTTTAAGGTGAAACAAATGGCAGAATTATCCTTGGGAACACCCAGTTGATCATGACATAAAAAAATCTGAGCCAGAGTTTGACTGCTTCTGTATAAAAGTGGACAGCTTTCTTGCATTGTCCATTATCATCCTGGAATTGTACTGGTCAGTTTCATTCCTCTTTGCACCTCGTCCATGCACCCTTCTCAAGTTCCGAACTCAGCTGGAGCTGGACTCTGGCGGTGGCCTCCTTGGGAAAACGGTGTGGAGGCTGAAGAATGGAACTCTCTGGGCCAGAAGTAGGGGCGAAGGGGAAGAGCATTGCAACAGAGGAAACAAAGCTTAGGGATTGCTGACCACAGCAGATTTGCAAAAGGAATGGAGGCCAATGTGGCTTGAGAACCCAGTGAGGGGGAGGGGTCACAGGGAATGGGGAGACTGAGTAGGGCTCCCAGGACATTGGAGTGGAAGCTTTGGCTGACCACCAGCGTAGCTCTGATGGGGGAGCAATGATGATTTCTTTTTTTCTCCCTCTCTATTCCTCCTTTCCAAAATTGTCCTCTTGCCTTTCCTCCATTTTGTTGGGGGCAGCAGAGGATAGAGTGATCTATAGCTAATTTAGTGTTTCTCAGAAGTCCCATCTGCTGGCAGGCAGATATTTCAGTTTCAAAGCTTAGTTGTGAAGTAAAAATAGAAAGTCTTTTTGAAGTCAATATGCTTAGATTCGGCTACCCTGACCTGCAATTCTTCAAAATGGCTTCTAAGAATGTCAGGTGGCATTTTGCCTTCTTGGTACTTGGCAGTAGCAGTGCCAGAAGCTGCACTTGGTGCCCTGCAATGAACTGGGCTGTCCCCTGCCTCTTTCAGCATCTACTTCAATATCTTCTTCTCCCAGGCCACCAGCTGCTCAGCTGATGCTGAAGGATGCAGCCAAGATCTCAGTGTGCCTGTCTTTTCCCTGTGTCCTCTCCCAACCCCCCAAATGGTGGCAGGGACTGGCACCTGCCCCGGGCTGGTCTGACTCAGCCTCTGGTTCTATTGTGTGTCTGTTGTGTCCCCCAAACAACCTTTCCCTGAGTGTCCACCAAAAGCTTGTTAGACATGCGTTTCTGATTCCTTCCCTTACCTATCTCACCAGGCTGCTGGCTGTCAGCTTACTGCCTATGGGAACTGGAAGTTCTGGCTTCTACTGCAGAACGGCAAGGGGAAGCTTCTTGGTGTTAAAGGGAACCCCATAGCCTGGGCATTCAGCCTGGATTCTGCATCAAACCACAGGAGAAGAGGGAAAAAAAAATGAGAAAGGTTTCACTTGCATACCAGTAGTGCAAAATTACATTTTGAAAGTTAAAAATATCTGAATATGAACTACTCCTTTCAGCCCCGTTTCGTTTTTCCTTAGAGCCTTAATCTTCTAATCTTCCCTGGAACAGATGGAATACCTTTGGCCATCTAGGGAGAACTTTACTTTTTTTTTTTTTTTGCAGGGGGGAGGCAAAAGAGAAGCGTGTGTGGGGACAGGCATATGCTTCAACATTGTATTCCTGCTACTACACTAATATAAGGATTTGTGTGCTTTTCCTAGAGACCCTTGGAAAGTAATTGAATTATTTTAAGCAAGGGAATGATAGATTCAGATTTGTGTTTCTGTAAAGATCAAGCAAGATGCTGTGGAGAACAGATTAGCTGGGGCAAGCTACGTGCAGGCAGGTCAAGCAGCAACTAGCGTGTGGCAGAAGAACAGACACCTTGGGAGACCTGGGAGATATTTAGGTGATTGGGGGACAGACAGTGGAGATGGGTCAGATGTCGGGATAAAGGCAAAATAACTTCCTGTGTGACCCAAGACTTTTGGAAGGCGTTTGTTGAGAAGGGGAATAGTAAGAGATCCAGTTTTATAGACTGCCAGGAGGTGATAATGCTGGTAAGTTAAAATAACTTGAATTACCTGGAAGCAGATGTAGGCTAACAGCTTGCAAATACTAACAATGTGACACCAAAGATAGAGGACTCAAAATACTCTAAGTAGGAACAACCGAATTGGATTTACACATTCAGAGAGATTAACAGCATGTATGGACAAAAGTAAGAATTTGTCTAAGTGGCAAAACCTCAGGCAAAATTAAAATGTTATCAAATGGGGCCCGGCGCGGTGGCGCAAATGGTTAAGGTCCTCACCTTGCACGCCCGGGATCCCATATGGGCGCCGGTTCTAATCCCGGCAGCCCCGCTTCCCTTCCAGCTCCCTGCCTGTGGCCTGGGAAGGCAGTTGAGGACGGCCCAAAGCTTTGGGACCCTGTACCCGCGTGGGAGACCCGGAAGAGGCTCCTGGCTTCGGATCAGCATAGCATCGACCGTTGTGCTCACTTGGAGAGTGAATCATCGGACGGAAGATCTTCCTCTCTGTCTCTCCTCTCTGTATATCTGCCTTTCCAATAAAAAATAATAAAAATAAATCTTTAAAAAAAATTATCAAATGAAAGACTGGAAAGAGGAAGATTTTAAAATGAATGGGAAATATGTAGGTAAACAAGAAATGAGTATTGATGACAAACCAATTCTCAACATCATCACATCTTTTGGAATGTAAGAACATATAGAGAATTAAACATAGATCGAAAGTATTGTATAAGTGAGGCTGGAGAAGAGAAACAAGATTAGAATTAAATTGTTCTATGTTCTTTACATTAATTAAATAACACATTAAGTATTAGCAGCTCTTGACAAATACGAAGGTGTGCTTTCATTTCTAGAGCAATTCTTGAAAGAATTAAAAGGAATATAACTTGGGCCTGGTGCGGTGGCCTACTGGCTAGAGTCCTTGCCTTGCACTCACTGGGATCTTATATGGGTGTCAGTTTGTGTCCTGGTGGCCCAGCTTCCCATCCACCTCCCTACATGTGGCCTGGGAGGGCAGTCGAGGACAGCCCAAGGCCTTGGGACCCTGTACTTACTTATTGGAGATGCAGAGGAAGCTCTGGGCTCCTGACTTCGATTTGGCTTAGCTCTGGCTGGGTGGCCACTTGGGGAGTGAATCATCAGACAGATCTTTCTCTCGGTCTCTCCTCCTCTCTGTGTATTTGACTTTGCAATAAAAACAGGTAGATCTTTTAAAAAAATGAATATAACTTATAAGTTATTTGAAAAAAAATGAATGCCTAAATTAAAGTGATTTCAATTTAGCATGAAAAAGGTTAAAAAGAACATAGATTAGACACAGATGAAATAAAAAAAAACTTATGTACTAATGTGCAGCATTGGGTTGTGTAGCTCTTGATATTATCAAGCTGTGTTAAGAAGAAGCTACATGTTCTTTAATAGATACAATCAACATATAAAATTTAAAAAGAGTGAAGCAAAAGCGATAGAAAAAGATGGACACTATAAAATATAACTATACTGAAAGCTAAAGTACCTATTACGATATCAGATAAAATAGATATTAGGACAAAATTTATTGGAAATAATTTTCTAGGTAATGACAAAAGGGCAATTCACCAGCAATATTAGACATTTGTAAACTTCTGCCCTAAATAGTATAATCTCAAGCTATGCAAAGTGAAAATTATCCAAACTTCGTGACTAAGAAGACAAAGTTAAAGCCATGGTGGGTGACCTTATTATATAGCTATCGTGAATTGGTGAAATAAGCACACAGAATCAGTAAGAATTCAAGAACTGGGCAATGCTGTCTTCAAGGTCAGTAATGGAATAATTTTTTACCAAAGCAGAATGGCATTGCTTTCAAGTGCACATGGAATCTTCTCAGAAATTCACTTTATACACAAAAGATAAGCTAACAGTGTTATCAAGGAACTATAATTCTACAGAATCTGACCACAATACAATTTTGTCTAAGTGAGTGAAAAACAAGTACACAAAAAGGTTCTATGTTTGCAAACTGAAAATACTTCATTATTTAGGAGACAAATAATTGGAATCTGTAAAGTGGAAAGTATGGTGAAAAATATGACACATGATTTTGCAATGTAGCTAAGGAACTTTCCAAGAATGATTAATATTCTCATACATAAAATAGAAAAATCGCTGTCCTCAGAGGAGTAAATACTAATAGTAATAATATATATTGGTAAACAGTATTCATTAAGCTAAAAGTCAATTTTTTGAAGGTGAACAAAATTGATACGTGTTTGCAAGACTGAATCAGAGACGAGAGAAATGGTGCAAATAATCAACATCAAGAATGACACTACTGTAGCTCCTACAGCTATCATGAGGAAAACGAAGGAATATTTTAGACACTTTGTGCCCATGAACAATAAAATTAAGTTGAAAATGGACAAATTTCTTGAAAAATATGAGTAGCCAGTGCAGGTGGGCAACTGTCAGTAGGAACCTCGTCTCATTCGGTCGTGCTGTTCAACTGTTAACTTGCAGTGTCTACTGCATCACCCAGCATAGCTGTTCCAACTCTAGCTATTGCATGCCTCTTCTGCACATCAAAAAGGAGGAAGGAATGAAGAGTATGATATTCTTCCTATGTAGGAATATTTCCTGGAAATTTGCTATGACATTTTTGCTTATTTCCCATTGCCCAGAATTTAGCTATATGGGTATTTATTTGAGCAAATTTGGCAAGTTGTTTCAAGACAGTTTTCTCTTTGCCACGGATGCGTGTATTTGCTATAGTTCCAGGAGCATCATGATTTGCTGTTGGCCTTGAGATAGGATGCGGTTACCTCACTCTAGGTCTCTTCTGCATGAGGGGATTGTGGCAGCAAGCAGCTAAAGGGTGGCTGCACGAGTAATGATACCTTAGATGTTGAAAGGAGAGATGATTTCCAAGTAGATATTTCTTATCAGGGGATTATTTTTTTTAAAGAATTTTGTTTGCTTTAATCTAGCCTGTATAATTTTTCTTCTTTTTGTTTGTTTGTTTGTTTGTCTGTTTGTTTTTCAACCTGTCATTGATACTGTCTCAACCCACGTGTTTTGAAAAATTGAACTTGCATTATTTCTAACGTATTGTCTACTCAATACTATGTCAAATAATTCCATAACATTGTATATTGTTGCTGATGTTTTGTTGGGGCTATTAACTGACCGGGACTTTACTCTGTTAGCTCTACCCTCAGACCAGAGAAGGTCGCCCCAAGAAGCCACTGAACTTATCTGGACAATAAGATGCTGGACTCTATGCTAGGTATATGCTTGCAATGAAGGAATTTCAACTGAACTTGAACTGTGGTTATGCAGCAAGGTGGAGGAATCCACCATGGAGGGAGGGTTGTGGGAGGGGTGGGGGAAATCCCAGCGCCTATAAAACTGTTTCACATAATACAATGTTATTAATAATAAAAAAAGAATTTATTTTATTGGAAAGGCAGCTTTACAGAGAGGAGAGACAGAAAGATCTGTCCACTGGTTCATCCCTCAGTGGCCAGAGTTGAGTCAATCGGTAGCCAGGAGCTTCTTCCAGATTTCCCATGTGGATGCAGGATCCTAAGGCTGTGGGCAGTCCTCTACTGCTTTTCCAGGCCACAAGCATGGAGCTGGATGGGAAGTGGATCATCCAGGACATGCACCAGTGAGTGCCCATATGGGATCCTGGCGCATGCAAGGCGAGGATTGAGTAATCAGGCCACTGCACCAGACTTTTATGAAGGAGTTGTTTCTTTGTTAATTCAGCAAATAATTATTCAGTCTCTATGAATGTTTCAGGAACTGTTCTAGATGATTAAAAAAATAGTAGCAGACAAAGCAGAACAATTTTAACTTTCCTAAAGTTTTGGAGGAAAACAAAGCAGAGGAGGAGACACGGAGTGCTGGAGGTAGGAAGTGATGTACACCCTTCAACGAAGTGGTCAGGAAGACCTGACTGAAAAATCGGAATTTGGGCAAAGATTTTCAGGTGATGAGAAGGAGGATATTACAGGATAAGTAAGAATGGGGCTGAGAAAGAAGGACATCAGCAAAGTGAATGTAACTGGATTTCGGAGAAAAAAAATCAAGATTAAGAGTTTGGAATTCATTGTGGCAGAATTCTAGACTAGTCTTGGTTCAGGGGAAGAATAAAATTATGACTAATAATATGTTTTTACTTAGCAGTAATTTATTTTTGTAAAAAAAAATTGAAAGGCAGAGGAAGAGAGAGAGAGAGAGAGAGAGAGAGAGAATGCAGTGAGCTTAAATCTACTGGATAACTTCCTAAATGACATAGCAGTCAGTTCTGGATGGCAAGGCTGAAGGCAGAAGCTTAGAACCCTATCTGATCTCCCATGGGGGTGGCAAGGACCCATTAGTTTTGGCTATCTTCTGTTGCTTTCCCAGGTACATTATCAAAGAGTTAGATGAGAAGTAGACAGCTAACATTCAAATTAGTGCTCCGATATGGGATGCAGGTCTGTTCTAACAGTGTTTAACCTGAGTCATGATGCTGGTCCCATCATTTGTGATTTTTTTTTAAAGATTTATTTTTATTGGAAAGTCAGATACACAGAGATGAGGAGAGACAGAGAGGAAGATCTTCCATCCGATGATTCACTCCCCAAGTGAGCGCAACGGCCGATGCTGTGCCGATCCGGAGCCAGGATCCAGGAACTTCCTCCGGGTATCCCACATGGGTGCAGGGTCCCAAACTTTGGGCTGTCCTCAACTGCTTTCCCAGGCCAACTGGATGGGAAGTAGAGCTGCCGGGATTAGAACTGGCACCCATATGGATCCCAGGGCGTTCAAGGCGAGGACTTTAGCCACTAGGCCACGCTGCCGGGCCCGCCATCATTTGTGATTTTATAGTCATTTATGTATCAAGGAACAATGCATATCTCACAGAGATCTCTATCTCCACTAATTTTCACTAACTGAAGAATTATTTTCATTAATCTTTCCCTTTTTAAGCTCATCAATGTGCGTGCCCCTCTCTCTCTTTTTCTCCAACTTATGAAAACATTGATTGAGCCCAGAGATGAGTCACACAGTGGAACGACACCTCCTTGGTCTCAAGCTGGAAGCTGAAGGCGACAGAAACTGAAGGTGACAGGGTGTTGATTTCCACAGGAAACCTGTGAAGACTGGTTCTGGGGCATTCACCTGCAAGAGAGACTTGGTAACTGCCAAGGGGATAGTGGGAAATAGAGGATTAGAATAGTTAAAAGTTTAGGTCTTCCAAATGCAGAGGGCGGTGGTAAGAGCAGCTTGAATGAACCTCCTTTCCATCTGGGCAGCAGGGGTTTTGGAATGTCAGCAAACTGTAGCACAACAAGGAAAAGAGGTCCACATAAAAAAAAAAAGCATGACACACCTTATCAGGTTGTATTTTCACCCATTAACTCCAAGAGGAAAGCTTTACTAAGGTCAAACCTTTACAACGAATTCTTACCTCCCCCCAGCAAAAAAACAAAACAAAAACAAAAACAAAAACAAAACACCAAAAAACCCAAAAAAACAAAACGAACAAAAAAATCCCATCTCTGCAAAATGTGTACTTTTGTTCCTGCAGATGTGGGGTGGGTTTAGAGCTCAGAATCTTTTGGGGAAGTGCTAACGTTGCAAGACCAGAGGTTTGGATGAGCCAGCACTTTGCCCCTCACATCCTCTGTTCTGCTGCTTCCGCTAGAACTGCCAGTGTCTTTTTAAAATTATTATTATTATTAATTACATTGCATTATGTGACTCAGTTTCATAGGCTCTGGGATTCCCCCCATCCCTTCCCAAACCCTCCCCCCATGGTGGATCCCTCCACCTTGTTGCAGTATTGTAGTTCAAATTCAGTTGAGATTCTTTCATTGCAAGCATATACCATATAGAGTCCAGCATCTTATTATCCAGATAAATTCAACGGTTTCTTGGGGAGACCATCTCTGGTCTGAAGATGGAGCTGGTAGAATATCATCCTGATCAATTAAAGGCCCCAACATAACATCAACAACAATTTACAATGTTATGGAATCAACTGACATGGTATTGAGTAACCAATATGTTAAAAAATGCAAGCTACCAAGCAGGTGGGTTTCCATGGGTCATATATCTGCCATCCTTCAGGTTGGGACTGCTTTAGCTCCTGACTGGCACTAGCTCTTATTCCAGCCATCTACAGCTCAGTTTTATTTTTGTGTTTTTAAGTCCTTTACCAGGATGGTATTGAATTTCATTCTTAACTCTATCATAGACTCCCTAGATGCTTGTGTTTCTATTCTTTTAGATGCTTCCAGATGCTTGCAATTCTCTTTGTCGTGTATTATGACAGTTCGTTGTGTCCTTTTGACAGGGAATCCCGTTATACATCAGGGCACTGGGTATGTTGTCTGCATCCTCTAAGTACAGAAAATGAAGTGCCAGGGGCTCCTTAGTGGGTAGTTGCCTTAGTTCCCAGGGCTGGACTAGAGGAGGAGTATGGCTGCCTTGAATAGATACTCTTTCGGGTCATGGGATACAGAGATACAGGGTACTGTCATGGGAGGACCTGGGATGGTGACGTGGTGCTGTCCCAGTGACTTTTGCTGGGTGTTTTGTGAATGGACCTCAGACTGCAGGTGCTGGTACCATGGTCAAGTAGATGAGGGTCTAGTAGTTGGAAGTTTGCAAGGTGCATGCTCTTGACTACCGTATAGCCTTCAAGGATTGTCTGAGAAGGCTGCAGGTTCTAACTGTGATGTATGTGGCCCTGACCTCAAAGGAAGGAAGTGGCAGAAGGGAAAAGTGTTCCAGGTAAGCTACAAAATCTTATCTGATCCTGAGCAATGTGGTTAGGGCTTATATACCCCATCCTCTCCTCTCCATTCTGTTCAGTTTCCTCCTGGGAGACTAAGTGGCAATGCCAATATTTTAGGTATACTCATATGCTGTACCTCTTTATACTTTCCCCAAAGGAGAGTTTCATAACTTTCTCTTTGGGAGTGACGTGAGATAGAAAGAAAGTAAGCCAAATATAAGTGAATTTTGAGAAGCTTATGTAAAATGCACAGTATCTTAAATTATTTTTCTTGGAGATGTATACAACTTGGAGATATATATGTATATCTCCAAGAAAAATAATCTATATAAAATATATATATGACTAAGAGAATCATCACACCCATCCACTGGTTCACTACTATAATATGTGCAATGGCTGGGACTGCGCCGGGCTGAAACTGGGAGCCAAAAACTTAATCCAGGTCTCCTGTGGAGGTGGCAGGAACCCAACCAGCTGAACCATTGACTTGCTGCCTCCCAGGGAGTGTATCAGCAGGAAGGTGGTGTCAGCTGTAGCGCGAACTCAAATCCGTGTATTCCAACCTGGGAAATGATATCTGTGTATTCCAACCTAGGAAGTGGGTATCTTAGCTGGCTTTACGAGCGCCAAGCCAAATTTCTTCTCTAGGACATTATCTTTTAATTTCCTTTTTCCGTGGAATTTTTGAAGCCCGTGTGCACAAACTACTCTTAACAAGCCTGTAAAACATTGACACAAACACCTGCTGAGGACTGGATAAAGGGTGTCTGGGTAGAGCTGTTAAAATGATCTGTTTGCGTAAAGGGTCTGTTTTGTCTTAGCCATCTAGAACAACCCTGCTCGGTCCTTGGTTCCTTATCCACTCCATCTCTGAATGTATTCATAACCAGTCAAGTTCCACAAATGAGAATCTCCAGCCTTTGAGGAATTTGCTCAGGTATACCGGAAGCCTGCTCTTCTGGGCCAAGCTGATGGGCGTTTACGGCGTAGCGATATGGGGAAATTTACTTTCCTGGGTACACACATTCTGATTAGAATTTGATCATTTGTGGGGCATTTCCCAAGACTCATTCTAAGTCATTGAGCTGTGTTCTGACCTTAATAAGTCTCACAGAAACCCTTTTCCAGAACTGGTTTGCAGCATTGACATTCTCTTGTATCTGGTGAGTTACCTACACAGCTTTGGCAGATCTCTAATCGGTGATGGCCTGGGATGGAATTGGCTGTACCAAGGACCACCAAATTTGAATTAGGAAACCTGAGTTTCTCAGTTGCTGTGTGATCCTGACCAATATGCTTCCTTCTCCGGTGTTTAAATTTCCTTAGCTGTATAATGAAAGCCCAAAGAGACACAACCTCCAATTTTCACCTGAGAATGTCTTTCACTAAAACAGTTTATAATGTTCTATGTGTGAAATGACACATAGGTATGGGAGAGGCAGTGGTGTGCAAACCAAATGTTCCTAGGTTTAACTAAAAAAAAATTTAAAAAGATTTATTTTACTTTATTTTATTTCATTTCATTTTATTGAAAAGTCAGATATGCAAAGAGCGGGAGATAGAGAAAGATCTTCTGTCTGCTGGTTCAGTCCTTACATGGCTGCAAAAGCCGGAGCTGAACTGATCTGAAGCCAGGAGCCAGGAGCTTCTTCTGGGTCTCCCATGTAGGTGGAGGGTCCCAGGACATTGGGCTGTCCTCCACTGCCTTCCCAGGCCACAAGCAGGGAGCTGGATGGGAAGTGGAGCGGTAGGAACACAAACTGGAATCCGTATGGGATCCCAGAAGATGCAAGGCAAGGATTTAGCCAATAGGTTATCATACCAGGCTGTAAAATTTGCTTTTGATCTGCCTTCTCCAGCCCCTCACTTTCAGCTATCACATTTCTGAAGTTCTGAGTTGGCAATTGTTTGTTTACTTTTGGCCCCGACTTCTAGATTTTCTGTAGTACAGAGGCTTTATCTGTGTTACCTGTGATTCCTTAGCAGCGGGTGCAATGTCCCACTCAGCTACAGTGCTATGCATGTGGGGGATGGTGGAATTAGCTCAAGAAGCACAGTTCTAGTAGCTCTATGTGGCTGGCACCGTGGGAGGCCAAGTGACCAAGTGTGGCCTTCACAGGTTTGTCTTGAGCCACTTCCTCGTCGTGGGCCTTAGATGATTCACTTTGAGTCTCTGTTTTCTGCATTTAAGATGGACTTGGTGGTTCCCTCCCGGCAAGGATACTGCAAAAATTCAGTGTGATGATTTATACTGAGTGCCTCTCAGAACATTGGGTGCCTGATGGCTGCTCCTGTTAGCACTTTGTGGTATTGGTCTTGTGCCTACCATGCTACAGGCTAAACACAAAGATGGGAGACAGTTTGTTAATCCCTAGCAAAATATTTAGGGATATTTTGGTATGCATTTGTAGGAAGTATATCAATTTTTAGCACCATTGGACCCCTGGCCTCAGTACTTAGTAGACTGGATTGTCGGTCTTGTCAGCTGTGTCTTGTGGTGACATTAGGCAATTTCCTGAAAGACTTTTTTGTGTCTGTGTAGAGAGGCGCATGTAGGTTGGCTGCAGTCTAGGAGTGGAGGGGTCTGTAGCAATACACCTGGCCTAGGAAGGGCACCAGAGACAATATTGCCTTAGTGGTTTTGAACTTGATTCTGTGAATGAACTCCTGACGAGCAAGTGATGCACCTTACTCTGTGGGCCCCTCTTACACCTTTTAGAGAAAAAAGGCACCATTACATTTTCTTCGATTCCTCTGGGTGCTGGGTGCTGGGTTCACCATTCAAGTACCCCTCTGTGCCAAGTGCAGCTGGGGTGGTGGGTACGGGAAACAGCGGAGGCACCCGATGCCTGCACACTGTATTTCTGTTTTTGTGTCACCACATAGTTGTGAGACCTTTGGGAAATCAGCTCATCGTCCTCGGCCTTTGCTTGCCTCACTTGTAAAATAAGGGTGTTGGAATTATGGGTCTCTGAAGAGATCATTGTAGCAGGTGGTTAGAAAGCTTAGAATGGAGAAAATTATTCATCTCTAGCAAAAAAAAAAAAAAAAAAGCATCCTACTGGTGTTGGAGAGAGACCAGTGGATTAATTGGGCATGGCTTTGAAGGACTGCACTAACGCCTATGTTTATATTAGCTGGACACTGTGGGCTTGCTCTATGATGTGGAGAGCATGTTTTCATGTTTCAGATGAGACAGCTGAGGCAGAGCTGGCCATCGACTGACCATGGACTATGACTTGCTGCTGTTTTCCTAATTTGCAGGGTGACTGCACCGCCAGTGTGTGGCAGCGGATGTGGCGGTAGCCAGGAATAATTACCAGCAAATGGATGAGGCCTATCCCGCTCTGCTTTGTGAAAATGAGGTGGCACCAGCAGAGGCCCAGACGCCTCCAGATGAATTTTGTTCTGTTTGGGGAAAATTGGACTGTGGATCAATTCCAGCATGTTTCTTCCTGGCATTTCTCACTGAAATTCCAAAACGAGCAACAAATTAAACAAAGAAAATTGTCTGTTTACCAAAATGCATCCTAAGGGGTCAACTTCTTGCTTTCACCAAGTCACTGGTTTGGCATGAGTTCTTCATCGCTCACCTTGTTCTCCCTCCTTTGTCCTTGTCTGAGGCATTTTTGCCTGTCTCTTCTTCCTTATTTCTTGCCTAGAATGAGAAGATAGCTTTCTTCCTATAGTGGAATAGTGGAAATGCCTACCACTCCACCTATATCCTATTTTTTTGGGGGGGGGTGGTTTAAAAGTAATACATGCTTCTACTAGATGATTTAGAAACTGTGTGATTGTTAAAAAAAAAAGAAGAAAATAATCACTCATAATCCCCCATCTGTTAGCATTTTGAGGTCTTTCTGATTTTCTTATTGGCATGCTTCTTAAAATAACAAAATCAGATACAGCTTAAAAAGCTTAGAAAAAGTCATACCAAGAGCATCTTTCATGCAACTGAATACATATGTATATATTTTAAATATTTATTTATTTTTATTGCAAAGTTAGATATACAGAGAGGAGGAGAGACAGAGAGGAAGATCTTCCATCCAGTGATTTAGGCTCCAAGCAGCTACAGTGGCTGGGACTGAGCCCATCCAAAGCCAGCAGCCTGCAACTCCTCCCATGTGCATGCAGGATCCCAAAGCTTTGGGCTGTCCTCTACTGCTTTCCAAGGCCACAAGCAAGGAGTGGCATGGGAAGCAGGGCCACTGGGATTAGAACCGGTGCCCTTTAGGATCCCAGCGCATGCAAGCTGAGGACTTCAGATGCTAGGCTACCACACCTGGCCCTCTACTGAATATTTTTTAAGAGCTTTGTTTTGGGAACTGTCCCGTTTTATCCCAGCATGGTTTGTAATTTACCGAATCCTCCTCCTTTTGTCTTTGTCACCGGAGCTCTTGGGTCTCGTCAATCTTGGGCCTTCAGGCATGCCTATGCCCTTCCATCACCACAGCCACATTCTCCAGCAGCACCTTCCCCCGTGTCCTCTTACATCTCGAGCCCGACAAGCCATCTCTACTCTTGATTCATTTTTAGTTTTCGTTTTGATGATGTTTACATAGTTGATCAGGGTGAGAAGGATCCAGGGTCAAGGAAAAGTGGGTGTGATCATTGTTCCCAAGTTTTCTATTTTTTCTTCCTGTTTCTGGGGCAAGGGAGGAGACAAGAGGAGAAGCCACAGCCAGCCTCCCAGGGATGGGAGACGGCCACCCAGTATCAACTGAGGGTCCCTGTGTGGCGCATACTCTGTGGGTTCTGCCCAGGTAGTTTGGATAGCTCTGAGAGGCTGTTGATCTCACTGATCCAAGGATGAGGAAACCCTTCCAATCTTCACTGGCTGACATAGTCAACCTTACACAATTTCCCAGATATTTCTTGTTATCATTTGGCTGGGGTAATTGTTCAATTTGTTCTGTTCCCTTGCCTCTGGTATGGTACCAGATGTCCTCTTCAGTCTCGAGTGGGCTGCCATATCCTCCATGTGCTTTAGGGCTTGTTGTCCACTATTATGTCTTTTCCACTGAAGAGGACCAGCTCTTGCAGGTGGGTCCAAGGACCTAGGCCAGGTACCCAGGCCCCACCAGAACCCCCAACCCTTGGGCTTGCAGACCTAACACCCAGCACACAGGTAGGGCCAAGGACCTGGGATAGGCAACCTGGACCCCACCGGATCACCCACCCCTGGGGCTCATGGACCTGACACTCATCTGACCCACTCTGGTCTGGCTCACTTCAGCTTGGCATCCACCAGCAGTTGCTGCAACCTGGCTTGGTCCAGCCTGCTCCCAGTTATGGCTCCTGCTGGTGGGTGATGCTCCTGCTGGTGGGTGAAGCCAGTTCCTTGTCCTGGCTCTCATGTGGACTGGCTGGTGCTGTGGTCCTATCTGGCCTGTCCTGCACCAGTATTGATTCTCAGATCTGCCAGTGGATGTTATGAACTGGCCCAGCCTGGCCCCGCCCCACACCTGTCCCACCTGTATACTGGTGGGTGGGTAAAGTCACCTGGCTTGGTTTGGGCTGCTCCTTGTCTTAGTTCTTGCACTCACCTGCAGGGCCTGCATCCTAACAAAGCAGTTCCCCAAGCTCCTCTGTCAGCTATCCTCCCAGTGGCAGATCTCATGCACATCAGTGAGTCCTTTGCACAGGCTGACTTAGTCCACCTCTTGTCCTGGCAGAAACAGTGTCCTTGCCCAGCCAGCCCACATCCATTCCGGTTCTTACTATTGGGAGTTACATCCCAGCCATACCTGGTTCAAGTCCAGACACACCTACTCCATGCCCAGACACAGCTCTCACGTGGTTCAGGGGGTGCTGAGACCTAGCCCAATCCATTTTACACCTACTCTGGCTCTCATGATTACCACTGGGTGCTGGAGTCTGGCCCGGTCTGGTGCTCCCCAGACCTAGTTCATACCCATGCTGAGGGAATCTGCAGCTATATCTAACCCAGACTGCTGCCCCTATTCTGGCTCTTGAGCTCACCAATAGAACCCTAAATAAGCCGGGGCATAATCCCTTAGCTCCCTGATCAGGCCTGTTCCCAGCCATAGATCTTGCATGTGGCAACAGAGATCGTAGTCCCACAGGGGTCAGCCCACATACCTCTTCCCTACCATTCCCGATTCTGCCCCCAGTGCTGATTCTCTCATGTACTGGTTGGTGTTATGGGCCAGCCTGACATTACACATCCTCTCTTCTGACTCTTTCTGGTGGGTACTGTGAGCTAATCCCACCAGGTAGGCCTGTTGCCCTAATTTTAGTGTGCGACAGTGAATGGTATTCAGTGGTGGTTGATGCTAACGACCCCAGCTCAGGTCTCCCACGTGTACTGGTGCCTCAGTCTGACCCTTAAAGGCCTTCCTGTTCCCTCCTTCAAACTGCTAGGTCTCAGCAACCTCCCTTACCTGCAAGAACCGTGGCCTTCTCTATGGAAGTCCCTCAGTAGTCATTTCTCACCTGGACATAAACCCTCAGGTTGCTGCTCGTTGCAACATGTACCATCCTCCCAGACCCTCTGTAAGCCCACACCCCAAGTCCCCAGAGTGCTTTGCTGGGCAGTCTGAGGGCTTTGACTAGTAATACTGGTGCCTGGGCCACCCGGGACCTCCCTTGGGGAGTTAAGATGCCTGACTGCCCGTACTCTTGCTGGTCTCAAAAGCACCCAGGCCAGGGAGGCTCAGGGTCTTGCCAGTCTACTTTTGATTTTTGTGTGCCATATCCATAGCCCTATTAGGTATTTTCTTATTTTTTGATGCCCTCCACTTCCCATATCACAGTGTTAAGAAATGGATGTTTCGGTGTCCCTCAAATTCATGTATTAAAGTCTTAACTGCTCCTCACGTATTTGGGGATTGGGTCATAGGAATTAATTAGTTCATTAAGTAGAATCCTCCTTGAGACAAGGGAGAATGTGGCTCTTCTTCCTCTTTGTTCCTGCCATGTGAGGATCTAATCAGAAGAATGACATCAGCATGTCAGAAGAGGGGGACCCTCCAAAACTAGACCATGCTGCCCTGCCCTCAGGCCTGCTCTCCCCAGAACTGGGAGAAAGAAAGGCCTGCTGTGTCGGTAATCCAGTTCAGGACATTCTGTTACAGCAGCCCAGAGTGGCTGAGACACACGGAACATTCACAGCAAAGCATGAAGCATATCACTGAATCTCACAATGCTTAGCTCTCAACCTAGCTTCCAGATTCCATTTATCCTTCACAGACACACGTGTGCAGGTTCACCAGGCATCCTGCTCATGAACTCCCTACTGGCTGGCTGTCATTTGCAGTGTGATAAAAATTCATTTAAACCACTGATGAAAGTGTCAAGGCTTAGCCCTATAGTCCCACAAGAGAGACTTGCAAGATGACAACCAGCCATTTAGTACCCTCTAAACACAGCTTAGTTAGATGTTTGTTTAGGCAGGGAATTGCTGTTTGTCACAACCCAAGCTTCTGCATTCTGCTTCTTGGGGTGTTGCTCCTGGTCCAGTTGATATATTGGGGTAGATCAGACATGCTAAATTGCCACTTTCCCCTGATAAAAGTGTTTACCCCCTCAAAGCAAAAAGGGAGGTGACCTTGTTTTAGATTTCTATCTTCATGAACTCACATTGGTTTTTAGAGAATAACTGCTGCCTTTCCTAGAAGATTCCTTCCTAAGCTACTCTCGGATACTGCAGCTCTTTGCCTGGGTATGGTAGTAGAAAATGTGGCTAAGTATGTGCGTGCTCCAGAAGCTGTCAATATTTTGTCTTGCATGGAAAAAGACTTTCAAGTATGATTGTTTTGAAAGTTTGAGAGAAAGAGAAAATTTGGATTATTCAGGCGGGTACAATGCAATCACAGTGAATCCTTCAGAGTCAGGAAAATGTTTGCGGGAAAAAGGAACCTTGACTCAGTGAGCAGCATAGCCCTGCTGATCCCTGGGTTTCAGCCCTGGGAGACCCGCTTTCAGAGTTCTGCTCTCTGGATACAAATCTGTGATGTGGTACAGCTGCACATTTGTGGTAATTTGTCATACTGGCGACGTGAAACTAATAAAGAGGTGATTAACAGCTATTTTAAATTCTAGAGATTTGAAAAAGGCCTTAGTGACCGTCTCGTCACCTGCCCAGTTTTGAATCCCTCTTCTGTTGTCCCTATCCAAGAGGAAGACTATGGGCTTTGGGACTAAGGAGGAAAGAGCCGCCTGAGGAGCACCTAGAGGTACAGTTAGAATAAACTCGCCCATTTGAAGTGTACAGTTCAGTGGTTTTTAGGCTCTTCGAAGAGTTGTACATCATCGCCATCATCGATTTTGGAATATTTCCTAAAATAAACTCTCCATGCATTAGCAGGCATTCTCTATCTACCTCTGCTCCCTGGCAACCACTAATCTATGTTCCATCCTTATGTATTTACCTATTATAGCCATTGCACATGAAGTGAGGTCAGTCAATGTGTGATCTTTGTGCCTGGTTTGTCATTTAGCACAAAGTTTTCAAGATTTATTCATGTTGGGCCCGGCAGCGTGGCCTAGTGGCTCAAATCCTCACCTTGAACGCACCAGGATCCCATTAGGCACTGGTTCTATCCCGGCAGCCCCACTTCCCATCCAGCTCCCTGCCTGTGGCCTGGGAAAGCAGTTGAGGATGGCCCAAAGCCTTGGGACCCTGCACCCGCGTGGGAGACCCGGAAGAGGTTTTGGATTCCCAGCCTCGGATTAGCGCAGCACCTGCTGTTGCGCTCACTCGGGGAGTGAATCATCGGACAGAAAATCTTCCTCTTTGTCTCTCCTCCTCTCTGTATATCTGACTTTGTAATAAAAACAAACAAATAAATCTTAAAAAAAAAAGATTTATTCCTATTGTAGCACATATCAGAACTATTCCTTTCTATTGTTGAGTAATATATATGATATATATGTTATATATGTGTTTATATATGATATTTATTATATATTATATCATTATGATGATCCATAATATCCCATTGTCTTGCATGGGATATATTTTGTTGATCTGTTTATCAATTGGTGAATATTAAAAGTGTTTATAATTTTGACTTTTAAATAAGCGGTTTCTTTATTTGAAAGGCAGAATTATAGAGGGAGGGGAGAGATAGTGAGCTTTCATCTGCTCGTTCACACCCCAAATGGGGCTGTACCAGGACCAAGTAAGAAGCTTTGAGTATCATCTACCCACAAGAGAGTACTTGGGCCATCTTCCACTGATTTTCCAGGTACATTAGCAAGGGCTGGTTTGGAAGTGGAGTGGCTGATATCTGAACCAGAACTCTAATAGGATGCTGGGGTTGCATGTAACAGCTTAACCCACTGCACCACAATGCTGGTCCTGCATTTGACTTTTATCAATAATGATGTTATATATGCTTGTGTACAGATTTTTGTGTGGTGCTATGTGTTTCTGTGTCTTGGGTGCATGCTAGGAGTGCATTGCTAGGACATTTGATGACTCTGTCTAACTCCTTGAGGAACTGTAAGGCTTGTTTTCCAAGGCAGCTGTACTATTTACTCTCCCATAAATTTACAAGAAAACATTGCAGACATATACTCTTCCTGGCCTCTGAAGATCGTAGACCAGGATGCAAAGTGCAAAGTTTAAGTGAGAGTGATCTGGAGATTTCTAAAAGTAAAACAACATCAAAGGAAACTTGGGTTCCTTGAATTTGGTTGGAAACCTTTAGCAATATCTGATTCCGCTCTCTCCCCTCCCCCTGCAGAGAGAAATAGCTCATGTTGGTCAATTGACTGGATTCAGCAATTTTTTTGATCTATGTAGCATTTGATGTTATTGCAATCTATTTGATTATTTTTGGATAATTCCAATGATTTATGCCTCCAAGGAGCTTCTTGGACTATGGCCCAGTGAGGGCAGGACTGTGTGCCCCGTCTAAACAAGCATGTGCCATTATTCAAATTTAAACAACAATCAGGGTGAAAACATTCTGAAGCTTTTACGAGTTTGCTAGGGCTGTCAGGATAAGTTAGCACAGCCGGGCTGACTTACACAGCAGAAATGTGTCTTCTTGCCATGCTGGACCAAGGGGCCAGCAGGAGCAGCTTTCTCCTTGGCTCCCTGTTTTGTGCATATCATCTTCTCCTTGTGTCTTCACATGGCCTTGTCTCGGTGCATACTCACTGAGACATACTCTTCCTCCTCTTTCTGGGGAATTAAAACTATTTTGAAGTCACATAACAATTGTCCATATTTGCGGGGGATGCTTTGGTACATGTATAAAGCATGTAGAATAAAAAATGTCATCTCAAACATTTATTGTTTCTTTATGTTAAGAATGTTCAACATCCATTCTTTCTGGCTGTTTTGAAATATTGAACAAATTATTAGCTGTAGTCACTCTGCCAAAAAGTACTAGATCTTATGAACACTGCATTGCTGAATTTTTGTACCTGAACACCAACTTGCACCTCCCTTTACCATTCCTGGCCTCTGGTAACCATTATTCTATTCTCTATTTCTATGAGAGAAATTTATTTAGTTTCCACGTATGAGTGAGATCATGCAGTATTTGTATTTCATTGCAAAGCTCGTTTCACTTGACATAGCAGCCGCTCTGCCTGTGCACATGGTCACAAATGACAGGATTTCGCTCCATTTTGGCTGAATAGTATTCCTTTTTATACATTTGCCTTTCTCCATTCATCAGATATGTAAGCTGATGCCATATTTTGGCTATTGTGGATGCTGTAATAACTGTGAGAATGCAGTCATCTCTTCAACATACTGATTCAATTTCCTTTGGATAGCTACTCACTACTGGAATTATAGGGTACATCTTTTATTTTTCTGAGGAGCTTCCATACAGTTTTTTATGACTGTATTAACTTATATTCTCATCAACAACATATTAGAAATAGCCACTTTCTGTATACTAAGGGATACTTTCAATTAGGATTTTTCTTTGTCTTTTTAATAACAGCCATTCCAGCTGGAGTGAAATGGTATCTTATGATTTTGATTTGCATTTCCTTGCAGTATCTCTTCCATGTTTACTTAGATTAGCTTCAAACTTTCAGGTCTTCTATTAAAGGTTTTCATTTATTTCAAGTTGATTTCTGTTTATTAGGAGAGGGATCTAATTTGTTTTGGTGGTGTTTCAATAAAAATTTTACTTATTTTAAAAATTGTTTTGGGCTTGGCATGATAGCTAGTGGCTTAAAGTCCTTGCCTTGCATGCACTGAGATCCCATAGGGATGTTGGTTTGTATCCCAGCAGGCCCCACTTCTCTTTCAGCTTCCTGCTTGTGGCCTGGGAAAGCAGTTGAGGATGGTTCAAAGCTTTGGGACCCTGTGCCCACATGGGAGACCCAGAAGAAGCTCCTGGCTCCTGGCTTAGGATCAGCTCAATTCCGGCTGTTGCAACAGTTTGGGGAGTGAATCAACAGATGGAAGATATTCCTCTCTGCTTCTCCTCCTCTTTGTATATCTGACTTTGCAATACAAATTTTAAAAATATTTAAAAATTGTATTTTAATACTGTTTTCAGAGTTGAGAGGGATGCATGCTCATGTGGGTCTCTGATTAGGGTGGGGAGGTTCAAGGTGTAGGGGAAGGTGGGTGGGACACAGGTTTCAGTCTGTTCTTTTTTCTCCTGTGTCTGAGTGGGAGGAAGGGGAGAGGGACATTTGTTACTGTCAAATTAATCGGCACCCAGGGATAGGAGATGGTCTTTTGAGTATGCCTGAAAGATCCTGATGTGGGGGAGAATATTCCAGGGGTATTACTTGAGAAGTTTTGTTGCTTCATGCTTGAGAAAATCCTTCCAAGTCCTATTGGTTGACAAAATCCACTTCAGTGCTTACAGACGCAGGAACATGTTGTAAAGCTTGGCCGTGAGACTTGTCCAACCTGTTCTGCTTTCATACTCCAATCCCTGCTGGTCTAGCCGAGCTGGCTGTCATGTTCCCCATGTGCATCAGGACATGGTATCCACTGCTCCACTGCAAGGGCATAGCAACTGAGGAAGCCCAGTCATGAACTCCAAAGCCAAACCACATGTCCTATGATTTCCACCTGTTGCCAGGGTCTGACCCCAGTGGTCTAGTGGGGGAGTCTCCCAAGATACCTCACCTGGGATGACCTCAGACTTTTATGTATGCCAGCCAGGTCAGGTGCATTATGTCACGTGGAACAGCCACTACACATACTGGTGGACGCAGTTTGGTCAGTTCTGCCTCATGTCGTATGAACAGACCCTTTATCCATGATACGGATATCACCCCACCCATTGGTGGCTCACCTTTTCCCAATGTCAGTCCAGGTAAGAACTCAAGTTAATATAATGATTCCAAAAAAACATCGACTTCCAAAGATAAGTCTCATGCCATAAAGTTTCTCTAGCCCTGTTTTTATTTACCTGTGTTGCTCATAATGATGGAATCTTAAGCATGAGTCAATATGAGCTGCCTCCCATTTTCAGTTTTCTTGATTTATCTGCCATCCATATGGACCAAAGCTGAACTGACCTACAAGCTCATGAGCGTTGATACTGATAGATGTGATTAATGTTTGGCTTGGAGTAGAGCCAGAGAGCTGGTTTTTATGTTGTTTTTCTGCTCTCAAAGCTAGATTAGTCAATCATGCAGTGTGCAAACACTAGTATTAGTGCGTGATACTATTCACTTAAAGACAATGCACATTCTAAATTAGTGCAAGAAACGGTAGCCAAAGGAGATACCTGAATATGCTTGGCCTTCCTGGTTTCAGCAGCTAGAGTGATGATGGAAAGTCTGTTGTCTCTACCGTTTCTCATGATGAAAAGGTGTCTGAGACCACAGAAAGTCCCTCAAATCTACCTAAAAGAACTTGTCAGAACTTTTGGGCTAGAAAGGCCTTTTTAGTTTTGTAAGAGAAAATGATCTGAATCTTCTTTTTTTTTTTAAGATTATCTATCTATCTATCTATCTATCTATCTATCTATCTATCTATCTATCTATCTATATTGGGAAGTCAGATAAACAGAGAGGAAGATCTTCCATCTACTGATTCACTCCCCAAGTGGCCGCAACAGCCAGAGCGGAGCTGATCCGAAGCCAGGAGCCAGGAGCCTCTTCCAGGTCTCCCATGCAGGTGCAGGGTCCCAAGGTTTTGAACCATCCTCAACTGCTTTCCCAGGCCACAAGCAGGGAGTTGGATGGGAAGTACAGCAGCCACGATTAGAACCAGTGACTATATGGGATCCAGGTGCATGCAATGTGAGGACTTTAGTCACTTGGTTGCTGCTCCAGGCTGGATCTGAATCTTTCTTTTTTTTTAAATTTTTTTTCTTTTTTGTTTTTAAAGATTTATTTTTATTATTTTTTTTTATTGGAAAGGCAGATATACAGAGAGGAGAGACAGAGAGGAAGATCTTCCATCCGATGATTCACTCCCCAAGTGAGCGCAATGGCTGATACTATGCCGGTCCAAAGCCAGGAGCCTCTTCTGGGTCTCCCACGTGGGTGCAGGGTCCCAAAGCTCTGGGCCATCCTCGACTGCTTTCCCGGGCCACAGGCAGGGAGCTGGAAGGGAAGCGGGGCTGCTGGGATAGAACCGGCATCCATATGGGATCCCGGGCGTGCAAGGCGAGGACCTTAACCACTGCGCCACTGTGCCGAGCCCTGGATCTGAATCTTTCTATCCTGGCAGATATACTCAGAGATGTGATAATTGAAGAAAAATTGGACAAAGTGTCTCTGAGTTGTTTTGACATCATTGATGTTAAATTGGGTCCAAGAAAGTGAAGTCTGACAAAGAATCAGTTTTAGATACAAATGCTTTTCTTTACTAGCTCTGTAGACAACTTTACAGTGAAAGGCCAGACTTCTTTTAGTTAATTTAAACCTCCATCTCTCATGCATGTTTTAATATTTATAATCTTCATCTGTGCAGTGGAGTCAATATGTCTTTGATTATTGTTATAGCAAAGTAACATACTGTAAGTAAAAGGATCTGTAAAAATAGCACAAAAAATATCAGATTACTTTCCCTGGATTCCAGAACTTTAAAAAGGGACACCTAACTCTCATTATGAATAATTTGAGCCATTGGAGAAGTAGAAAAAATACTGAAATTAACAGCTATTATTCATCACCTAGATATAATAACTGATAATATTGCTATAATATTAATCTCTTTTTAGTTATGCATTTCTCTGGATGAAGGGTTTGAAGTAAACTGCCTGCATGGCTTTATTTGAAGTTATAATGTTTAATACATACCTTTAAAACAGGAAAAATCTGTCTCTAATGACAGTATCCTTTTAATCTAACAAAATTAATAATAGTTTTCCAAGATCAGCTGTTATTTAGTCTACATTCAGCATGCAGTGATTTCTAGGGTTTTCAATACTGTTTTATTCAAGCAAAATGCAAATTTGCCCTGTCATCAGCTGCATTTTCCCGTTGCTGCTCACTTATAGGCTGGCGTGGCTCTGCTGTTTGTGAGTCAGCAAAATTGAAATCCTCCAGCGAGTCAGTGCAGAAACGTAGTATAAGCTAACTCATGATGTAAACTTAAACAGGTGAAATAATCACAATGATTGATGATTCACACCTTTCCAGAGATGGACTGAAGCACTGACGTCACAGTCTTGGGTGCATCTTAATGTGCTCTCAGGTAGTTAGTTATGTGAAGAAAGGCGATGAGTGGTAGACTTCTGGGGAAACGCAAAGAAGACAACAACCCCATTCATATGTAGAATGTGAATCACAAACCTTACAGAAAAGGAGAATAAGATGAAGGTTTCCAAGGGGTGGTGATAGGTGAGAATGGGGCAGTGCTGGTCAAAAAGTGGTGAAAGATGGCCCATGTGCCCATGGGCCTCTGTACCCATGTTGGAGACCAGATGAAGCTCTTGGATTTTAGCTTCATCCTGGTCCAACCTGGCCAATGTAGCCATCTGGGGAATGAGCCAACAGGTGGAAGAGCACGTGTATGCTCTCTCCCTGTCTCTCTCATTCTGACTTTGAAATTAATACATTATTTAGAAAAACTAGAGAAAATGAAGCAAGACACAAATACTATTCCTTATATCCAAACACAAACAAAAAAAGAAATATTGTGAACATAGTCACTGTGCTGTTGAACATGGCACCTGTTATTTTAGCTTCATTAGTACACTCTGTGATGTTCACAAGATGCTTAAATTGCCTAATGATGCGCTTCTTAAAACAGAGCCTCACTCTGCAGCCGTACTGATGTACAGGAGACTTGTGGGTTTATTACAGGATTGGGTTTTCTTGGGTCATGTTTTAAGGAAAGTATAATTCTCCTATGATTCTGCTCATCTTTTAAGTAACCCACAGCTCAGGGCCATGAAAGCATCAATGTCTGAAGCCTTTATTTATCTTTCAGAAGCTTAAAGCTTGGAAAGTTCTAACTCCTGTTGGCCCTACGTCCCAAGGTGAGGGATGTGAGAGGGTAAGCAGATCATCTGATAAAATTTGGTGCTGGACTGTCCTGGGGAAGTAACAGGGAGAAGATGATGTCCAGAATGTTATCTAGGTTTATACTTAGCTGCTGGTTGGGGTCATCCCTAGATTCAGGAAGGTAGGAAGGTGACAGTGTCATCTTTTCCTTGTTTCTTCACAGGGAGGATTGGGAAATGGAGGCCACTTGGTCTTCATCTTAGGTCATTTGCAGTGCCTTTGAGCTACTTAGTAAGTGGTGTCAAGCAGGCATGGGACAGTTGGGGGACATGATCTTGACAAGGAAAGCCCACAAATCGTGTAGAAATTGGTGGAAATGGAGGCAATGAGAATGGTTGAGATTTTTGGCCAGTGGAACAGAGGGAGACCTGTTGAGGTCAGATGAGTTAGTCTTGAGGAATCCTAATGCTGAAAGGGCAGAGAGAGGTCAAGGAGGTGCAAAAAGGAAGGCTTGTCAGGCTCATTTATCTTCATGTGACAAGTACAGAAAGTAGAAGTCAACTGGAGGAATTCATTTGTCAGAAGGAGATTAAACGAGAGAGAGAGAGAGAGAGAGAGAGAGAGAGAGAGAGACATGGTCAATAATGAAATGTGTTCAAAAGGCAGGCAGGGATGGGATCCAAATTCCTGTATCCTAGAAAGAATATGACCCTGTCCTGAAACACTTTGCTTTAAGGTGTTGCTGGAATATGAAATTAGAAGAGCAGTTGATTTCAGTGCCAAGATTGGTGAAATGTATTCACATGAAGGATCTTCAAAAGATTGTGCAAAAATGCATGTTATGAAAAAAAGGCTATGCATGGGTTTCAAATTGTTTTGCCTTTGTTTCCATTTTCCAAGAATTTATGGAAGTGTCTTTGTACATGATAGGCAGCAAGTGTTATCAGGGGTTTTGCTGTTTTTGGTCCCTGAAGAGCATGTGAGCTTTGGTCTTTAGAGATATTTTTGCCTGGGAGAACTCTTAGTGAACACACAAGAGTCGGTGGTTTTGCTGTGGTTCTTCCGGAGCTAAGAAGGACTTCTGTGTGGGACAGTTGGTGCCCAGTTGCTGTCATTCAGATGTTCGTTTGACGTCCACAAATATTTGTGCTCCATTTGGCCCCAAAAGGAAGGATCTGAAGAGGCCAACTTATTTTTTCTTTCTATTTTTCTCCACAGAATTATTCAGCCCTATGGAACTGCTATTTTAAATTGCATGAATCAGCTCTCTCTAATGAAAGATTCTTAGCATTTTGGGGCAGTTTCTATGGAAAGAATTTAGAGAATACGAAGTGACAGCTGCCTCTTATCAGAAACAGTAGTTTCAGCTGCATTTGCAAATTTGGGTTCCAGAAAGTTATCAGTGAGGAAGCAGTCATGCTATAGGAAAGAAAAATTAATCCCACTGGAACTGCATTGGGAACTCATGATAATGTTACTGACAGTGAAGGATTATGGGATGGTTGCTTGGAAAACTTGCTTCCAATTTTTAAATTATTCATTTATATATTTTTGTGCTGACAATCGATGAATGCCAAATTGAGCACCTGTGTCCAAATACCCGTGAGACAGACAACAGTGAATGAGGCTCCGTCTGTGTTACCAGTGTATCGGGGCATGGACGGATGCACAGGTATCATGTGACCAATTCTGTAATACAGAGAAACAACAAGACGAAACAGTGGAATGGGCACATACAATGCGAAGGAGGCGACTGTGTGTGCATGTGCCTGTGCTTTTCAGGGTGAGAGTGGCAGAGATAGGGCGAAGACAGAAACAACAGCATATCCATAGAGTAGATGGCATTTCAATTGGTCTTGAAGCATGGGTAGGATTTGACAGGCAGAAATGGCAGAAGGGGTGTGGAAGGCTAAGACAGAATACTGGGTATGTTCTGGATGTCAGTCTGATCTCAAAGGCAATTTTCCACTTTAGGAATCTGCTTTCATGAAATGATGTGGCTTCATTTCCTATTTCACATTGTTCTTGTTTCCGTATCCCCAAATTCCATCTGGAAAAGTAACGTGCCTAGAAGTTGTACACAGTGTTCTGTCTGGTGGGCTGGGATAATGGCACTGTGACCGAGTTTTTATTCCTCTTGGTGCCGCTTGTGCTAACCATGAAACAGGCCCAATGTTTGAACCATCTGGAAAGAGATTCAGGACAAAGGATGGATGTGAGATGCTTCAGAAAGCAACACTGGGGTGCAGGCCATGCGAAAAGTCATTGAAGATACAGTGGTCAGAACCCAGGATGCCTCTGCAGCAGGAGGGGTGACAGAGGGACAGGCTTGGCCCAGACTCTCATGGCTGGGGTCTTGCAGGGAGTCTGAGGTCTTGAAAATGAATAGCAATGTTTAGCTCACTTGTTTCTTTTTGAGTATTCAGAAGTATTAAAATAAGACAGATAGGGTTATGCTAGTTGTATGTTCTCTTCTGCTGGGATGTACTGAGGAATGTGTGGTCAATATTCCTCCTGCACCTGCATTCCGTGTTGAACTCTGTGTGGAGGAGGATGCCTACTGACAGCTGCCTGGTGAGGCTGCTGGTGGGGAGGGGTCCTGATGTCAGAAGCCAAGCTTGAGGATGCCCACTGCCCAAATGGCAGCAGTGGAAAGTTATCCAAGTCTTCTTCGTGGGGCTTGATCTGGGTGTATTTTTGTCACCAAATTAGCTTATTTGTTGTTATACATGTATATATGTGTTTTGTTTAGGTCACTTATATGCCATCTTGCAATTGCTTAATTTATCATTATATACTTCTAAATCCTTCCTAGCACAAAATACGTTCAGGTTATCTGTCTGTTGTCTATCTGCTTGTCATTTATCTGTTTATCACCTTTTTGCTGATGCACAGTGGGAGGTACATCAATGACATCTGTTTTGAAAACATTAATTTGTTTCTATTTGAAAGGAACATTCTATGGAGACAGAAGGGGAGACAGATCTTTCATCCATTGATTCAATCCTCCAGTAGTGCTGGGCCCACCAAAGCTTGGAGTTTTTCTGGGTCTCTCAAGTGAGTGCAGGGTCCTTGGGCCACCTCTCATTGCTTTCCCAGGTGCCTTAGCAGGGAGCTGGATTGCAGAAGTGGAGCAGCCAGTTCTTGAACTGGTACTCATTTGGGGTACTTGTGCTGCGGGTGGAGACTTAAGCTACTATGCCATGGCACTTGTCCTAGAGATCATCTTTCAAATATTGACGGGGATATTTTATATTTTGCTATAAGAGTTTGGCTTAGCTTGTTTCTAAGAACTTTCCTTTACCTCCTTTTTCCATTCTCCTCCTCCATCATATTCTCTATTTCCAAAGCCTTTTACAAATCATTGCATCTGCAAACATGTTTATTCTGGTGCCTCCTCTGGATATTAACCACTTAGAATAAACTACCCAGGAAAGAACATACTTAGCTACATCTTACCCAGGACACAGAGGCTTATGCTGTGCTGAACAGACACTGTTGAGTATATTCAGCCCTGTAATTTTAGAGGAAAAAAAAAACCAGCCCTGTTCTGGAATTATTTTTGGAAGGCTAAAGTGACAAAATACGTTGTTGTGCCCTATCAGGAAAATGGAAAGTGGAGCAGGCAGGCCACATGTGGGAAAGGCAATGAACATAAAAATGGATTGCAAAGAATCTCATCAGCATAAAAATGGCAAGAGAGAGCCCTGTGAAAATCTCTCCCTCTGACAGGTCCTGGGGCTGCCAGGCTGGGCACCTTCCGGGATGTCACTGCAGCCTGCAGGGGAGGGGGCCCGCAGCCAAGCTCAGCCTGAGCCAGCTGCTTCCCTGCAGGGTGCGTAGGGAGTATCAGGAGCTCCATGGCACTGTGCAGAGGCTCAGGAAGGACGGAGCTAGCACAGGGAGATGCCTGCCCTGCAGCAGGCACACCCAGGGTGCAGCCTTCAGGGGGGCTCTGTATTTCTTCAGGGCCATTGTGAACTCACCTGTCTGTGTTGTTATTTATGTTTTCGTCATGGACTTGTGGCCTTTGACCTACTCGAATTCCTCAAGAAGAGATAGTACAAAGGTGACAAAGCAGTTTTTCGAGTGACAGCAACCTGGAAGGCATCCTGACTGTGCCTTGTAGCAGCTATTATCCCACGTAAGACCTCCATTTCCTTGTCTGGAAAAATGGGATATTTTCTAAAACAGTCATGAAGGCTAAATCCAGTGATTGTGTATGGTGTCTTTGATCTATGGCACGTGATTGGCACTAGTCTCCCTCCCCTGAAGCCATGTTTCAGACCTGATACTTACAGAATTTGTGTGATTTTTAAAATTAGTGATGGTCCTGTCCACCTAAGGTGGCACTGGCAGCTTTCCTAATGCGCTGTGCTGCATGAATGTCCCAGGCACCAGATAAACACTGAGCAGCTTGAGATCCTTCTCAACCTTCATCAAGTGGGCAGACTCTAATGGCCATCACGTAGAAGCCAGTCCAGACAGACTTGCTATCCATGGGACACCCAGCCCGTGTCTTGTTTTGTGCTAGGGACTGTGAAATCACAAGAGTAGTCCCTGCCTACTATGATTACGTGTCCTACAATTTAAGTTACTTGCAATCAACTTTCATCCAAAAAACATTACATGGAAAATTCCAGAAATAAACAATTGATAAGTTTTAAATCGCACCTTATGTTGAGCAGTGTGATGAAATCTAGGCTGTTCTATTTCTTCCTTCCCTGGGCATGAATCAGTCCATTGTTCAGCCAATCCATACTGTGTATGCTGCTTGCCAATCAGTTGCTTAGTAACCATTTTGATTGACACCTCAGGTGTCACCTGATCACAGTATTCAAGTTATACTTACGTTACTTAAACGTGTTTGCAAAATGGGAGAGTAGTGATGCAAAGGAGATAGCAAAACATAAAACATGGAAGGGCAGATTAATTCAGCTACTCTGTGGAAATACTGCAAACAGGAAAATACACCATGAATTGTGTACTGGGTTGGTGCTTTGTGCAATTGCAGGCATCCACTGTGGATGTGGGGAAGGGAAGACTGCTGTGCAGAGCTGTCTTTGTCATCTGGATGGGAAGGTAACCCTGACACTTGAGTGATTAAACTCTGCAGCTCAGAAACAGGTCCGCAGCCCCAAACATGGTCTGCATTGCAATGCATGTGGAGGACTGTGCTGTTCTGGCATTAAGATTCTACACATTTGTTAGTGCAGCAAAGACGGCAGTGTGTGTCTAGTGGAAGTCTCATGTAGAACTAAATGGATTTAGAGCTGATGTGGCAAATAAAAGCTAGCATCATTTTTGTGAAAGCATCCTTTTGCAACCTACACTGTGCACCATACTGCATTTGTTTTTGCTGTAACCCAACAACTAGAGGTGTTATCAGCCACAGTTTATAGGAAAATGGATGATGCTTTAAGATGCAACTCAAGGTCACACAGGAAGGGCTGGGATGCAAATCCAGGGCCTTCTAACTTTGAAGCCCAGGACCTGCTGGTTATACTTTGCTTTGTTGCCTTTCACAGAATGCTGAGTAAGGAAGGCTTTCCTTAAGAAGTTGGTGACATTGCAGCAAGGACCAAAATCCCTGGCAGGAATAGCAAGTGGAAAACCTGAGTGCCACAGAGCTGAGAGTTGGAAGTGCCTCTGCTGGTCTGCTTCCCCCGTGATCAGGCTAGGCATCTTTTCCTTGTAGAAGACAGTGAACACTCTTTCCCCTCAGACATGTCCTAGTTTCCTTGTGTCTCCGAGGTGGAGCTGTTGGGCAGGAGCTGTTACCCCTCCTCCTTTGAAGTCTCCAAACTTTTGTGTTTCTTGTGGGGAATGGCCAGTGCAGCCAAAGGAGGCAAGTAGACAGTGGAAAAGAGAAGGGACTCATGCCACTTTCTGAGTTCAGAGTCCATGTTCCAATTGTTCTCTTTACTAGTTAATCACTGGAAATTGAGTTGATTTCTCAACTTTCCAAGGTTTTGAGAGAGGGAAGTAAAGTTCCAGAGAGACTAGTCTTCGTGAAGTGTTGTACACATGGCAGGCAGTATTTGGCATATATCTCTGTTGTGGGTGGTATATCAACATGTATTAGAAAGTGTGCTGTTTTCAAAGTTCCCACTGAAAATAGGCATTACAATGCTGGCAGAGTATGAAAGTGCTATTGTCTGTAGAGGTTGTACAGCAACACTCAGGGAGCTATTGTGCAAAAAGAGCCCCAAGCTGAATGGAGGGGTGGGGAGTGGCTTCATCACTCTGTGGTAGAGGGAGACATCGCTTGGATATCCATGGACTGAGAGGTCTTCCCCTGTACTTGATGCCTGGAGCTGCAGTTCTTCTCAGCATGTGGCTGCCTGCTGATGGTATTTCTTCACTTGGTTTGTCCTTCATTGTGTTCAACAGATGTCCAAAGATGAAGTTGCTTGTGATAGCACAGAGAAATAATAAGGAAAGAAAGAAGACAATCATAATAACAACAGAATTACAGCTAAAGAGCGACCTGTCTCCCAGACTCTTGGCTACCTCTTCATCAGTTGAAAACAAAATAATGGATGATTCTGATTCTATAGTTGCAAGGAGCACCATCATCCTGAAACTAGGAATTGCCCTAGATTGATAGAGAATGGAAGGGAGGCTTGTGGCCCCATAACATTGAGCTTGTCCTGTCCCTCATCCAGGGTGGAGTGTCCATCTTGGGGTTGGGGTGGCCCTACCTTGGTGGGTCCTGCAGCTCCATCAGTCTTCTTTCAGGTAGCAAGAGTGTAGCCCATGAAGATTTGGGCATCTTGCTCCAAAGAGAAGAAGATATTCTGATCTTGAACTTGAAGTCTAGCATGGTTGTTGGAGCTCCAGGGAATGCCTCAAGGATTTGGATGAGTATTGAAGTTCATTTCAAACTAAGGAGACTCATCAGGGTTTGGATTTAGCTAAGAAATAATCAGATTCTGGAGTCTACAGGGAAAATAATGAGGACTCAAGCCACCTCCCTAACTACCAGATAAGATTTATCTATTTTTGAAAAACAGTTACACATAGAGAAGAGGAGAAAGAAAAAGGGACGTCTTTCAACTGCTGGTTCACTTGCCAAATGGCCACGATGACCAGAGCTAGGACAGTAGGAAGCCAGCAATCAGTAGCTTCTTTTGTGTCTCCTACATGGGTGTAGGGTCCCCCAATCCCCGGCCATCTTTCACTACTTTCCCAAACCATAACAGTGGAACTAGACAGGCAACCATGTGGGATCCTTCCTATGGCACGGTGCCAATAACCTTGGTTCTATGCAGCTAATACCATGCAGTAATGACACCCTGAGAAACCCAGCATAGGATCCGAGATACTGACTGTCTTACCAGCGGAGTTCTATGAAAGTATTGTCATTTCTTAGAATCTGCCACATGAAATCTATTTACTCATTCCCTTAGGCAACAAATATTTACTGCACTTTTATTTTATGTCAAATACTGTAGTAGGAGCCAGGATAAAATGCTAAGAAAAATCAGAAAATATTCCTGTTCATTTGAGCTTAATGTTTGGTGGGAGAATTTGAAATAACTCAAATGATGACATCAACAGGTGCACAGCCAAGATGGCGCTTGAGTAAGAAGTTGTAGTGACCACTTGCCCTCAGAGACACTAGTTGTAAGCAGCTGTGCACACACCAAGTCACCTTTACAAGAGCAATGGAATCCATATCTGCTTCTGTTATGATCGGAAGAAAGGTCTCACTGAAGAAGTGAACCAGGATTGTCCTCATCATCCTTCCCTCGGTCCCAAGGAGCACAGTGTGGAAAGAATCCCCCGCCCTGGGAGAGAGAATGTGAACTGAAACCATGTTCCAAGGTCACTGTGAAAGCCACTGTGAAGAAAATGTCAGGCAGAGCCCTACTGGGCCCTTCCCTGAGGCCCTTACCCCTGAGGGAGAGTATCTGGAGCTGCCACAACAGTCTCTGCCACCTTTCCTATTAAAAAAAAAAGTTCTGGCTATGCAGACAGGATGAGAGAGAGTGAGAGAGAGCTGAGGGCCACACACTGGAGTGCAAACTTGGCTTACTCCACTGGGACCAGACACCTGGTAAAGCCCAAAAATACCTACCACCCAGCTGGCCCTTACAGACTGAACCTCCCAAAGTGCCAAGGACAGGCAGATGGATACCTGCATTCTGATAGGCTGGACCTATTTTGTCACGTGTGTCCGTCAGTCTTGAGTTGATCTGCAGGATATCCCAGCACTTGTGACCCAGACAATGTGTAACCTGGGGGTGAACAGCCTGGGACTAATCTGAATTGCCTTTATTACTTTCTACCAACCTTGAGAAGACAGCAAGGAACCACAGGACTGTGTCTGGTCAACTAGTCCAGTGCTAAAACCCAATGCTGAGCAGGTCATTAAGGTTTCCTCCCTCGGCCAGTACCTACGGACAGAGCCTCTGCACATAGGCCAATATCAGGAAATGTGTGCCCTGGTGAGATAGACTTGTTTTGGTGTGTAGTACCAATAGCCTCTCATTGGCATGGTGTACACGCCTAAGGTTACACGAGGCCTGGTGATGTGCGACTCAGATGTGATCCGCTTAGAACCTGCCTTAATAGCTAAGAGAATACCTCAATCACCTCTCCTACAACCGTAGGCAGACCAGAAGAAATCCCAGGACTATCTTGGAACTCAATGGTGGGCTGATAAAACCCAATGCTGAACAGCTTCTCATGGTCTCTGTGCCTAGCCCACTGTATGAGACAGAGCCTCTGGGTCTGTTAAGATACCCAGCAGACTTTCTGGTCCTGGCCAAGCAGTGTTACACTCCAGTCAGCATCATAAGTGACTGGTAGGCAGAATACTGGAGAGTGAGCCCACTTCAACAGCAGCAGACAGACCACAGCCTTTCTCATCAACATAACAGACTGTTCAGAATTTCTACCGGACAGTCACAAATGAGGTCAGGGTATTAAAGTGACTCTCAGTGTGCTGATAATGTGAGATTGCAGCCAGCACCAGGAACTTCCAAGGAATCATGGCCTTACCTGAAGAGACAAATAAAGCACTGGAGACCAACCGTCTAGGAACTCAGATTTGCAAAGGCTCAGATAAAGATTTCAAGATAGCCCTTTTAAGGAAACCAAATAAAAATCAAAGAGGCACAGAAAAAAGCAATTTAATATTCCAGCAGACATTTGACAATGTTGAAGTAATTAAACAAGATCTAGAAAGATTATCAGTTGGATAATCAACTTAGTGCTGTACCTCAAGGAAGTAAAAAAAATAAGAAAAAAAAGGAAAGAAATAAACAATAAAACCCAGAGCACAAGTAACAAGAAATGAGGAGATAATTTTTTAAAAGATAAAATTAACAAAACCTTAGTGACACTACCTAGGGGAAAAAAGAGACATTTCAAATATGTAGAATTATATCAGGAGATAGAAGAAGACTGACCACTGACACTACAGAAATGTAAAGGATTGGCATAAGTTCGCGTAGATAACCCCCTGGTAACAAATAACCTAGGAAAATGGAAAATTCTTGTCCAGATTGAATCTTGAGGAAATAGAATGCCTAAACATGCCAATAACAAGTAGCAAGATTGAATCAGTAATAAAAAAAATTACTCACCAAAGAAAATCCCGGAGCCTGATTGTTTCCCTGTTGAAGTCTACCAAATATCCAAGAGAAATTAACAGCAATCCCTCTTTCATTATTTCAAAAGATAGAATAGAAACGAAATATTTCTGATTAATTCTATGAGAACAGCATTACCTTGAAACTAGTGACAGACAAGGACACAACAAAACACAAAACTACAGACCAATTCCTTGATTTAGCATAGATGCAAAAATCCTCTACAAAGTACTAGTCAGTTTAATATTAATATTAATATCAATAGTCAGTTTAATATTGATCAATAATATTGATTAATTAGTTTAATTATTAATCAATAATTGATATCAATATCAATATTAATATTAATAGTCAGTTTAATATTAATATTAAACCAGTGATCAAGTGGGATTCATTCCAGGGATGCAAGAATGGTTCAATGTACACGAATCAATAAATGTGATGCACCTTTCAAACAGAATGAATGATGAGAATCATATGATCATTGACTAAATTAGGAATATCAGGAGCAAATGTCTTCCTAAACAAAAGGCCATGTAAAACAAGATAACAAGGATTGTCACTGAATGAGGAAAAACTGGAAACTTTCTAAGATTTGCTACAAAACAAACAAAGATGTCCACTTTTATCACTTTTATATTTAACATACTACCGGAGATCCTAGCTAATACAATTACCCACGACAAATACATAAAAGCATCCAAATTGAAAAGGAGGAAATTAAGTTGTCATTGTTTGCATATGAAACAATGATATTTAGAAGATGCCAAAAACTCCACCAAAAAAACCTGCCAGAACTAAAACAACTTTAGCAATGTTTCAGGATACATAGTTAATATGCAAAAATTGTCATACACACATAGTCAGTTATTTGAAAAAGAAATTGAGAAATCAATCCAATTCTCAAGAGTTGCAAAATAAAAAATATCTGCAAATAAATTTAACCCAAGAATTAAAAATATCAATAATAAAAAGCATGTCATTGATGAAAGAAATTGAAGAGGATAGAGTCAAGTGGAAAGACATTCCATGTCAGCAGATTGGAAGAACCAAAATGACTACCCCATATAAAGTGATGATCAGATGCACTGAATGACCTTTCACATGGAACTAATGAAAACACTACTTAATTTGTGTGGAACCATTAAAAATTCCAAGAAAATCATGAACAAAAAGAAAATAGAAGGAGACATTACATTGCGTAACTTTAAAATAGATTACGAAGCCACAGCAATTAAAATAACATGCTATTTGGTATAAAAATAGATAAAGAGAACAATGGGAAAAAAGACAGACCCTAAAAATAAACCGTGGCCAGCTGATCTTTGATAAAGACGGTAAGGATGTGCTTTGGAAAAAGACAGCATTTTGATACATGCTGTTGGGAAAATCAGGTGTTCGTATGCAGAAAAATGAAACTAGACCACTATCTTGCCACTTACAAAAATAAGCTCCAAATGGCTTACATATCTAAAATTGAGTTCAAAGATGCTGAACTCTTAGAAGAAAACATAGAGAAATCACTTTGAGATTTCTGGATTTTCTTGATCAGACTTCCAAGAGGATAGGAAATGAAAAATAGACACCTAAAAATACTTTTTTTTTTTAACAGTAAATAAAATAACAGAGTAAAAAGACAATCCAGAGAGTGGTAGAAAATATTGCAAGCTATACATCTGACAAAAATTATGAAAGATTCTACTCAATAGCAAAGTGGACAAGGAAAACCCCCCAAATGGAAACAATCTGATTAAACATGGGCAATGAATCTAAAGAGACATTTCTTTTTTTTAAAGATTTATTTTTATTATTTTTTCATTGGAAAGGCGGATATACAGAGAGGAGAGACAGAGAGGAAGATCTTCCGTCCGATGATTCACTCCCCAAGTGAGCGCAACGGGCCGATGCTATGCCGATCCGAAGCCAGGAGCCTCTTCCAGGTCTCCCACGTGGGTGCAGGTTCCCAAAGCCTTGGGCTGTCCTCGACTGCTTTCCCAGGCCACAGGCAGGGAGCTGGAAGGGAAGTGGGGCTGCCGGGATTAGAACCGGCGCCCATATGGGATCTCGGGCGTGCAAGGCGAGGACCTTTAACCACTTGCGCCACCGCGCCGGGCCCTAAAGAGACATTTCTTAGAGAAAGACATGCAAAGGGTCAACAGGTATATGGAAAAATGCTCAGTATCACTAATTAGGGAAATGCAAACCTCAACGAGGTTTTACCTTATTCTAGTAAGGTTGTCTGTTGGTAAGAAGATGGGAGCTAACACATTTTGGCAAGAAATGTGGTGTAAAAGGGACTCCTGTACACTGTTGATGATAATGAAAATTAGTATAGCTGTTATAAGCAGTTTGGAGATTCCTTCACAAGCTAAAAATAGAACCACCTTATCCCTGTTGCAGGGAATAGATGTAAGGAAAACGAAATCCATCTTTTGAAGGGACATCTGTACTTCCAAGTTTATTCTAACACTTGTCTTGTGGCTTGTGTCCAAATAAGTCTAAAAAGCGCTACTCCAGAGTTTTCTAAAGAAACAGGTTTGTTTTAGGGTCTGAGCCAGTAGAAAGAAGCCCAATATCTAAAGGGGGGGGGGCATAACTCCTACAGAAGATGCCCAAGTCATTCACTGTGGTCCTGAGGTTTCAGTCAGGAGTTTTCCAGAGTTTTGTGGGAGGGTTCTACATCTCTGGACCTCAATCATCTAAATCAATACTGTAGTCAAGAATTAAATTCACATCTTCCAAACTCCATGCATTCTACTTGATGAAGGAAAGAAGGCAAAAGTAAGGAAGTTTGCTTCTGGGGATTCATGAGTACGCTCTGGGGCCATTCCCACACAGAGCATGTTTACCTCCGAAGAATTCACGGCTGACACTGAGGTGTTTCAGGCTGAAGGCTTCCTCTTGCCTCCACAAAGTCCTTCTCTTCCATGCTTTCAGACTATGGGAGATACATCCTGTTTCTGAAGATTTTTACAAATGAAGACTTCTCATAGTGCCTTTCCTATGTTTTCAGTGTTGGACAATGTCTTTATCAAAAGCTCCAATTCTCAGGCCAGGCTTGGTAGCCTAGTGGCTAAAGTCTTTGCCTTGAATGTGCCAGGATCTCATATGGGCACTGGTTCTAATCCTGGTTGTCCCGCTTCCCATCCAACTCCTTGCTTGTGGCCTGAGAAAGCAGTCAGGAATGGCCCAAAGCCTTGGGGATGCTGCACCTGCATGGGAGACCCGGAAGACACTCCTGGCTCCTGGTTTTGGACTGGCTCAGCTCCAGCTGTTGTAGCCACTTGGGGAGTGAATTATCAGACGGAAGATCTTCCTCTCTCTTTCTCCTCCTCTCTGTGTATCTGCCTTTCGAACAAAAGTAAATAAATCTTAAACAAAAGGGAAGTTCCAATTCTGCTCCCTTGGACCTATCAAGTGAGCTTCAAATCAAAGGCTGCATAGAACAACGAAGCTCAGTCATTTGGACTGGTAAGTGCTTTGCAGGCACTCTGCATTTAGAAATCTGATGAGGAGTGATGTGTTGTGGGGAGCTGGTTCCTTTGGTTGCCCCAGAAACTAAATCAAATTGGATTTAGCATTCAATTACAGGGTACATCGAGAGATGGAGTTAAACATTGTCTACTGCTGCTCTTTTCTTTTTCTTTGTAATTCCAACTTTCTTGGCAAATGGCAGTAACACCTGGGGAGCTAAATAGGGGCAAAAGAACAAAGGAGAGGGGGTTCTGGAAGCTTTGTAAATGGCAAGGACTTAGATTTCTATTGTTTTCAGGATTGTCATCCCAGCAGTTCCGTTTGCGCCTCTGGCCTATCAGTTACGAAGGAGATTTCAAGGAGCCCAGCACAGAGAGTTGGACACAGTTTGGAGTAGTCACTTCCAAGATGGTTGCAACCTGTGGCTGTTAAACACATGCACTGTGCCCTAATAAAATTGAGATATGCTGGGGCAGATGGCATTAGCTCATCTGGTTATTCTTCTGCTTGCAGGCGCTGGCATCCTGTGTGGGCACTGCGTGGGAAAGCAGTAGAGAGTGACCCAAAGCTTTGAGACCCAGCACCCATATGGGAGATCCAGAAGAGTCTCCTGGCTTTGGATTAGCTCAGCTCCGGCTGTTGCAGGCATTTGGAGAGTGAATCTGCAGATGTAAGATTTCCCTCTCTGTCTCCCCTTCTTTGTAATTATGCCTTTCAAATAAATAAAATAAATCTTAAAAAAAAGAAGTGTTGTAAAAGCAAGCATACAACAGATCTCGGAAATTTAGGATAAGAATAGAGTGTCTTATTCATCTAAAAATACTAATTGTGTGTTGAAATGGTAGTATTTTGGATACATTGGGTGACATAAGCTATAAAGTTAAAATGAATCCCACTAGATTCTTTTGATTATTTGTACTGCTACCAGAAGACTTAAAAGCAAGTAAGTGGCTTATACTGAGTGTCTGTTGGATACATGGTGTCTATAGCTTCTTGTTCTGAGACTGGCTGGGTTGATTTCCCATTAAACGGAGAAGTTATTTAATCTTTATGTACTTCAAGTTCTGTACCTGCAAGACAAAAGTAAAGGCCCTCTCTGGCTTCTTCACAGGTTTGTTGTGAAAATTCAGTGCAAATGTGGCTTGTAGTGTGCTTTCAAAAATTTCCCTTTAGGGTCAAGAGGCTCCTTTTCCCAGCTATCAAACTGGAGGGGCTGTTGATGACTCACAGCTGAGTCTCTCTTCAGGCATTTCCTGTGTCTGGCGGGAACTGCCCATCATAAGCTGAATTCTTTCAGATGATATGGAAGATGCAAGTGGTTCAAATGTCAGCACAAGAAGGGCCAGAGAACACAGGGGAGCCATGTGAGCAAATGGTTCGGACCTGCCAGTCACTGGCCTCGTGTGCTATCCTTCAACAGACACGGGTGATTGTCGTCCAAGCAGTCAATGGACAGGAAGAAAGGTTGAATTTGGGTGACAAATAGATTTGCCTTGTATGTGTGTGCAAGCTTGAAAATGGATTGCTGTGAACCAAAGTTCCACTGGGAGTGGTTTATAAAGAGCAAGATGAGAGTACGTTTTTTAAATCGACAGAATGTTGAGTGCTAGACCTAATCTCCCATTCTGTGTAGAAAGAGAAGTGGATTGAGGAGACTTACAGCCATGGAAAATGGAATTAAAAATATTTATTTCACTGCAAAGATTGAAACCCATGCAAAAATTAGGGAAAACAAAAACAATAATTCACGAATCTCCTATCTTTTTAAATATGAGATGCTGGTATTGCAGGCAGCAGTTTTTTGGGGCTATGCCACAATGCTGGCTCCAGTGCTAATTAAAAAAAAAAAAAGATTTATTTATTTGAAAGGAAGAGTTACATAGAGACATGCAATAAAAGAGAGACATCTTCCATTTTCTGGTTCACTTCCCAAATGGCCACAATGGCTAGAGCCGAATCAGTCCAAAGGTGGGAAGCACAGAGCTTCTTTGAGGTTCCATCACACGAGTGTAGCGGCCCACGTATATGGGCTGTGTCTTGCTGCTTTCCAAGGCACATTATCAGGATGCTGAATTGGAAGTAGAGCAGCTGGCACTCAAATTGGTGCCCACATGGAATTACTGCACCACAGACAGCCTAACTGACAGTGCCAGCCCCCTCTTTTTTTTTTTTTTTTGCACCAGAGTAAACTTAGTGTTTAATTCCAATTTCCATGAGCTTCTAAAGAAGTACCTTGATATACCCATAGGATTTTAGGATTTTGTGAAGTAATGAGTGGTTTGGCTGATAATTCGGGACATTTAGAAAAAATGATTGAAAGATTTGGAATAGCGGCTGGAGAAGAGGCATAGACCTTGGGGAGGTGTGCATAAGGGTTATAATTGTTGTATTGCATGTCATACCACCTGGGATCAGCATCCTGGAAGAGAACCATACAACCATCAACAGCACAACTTAGCCCATGACATCAACCAGCCTGTCAGAACAGCCCTGGTAGCAGGGTAGTTCAACTCCTCCTGGTAGCAGGAGTTTGAAGTGACCCATGGTGTATGTATAACTGCTGTGGTGAGGGTAAGAGGAGGGCTTGTTTTGTATATATTTTCCCCAGTGGCTCACTTGTAAAATCTGTGCTCTCCACACTTATAGCACTAGCCCTTGTGAGTCTAGAGGTGCTTGTTCCCAGAGGGAGACCACTACAAGCTATTGTTACTATCTGTTCTCTTCTGGCTGCTTTTACCAACAGATCAGGCAGCAGAGATAGGAGTGATCACACAGACAGGAACAATTGACCTTGACAACAAGATGAAGTCATGCTGTATTGTATCATGGGAGGAAGAAGTGACATATTCAATACCCTACCACACCCAACTTAAAGTAAGTAGACAAGTATAGTATCTGTGGCCAGAGAGTGGTGGCAAGAGTCTTGCTCAGTATTCTCAGGAGTGAGAGTTTGGGTCGCACCACTAAGAAGTTAGGCCACAGAGCTCTTGTCCACAGGTGAGAAGAATCTAGAATTGATAGCAGAGGATGGAGATGGTAAGAATCAGTCCCAGTTCCAGCACCAGATGCTGTAATGGTTGTCCACACCACTGGGCTTGCTCTGAAAATTTCTCCAGGTGAAGAAAGTAGCCGTAGGCCAGAAAACTTGTTCCCAAAAGGGATGCATTTATAAGAAGCGAGTCATGTGGCTGGTGCAAAAATACACTGCAGTAGATATTCTAACTTACGGCTGGAGTTCCTACACAAGACTGAAGTACTAACCACCCAATGGCTAGCAGTACTGCCTGCTACTGGCTGTCATTTGAGTTTCTCTCCTAGAATTACTCTCATTCAAAGGGATACCAAGCTCACAGCTCCTCCCCGAGGAAAGCCACATCCAACAGTTGGCTGGTCTAGTACAGGAAAGCCTGGCTCCATTGTCTTGACTCAGGATTGTATTGTAGGGCATCCCAGTTCCTAGGCTTCCTGTAGGATTCAGCTTTTCTTCTTGTCTAATTTTATGCCCGAAGATATGCTCAATAAACTTGCTACATGAAAATCTTTGTTTCAGATCATGCCTCTCTGGCCACCCAAACCTAAGAGGGATGATCTTAGTCACTGTTTGGTGCCAAGAACCCTGGACTTGGCTTTGAAGTTCTGGGTTCCTGTCAAAGCTCTGTTCTGGGTCTCCATGTGTAAAATGGAGATGTTTGAATCTTGTGATCTAAGGTTCCTTTCAACCGTGACTTTCCACATGTGTGAAATACTTAGGGAAAGATAAGAGTGACATAAACAGCAGGAAAGACCCCTTGGAAGTCTTCAGATGTCCTCTACTTTACATGGTAAGAAGCAAAATGATCTTCCCATGTCTTTCATTTCAGAAAGTGCAGAGCTGGGATTTGAACCTGGACTTCAACCTGATATCATGTCTGGTTTATTTTCTTCACCATTTCTGGGTCTCTGATGTCAACAACTGTAGCGAATGTCAAGAGTATATGGCAAGAAGAAAATCTTAAGGTTGGTTAGAGGGGCCTGAGCAAATGGCTGCTCCCATTGTGTGTTTGTATGGTCTGTCATCCAGTTTATGAGGCAGAGTAACGGGTCCTGATGGGAGGGAATTCTGTTGTGCAGTTACATCAGGTGGATGAGACATCATGGCCTTTGTCCTAGTGTAAGACTTCTCAAATTTTAATGTGATGATGAATCCCTTGGGTTCTTGTTAAAATACAGATTGTGATTCAGTAGGTCTGTGTGGAGCCAGAGAGTCTGCCTTCCTACAGCCTTCTCAGTGCTGACGCTGCTGGTCCATTAGCCATAGCTTGAGTATCTAGGTGGTAGAAAACAGGTCGCAATCTCCAGTATTGTCAGTAATGTGTGGAAATTGAAACATTCACACATTCACACTACTTGTGGTCATAGACTCAGATTCCATTGCATATGATGGACATCCCTAATTTAACAAGCGCTCGGAGTAATAGAGGTAACTGCCAATGTTTAAGGGCTGTGGTTTTGTAGCAGAGACCCTCACAGCTACCAGCATTTATAGGTTTAAGCTGAATAAGTATCACGGGAGGTGGAAAGAGACCCAGCTGTCACCTGCGCTGGGAACAGAGCTGCTGGCGAGGTGCCTGAGTGTTCAACATGTGGGTCTATCGCAAATGACCATAGAAAGACTCCCTTGGACCTAGGTGAATGGGAGTGTTATCAAAATAATTAAAAGAAAGAAATAAATCATAATTGACGTATAAAAGGAGTCTTGAATTTGCACTTTCACTAATCATTAGAGTTGTGCCTCTGCGGAAGCTGATGTATTCTTTGTGTGTTCACTCTGTGGCAACCTGGAAACCTCAGGCTGTAGGAACTGAGGGCTTGCTTGTTCCATGCCCTGAGCTGCATTCCAGCACTTGTCTGAGATGCCAGTCTTGTTGGCATCTGCCTCCTGCTAACTGGGTTTCCCAGATTGCTTACGGTGTGAATAAGCTCATAGGTGATGTTGACTTACCTCCATAAGGCTCTTTGCTGGCCTGTCCTCCTCCATGCCTGCTCATTGCCAGCTGCCGAGCTAATGGACATCTTCACTTCCTGGCAAAGGCAAAGGCTCTCTGCCTCAGCACGGGGTGGGATGAAATTCAGTGAGTCATGGAATGTCTCAGGAAACTCACTCCCCCACCAAACATGCAGCCCAGTTTATTCCTACAGAGAGTCTGATTGCCTTTGCTTGGTCATCAGAAGAAGCAAATAAGTTGAGCACCGAAGGGAGGCCCTGTTGGCAGGGCAGCCACATTGGCAGCATAACCCTAGGGCGGAAACAGCCTTCCCACAGGGACTAGGAAAGTCACTGTGATCTTGGGGCAGCCGACCTGCAGCCTGCTCAGACAGCCTCAGCTGTTAACTAGCTTTACAACCCCAGGTAGCACTACAGGCTGACATCATCTTGTAGTGTATAGCATTTACCAGAAGAGTGGAAGGAAGAGGATAGGTGAAGGAGCTAGGACTCAGCCATGACAGTAGCATTGGCCTATTTTTTTACTGAGGAAAGTGGTCCAATTGTTCATGGATCTAACTCCATGGACCAAGCTCTCTGGATTGGCATAAAGGCCTAGATTTTGCATTGTGACTGCCTTTCATGCCACATGCAAGTGATGAGATATTTTCTTTGCCCCTTCCCAGTCTTTTCAAGCGATCATCCCTCCTGGTATTTCCTGGCACTCTCTGCAAGTTATCACTCCTTATACTTTAGCGGGACCCTTATCACCTTCCCTGGGTTTTTTGTCCTTTATACTTCTGCTTCTCTTGCCATCATTAGTTTTACCTTATAGCATTTTTTTTTGCTTGTGAACAGGTGATGAATGAAACTGACCTCGCAACCAGGTAGAGGGTGGAATGAGTGAGTGTAGCAAGAATGGCTAGCCTCCTGTGTGTGCCTACTACGCAGGAGGCCTAAGTCCTGTATTATCACATTGAATTTTTAGTAAAGTGAGAGGTCTCTTGGGAGTGCCCACAGTTGTTATGCCCATTTTGCAGAAGAGAAGAATGAGGCATAAATGGTTATGTGGAACTCTTGAGCTGTGGAACCCCCTTCGGTGGCATTCTCCTCTCACCCTCCCATCCTTGGTATGAAGCTGTATTTAGCTCCCAAGCTCTTTTGTTGGAGGTGAGATAAGAGCGGAGAGGAGCAGCTGTTGATTTGGTTCTTCCAGTTAAGTGGATGGTTGGATCTCAAAGTCACAGGGTGATGATACAGAGCGGAGGCTTGGTCTGGTTATGGTGCCTATGTGGTGGGCCTGATGGAAGGTCCTTAGGTCACTGGGAGCATATCCTCTTGTGAGAGGGATAGTTGCATAAGCCCGGATAGCGTCTAGCATCTTATTCCCTGCCTACTATGTGGGTCTATCCAAGATCCTCAGGCCTCAACAGATGACTGAGTCCATGGGGCCAGCTGATCCTGATTTGTGGACCAGCAATGCAGCAAACTGAAATGAACCTGCTCTCTTGGTAGGTAGTCTGCGCCAGGTATTTGCTAAAGAGATGAAAGAGTGTCTAGCTCAGGAGAGTTCACAATTAAATCTGTTTCCTTTGGTTTCAGGAGATGCCCATTCAGAAAAACCTCAGGAGCCTTTATCAATTGTGAAATCATTGTCTTTAGGGTCTCATCATTTTACTGGGCTGTGGTTATAAAATTATTAGATATAAAATCTTAAGGGCTGATGTGATTTGAAGCGTAGGAGAGGTAATGAACTTAGAGGTTAAGAAAGGAAATGGGAGCCTTGTCCTTTTTGATCAATGTCAGGGCAATAGGACACCCAGGACACCAGAGGGTGATGACAGCATCCAAGAGACTGGGGGAGTGGATTCTATTTCTGGGACCTTTGCAAAGACCATGACTGTGGGGAACCAAACCCCCAGATGTTGAGCTGGCAGGAAGCCCTCTGCAAGGCTGCTGAGATTAATCAGATCTGGGGTTTCTTCCCAGGAACTTGGGCTCTAAAAGGGGAGGTGATGTCTGAAGACAAACAGCCACACTGCAGAGCAGAATGCAGAGAAGAGAGAGGGAGAGCCAGGGCCGCAAGCAGCACTGGCGAGGGCAGCAAAGCAGGGAGGATTCTCTGCAGTCAGAGAAAGAAATCTGGAACATGGCATGGGCCAAGTCTGCTGGCATAAAAAGGGCTGATGCCTGCCTTTGGATGGTTCTCTTCACATTTAAATCTCTAATCGGAGCACAAGCCTTTGAGGCATGGCTCTGTTCTCTATTGGAAATGAAAAAGCAGAAAGGCACATGTCACAAGGATTTGGTCGTGGTTTCCCTGAGAGACCACTGGCTCGTGGGCTGAGCTGGGGTGATACAGTATCCATCTTTTAGCTGCTGTCTTCTTCCCTGGCTTCTTCAGCACTGAACAGTTTTTAGGGCATTGCAGGTATTCAGGGCAGAGGGTTCAGACACAGCAGGTGGCGCTCTTTCTCCTGAAACAGAAGTCCACAGTCTGGCTTCGCCCTTCCACACTGGGGGGGAAGTAGAATATTTGCAGTCCGCAGGCAGCCAGAGGGTACCAGCGCAAAAACGACTGGGTAAGCATGCCTGCCAGGTGTGACTATCCTCCCTACCGGAAATCACCCTGGAGGCTCCAGATGGGCTGGGGCTGCAGCACCAAGCAATAGGAAAATGCCGAGCTCCCTTTCCATGACCACAGCATAAATTGCTGCTTGAAAACCTTCTGTATTCCAAGAGCTGATTGCTTTAAATCAGACCTGAAAGAGTCATGCTGATTATGTGTGACAAGTGTACGTATCATCCATCACATGGGAGGTTGCGAGGTCTGGAGTTCTCTGTGCCGATGTTGGGGTGGGGGGGGGTAGTGGGGAGTGGTGTCTCTTGTGAAATGGAAGTAAGGAAGGCAGGATTCTGGGAGAACCTCTTATTAGGAGGAACTTGCTTTCACCAGGAGATTCTGTAGTTTCTCAAAGAGCAATAATGACATGCTAAAGGGAAGCCAATAAACGAAAGTGGTTTTCTCCCCAGAACAGAAGAATAAACACCATTTCACGATGAAGTGAAACTGATGAATATGGCAAGATCATTACCTAGATGTGCCACTTGTTTCTGATTCTGTCTCATTTTGATCATCAGAAATCATGAATTATTAATGCCTCTTCCAGCATCACATGTGGTTGCCCGTATCTGTGTGAGAGTGTATGCATGAGAGAAGAACAAAAGGGAAGAGAAGACACAGCTAGACCATTAAGGGGAATAGCGTTTGGGGGACGCTATAAGGCAGGGTGGAACATGCATTTTGAGGACTGGGAAAACCCTTCCTTTTGATTCCCATTTCAGTGACTGGGGCTCTCAGTGGCCACGTGCAGAGGAAAGGGCCGTAACATGTTCATTCTCCTACATCATGACCAATACATGTGACCCTGTGCTGGAATGGCTGGCGATGTGCTTTGTATGAAAGCCCATGTCTTCTTTCTGTGGGAGAAATTTCAGCAAACTGATGCAGGGAGAGTGAGAGTTCTTGGCTTTGCTGCCTGAGGACGCTGGGACCATTTGGCAGGAATGAAGAGACAAGAGATGTGGGTGGGTGGCAGATCATGGCACGGTAGTGAAGTGAGGCAGGGAGATGTTTCATTCTACTTACAGGGCTTGGCCAGTTGTCAGCCTTCACCAGCTGAGAAAACACCACTGAGTGGCCCTGTCACCAACAGAGAACAGACACAATCTATGTTTCCTCCTCAGGTCAGGCAGCTAGCTTAGGCTTCCCAGAAGGTCCCCTCCTTGCTCCCCCCACACCCATGATCAGGCACAGTTAGTAGTGAAAAGGGTTCTTTTCAGGAGGTGGAATGCTTTGTCCTGCTGTCCAGATGATGGCCAAGCTAGCCTGCGGAGGACTGCGTTTATCTGGAATGCATCTGATTCTTTCATCTGTGACTTTGGAGATTAGACCAAGGGCCAGAGGGCAGGTGAAATGAAGCATCTCCTTGGCTCACCAGGATCAGGCTGTGCTGCACGCACCTGCCATGGCTGCAGCATCTCAGGGGGCTGAGGCAGACTGTTGTCCTTGGGTACAACAGTGGCTGCCACAGGACATGCCGAACGCAGTGCGTCAGGCGGGGCTCTGGCTGCTGGCTGCAGGGTGAGCTGCTGACTCACCGCCACTGCAGCCTTTGGCAACTGAAACAGCACAGGGGAGTTCTGTGTTTGAAAGGAATAGGCGACGCAGAGGAGAATAAGAGGTGATGCTTCAGACTTGGTCCTCACTGGCAGCGGTAGCAGCATTTTCATCAGAATTCTTGGGCGGAAGTAATTTTGAGAAGGAGGGGATGTAGCCCCCTTAGAGAAACCATTGAATCAGTGTATTTCTATTAAACGCCTGTTATATGCCTAGCACTTATGGACTTAGATAAAGGATGGATGAGAAGTCCAATGAGACCCTTGACCCTGGGAGCGGGGTGATCGTGTGCCCAGCACTTAGGCAGTCATACTCTAACTGAGCTTGGCATTCTCCATGCGCTAACTGAATAGAAAAATCCAAGATCTGAACCCAGGTCAGTTCAAAGTGCATGCTCTTTACTTTCTTACTGTTCTGTTATTTTAGGTAGCAGAGCCAACAGAGGTGCCCATACTGACTGGAAAATAATATAGGATGACAGACGGTTAAGTGTTCAGTCACGGTTGTAAGTTTGAGTCCAGAGTCCTAGACCAGCTGAAATGGGTTTAACAAATACTGAACCTGTAAAGGAGCTTTTCAAGAAGGTGGCTTAAAAGATTGCAAAATGGGAGCTGTGGGAGACATAATATGAGCAGTGTTAGTTCACCTTGTGCATCTTAGGTCATGCTGTGCCTAGAATAACCCTAGTTCCTGGGAAAGCACATAATTAAACATGCTTTTGCCATGGGGAATTTAGTCTGGCTGAATTCAGGTGAATAAGTAATCCGCTTAGGAGCTGTTAACAAAACAGGAGGCAGAAGAGGAAAGAACTGTGAAGGACCAACAGGTCTGATGGCCACCCCCTATTGAGTCCTCAGTGGACAACATTAAAAAGTAGCATCTGGACTTTTTTGATGATGATGCTGATGATGACTCAGAACTCATTTATTGTCAGCAGTTCTTGGCACACTGGGGTGGTAGGGCTGGGCAGAGCTACCCGAGCCCTGCTGGTTTCAAAGATGGTAGAGACTTGAGCAGCTGTCAGAGCAATTTCTCATGAAACTGATGAAATGATTTTGGCTGGGCAGTCTGAGGCTTACAGGGACGCAAATGGCCAGTGTTCTAGCTCCATCCCCAACGTGTCACACACTTTTCAGGTTCTGATTTGAATAAGATCAGGTAAAAAATAGCTTCTTGAATGAGGTGCCTTTGGCAGAACTCCAGAAAAGTCATACAGAAGTGTATTAAGACATTTGGGTCTGGGACAGGATCTGATGTCCGGGTCAAATCAGAGTTCCCATAATCTTGGAGACAGAGGTGTAACTATAGCCAAATGGAGAGAAATGTGCCACCTCATATCTGGAAGAAATAGCTTCTATAATGTTCGATGGGAAGAGAATTGCTAATGGGGTGGGGTGAGTCAGATGGCTGTGGGAAAACTTCTTTGTAGGGACACAGGTGGTGAGAGAGTGCCAATAACCATGGCAGTCAAGCCCAAGCTACTGAAGCCGACCTGCAGGATTGATTTCTACAAAGTCAAAGGTCTCTTTCAGGGAGGTGAGGTTGTTTCGGACTCCAGATTTGAGGCTGAACTTAACCTGTGTGGAAAGAAATCTTGTTAAGCAGGTTATTATGAAAGAAAAATTGGAAAAACAAGGGCCCAGCAGTGATGATGTGGAATTCTCTTTGCATGGTGATTAGATTTGCTGAGCAGATTTCTCCTTGAGGCTAGCCTGGTGCAACTAATGACAGATGAGTTAATGTTCCCCTAAAAGTAAGAACTGGCTCCAGGAATAAGCTGGAAATAGAGATAATAAAAACAATTTTCTTTACATAAAGGCTGTCTTGTATCGAAGAGAACATATGATATTTGTCCTTTGAGGATTGGCTTATTTCAGTAAGCATAAATGTCTCCAGTTCGGATGACTTCATTGCATACGATAGAATCTCATTCCCTTTTTTGTGGTCCAAAAGTATTCCATAGAGTAGATGCACCGTAGTTGCTTTATCCATTTACCCCTTGGGTTGTTTCCATGTCTTTGCTATTGAGGATTGTGTTGCTGATGCAGGTCATTTTTCTCATAAACAGATTTCATGTCATTTGAATATATTCCCAAGAGCGGGATAGCTGAGTCATATGGTATATAAATTCTCAATTGTCTGAGCACTCCACAGACTGGCTTTCATAGCGACTACACAAAAATAGATAGGTACTAAACCATATGCATATACTCATAGATGTACTGTATAAGGAAGATTAACATACAAGTTGGTAAAGACATGTTGCAGTATTATGTCTACCTTCTAACCAAAGCAGAGCCCCCAGTGAAACATGTAAATTTGCCTTTACAGTGTAAATCTAGATTTCATGCCTCTACTTACTTATCATGACATGCCTATACCTACCGTGTCATTTTAATAGCAGAAAGCTAAACTTCTAAATGTTACTAAGAGATTGTACTGCTGTGACAACTTAGGGAAAAAAGGCGGGAAGGGGAATTGGGAAGGAAATGGAGGGGGAGGGAGAACCTCTATGCCTAAAAACTTTTATGAAAAATAATAAATATTCCCAAATGATAAAAGGGAAAAAATATCAGCTTCTCCAGAATGAGGTTGTCTTATTCATCTCCTTATCCTTGGTACCTGAAAGATATCATAATATCATATCATATCATATCATATCATATCATATCATAATAATTTCTTTTTTCTAAAGATTTATTTATTTTATTACAAAGTCAGATACACAGAGAGAAGGAGAGACAGAGAGGAAGATTTTCCATCCGATGATTCACTAACCAAGTGAGCGCAACGGCTGGTGCTGTGCCGAACCGAAGCTGGGAGCCTAGAAGTTCCTCCAAGTCTCCCACACGGGTGCAGGGTCCCAAAGCTTTGGGCCATCCTCAACTGCTTTCCCAGGCCACAAGCAGGGATCTGGATGGGAAGTGGAGCTGCCGGGATTAGAACTGGCGACCATATGGGATCCCGGGGCATTTAAGACGAGGACTTTAGCCGCTAGGCCACTGAGCCGGGCCCAATAATTTCATAACATGTGTTTGATGAGCCACTTAAATAATTTCTTCTTTGGGATTGCTTAGTAGGAGGTATCATGCTCCAGTTCCATGGCCTCAGGTTGATTTCTCATTTATAAAACGTAAATTTATTTCTGATGATGCACATAGAGGTTGGGAAATAGGTCTGGAAAATGTTATTTCCCAAATAGAAGGGAGGGAAGCTCTGTCAGGAGAATCTACTGAGGGTTTGTTCTCTGCAAGGAGGCCATGTTCGAAAGAGGCGTATTGCTGTCATGATGTAGGAAATGCTTCCTTGGAGGATGAGGTGTTGGTTGGGTGGACGAGGATATGTGTGCAGAACGGATGTGGTACAAGGACCCTTTTGAGAACTTCCAGGAAGGGGTCTGGTGTGGTTGGAGCACGGATGGAAAGTGGAGAGCAGTGGCTGAGATGCTGAGGTGAGAGAGGGACTTCAGCAGTGGGATACTGTTTCTATTTTTCCTTTTAGGAACAAGGCCCTGGTGGTGTGTAAGGAGAAGGAGTGGGAGGAGGAGAGCCGGCAATCGGCAGCAATGACCTGAGTGAGACACCAGGAGAGCTTGAGTAGGGACCGTGCCAGTGGTCAGGCAGTGGAGTCAGCCTGGGAAATCCAGGAGTTACACTTGGCTGAACTTGGAGAATGACTGGGGGTAATCATGGAGAAGGGGGAGTCTAGAGAAATGAGACTGCGGGATTTGAGGTCCTGCTGCCAGTGACAGCATTCTCTGAAGTGCTTTAATCTGAAAATCCCTACATGTCTTTGAATAGAGATATACCAATATTTGCATTTTTATGAACGTAATATGCAGAACCACTTAAAAGACTTAACCTGTCCTTTGCAAAGCTTCAGAGAAAATTCATACTTGAGAAAAATCACTGTGACTGTGTGGCTCTTGATGCTCCCAACCATTTCTTTATTTTTAATTTTTAAATTTATTATTGTTTTTTATTTGAAAGGCAGATTTTTCAAAGAGAGATGGATAGATGCAGGAGAGAGAGAGAGAGCAACAGGGCGAAACACACACACACACACACACACACACACACACGCATGCACACACACACACACACACACACACACAGATATTTGATGGCTCACTCCCTAAATGTTTCCAGTAGCCAGAACTGAATTGATTTGAAGCTAGGAGTTAGGAGGTAGGAGCATTTTTTGGTTCACCCACATGGGTGCAGGGGCCCAACCATTTGGACTATCCTCTGTCACTTTTCCAGGCCATAAGCAGACAGCTAAATTGTATGTGGAGTAGCTGGGACACGCATATGGGATGCTGGTGCCACAGGGTGGAGTTTTAGCACTCTGTGCCACTCGCCAGTCCCAATGCCCCCAGCCAATAATAACCATAACAAGTACGAGCGTCCCCTGTGATCTGGCAGCATGCTCCTTTTTAACCCTCACGTCAGCCAAACTAACCTATTTCATGTTCTCCTCTCTCTTTCAGGAATGTTCTGCTCATTGGTCCAGCTCAAACCCAGATGGTCGGGAGCGTCTGAGCAATGAACCAGTAGATAGAATCTCGCTCTCTCTCCCTCTTTCTCTCTCTGACACTCATGTAAACGAAAATGAGAGTTTCCCTAGTGCATTCTTTATGTATCTTCTGCTCCAGGCTGCTAGGGATTTGGATTCATTTCTGGAAGAATCAGGATTTTTACAAGAATACAAAGAAGAAGAAGAAGTAAAATATTTAGCTTTCAACACCTAGAGTAGAAATTATTTTTAAAAATATTTTAAAGTTACTGTCATTTTAGAAACTAGGTTTTATAAATGAAAAATGAAAATGAGTTTTTCTTTTTTTTTTTTTTAAGAAAGTCTATCTACTTATTCAAAAGGCAGAGTTACACAGTGAAAGAGAGGAACTGAGACAGAGATTTTTCCATCTGCTGGTTCACTCCGTACATGGCAGCCTTGGCTGACAGGGCCAGGCTGAAGTCAGGAGTCTGGAACTTCATCTGGGACTCCCATGTGGCTGGCAGGGGCTCAGCACTTGGATCATCTCCCACTGCTTTCCCAAGCATGTTAGCAGGGAGCTCGCTGGGTTGGAAATAGAGAAGCTGGTCCAACCTGCACCCATATGAGATTCTGGGATTTCAGGCAACATCTTAGGCCATTGTGCCACAACGCTAGGCACAGACTGAGCTTCTTAAACTTTTCTAGCTCTGTGGGCATGGAGCAGTAGCCTAGTGGCTAAAGTCCTTGCCTTGCATACACTGGGATCCCACATGGGCACTGGTTTGTGTCCCAGCAGTCCCACTTCCCATCCAGCTCCCTGCTTGTGGTCTGAGAAAGCAGTCAAGGCTGGGTCAAAACCTTGGGATCCTGCACTTGCATGGGAGACCCAGAAGATGCTGCTGGCTCCTGGTTTCAGATCGACTTATCTCTGGCTGTTGTGGGTACTTGGGGAGTGAATCAACGGATGGGAGATCTTCCTCTCTATCTTTGTATATTTGGCTTTCCAATTAAAATAAATAAATCCTTAAAAAACTTTTTCTAGCTCTGCTAATAATCAAAACCAGTTGCCCTGAGTCTGGTCACCAAGATTCCTCCTCCACAGGGCAGAGAGAAGAATTTTCTGAAGTTAACCTGATATGAGCTTGTCTGACTCTAAAAGAAGGAGAAGGAGTGGCAGGGAATGTCACTTCTGCCAAGAAAAGAAAGTGGGTCGCTCCCCTTGGGGCTTCATGAATTCTAGGGAGAAGAAAATGTAGGGGCTGGCCAGAATCTCCCATCTTGGTTCCGCCAGCTAGAGAGGAAGGCTAGGAGCAGAAGGCATTTTCATTGTCCATTTTTCTTTTGGGATGCCGGGCATAAACTGACTTGGGGATTTTTTTTTTCATCACTTAGCGCAGTCATATTAAAAGGAAGCAAATGGTGTGATGTGGCTGGGCCGGGGAGATCCTGAGCACTGACCCCGGGGATTGGATGTGTTCCCTGGTGGAGCGAGAAGAATCAAGAATGCCATCCTATTAGACCGACTAATACGAAAAGCTGATCCTGCTGTGGGCCAATGGCCTGTGCACAGACCACCTGAATATGAGAACAGATGGGCATCCCATACTCTGAAAGCTCCATAGGCATGTGCAGTTAGAGCTCATGTATGGCCCAGGGCAGCCTGGGAACCATCAGGTGCTTAGCAACCTGGAGAAGACAGACAATGAATCTCACTGCCTGCTCACCCTGGGTTTTATCGTTGCAGGAAGAGGCACAAGAGCCACCTCCAGGGAACCTGTGAGGATGTGAGGAGAGGCGCTGGCTGTTGTGACCATCTGGGGAGTGAACCAGCAGAAGGCTCAAAAGCAGACCGGAGGCCCCCTCTATGTACCAACCATGATCTCTCCCATTTATCCAGGCACCATGTTGGCAAGTCCGTGTGAAGGAAAACCATTCAGAGACACAGTTCAATCTGCAGGAAACTTTCACAGTGGCGAGCAGTCTCCTTAAACTGAGGGAACTGATCAATCCTTAGATGGAACACTTCAGGGTTCTTTTCTTTCTTTTTTCTTTTTTTTTTGTTGACTGTGTGGCTGGGCCAGGGTTGAGTTCAGCGTGGGGATGGCTGAATGAGAGCCTCTTTGGGGAAGTCTGAGGCATCTCAGACTCTTTCTGTTGAGTTCCTGAAGATGGAATGACTACTTGACTTCAACTCACAGGTGTGCCATCATCAGCAAACCATCTTCTGAAATCCATTTTGAATGAATCTAAAAGATTTTTTTCCAAGGTAGGAGTGGGGAAGCATGTATATTTTTTCCTTGCGCTTTCAGCTATTGATGTTTTTTCTTTTTCCTTTGCTATGTAGTGGAAATGTTCATGCTAAAACAAACTTGGGGCCCTAACACTTGAAAATGCCATTTATTTTTATTTAATTGAACAAGACACACACACACACACACACACACACACACACACACACACACCACACACACACACACACACACACACACACACAGACACATACAAGAGAGTGAGTGAACAAACAAGAGAGCATCAATGTCCCACCGTTGGTTTAGCCTTCAAATACCTGATCAGGTCTTCCACATGGAGAACAGAGGCCCAAGAGCTTGAACCATCGTCTGTTTCCTAGACACAGTAGCCTGAAACTAGGTCAGAAAATGGGGAGCCCAGGATTGAAATGGCAGTTAAATAGGGGATGTGAGCATCATAAGTGGGTGTTTAACTTGCAGTGCAGCACCCACCTCTGAAAAACTTTGAAAAACTGTCTGCAGAGTGTTCCCAGTTTATAGATGGGCATCTTACAAAAATATCATTTGGGGGCCTATAGAATAGCATAGCAGGTAAAGCCACCATTTGTGACACTGTGACACCTTTATGCCATACAGATGCTACTCTCTGTTCCAACTGCTCCACTTCCTGTCTAGCTCTCTACTAATGGCCTGGGAGGTCAGTAGAAGATGGGCCAAGTGGTTGGGCTCCTGTACCCGTGTGGGACATCAGGAAGAAACTCCTGGTACCTGGCTTTGCTCTGGCCTAGTCCTGGCTGTTGTGGTAATCTGGGGGAAGATCTCTCTCTATCACACCCACTCTCAAGTGTCATTTACAGATGATTGTTTTGTAACTCAGAGGGGATATTTCCACTAAGAAACATGAATGTCCTTGGTGGTGAGTTGTTTTTACCCCAGTGATATCCAAATGAGGCTGAAGCACAGTGAGTCTGAATTGAAGAGCAGAAGATCATAATGGTATAGTGCCAAAGATTAAACAAGACAAAAAAGAATTATGAAGCCAAGTTTACTTTGAATGTTAATCATTGAGAGAAAACACATTTCATTAAAAAGGGATATGCGGTATATAAACAATAGTAAGAGGATTTCTAAGTGATTTTTTTTAGGGATTTACTGTCTCGTTGTTAACCTGATATTTAGTTTTAGTGTACAGATTTCTATTTTCTTATTGCTGTTTCACAGGCATCAATCATATGCATATTGTATATGTAAATAGAGTTTTTGTTTTGGGGAGAAGATTGGGGAGAATTTCTTGGCACTTTGTCATGAAATTTTCTTTCTTATGGGCGATACAGACACTAATGAACCAAGAGAAGATAAATAATGAAATGCCAAGTAGTGATAAGTGGTTTGAAGAAAAAAATTAGATGAAGGATTTAATTGTTAATTTAATGGCCAAGGCAAGTCTCTTTAAAGGAGCTACTGGCTCAGAGAAGAAAGGGAGAAGTCAACATTTATGTGAGGGAGGAAGGATGCTCAGGGTAGAGGGAAGAATAAGTGGAAAACACTGGGACAGGGTCGTTCCAGAGGAAGTCCAAGTGTTAGCGAGGGGTCAGTCAGTCGAGGGGTGGCAAGTGCCCAATAGAAGGGGTGGTCAGGGAAGGAGAAGGGCCACCTCATTAGTACACTCCTCATATAGCTACAGTAGCCAAGGCTGGCCAGATTGAAGCCAAAAGCTTGGAACTCCAACCAGATTCCCGTATGGGTAGGAAAGCCCCAAGGATTTAGGTCATCTTCCACTGCTTTCTCAGGTGCATTATCTGGGATCTGGATTGGAAGTCTAGTAGACAGGATGGGAGCTGGTGCTCACAGGGGATGCCACTGTCTCAGCTAGCAGGTTAATCCACTGTGCCACAGCACTGGCCTCAACCTCTAAGGATATTGACTGCACATTGACAAGAATCTGTATGCATGCCGTTTTAGGAAATACATTTTGAGGATGCATGTTCAAAATTGTTTGCTCATAAGGTGGATGATCAAAGAATGCTTGGACATGATATTATAAATAATCATTAGAAGCAGGTTTCCTTGGGGTTTTAGAAATATCTGAATTGTGTAGCAGTCAAAAAACAAAAACAATGTTAATTCAGGTAATTATACCAGGAAAATGTATAATTATGACTTGAGGCTTCTCGTCCAGGAAATATTAGCTCATAATACCTTAAAGCTCACATCAAGATGAGGTGTGAAGACAGAGATTTAAAAGTGTTTGGAATGAAGACAGTTGCCTCACACTGTGATTATAAAAAGGAATGCCCGAGGAGTACCTGGAAAAACTGTGTAGAAGGTGCACTGAATGGTCAGGAAGGATGCTACCGATTTAGACCTGCTGTGTTGTGGACATGCTGGGCCAGAGTGGTTTTGAGATGCAGAAATACTCAATGCAGATACTTGATCCCCATTAGAAGCTATCAATTACCCAAAAGCAGTGATTATGCGAGGCTACCTGTGAAATCCTGGCCATGAATGCAGAGGAACATCAGAACTAGAGGCAGGCAGGAGTGGAGCCGGGATGGCCTCTGAGGCAAGCACGGCTGTCTTGATCTGTTGAAGCAGACCACACGTATCTCAATGCATTTCTCCGTCTCACACAACACTTACCTGTCTTCTTTTTTGAAGTCTTGGCTACTGTTGCTAACAGAGAGCTGGGATCCTGTTACCTTTCAGAGGGGACCATTGCCAGAATTCCACAGGATGTCCCCGACTGGGGCTCCATCAAGAGGCACCTTCGGTCTGGTCCATGAAAGAGCAGGAGGGGAACTGTCCAGGTTGTTGCAGGCAGTAGGCTCTGGGAGACAGAAGGCTGCAAAGGACACCAGGCTTCTGAGGCAGCTACCCAAGGGCCAGCAGGAAGAGGGACTGAGCACAGAGGGACTGAAGGGAAAAAAGATGTGCAGAGCTAGCCTGAGTCACCTTCTTGCCCAGCCGCTTCCACCTGCTGTAGGTGTCTGGGCCAAGGACTGTGCGTTCCCCAACTAACTGCCCTGGGTCAGGAGAACGGGAAGATGATTCTGTTCAAAAAGATCTCCCAAGGATCTGCAGCGAACACAGCTCAACCCTCCCCGTACTTGCTCTAGGGTTCCTGTCCACAGAGTCTCTATCTTTTTCTACGTGTTTCATTCCCTTCTTTTTCAAGAATCAAAGGTGAGAGAGGAAAGTGAAGGCAAAGTGGGAAGTGGAGGGGAGACTGTCTGCGTATGATTATAGCTAGGTGCCCTCTTTGGCGTGGGATTGTTAGGAAACCTGATTCGTCATGTGAATTCCTTCAGGTTAATCAAGGCTAAATATTCTATTTTAGTGAATTTGCTGCTTTTTAAAATGAAGTCATTTATTATCAGAGAGAGAGAAAAAGGGAGAGAGAGATTTTTCATCTGCTGGTTCATTCCCCAAATACTTGAAATAGCTGGGATGGATTAAGCAAAAGCCATCCCAGGAATTCCTAGAAATTCCAGCTGGATCTGGGTGGCAGGACCCAATTACTTTAGCTATCCATTGTTGCTTCCTAGGGTACACATTCATGGGCAACTGGAGCAGAGGTGGAGTTGAGACACAGGCCATGCACTTTTGGGGTGTGATGTGAATGGCCCAACCAGCCTCTTCTGTACTTTACCAAATGCCTGGCTTGAGGTTTCCCTTAAAAACAAAACAAAACAAACAAACAAACAAACAAACCAAAAACCACCCCCCCCCAAAAAAAAATTGACCCTTTGTTTCCCCTTTGGGTCTGTGGTACTTTTTTGTTTGGTGTACAAATGCGGTGGAAGAAGAACAAGAATTGGGGCGCTATTTGGTGTTGTAGCAAAGTTCTGGATGCTTTAGTGTGCTGCTTTCCACCTCTTCCACTCCATCCTCTGCTACCTTCCCAGGCAAACCCTGTTTGTTGCTATGGAGCTCTCCCATCTGCTGTGTCTTCCTTCCAGAAGCCCTGTCTCCATCCTACATCACAGAGTGACCTGCTCTGGCATGTAGTCCACCTTGACTTTCTCCTACTGTACCTTCTCTGGCATTTATTCCAGCTTGACTTTCTCCTACTGTACTACTAATCTTACCGAGGTACCATTACCTCTGGTTGCCTTTCTCCTTTCATGTCACTGTAGTATCCCTAGGTGGAGGGCCTATGTCACTTTCTTTGCTATATCCTCCAGTGATGCTTATTGAATGTTACCTGAATGAGTGAGTCTTGCCTCGTACAATCTAATTCTCATGTATCCCCATGCTCTTGCCCTGATGCTCACCTGGCTCATAGCCCATTTCCCTAAAACACGGGGAGTCCAGTGTGGGCACCGACGAGGTCTAGCTAGAATCAACAGAGCTTTCCTGACTCTCTTCTCAAAACAAACTCCTAATTTGGCCATGATGACCTTGCACTTTATATTTGTGACTTGAAAGAAGTCTATTATCACGAATAGGAATGTAGGCTTTTTTGAGGGGAAAAAAATAGGCATTCAATTTATTGAGAAGGAAGATAATTTTGTAGTCACTCAAGTAGGTACAAAGTCTAAGGCTGTAAAATAAGGCTGGGTAGAAGGGCGCATGCTATATATCTTCTGGGTTCTTTCAAATTCCTTATTTACAAGCTGGAATAGGATGGTCCTCATTTTTAACTGAGCCTAGGGTTATAATTTCCCAATAAATGAACAGAGAGGCAAACTCTATGGTGGAAGCAGTAAAGCATGACTCCGAGGGAGAGAAACTGCTTTTCATTCTACTTTCTGTGTAGGTGATGGTCAGAGCTGGCAGGAAGCCCAGGGCATGTCAGCAGTCCCGGAAGGAAGCAGCTCTTGCTGCAAACCTCGGGTGGGTACTTGCCTCCCTGCAGGGTCATGTTCTCCACTGCACAGGCCTCTTAAGGAGGCTCATATTTCATGGTTCATACCCTGGAGTTGCCTTGCCTGTGCCCCAGAGCACTTTGCATTTGTGCTGGCACGGGTTCGCATGCTGACTTAAAGGAGCCGTGGGTGTATCTGTCTGTTTTTCTCTAGGTAGACAGATATATTGGAGTTCCTCATTTCCTGACATTTCTGCATCAGTGCTTATAGACAATGCTTTCCTTTGCAAGGACTCAGTATTTTCCGTTGTTTTAACTGAACTTGATTGAGAAGTGAATTGAAAATATGCCACTGCTAAAGTTTTTTCAAAAATTAAGGAAGGAGAAGGGTGAGTGAGGAATGTAGGCGGGAGGGAGGAGAGGAAAGCATCATTATGCCTTTAAAACTGTACTTTGAAAGATGTGAACTTTTGTCACTTTCTATGAATAAAGTAATTTTGAAAGATTTATTTATTTTTATTGGAAAGGCAGATCAGATTTATGAGAAGGAAAGAGAGAGAGGAAAATCTTCCGTTCACTGGTTCACTCTCCAGGTGGCTACAATGGCTGGAACTGTTGATCCAAAGCCAGAAGCTAGGAGCTTCTCCTATGGCTCCCACACGGGTTCAGGATCCCAAAACTTTGGGCCATCTTCTACTGCCTACCCAGCCCAGAGCAGGGAGCTGGATGGAAGGTGGCGCAGCCGGGACATGAACTAGTGCCCATATAGGATCCTGGGGTACTTGCAAGGTGAGGATTTATCTACTGTGCCAGGCTGTAAAATAGTTTTTTTTTTTCTAAAAGGAAGAAAAAACAATTTTTTTTTTTTTTTTGGCTAACCTACCAGAGGAACAGAGAGATTCACTAAGTCTACCACTAGTTTTGACTTTTCGATCAGAAATAGCTGATTGTGGCAGGAATTCTTCTACCACTCACCTCAGAAACAGTTTCTCAGACCACCTCTCCCTCTCCACATTGGTCTCATGCTTGCGTCTTTTAATCCTTATCCTCCTCCCTCATCCCCTGGCACTTAATCTAATCAAAAGAGAGACTAGATCAGAGGGTCAGAGAGACTAGACCCAGAGCAAGTCACAGTTCCCCCAGGGCCCTCTTTCTTAATGCATCTTGCATCTCGCAGGGAAGTGGTAAACTTTCTTACTGCTTCTCAGGGAGAGAGCTAGAGCTAGAGCTTGAGAGAGAGAGAGAGAATAAAGTTAAAGGAGCATACAGAGCTGCTCTTTCTTTCCTGGCTGCTCTTGGAGACAGACTTGAAAGCATGGTAGAACCTGTATCCACCCTAATGTAAGAGGATTGCTCTTCAAGTCCACCCCAAAGTCTTCATATGTGCAGTTTAGAGATTAAAATTGAGAAAAGCTTTTCAGATAATGGTTTAAATCTATAACAAATAGATTATGAAAATCACACAGGTTCTTTATGTAGGATTTCATTTAGTGCAGTTCCATGTTTTTTTTTTTTTTTCAAATACAGAGATGGAGCCATGGAGAGATTAAGTTGCATATTCAAGATATCACAGTCATAAACAGATAGCCCAGGTTTTATATCTAGTTCCAGGATAATAGTAGTAACACCACATCCACTCCTAATATGCGCCTTTTAAACTCCAATGAGAAGCTTGCATCTTTAAGACTGTTAGACTAGGTCAATATCCCGTTCCACTGCTCCTCCTGGGCATATGCCATCATTGCCTATTGCTTATTGCTAGTCAAACAGGAAATAGTCTGCCTCATTACTTTTGAACCAATTCTTAGAACTAAGTCTGTAAGTGTTGACTTAATACGGGAAATTCTGTGGTTTTGTATGCTCAGGAAACAGTGACCAGACTAAAATATTGGGCAAATCTTCTACTCTAATGGAGAATTAGGGGTCTGAGGGAACATCTGAGCTTCTTTTCATGCTAATAAAAGTTATTTCTCTTTTGGCGGGCTTTTCCACGGTGTGACTTTTAGTGACTGCATAGCATATCATTGCAGAGTTAAAACAGTTAGTTACATGAAATCTGGGAAATGAGGAAGTTGCAGAGAACAGGTGGGAACTTAGGAAACAGAAATTGAAGATAAGTGTTTAACAGCCTACATTTCCAGTTTTAGACATTTTCTTGGAATTAGCTGTGTCCAGCGGTGCTTTGTAAATAGTGTACACTTTTCTAGGCAGTGATGGGCGAGAGCCATGCATCTCTGTTTAGCTTCTTCCAAGAAACCTCCATAAAGGTCATTCGACTCAGTATGATAGCCTTAGAGAAGGTCAAAGATTTGAATTTCAGTTCTTAAGCCTTTGACAGAAATTATAAACCTAATCTGAAGGGTTATGCTTCTACGAAACTTAGATCTGCTGAAGTCTTTATTAAGTGAAAGCAGATGGAAGCCCAACAACATTCCTAACTGAATGCCAGTCATGGGAAAAATGTTTAGAATGTGATCTTCTTTCTTGGCTAAATTTGAAAGAATAGTATGTTCTGAAAAGCAACATGACGGAGCTTAACCTGATCCTCTTGGCTACAGATCAGAGCATTAAGAGAAACACAAAGGATCATCTTTCCAAAGCAGGATGAGTCTACAAATATCTGGTGCACTGAATTAAGTCAGTAATCAGAGTCGTGTCCTAGAACTGTGCCAGGTATTTGGACAACCCATTTCCCGTTTTGTTTCTGGTCCAAGGTACTCACAGTGCATGGAGCTCTTAAGAAACACTTAACTGGGCTCCTCTTTCAGACTGGACAGTGATAAAGTATCCATCTTTCAGGTTGAGGCTGGTTTTGACTCAGGGACCGAGTTTTCTCACCATCAGCTCTTTAGCACTTAGCACAACACCTGGCCATGTAATAGTAGACACTTTATGTGTGCTGCGTGAAGGAACCATGGATTGTCCACAGCCACACTTAGTACTTCAGTACATTGAAGTGGCTAAGGGTATAGGGTCACTCTCTTGGTTTGAGCCTGGATTTTTCTCAGCTCATTAGCTTTATAGGTCAAGGATTTATCAGGAAATAACTCCTCTCAGAAATAGAAGGAACTGAAAAGAGATGATACAGGACCACAAAGTTATGCAGAGTACTTGACTTTGTGCCGACAGTGGTCCCTAGCCAGGAGAAATGCTTTGAATGTAAGTGAGAGCTGGGAGCTGTGTTGGTGGCTTTCCAGGTGTGGATGCCCTGGTTCACCTCGATGGCTGATTCATTAAACTCAAGGGGCCACGAGTATAAGTGTGAAGGATTCCATATATATTCACTGAGTCTGATAGCTCACAGTTGCCTTTTTTTTTTTTTTTAAATATGGAAGACTTTGTCAGAATGAAGAGATCATGGTGGGGACTCATGCTGCACAAAGGTCAGATTTTTTTTATTCCTGTCTTTTTGGTTGGGCTAGCCTTGGACAAGTCAAATCAGTTAAAGAAAAGAAGGTGTTTATTTCCCTTTTGTTAAATCAAATTGGCCCAAATTTGTATTTCTTCTCCCTCATGCAGGCAGCCTCAGAAGAGGTATCTTGTACAGTGAACTGTTGCTGGAAGTCTCATTATGTCGAGGTTAGTGGGATGTGCAACAAACCTGAACACAATATGGGATGACACTTGATGGCTTGTCAGGTTGGTTCTAATTTGATCTGTTGTAGAACTTCTCCTCAAGCTATCATACTTCAGATAATATTACCGATTCCAAAGGGGATTTGGAGTTTACAGAGTCCCCAGAGAGATAAGTGTTAAAGTGCCTTCTGATCCAGCCAGAAGACAAGCTTTAGATTCTCCTCTTGGCTGAGAAGGATGAGGAGGAAGTGGTGAGCTTGCCACAGCTTGATCTGTGGTGACAACTGGAATGAATATAACTCACTTCAGATTCTATCTATACCTCATCTCAGCCTCTTGTTTGTGGAGTGGTGATTCAGAGTCCAGGCTTTGGTGCCAGACTGAACAGAGCAATTAATAGTCAATTCCTTCCTCAGTACCACATTTGTGAAGTGGGGCAAATAACAGGGCCCACCTCATTGGCTTGCCATGGGAATTAAATAAGTTAATATCTACATCGTTTCAATTTTAGTGTATGTGCTGCTGAAGTGAGCACAGCTAATGCATATAAGGCACTTAGAACAATACCTGATGTATTTGACGAGTCATTAGTATGTTCTTGATGTTATTATTCCATAAGTCATATATAGCCCATAACAATCTATTATGGGGTGCAGCCAGCGATAGCCAGCACCCATTGACAGTGGGCAAATGAAATGTGGCTGTGTCCCCTATCCTATGTCCTGAAGGTGGATCCTAACAGCAATGGAATGTTGATTCCATCCTCAACCACTTCCCCCAGTTCAGGATATGGGATGCAGACAAGTCCATTAGTCTAGGAATTTTTAGCTACAAACCAGGTTCCTGTTCCTGCCCATCCCAACGAGCACTAATCAACTCCTTAGCCCACAGCACTCAGGTATTCGCTCCTGCCTGCCTGTGACTCACCTATCAACTGAGAGGGGATGGTATTGCATTATTGTATAATCACTCCCCTCACAAGCCCCTTTAAAAGGCCCAGGAAGCAGGGGCTCTCACTCTCTTTCTGGCCAGGTACTTCCATTACTCTGGTACCTCGACTCTTGGCTGACCCAGGACAAGTATTCCCCTGAGCATGGTCCCTGTGTACTGCTTAGATGGGGCAATGGACATAGTAATGTTGTTTCTGGTTTGTGTACTATCAGGAGTTTCAGGAGAGGTGAGGCCTAGCAGTAGTGGAATGTGGGCAGAGAAGCCAGGGAAAGGTGAATGTCTGCAGCTTTGTAAGTGTGTCCAGGTTATTCATAGGATGTCTGTTAGGATAACTTAATATTGTTGGGGAAGCTGGGACATAAGTCTTCAGCTTAATGGATGGACTTGAAGATAATGACCATTTGTTCCCCTTTGGATTATGTTTGGTTGGATTATGATTGGTTGGATTGCCATATGGACTTGTGATCTGCTATTTCTAGTATATTCTATTATTACCAAGTCTGGTTAATAAAGACTGCTTGATATAACCTTAGACATGTTTGGTGTGATCTCGCTTGCACCCCACAACAAATCTTTTGGACTACAATTGACTGTAATTTTGATGACAATTGTGTAAGATTGTTACAGAACTGAATACATCTCTATCATCTTTTTTTTTTTTTTAAATCTTATTTAGTTGATTAGGGTACAAAGGGTCAAGGGTTACAGGAAAGTGGGTAATACCATTGTTTCCATACTAATATCATCATTTTTCCCTCTATCACCTTTTAACATGATACCAGTTGAGATGTTGTAGCATAGTGCATTACTCATGCATTTATAGTGGTTCTAGTGTAAACAAATCCACTGAGTATAAAGGGTATTAATACTTGAAAATGATAATAAATGATTATATTACTGCTTTGCATATTTACTATACTTTTACTTGTTACTTTAAAATATATATATATATATATATATTCCTACTTAGACCTGGCACAAGGACATAGTGACTAAACCGTTGCCTTGCATGAGCCAGGATCCCATATGAGTGCTGGTTCATATTCCCACTGCTCTACTTCCCATCAAACTCCCTGCCTGTGGCCTGGGAAAGCAGTAGAGGATGGCCTAAAGCCTTGGGACCCTGCACCTGTGTGGGAGACTTGGAAGAAGCTTCTGGCTTTGGATTGGCTTAGCTCCGGTTACTGTGGTCACCTGGTGAATGAACCAGTAGATGGAAGATCTTTGTTTCTCTCCTTCTCTCTGTAAATCTACTTTTCCAATAACAATAAATCTTCTTAAAATTTGAAAAAAATATACTTCTAGTTGGCAAAAGTTGCTTGTTTTTAAGCAGGGATATGCCATGTGATGCTGATTGCCTCATTCATCTTGTTTCTGCTATGTCTCTTAAATTTCTCAGAATATATCCCTGCAATTAAATTTCTCAGACTGCCCCCCATGCCTCCAGGAACTTATGCCTTCAGTTCAGAATTCTGAGTCTCTGATTTGAGAGATTTGTGGGACAAGCATTTTGCAGGGTGGCAGGCAATTGATAAGTGTCTCTATTAACAGAGAACAAGGCTAACATTGTAAATGAATAGCCACACACATGCCCTGCATTTCATTTAAGTGGACAATCCAATTTCTTTCCGAGTATCATTTTCTTCCTTGAAGACAATCAAAGTAATTAGAGAATTAGAGAATTATTTTTTTCCTGATCCCATAAACCTTTGATTGCAGGCTCTGTCATTCAGTAAGTGGCAACTCTACAGCTAACAGCAAAGAAAGCAAGCAAGCCAAGAGCTCTAATAAAGCACTTAGTTTTGGTTCATGTACCCTAACCATGAGGGTTTACACAGATCAGGGTTATATTAAATTGGTTTAATTTTTCCCAACACTGACACGCTATTATTCCCCCCAATACAGGAATTTTCACCCATGTATTAGCCCATTTGAAATCATTTATGGTCTATCTTCCAGTTGATACCTCTACCTTCAGCAAAGGAAAGGGAGACATGTATATGCAAAACCACCATTAAAGATTACGAGTCAGAGGCCCAGGGCCTGGGATTAAAGATGTTTTTCTTCAGCAGAGCATCATGAAAAATATTCTCAGGGCATTGATGCTGAAATGACCCAAGGATCACAACTAATTTTGGGGTTCTAACCAGTGTTCTTACAGAATGAATCTGTAAGAAATACAGGGGCAGGCTTGGAACAATGCAGACATGATGTGAATGCGAATCAACTTTAAGCGTTGCCTAGCTGACTCAAAGCTTTCACATCGATTTAACAGCAGAGTGGAGTTTATACTCCATGCTGTGTCCTTCTTGGGAGTAAAGGATGCTGACTATTTCATCATTGCCTGATTGTCTGCCGGTGCGTTCGCCTGCCTAACCCAAGAAGGATGCCTCCATGGTCTCCAGGGATGTCTCCAAGGGCCCCCACCCCTTTTCCTGAAACTTATTTTTCTTTTATCTGGGTTTATTGAAGGATGTCTCCTGGCTCTAACCTGCCCCCTTTCTTCCCCCCTGAGACTTTTGTTCCCCTTTCTTTGTCATTATGGGGTTTCAGATTAACCACCAAGGCAGAAAAACTAGAACTAGTTGGAATCTCACTGATGAATCAGAACCTGGGGAGGCAGGGATCATGCTTGAATGTTTACTTCAGGGAGCTTTCCCACAGAAGTCATTCATGCTCTGTTTTCTACAGAGAGCATGGTCAGATCCAGTGTCACATTCCAAGTGTCCTCCATCCCTTGGACCCTACAAATCCCACTGCCTATTGGAGAATCCCTCATTGATAACACAACTAAGCAAACTCATTCACTGTTTCCTGCCAGATCTACTTTCTTTCCAAGGTGAAGCCAGGAAGGACAGCAATGTTCATCCAGTAACCAGGGCAGGTAATCTGAGAATCAACCTTGTCTTCCTCATTCCCACCATCTTACAGGTGACCAAGTCAGACTCCATTTCTGAATGTCTATTGAGTCTGTCCCGACCTCTTCATACTGAGTGACGGTTGAGATCATTGTCTGGGAGGAGAGGAACGCTGGCAGAACTTATGATGGGGAAGAAGGGACGATCCCTCACCCTTGGAGCTGCCACTCCTATCTTCCTGGATTATCTGGAATCATGTCATAGTTTTCACTTTGTCTTCTTCCCAACCATCCTCCAAATTGCTGCCAAAGCAGTATTTCTTTTCTTTCTACTAAAAAAAACCCTAAGTGGTAAAGAGATTATGCACATTCAGGGCATATAATGTGATGATTTAATATGTGTGTACTGTGTCCATCACCATGGACACAGTAACTTAGGTGTGTGGAATTTGTTCATCTTAAATCAAAAGTCTGCATCCGTTTACTGACGTCTTCTCATTTCTCACAGGCCCCACTCCTGGTAACTGCTGCTGTAATTTCTGCCTCCTTGAGTTCCAGTATTTCCAGTTCTCCATATAGGAGCAGTTGTGCAGTGCTTGTCTTTCTGTGCTTGGCTGACGTCACTCAGCATGCTGTCCTCCATGGTCATATTATTGCAAATGGCAGGATTTGTTCAATTGTATGACTAACACTCCACAAGGAATGTTTCTAAAATGCATCTTTAATGCAAGAATTTTCAGGAATCTTCTGAAAGGAGAGTGATGCAGGGTGTGGCGTGCTAAGCTATAGGAGACAAGGAAACAGTCAAAACATGAATATGACAGGAAAGTCTACTGATTAAACCAAGGAATATGCAGTCCTGATTGACACTGACATAGCATTTCAAATTGGCAGGGCAATTTCACATCAGTAAACAACTGTCCTCGTCTCACAGCTTCAGCTGGAAGGAGAAGCTTCTTTCTTGCTTGTCTGTGGTCACACCTGAAGTGGTGCAAGGAAATAATGACATGCTCCTGGGCCCTTCACAGCTTTCCTGGTCTGTTGGATTATGCTGCTTCTGATTTAGGGTTCAAGCAACACATAACTTCTGCTTGTACTCTTCTAGGCAGCTACTTGTAATTTTAAGGCAGGTTGGACATACGGTTGTTAGTTGAATGGTCATGTGTTCCCAAAGATGAAAAGAACGAGTTTGGAGGGATGATTAGCAGCCTGAATCTTCATTTATTCCATCAATATATCCGTTCCAAACTCATAGGCTGACAAAAATGTTCTCAGAACTGGGGAGACAATGAGCAAAGCAGAAGGCTCATGTCCTCAGACTTCTTCAGAGCAGGGGTGGAGGTAAGCCCCAAGTAATTGTTTTATATTTATCTGTCTTTTGTGTATCTCAGATGGTGGTAAGTGAAGCAGGCAAAAATTAGTCAGAGATGCAGTGTGGGAGCTCAGGGACATGGGAGTGATGTTTTGCGATTTGAAATAGGGTAGTAAAGGAAGGTGCCCCTAAGATTGTAACATTTAAGGAAGACCTGAAGGAGCTGAGGGAATCAGGCATGCTGACCCATATGGGAGACCAGGGATTTCAGTGGGAGGTAGAGGTATACATCCCAGGCAGGATGGGGTTCAGAGTGCTTGAGGAAGACCAGGATGGTCATTGTGGTTGGAGCAGAACAGGCCAGGGGGGAGTAGCAGGAAATGAGGTCAGAGGATGATGGCAGGATGATGAGGAACGGGTCAGGAAGAGGATAGCAGGTTGTGTGAAACCCCGATGACTGTGGCAAGAACTGTTTGCTCTGAATGGGTCGGGGGCCACTGGGGAGATCTAATCTAAGGACTGTCAGGTTATGACTCACATTTCAAGGACTGTTACTTTGTATCTAGAATATGAAGGTGAGGTCACAATTAAGGCATGTTTGCAATTAAGCCAGGGAGGTGGGAAGTGACAGGAGCCTGCACGTCCCACTACAGTTTCTAGTTGATTTGTTCAGAAGTTCTTGGCCCTCCTGCACCACCTTCACTCCTCCCCATCAGGGTGCAGGTGTTATAAATAAATGAACACATATACAATTGTGTAAGCAAGAAACATATGGGCATTTATGTCTGAGTCTATTGCTTTCCTGCTTAAATCATTCTATGGTGTCCTGGTGTTGGCTAAGTAAGACCCCCACCATTTGTCTAGCCTTGTGTCTATACTCAGCCTCAGTTTCCTCATACATCTGTTCAATTGAATACAACACTGATTCGATCCCTGTTTCCTTTGATGACCTCATTCTCTGTCTCGCACAAATCCTTCTTGAGTTGCTTCTTTTCCTTTCACAGGCAGGGACCATTATCTCTTTGTTATTCACCAGGCTTAATCTCTGATTCATAAGTATGATCCTAAAATGATATCCTATCTACAAACATAACTAATGAGCTCCTGTTTACGTTCCAAGCACTACCTATGGTTGCTGGTTGCTTTAAAGGTCACAATTAATGCCACATGGCATTGCATGTTCTCAGTGAGAAGGCTCTCTGGCTGCACTGACAGTTTTGCCATCTGTGAAATGACAGTGAATGTTTCAAGTCAGACAGTGGAGAGGATGGTGTGTAAGCCCTAGGACCTGTAGGTTGAGATGCTGAAGCGATTGGAAGATAATGCTGAGATCATTGGAGCAGTGGGCCCAGGAACTGGCCAGGCAGGGAGGGAAGCTGTGCATGCCGTGGGAGGAGATGGATGGGAGCAAGGGCAGCCACAGGTGCTTTACTCTGTAACTGCATGGAGTTGCATACAGCAATGGATTTCCACTAGACATCCATGTTACATCATCAGGACAGACAGGCCTTGCCACCTGCCTTGTCTGGGACCTCACAACCACACAGCTCAATGTGCTCTGTCCTGCCTGACTCTGCATGGGGAGCCCTATTGTAGGCTGAGAACTGAAAGTAGAAAAGTGCCAAGAGTGGGGAACTTGGGAAAGCCAGATCCAGAGAAAGAGAGATGTTAGCCCAGGCACAGAGGGTAGTAGGCACTGCTCAGATTGCTGTTTGCCCAACTTGGGGTCGGGAACCAAGGTCAGCCCCTCCCTACTGAGAGGGAAGAGACTGGGAGAGGTGAGGGTGCTTGGGCTGAAGAAGTGCCCTTGAGAATTCCAACTTTTTTGGAGTTATTCTAACTCCAAACTAACATTGATGGGATGGAGCAAGGCTCAGCAAAGGCCACGCCTGGTGTACAATCTCGTGTCTTTGCACTGGGAATGCTTTTGAATTCTAAGTGGTTATCTGGATACCTGTGGAATATCCTCAGTCTTGTTTTGTAGCCTAAAATATTATGTATTCCTTTGGGAAGAACCTTATTGATCACCTCTATAGAAGAATATGTAATTATATGTAAAATTTTATCACATACATAATTAGGTGAGCATGTAGTGTTACTGTGTCAATCCCAAAATTTAGCAGTTTAAGGTAATGACCATTTTATTTGCTTATGCTTCGATGGGTCATGAATTTGTACGGTGCAGAGCAATGGTCTGTTATTCAGGATTTTCTGAATGATTGGGGGCTGGCTGAGATGGTTCAATGGGGAACATACATCCAGAGCCGTAATTGTCTCCTTTTGCATTTGTGCCCTCCGTTTCGTCTTCGTGCTGTCTTTTCCATGTCGCTGGCTTGGGCTTCCCCATTGCATGTTAGACACGGGGTTTCTCACATGGTTCTTTCCATTGTCACAGTAGGTTAGGCATATTTTTGCTTGGCTGCATTTGATTGAATACCATAGAGAATTCCAGAGAAGGCTACAAAGTCAATCTAGATATAGCGAGGATGGAGGAGCCAGCCCTTATTGGTAGGGAGCAATTGTGGCAGCTATCTTTGGAGCCTACCGTGTGTGTAAAAACAGGAAATATTCATTAATGAATTTCTTTCTAAGCAGTGGCCATGAGAGTCATTTTCGTGGATGTGAAAATGTAGAGTGTCCCTATCTATTTTTTAATTCTTATTTTCTATTTAATAGTTTTGTAGGTATATGGCTTCCCCCCTGTACTTTTCTCTCCTCCCTCCCCTTCCCAGTGTCTCCCCTCTGTATTTTGTAATAGTACAGTCTGAGAGCTGTAGTCTTGATGCAGTGTTCTGCTTTTTATGTGTGTCATGGAATTGTAGAATCTAGCATTTTGTCAAGGTATATTTAGTAGTTTTATTTGGGGACTACTTTTATTAGAGAGTAGAAATACTGCAGTTCTTTGATTCCTAGTACTTTGGCTTCTATTACATTGTTTATAAGATTACAAGTATATCCTTGTTTACCTATGTATCTTTTTGTTTTGTAGTTTGAGTGAAAGTTTTCATATATCAGAGAGAACATACAATGTTTGTCCTTTGTGACTGACTTATTTCACTGAGCATAATCATTTCCAGTTGAGGCCACTTGGTTGTAAATGGTTCTGTAGAGGACATTTGTCATCTTCATGCTTAACCATCATCTTTTTATTTTAATAAGGACATAGGCTTTTTATTATTTATTTTCTAGTACGTTGGACTAGAGGAGAGGAAGTGGACCTCACGCTTTTTATTTGGTAGACTTATTTTTAATTTTTTACTATTATTTATTTTTATTGGAAAGTCAGACATACAGAGAGGAAGATCTTCCATCTACTGGTTCACTCTTCAAGTGGCTGCAACGGCCAGAGCTGAGTCAATGTGAAGTCAGGAGCCAGAAGCATCTTCCGGGTCTCCCATGTGGGAACAGGGTCCCAAGGCTTTGGGCCGTCCTCGACTGCTTCCCCAGACCACAAGCAGGGAGCTGGATGGGAAGCGGGACTGCTGGGATTAGAACTGGCGCCCATATGGGATCTCAGTGTTTAATCATCATCTTTTTCTTAATACCTGTAGTAAGTTGCTTATTTATTTATTTATTTATTTATTTATAATTTTTTTAATTGATTACATTGCATTATGTGACACAGTTTTATAGGCACTGGGATTCCCCCCTCCCCTCCCCAAAACCTGCCCCCCCCCATGGATTCTTGTTGCATTACCACAGTTCAAATTCAGTTGAGATTCTTTCCTTGCGAGCATCTACAAAGCATAGAGTCCAGCGTCTTATTGTCCAGATAAGTTCAACAGTTTCTTGGGGAGACCATCTCTGGTCTGAAGGTAGAGCCGACAGACTATCATCCCAATCAATTAAAAGCCCCGACATTACATCAGTAACAAGTTATAACGTAATGGAATTAGTTGACATGGTATTGTGTAACCAGCATGTTAAAAGAGAGAGAGAGAGAGAGAGAGAGAGAAAAGAGTGCAAGTTCTGAACCACATCCTATGACTTCTACATTGACATTAGAATTATTAGTTTATATACAGCTGGGTTCTATACAGCTTAAAATGGCTATAGATTACTATTCAGCTGTCTCATGTCTATTTTAATTTTAGTATTTAGCAGTTTATAGTGTTGAAGCATGACTTTGCAGAACCTGGCTGTTTTTCGGGTAGTCTAACTCTATAACTCTAACAAGACATATGTCAACAGTTTAGGTGAACAGTTTTAGGAGGGGTGTGCAGAGAAATCTTCAATAACCTAGTGAGGAGTAACTAATCTTCGTGTCCCACCCAGTGAGTTATAAGTGCATCCTCACTGCCCATTTCCTGTTTCTAAGCTTTCCTTGCTGTTCTCTATCTATTCTAGGGTTTTTTTTTTGTTTATTTTTTTATTTTTTTGTTTGATTTGGGGGGTTTCTGGTGGTCATTACGAGAGAGGGTGGGGACCCAAAGTTGGCACCAGGCAAGAACCAGAGAAAGCTTCTCTCCCTAGTCCCGAAGGAAGTTTGCTGATTTGTTTCTGCGGACCGCTCAGTGCTCCTGGTTGTCGTTCCGATGACCTTGGATGGGCCTGTTCCATCCCATGTGGGAGATCCAAATGGAGGTGGGTGACCTTAGAGTTCTCGGCCTCTGAAGGCACTCCAATTCCCCGTGGTCTCCTTGGTGGTTGGGATGTAGTCCTCGGAGCTCGTGCTGGTGAGGATCTAGGAGTCTTCAGGGTTGGGATAGAAGCCTCCTCCTGTCCCCCCTGCTCCACTCTGGGGTCCCCCCCTGCTCTGTGCATATGACCTCCTGTTAAAAGGTTGTTAGGATTGCTCCTGATTCCCCCATATTCCTTCGTAGTTTTGCTATTGTCTAATGCTGATTTGAGTCTGTTGTCTATGAGTTACCAGTTATGATCCTGATAGGTTATACTTCCCATCTTCCTCACACCTTCTTGGGTGATGTAAGATTTTTCTGCTGTCCCTCCCCATTTCCGAGTAGCATAAGGCTTTACAAGTGTATTAGGTTTTACAATTCTTTGATGTAGATCAGAAGCAGTCTGGCTCATATCGATTGTTGATTCATTGGTTACTTCAGAATATCTTATTGCATGAGATACAGGCTGTTTTTGGTTGAAATAATATTACTGTTTCGGATTCACATCAACTCATAACAGCCACATCAATAACAACAACAACAACAACATCAACAACATATTATATCACCCTGAAAAAGAATAACACACCACTGAATAGCCAACACATGCGTGACAAAAAGGAAACACAGAAGTCTCTTGGGAAAAATGATGCCATCGTATACTTCATGAGCATGTGATGAATTCGACTAGAGAAAAGAGATTATTTGGAAGCAACCAAACTGAAATAAAACCATCGAAACACATGGGATACAGCCAAAAAAACAGACAATAAAAAATAAAATAAAATAAAAACCAGGATAGATTGGACTGTTGGAGTTACACTTTCCATGTTGGCTTCCTTATATGAGAGAGAATATATGGTATTTGTCCTTTTGTGATTGACTCATTTCTAACCATTATCTTTTAAAAAACATTTTTGGATTGCAGTAACTGAACCAACATGTGAAACAGAACTCAAATGTTCCATGGCCTTGCAAGCAGGTTGCAAACATACATATTTTACACTTTAAACAAAAGAAAGCCATTTAAGAAATTTTGAACTCTGGAGCCAGACTATTGCATTTAAGTATCATCTTAGGGTACCAGTGTTGTGTGGTAGTGGATTAAGGTGTCGCTTGTGATGCTGATACTCTGATGGGGGCTGGTTCAAGTCCCAGCTGCTCAGCTCCTGATCCAGCTTGCTGATGATGACCTGGGAGAAACAGTAGAGGATGGCTCAGTGTTTTGGTGCCTGGTGATACTCCTGACTTCAGCCTGGACCAATCCTGGTCCTTGTGGCCATTTGGTGAGTGAATCAGTGGATGGAAGATTTCTCCCCCGCTCCCTGTCTCTCCCCACTCCTCTTTAACTTTGCCTTTCAAATAAATAAAAATTCAGAAATCCGAAACTTTTTAGCATTTCCAAGGTGCCTGATAATGACCACAACTTGTTTTTGTGGTCAAATGTTTTACATTTTTAAAGCCTGGGTGACACATTAGATTTATGCCATTTTTGTGTTTGTTTGATCCACTTAGGCTAAAGGAGTGATCAGATGTCAATGACACCTTTGCTGTCAAGACTTGGCGCATACTCACACGTTTTCTGCAAAATTTGCAGTGGTCACTGGCAGGCAAATTGTCAAAGTAGGACAAGCTCTCGGAAGAAGACAATGCAAATAGATGCAAATAGTTCTGGACTAAGAGGTAAAGCTTGAGGAGCATGTGGAGTCCGCTCCTGAGACTGTGTGTAGGTGTGTGTGTGTCTGTGTGTGATGGTTGCTCTGAAGGGGGAGGCTGAAACGGAGAGAGGACTGGCAAACACTTTGTTTTTTCCAGGTGGGTTGGGAGGGAATATGCACACTGATTATCTTTGAGCAATGTAGGAGTGCGTTTTTACAAGTCATGATGCTGGTGCAATTCCTTAATACTCCACATGGAGAACTACGATCACCTCCGTTGCTCCAGGGATACTTTATTAGGGGGTTTGTGCTAGTGCTGACCCCTCCAAAGCAGGTAAGGGCACCAGAGCTTTTTGGGGGGTCATTTGCTGTTTGTGAGGTGGTGTTGGTGCTGTTTGGGGTCAGGTATCTGGGACTGAACACTTGAGCAGCCTGTGTACCAAAGGGTGGAACTAGGCAGGGTGGGCTGGGAATAAAGCCGGTGATGAGATAGACGGCAAAACAGACGCCAGAGGTTGAGAAGGGCCATGCAAAAAGAATTTGGGACTTTGTTGGAGATAGATGCATTTTGTGGATCTACTCCAGCTGTTATGTTGCCAAGGCTTTTTGTGCTTCTCTGTCTTCTGACAGGCTGTTTCTGTGAAGCTCTGCTGTGGAGGGGGAAGGACTGAGCCCCAGGAGGCAGAAGTCCCTCCTCCTCCGAGTTCCTACCTTCGTTTGTGTTATCTGTTTGTCCTCCAGTCTGTTGGCTTACTTCATTTCACTGAAAAAGTCACATCTGTGAAATGAGAATCGCTCATGGTTGGGGGACGTTTGTGAATTATATACGAGATGATTTTGGAATCCTATTGTTCTTTTTTGGAATCTTATTTATTTTTAAAGATATAATACTAGTACATGACATGGTGCCTGTAACTGAATAGAAATATTTCAGCTGAACAAGAAAGATGTATAACAACAAGTTCCCATTCACATGGGAATCAGAAGGTAGACTACACTATGCTATTTATTTCCCTCTGTGTTTGAAATTCTTATCTCACAGGGTGGCTGTGGAAAACAATTTTAAAAAATTAGGTAGAAAGTGTTTAAAAAATTGCAAAGGCCTGAGCAGTGTGGGTTGTAATATTTTTAGAGCTTGTAAGAGTACTAAAGCAACTGGCATTTATGGTATAGCTGGTTAAACAGCCGCCCACAGCACCAGCATCTCATATGGGCACCAATTCAAGTCCCAGTTGCTCCATTCACTGTCCATCTCCCTGCTCATGTACCTGGAAGAACTGCAGAAGATGGCCCAAGTTCTTGGCCTCCTGCACTTTCACAGCAGACCCAGAGGGAGTGCCAGGCTTCTGGCTTCAGAATAGCTGAGACTGTGTGGCCTGCACATTGTAGTCATTTGGAGAATATGCCGGAAGATGGAAGATGTTTCTCTCTGTCTCTTCTGGTTTTTGCAATGCTGCCTTTCAAATAAATAAACAGATCTTATAAAAATAATAATGAACTAATTTGGTTTTGCTCCTGTTTTGGTTAATATTATTAGTTTTTCTTTTTCTGCTTTATTTGCCTGGGGGAATAAAAACAAAGACGTTCTGTTCCAGGGAACTCAAGGTAGTGTGTTCTGATCCAATTTCTGCTAATTGTATCAAAATCTACAGTGGGGCTGCACTCCTCTCTTTATCGAGAGTAGGGACTCTATGTGCTTTTAGCTTGTGGTCCATTTCTACTCACTAGCCCTTGGATGCTGGGGCAATGTGTGATTGGATTAATGCTTCCACTATAAGGGAAAAAAACAATGCAGGGTTAGTTACTGAGGAATTGAGGGATTACCTTCCAGTTGTTTATTTGCCATTTACCATTTTTCTTAGAACATTAAGCAATGTTGGAGAGACAGTTTCAGAGCAAGGGTATTGGTATGACGCATCTATATTTAGTCTCTGCTCCACTGTGAGTTTATTTCTAAGGATTATAGGTACATTTATTTTCTCATACTGCTGTGCTAATGAAAACAAACTTTTGAGTAACATGCTATCTCTTCAATGTTATTCTGTCTTCATCTAGACATAGATTTTTTTTTTCCTGAGCAGTTTTCTTACTCTGCTTAGTAAGAAGATACTTTATATTCCAAGCTGTTTGCAGGTTAATGATGCATCCTTCACATGATTGATGCATTGATGACGCCAGGTATTAAAGTGCTTGCTGTCTTTCAGTTTCATTGGAACTATGGAGAGAATACACTCTCCGAGCTGCCTTGTCAACCAGGTATTTCTTTCCAAATCTAGTGATACACAGTATCTAGTTAGTACATGGCAGGACTGTGGTTAACCTTGCAAGAACCATTCTGCTTCTGCAACTTTTCCCCCTGTATCTTTGTGAAATTAGAGCAATGGTATATGCAATCAATTTCTTTCTTTGTGTGATATGATGAATAAAAAAGATCTTTGCAAAGTTCCTCTAGGGTATGTATTCTATCGAAGGTATTAATAGGAAATCTTATAAATTCCGAGACCTCTATGTGATATGTTATATAATTACAAACTATTCCTATTGTTACTTATTTCTTTACAAATTTGATTTCTAGCATAATTTATATTAAATTGGGTTAGTATTTGTTCCATCCTCAGAGATATATGCCACTGCTTTAACAGCAAAAAAAAAAAAAAGGTCTTCAAACAGTGGTACAATGATAAGTAACATTGGTAAAAGATAGGAAATAGTTCAGTGTTTTGGAAAAAATATTTTAAGATATAATATTTACAGAAATGCTACTAAATTGATCAACTTTCCTTTGCCTATGGAGAATCTTTGCATTCTCACCTTTTCCTCTTCTCACAAACTCTGTGGTGTTCAACATTCTGCCTTTCCCTTTATTTGTAGCACCCTGGCACCACCTGCCACACTGGACTGGTTTCATTAGTACCCTGAGAAGAGACAGAAACCTCAGGAGAGTGCCAAAAAAGTCTCAATGTTGGAAACAAGTGCCAATCCTTTTCTTCTCTCATGGGGTGAGTCTTGGGGTTGTGCATCATTTTTAAATCTAGCAGAAAAAGCCATCATAGCTAGATACCAGTGAGGCTTCTCATTGGATTCCACAGCCCACCTGTTAGCAATGAAACAGGATATCATTATGGTAAGACCTCCAGACTTTGATTCAAAGTAGATTATATTATATATATATATATAAAAGAAAAAAAGATTACATCATATATATATAAAAGAAACAGCAAAAAAAAAAATCCCAAACTGATAATAAGCAGAGCCCTGTTAACCCAAAATGAGTCCACATGAAGAAACATTTCTAGAACAAGTGACTTAACTGTGCAGAACCTCACTCTGATTATTACCCTCTTCGGTAGGCCTCCTGTGATTGTGAAGCGTGAGGCGTGGTGGGTCCGAGCTGCTGTGAAGTCACAGAGAGACAGAAGAGAAACCCCTGTGTCCTGCAGAGAAGCACATGAGCTCACCAAGGCCCGCAGCAAAACATGTATTAAACTGTACAATGTGCTTATTTCTTGGCTGCAACAGAAGCGTCAAGAAAAGGTGTTCATGCTGTCTTTTGCCAACTTTTCCAAAAGATATTGGTGATGGGTAACATTTCTCAAACCAAGCAGCGTTCAAGAAGAGAGATTTCCTGTAAGCACTTGAGCCATTGGGACGGGAGGAGCGAACAGAAGAAGCAGTCTAGAACAGCACTTCACAGACTATCATGGTCTGTGAGATCAGTGTCTTAAGGAAAAACAGTCACATGCAAGGTTAGGAAATTGCTGTGTTTTGTGTATTAGCTTGGGCCCATTTTTTGAAAGACTTATTTTTGTTAGAAAGTTAGATATACAGAGAGGAGGAGAGACAGAGAGGAAGATCTTTCATCTCCCTGATTCACTCCCCAAGTAGCTGTGGCCAGAGCTGTGCTGATCCGAAGCCAGGAGCTAGGAGCCTCTTCCAGGTCTCCCATGCAGGTGCAGGGTTCCAAGGCTTTGGGACATTCTTGACTGCTTTCGCAGGTCACAGGCAGGAAGATGGAAGGGAAGCAGGGCAACAGGGATTAGAACTGGTGCCCATATGCTATCCCAGTGTGTGCAAGGTGAGGACTTTAGCCACTTGGCTACCACGCCAGGCCCTGACCCACGTATTTTTTTTCTTTTTATCTTTTATTTATTGATTATTATCATTTTATGATATAGTTTCATAGGCTCCTGGGAATTCCCTTATCCCCTTCCCATTTCCCAGCCCCCCGCCACTAAGTTTTCCTATATCATTACTATAGTATAGTTCTTTATACACAGTCATATGTCCATCATTGCGGGCACGGACAATGGCAGGGAGTCCAGCATCTTGTTGTCAAGATATAGTAAACAGTTTCATTGTAAGTCCATCTTTGGAAGTGGAAATGCTTGGCTCCCAAAGTCCTATGTTAATGGTACTAAGAAGGTGCAAATACCACTCAAGGTGTTTAGAGGCAGTCTTTGGAGAAGTGGCTAGAATGGATGAATTTGTTCAGGTGGAGCACCTGTGATCAGATCTAGGTGGCTTGATGAGAGGACACGAGTCATGTGTGCTCCCTGCCCCCACACAGCTGTACCACTGTAGGACTCGCCAGCCAGAACATGATCAAGAGGCCATTACATTGGGAGCTTCCAATCTTGGACTGTGAATCTCCAAAACCATGAGCCAAAATATGCCTCCTTCCTTCCTAAGTAGCTTGTTTTAGATATTTCGGTGTAATAATAGGAAGTTTGATGACATATATATGTATATGCATATATATATATATAATTTTTTACTTAGAGATTCAAAATGCACATCAATGTACTAAAGAAATACCCTAAGGAATGTAAAGCAGTTCAAACACCTTTAATTTTAGTATGGGAATTAGTGCTAGACTTAACTCTTTTTCTCACTTCTTCCTCCTCTTTCTATATTTAGTTTTACTTTTTTTTTTCTGGAAGGCTGTATTTATTTATATCTCACCAAATGAGTATGTTTCACAGGAAACCATTTAAGAAGTTATGGTGATCTCTCAGTTAATCTGAAAACTCCATTAGCTAGGAGATTACATTCTTAAAAGAGTCAACTAATGGAAATGGAGGTTTACTGTACTTCCAAACTATTGTTGGAATAAGAATTGGAATAGTAACAATTGACAGCATTCGCTCATCACGTATGTAGAATGTTGACGCTGTAATGAGATATACTTGAGGCAATTGTATTATTAACCGGAAGTAAAGTACTTTGAGATGTAATGCAGCAATAATTGTTTCCTGTTTTGTTCCAACTAATATAGTATATTTGGAATAAGAAATAATCCAGACAATATGTGATTTCACAGTAAACATACTTGGGGAAATGCTACTACCTGCCAATAAATTCAGGCTTAGCATCATAATATTAAAATACACCATTTCCAAGGAAGTTGGAGAAATAGAGGGTGTTTCAGCACTTTTTTCTCGATGGAATTTTATCAACATCAAAATTGCAAATCATTCCCTGGACAGTCAGATTACATTGCTATCTTTGTTCTTTAAAATCTCATTTGTTTTGGAAAGATTGCAATGCAATACATCTTTGCATAGAGTGCTGTGCAATTTATTATCTCTGCTACTTGTAAAGTGCCTAGTACACATTGTATATATGGGTGTATGATGTCTTTTTCTGTGCGAAGTTGCCTAAAATTCTACATCGCAGAAGTAATCTAAATATAATCCTCAAATGGCTTTTGAACAGCTTGCTGAATGCCATTCTTCTGGGCTGTTTGTTCAGTTGGCATCCTCAGGAAGACTAGAAATCAAAGTGGTTGGGTTTCATTTCTTTCATTCTTTTCCTCTACTACTTCTTGCTTTCTAATCTCATGCAATCGTTGGCAATAATTGAAAGCTAAAAAAATCTAACATTGACTACCTTAGCAAAATGCTCCTTGTGTTGTATGTTCAAATCTTAGCTTTGCTGCGACTTGCTCCTGGAAACTTTTCAGCCTCTCTAGATTGAACTAAGTGCCCTCCTAATTGCTTCCACAGCGCCCTTCTTCCAGAGCTCTCTTTTGTGTTAACTATTTTTTTTTGTTGTTTATTGGAGTGTCTTTATCATTTCCTCTCATCTCTTGCAGTAAAAGTTTTGATACTCATTTTACTGGCCCCAGTTTTTCCTCTTTATGACAGTACTTGTCGTATTGAAGCAACTGTTTGTATTCGTCTTAGGATGGTTATTAGTTAGGTGAGGAAAAGTGCCATATGTATCTAGTTATGGAATTCCCAGTAGCGTTCTGGGTTGTCAGTAAGTGAACTGAAAATAATTAACATCCTTGCCACAAAGAAATGTTGACTTTTGAAAGGATAAAACTATTTGCCTTGACTGGACCTCACATAATGTATACATGAATTGAAATGTGCAGGAACTCCTTAAATATGTATAATTTTTATGGTCATTAATTTGAAAAAAATTCAGCAGTGTCCAAACTCAGTGTGCATACGTGCATAATAATTAAGTTGATTCTTAGCTGCTAGTTTCAGAAGCTTGCTATATCTCTTCCTTTACACTTTCCTGGACTGGGATTGTCTGTCCATGAAATCAGATTTGGGTGAGCTGTTCATGGAGCTGCAAGCAATTCAGGATTTTGATAACCATCCTTTAGATCCCCACAGAGCCCCAATCACTTCCAAAAAAAGCTAGATGTACTCTACCAGTTTTGTTAAAACATGAGCATGAACTTCTTCTGAACCTAGGCCTGCCTTCTGCTACTCCTGTCTTCCTGGAATGTTTCATGCTAACTTTATTCTTCTAGGCGGCCTCTTCTCAACATGTATGGGCTCAGGTCCCCACCATATGGTATGCTTGGGTGCTGACTGAGTCAACTCTCTTGGAGCATGAGCTATTCTGTTTGCAGGCAACAGTTTTATCCTCCATGACAACGAAACCCAGAAGGAGTAAATGAGGATAGATTCTGCAACTCACTGTTTCACTGATTTTCTCACTGTTATAGTCACCTATGACTGTAACCTTTCACAGCATTGTTGTACTTCTATACCGCACTGCACTTTAACCTTTGCATCCTATTGAAGTCATGTGTATTTGCTTTCCATTTTCTTCTGTAATGATTGAAGGATATTTTGTATGTTCCAGATCACTTTTTGGGGGTCTAATCCTATTCATGTTTTTAACTTCTTCTTCTTATTATTATCATTTTATGATACAGTTCTATAGCCCCTGGGATTTCCCTTATCCCTTCCCCAATTCCCTCCCCCATCACTGAGTTCTCCTACATCATTACTATAACATAGTTCTTCATACACAGTCATATGTCCATCATTGCGGGCAGGGACAATGGCAGAGAGTCCAGCATCCTATTGCCAAGATATAGTAAACAGTTTCATTGTAAGTCCATCTTTGTCTGGAAGTAGAGACATACTGCATTGTACCCTCACATCCAGATATGAGGATATAATCCTATTCTTATTATAAAGAACCTGTGATCTTAAAGAAATGATTTAAATTCTGAAGGTTGGCTTATGTTTTAATTAAAAACAACACCATGGTTATCATGCTAACATTAGATTTACACACGTGACTTCCCTTTCTCATAGTCTCAATCATTTTTTAAAAAGTTTTTTTCTATTTTAATTGATATGTAATAAATGCAGATTTAGGGGGTCCAATGTGATTCAATGATCAAATCGAGGGGAATTAGTATGTTTATTGCTTCATTTGGCTGAAAGATTCAAAGTTCTGTTTCCTAGATATTTAAACATGGACATTACAGGGTTCACATTGTGGCATTGTGGGTAACTTGCCACCTGCAATGCCAGCATCCATTGTGGGTGCCAGTTTGAGTCCCAGCTTCTCCTTTCGTATTTCAGCTGCTTGCTGATTCACCTGGAAGAGCGGCAAAGGATGGGCTGTGTTCTCAGAATTCTGCATCCTCCTGGAGACCTGGAAGAAGCTCCTGGCCATTTATGGAGAATATCAGCGGATGGAGGATCTTTCTCCTTCCCTCTCTCTCTGTTACTCTGCCTTTCAAAAAAAAAAAAACCAGAAATTACTATTAACTATAGTCACTTCAAGTGTCCAACAGAACTCCATTCCTTATTAATCCTGCCTAATTGTAATTTGATTTCAATGCACCAGGGATTTCTTCAGTTCTTCCTGTTCTCTCCAGCCTCTGGTAGTCATTATTTTACTCTGCCCTTGCAAGAGTTTAAGTGTTTCATTTTTATGTATGATAGTGTTTTGAAATGATTGTTGCATGAATTTATTTGAGTGGCAGAGAGGAAGATCACCCATCTATTGGTGCATTCCCCAAATGCTCTAATAGCCATGAACTCAATCCTGGTTCTGCATTTACCTCAAAGCTTTCCCAATTTGACGTGGTAGTAGTTCTCTGTATATTTTTGTAATTGTACTCTTTCCTCCTTCAAGTTTTTGCTCAGATATAATCTTCTCATCATGTACCATACTTAAAATTGCAACTTGTGGGCCCAGCAGCGTGGCCAAGTGGCCAAAGTCCTCTTCTTGAATGCGCCAGGATCCCATGTGGGCCCTGGCTCTAAACCCGGCAGCTCCACTTCCCATCCAGCTCTCTGCTTGTGGCCTGGGAAAGCAGTCGAGGATGGCCCAAAGCTTTGGGATCCTGCACCCATGTGGGAGGCCTGGAAGAAGTTCCTGGCTCCTGACTCTGGATCGGCACAGCACCGGCCATTTCACTCTCTTGGGGAGTGAATCATTGGGTGGAAGATTTTCCTCTCTATCTCTCCTTCTCTGTGTGTATCTGACTTTGTAATAAAAAAAAAATAAATCTTAAAAAAAATAAAATTGCAACTTGCCTTGATTTCCAAATATCCTATTCTGCTCCATTCCACCCCTTCTCATATTACATATCAATCCACAACACACAAACAGATACTTTACACATCATCAATTTTCTGTTCTTTTTTCTTCCCCCTGGCATACAAGCTCTGGGTTTGCAAGGGTTTGTGTCTGGTTGCTAATGTATTCTGTGCCACAGTTGTGCAATGTGCCCAGGGAATAGCTGTGCAATGGGGGCTGGCGTGGTGACTCATCAGACTAATTTTTTGCCTTGCAGCACTGGCATCCCATATGGGTGCTGGTTCTAGTCCCGGTTGCGCCAGTTCCTTTTGACCTTGGAAAGCAGCAGAGGATTGGCCCAAGCCCTTGGAACCTTGAACTCAGGTAGGAGACTTAGAAGAAGCGCCTTGATCCTGACTTTGGATGAACTCAACTCAGCTCAGCCCCTTGCAGCCATTTGGGGATTGAACCAGTGGGTGGAAGATTCTGTTTCTGCTTCTCCCCATATATCTTCTTTTTAAACAAACAAACAAACAAACAAACAAATAAATCCTTTAAAAAAGAGCTGTGCAGTGAATAAAGCTATGCTTGCTTACTTTTCACAGTGTAATTGACTCTCTCTGTAGCTCTGCGCCAATGGAGTTCGCAAACCAGATGGAATATTTTCTTCAGGTTCGATGATCATACTTGATGCATGACTTTAAGGGTGTTTAATATTCTTTTCTTCAGCCTTCCATTTTCTGGCCTGAAGAGCCATTATCCTGTCAAACTTTCCTGTGTTGACAAGTCCACACCTATTGTCACTTAAAACACAGCTCTCTGGATTTTGCTTGTTTTCCCCAGGGCTGAGTCCCAGCTCTGTCTGCCTTGTGGGTTTTTACAAAGCTCTTGATTTCTCTGCTGAGGATTCTAACCTCGCCAATAATACTCAGCCTTTGTTGGTGTTTTTGCCTCAATAAAGTGGGCTTATCGGGTCCAGGAGCCATTTAATCAGATCCTTGAATCCTGTGTTAGATTGTGACTGATCTGTAGGATCCACTAACTTGGAAATGCACTTTGTTTTGTTGTTTCTGCCAACTGTTTTTCTGTTTCTTCATGCAGATTCTGCTGTTCTTCCCCACTGATCTGGCATTTTACTATGAAAAGTACTTAGTGTGATTTGCAACTAAAAAATCTTAACTAAGAAATTCTCTCTTTTCCACGGCACTTACAAAAATGCTAGCTAGCACTTTTCCTGGCACCATTCTCCCAAAGACAGCTCTGTGCCATTCGGTATCCAGAGAGGCATGTGAAATTCCGTAGTATTTCCTATTTCGAAGCTAATTATTTATGCATGGCTTCCTTTCCCGCATCAATTCCTTCACCTTATTTTTGGAGGTACAGTTTTGAAAAGTCCCTGAATTAGATCCTACCTAATGATTTTAAATATCTTTCCAAATGGCTTTAGTAAAATTTTAGATGCACTGTAATAATGACTTATGGGTCATACATTTGAGTAATATGTGACAGTTTATAATGCTTCATGCAAAGTTCATTCACTTCACAGCCAGAAAGTTTGAGTTTGAAACTTGTTTCAAGATTTCCTGGCTTAATAATGATGTGTACCTTCCCTTGTCTCTCAGCTCTTTCACTCCTCTTGACAAGGCAGTCATAGGCTCCTTACAGGTTCACTGTGTTGAAGGAGGAGGGATGGGGCTGGCAGAGGGCCCCGAGGGTGCCTGGTACAGAGTACAGGAAGCTCCCCCTGCCCTGTAGATGCCTTGCCTGCTCTGCTTGCAGGGGGACCATCCACTGTGGCATCCACCACCTCTCCGCGCTTGTTCTAAGTAGAAAGATTCATTGTAAAAAAGAAACTTTTCCCCACATCCACGCCAGCAGGTGTTGTTAATTGAGTTCTGAATGTACGCCAGTCTCACTGGAGTTAGGTGGTACCCCAATGTAGTTTTCATTTGTGTTTCTCTGATGGTTGGGAACCTGAGCATCTTTTCATATGTCCGTTAGCCATTTGAATTTGTTCTTTTGAAAAATGTCTGTTCATTTCCTTTGTATATTTTGTTACAGGTTTTTTTTTCTTTTTCAGATTCATTTTATTTTTATTGGAAAGGCGGATATACAGAGAGGAGAGACAGAGAGGAAGATCTTCTGTCCGATGATTCACTCCCCAAGTGAGTGCAGCGGTCGATGCTATGCTATGCCGATCTGAAGCCAGGAGCCTCTTTTGGGTCTCCCACGCGAGTGCAGGTTCCCAAAGCCTCAGGCCATCCTTTCCCAGGCCACAAGCATAGAGCTGGAAAGGAAGCAGGGCTACTGGGACCAGAACTGGCGCCCGTATGGGTTCCTGGGTGTGCAAGGCGAGGACCTTAACCACTGCTCCATCGTGCTGAGACCTGTTACAAGGTTTTTATTTTCAATTGCTGTCCCTGGGTTTCTGAAGCTCTTTGTAAATCTGGGTATTAGTCCCCTATCACTTGTGTAATGTGCAAAAGTTTTCTCCCATTCTGTTGGTTGCTTCTTCACTATGTTAATTGTTTCCTTTGCTGTACAGAAGCTTTTTAGTTTGATGTAGTCCCATTAGTTCATTTTGGCTCTGATTGCCTTTGCTTTTGGTGTCTTTTCTGAGAAGTCTTTCCCTGTTCCTATATCTTGGAGTGTGTTTCCTATGTTCTGTAGGCTTGTACAATCACTGTGGAAATCAGTATGGAAAGTGCTTGGAGAATTGCAAATAAACCTGCCATATGACCCAAATATTCTGCTCCTAGGAATATACCCAAAAGGAGAGAAATCTGCATATGAGAAGGGAAACTGTAATCCTATATTTGCAGCAGCACAATCTACAACAGCAAAGACATGGAAACAATCCAGATGTGCGTCCTTATCATTTTCTGTTCTTTTCTTCTTCCCCCTGGCATACAAGCTCTGGGTTTGCAAGGGTTTGTGTCTGGTTGCTAATGTATTCTGTGCCACAACTGTGCGGTGTACCCAGGGAATAGCTGTGCAATGGGGGCTGGCGTGGTGGCTCATCAGCTTAATCCCTTGCCTTGCAGCACTGGGATCTCATATGGGTGCTGGTTCTAGTCTTCTAGTCCACCTGCTCCACTCTGGGGTTCCCCCTGCTCTGTGCATATGATCTCCTGTTAAGAGGTTGTCAGGATCGCTCTTGGTTCCCCCTGTATGTCTTTGTAGTTTTCCTATTGTCTAATACTGTTTCGAGTCTGTTGTCTAAAAGTTACTTGTTATGATCTTGATAGGTTATACTTCACGTCTTCCTCACACATTCTAAGGAGATGGAAGATTTCCCTGCTCTCCCACCCCATTTCTGAGGAGCATAGGGTCTTAAAAGTATATTAGGTTTTGCAATTCTTTGATGTAGATCATAAGCTGTCTGACCCACATTGATTGGTGGTTCATTGGTTACATCACAATATCTTATTGCATGAGATACAGGCTGTTTGGGGTTGAAATAATATAATTTACATGTACTATTTTTTGGATTAACATCATTTCATCTTAAATTAAGGCAAACATGTGGTATCTAACCTTTTGGGGTTGGCTCATTTCCCTTAGCATAATGGTTTCCAGTTGGGCCCATTTGGCCACAAAGAACATGGGATGGAAGAAGGCCAAATCTTTCCTCGCAGGACCCAAGGTCATCAAAACAACAGCCAGGAGCCCTGAGCGGTCCACAGAGACAGAAGAACATTAAACTTCCTTTGGGACTAGGGAGAGGAGCTTTCTCTGGTCCTTACTTAGTGCCAACTTTGGATCCCCACCCTCTCTTGCAATGACCATCAGGGTCGCTCTGGAGCCTCCTCCCCCTAAAAACAACAACAAAAAACTAGAATAGATAGACAGAAAACAAGGAAAGCTTAGAACCAGACAGGAAACGGTCAGCGTGGACTCACATATACCTTACTAGGTAGGATGCAAAGATTAGTTACTCCTCACTAAGGTATTGAAGATTTTTCTGCACACCTCTCCTAAAACTGTTCTGCACTTCAACTGTTGACATATGCCTTGTAAGAGTTATAAGCCAGTTTAGACTATCCTAAAATCTGCCAGGTTCAGCAAAATTAAGTGTCAACACTATAAACTGCTAGATACTAAAATGCAAATAGACATGAGACAGCTGACTAGTACCCTATATCCATTTTAAGGTGTATAGAAGCCGGTTGTATATAACTATAAACTAAAATTGAAATGTCAATGTAGTAGTCACAGGGTGTGGTTAGGAACTTACATTTTTTAACATATTGGTTACTCAATGCCATGTTAATTCCAAAATGTTGTAAATTATTGTTGATGTTATGTTGGGGCTTTTAATTGGTTGAGATGATATTCTGCCAGCTATGCCTTTAGACCAGAGATGGTCTCCCCAAGAAACCATTGAATTTATCTGGACATTAAGATGCTGGACTCTATGCTTGGTATATTCTTGCAATGAAAGAATCTTGACTGAATTTGAACTGTAATACTGCAACAAGGTGGAGGAATCCACTATGGGGGGAGGGCACGTAGAGGGATAAAGGGAATCCCAGAACCTATGAAACTGTGTCACATGTTGCAATGTAATTAATAAAACACACACACACACTATATATATATATATAAAATTTTATTTATGACATAGTTTCTTAGGCTCTGGAGTTGTCTGTACCCTTCCCCAAGGTCCCTCCCCCCATTCATTTCCTCTCTAGTTTTACAATGGATGTCCTTCATGAACAGTTGCAAGTCCATCATGCTGTTATTAAAGTGTTTCCAGACAATATAGGCATGGACATTGTCAGGGAGTCCATCATCTTACTGTTAGGATGTATTCAACTCTTTCACTGGGAGTCTATTTGTGGCCTATATTCATAGAGACATACAGCACTTTGTCTCTATATTTGAACGTATCAGTCCCTGCTACACTTTCATCACATATCCCTTAAAATACAGAACCAGTGAGCACAGTCCACAAAAGGGTGAAAATAATAGATTTTTTATCACCATCAAGTTAACAAATTTGCTACAAAAATAACAATACATCTCAAGAGTGGTGAAAATGGAAATTGCAAACTTGTAGGAACAGAGGCTAGTGTGTGGCCCTTGAGGTGCTAAAGGAATTACAATTAAAAACTTTAAAAAGTCTCAAATGAAGTTCTATTTCATTACTCATGAAATGTAACAAAACAGTGTTGAAATGTACATTTACATTGTACATTGCCTAAGTGTTCTCCACACTGACTTCCATAGTGGCGGCAGTAGTCTGCATTCCCACCAGCAGCGGAGTACGTTTCCTTTGTTTGTCTTTTTCCCAGCATCCTTGCCAGCAGGTGTAGTTGGTAGTTTCCTCTATGTGGGCCATCCTTACTGGAGTTAAGCGGAACTTCAGTGTTGCTTTTGTTTCAATTTCCCTTGTTGCTAGGGAGTTTGAGCATTTTTTTTTTTTTTAATGGAGAGAGAAAGAAAACAGCAGCTAATTATCAGAGAAATAAGAGAACAAGGCCAAAACTCATTAAAAAGTTGGGATTGGGTTGGATTTGGTAGGACTTTGGTGGCCAAAGTCCTCGCTTTGCACACACTGGGATCCCATATGGCTGTTGGTTCTAATCCTGGCATCCCCACTTCCCTTGCAGCACCCTGTTCATGGCCTGGAAAAGCAGTCAAGGACAGCCCAAAGCTGGCAGCCAGACCCACATGGGAGATCTGGAAGAGACTCCAGGCTCCTGGCTATGGAATGGCTCAACTCTGGTCGTTGCGGCCACTTGGGGAGTGAACCAACAGCCAGAAGATCTCCCTCTCTCTGTCTCTCCTCCTCTCTGTATATCTGGTCTTCCAATGAGAATAAATAAGTCTTTAAAAAAGGGCTGGGATTATAATCTTTTCCAGTTTGCTCAAAACAAAATCTATCAGAAGAGTGTGATTGGTAGCTTCTTTGCATTTTCATGACAAGCTAAAAACTCAACAGGGTGGAATCATGCTCTTTTCTGGCTAAAACTAGAAAGAGGAACAGGACTGGTGTTTTCACATTCCAGTCAGGACCACACCTAACTTCCTGTCGGTTCATCATGGTATGTGCTAAGAAGAAAAATAGAAGGGGAAAAAAGCAATAAAGGGCGAGGAAAGGTGGTACTCAAACTCAGGTGCTTGGAAGGAGGGTGTGTGTGTGTCCTTGTCAGCACTGTATTGCCCAAGGGATGAAATTTTGCACATAGCATGTTCAGAGCTTTGGGGTTGTGGTTACCCTGGAGAACCTGTTCAGTGTCCCAGGAGTCATTCAGGAATCCCCAGTCCACACAGTGCTCCTCTGTCCCTTCTCCTCCCTGTGAACCTGCAGGCCCCCATGACGTCCCATCTTCCTAGACTCCTACAGTGCTTACTGTCTTAAACATGCAGCAGCGGCTCATGCAATTCTCTTTGCCCGAGTGGTCAGCTTTCCCTTTAAGGAAGGCTCACTCCCCATTTATCTTTCTGTCTCTTTCAAAAGCAGTAACAAGAAGCAGCACTGTTGTGGGCTTAAACCACATCACCACCATGGAGGATCTCTGAGCTCTTCGCTTCTTTTCAGTTAACCCAACAGAACATCAGATTCCCTTTCCAACCACACCTTTCAGAATTGCCTTCATTTCTCTTTCAAACTCCCAAGTATTGCTGCTCTGTGCTTACCTAGAACGATTCCTACGAAGATGAAAGACAAAGGGAACTTGTAGAGGTGAGATTTTATTCTCGTAATAGTCCTCCAATCCCCTGATGACAAAATGATCCTGAAAGCGACCTGAGTTTAGTGCCGATGGGAACAGACATAGCATAGCTATTTGGAAGAGTTCTCTTGGTGTGTAGTGCTAGAAGAGTTTTGAAATTTAGGTCAGGTCGGCACTATAAACATATAAGACAATACTTTCAAGTACTAAATGCTACTCATAAAATATTAAGAGGGACATAGAGTGGTTTTAAAGTTCAGTATAAATGACCAGTTGAAAAATAAACCAGGTGGAACATAAATTTTGTGTCTATATTTAGTACTGAAAGGTCACAGAAATCCCTTGGATAATGATTGTGGGAAATTTAAATCTAGGGATAATGTGGAAATCTCTCTCTAGTGTTAAATTATTCAAATGGGGTTAAGAATGTTCTAAAACATTGGAGGGAAATATTATTACCTGAGTTTATTACAGTAAGAGAAGATAATTTTAGATATGTTGTGTTCTAATTATTTTTTCCTTGATGGGTGTGGGTTAGAATATTCGCTATTGATGACCTATCTTGATGGAATTATATCAACTAGGCTTCATGCTTCTGTCAGGGAAAGGAGATTTAAAGATAGTCATTATAAGTTCGAGGTCTTTACAACAGGTGTCACCATTTTTCTGTGCACTTTTTAGGAATCAGAGAAAGCAAGATTTGGAGAGATGATACTTTTGAAAAGAAAAACGCATTTTCAAGATTTTTGGCATTGTCATAACGATTTGTTAGCTACAAATTATTTCAGAAAAGATTTTTTTTTTCTAAGGATAATTAGGCTACATTTGGTCAACTTTATATAATTTTTGTGTTTGTGAAAATGTTGAGGCATATCACTATGTTTCTAAATATTAATTATGAAATACCTGATAGGGTAGCCTGATTTAAATAAAATAATTCAAAATACATAAAAGTAAAAAATGCAAGAAGGAAAAAATAAAATGATAAAACTGTGTTCCTTTAATAGGATTTTTTGTCTTTTAGAATTTTTCCTGAGCAAGTTGGTGCTGTGTATTTTGGAGATCAAAATCTCAACTAAATTCTTGCTCCTGAGTGTCACGTAACAAACCCAGTTCCTTTTCTCTAGTTTTTGGGAAAAATTAAACATTTATGGTGAAAAAAATTAACAACCTTGACAGTGCCAGGGTACAGTTAACATTTCTGTAGGCTTGCAGAACAGAAACATGATTTATCTCTCTACTTAGCTGCTGCTTCATTCACCTCACATACTATATGTATCGTGATACTTTCTTCACCCACCTGCAAATGCCAACATCAAACTTTCACCTGCAAATGCCAGTATCCCATATGGGTACCAGTTTGTGTCTTGGCTGCTCTGCTTCCAATCTGGCTTTCTGCCTATGACATTCGAGGATGGCCCAAGTCCTTGGGTCCTTGCACCCATGTGTGAAGAACTGGGTCCCTGCACCCATGTGGGAAGAACTGGCAGAAGCTCCTGGCTCCTGATTCTGATGGCTCAGTTCATGCTCCAGCCATTGAGGAGTGAACCAGTAGATGGAATATCTTTCTCTGCTTCTCCTTTTCTCTGTAAAATAACCTTTCTAACAAACAAACACCAAAAAGAAGGTGAGATTTCATCTTCCATCTGTTCTCACAGGGGCTCTTCATTGTTCTCTCTGTGTACCTGCCAAGGCCTGTTGGTTGTCCATGTCCCTCGGAGAGCCCATAGCCTAGGTGCTTTCTGTTGAACTTGGCCTGCAGTGTGGTGCCACTTGCTTATTTCTCCTTCCTCCGAGGAGGAACTTGAAATCTTCTGTTGGATTAGAAGATCCAGTTTTCTTGCCTTTATGTACATAAGGGGATGCATTTTATCTTTCCTCTGGAGTCAGCATCAGGGGTGGCCCAGACATCGTTTGATCATATGTGTATGGGATGCTCCCTGAGTTCAAGGATCCTGCTGATGCAAGGTACACATATGATTCAAGGTGCCCACTTCTGACGCTTCTGACCAGGTTACCCTACCCAACCCACCCCTGGCTTAGTTTCTCACACTCTTCCATAGGTACTGCAACCTAGTATAGACAGCCGCCTGCCCTATCTCCTATATATTTCTGTAGGTGTGTCAGCATGTTTTGGACAGGGGTTCCTCCAGAACTCCTACCAGGTTAGGCCTATAGCCATGTTCCTGCAAGCACTGGCCTGGATTGCTCCCAGCCCTGGCTCTTACTCACGCTGATGAACACAGTGGCCCAGGCAGCGTGACCCCTTGAACTTCTACTAGGCCATTTCCTATACCTGGTTCTCATGTGCAGCAGTGAGTGTAACAGCCCAACTGAGCCAACCACCAGATGTGACTCATACGTCTTATGGAAGGATTTGCCCTGACCTGGTCAAAATGGTTCTCCAGAAACCCTACCAGGCTGGCCCCCAGACCTGGTTATGGCACTTGCTGGTGAAAGCTGCAGCCTGGCCTGGTCTACCTCCAAACCTGGTTCTCATGTGCACCAAGGAGTGCTGCAGCCAGAGCCAGAACCTTCACACACTTAACTCTGGCTCTTGTGCATATGGGTAGGTGTGACTGCCTCGTCAGGTGGAGCCCTGTGGATTTATACCATACCAGTCCCCCGGACTGGCTTTCATGAATATCAGTGGTTACAGTGGTGACCTGGTCCACCACTCTGTCCTGATGTCCTTCATTCTTATTGATGGGTACAGTGCCCTGGACCAGTTCATCCCCAGACATTGCTCTTGTGCTCACTGACCACTGACAGGCACCTTGGCCTGACCAAGACAGCCCTCTAGAATCCCTGAGCTGGCCCCCTGAGCTGGCATTTGTATATGCTATTATATCTGGCTCTGCCTGCCCTGTTATCTTACTCCATGTGCACCAACAGGTGTAACAGCCTAGCATGGTGATCTTTTACAAGCATTGCTCTTTGGCAAGTGCAGTAGCCCAGTCCTGGGATAACATCTGGATCCCCAATCAGCTCCAACACCTGCCCCTGATTTCTTCCTGACATGTGTGTGCAGTGTCCTATTCTGTGGAAGTTCCTAGGAACCATTTTATATACCTCAGTAGCCCTCCGTGGCCTCCTTCTGGCCTGTCTGTAGTTTATCGTGAGCCTGTGTAGGTAGGCACCCCATCCCTGCTTGCTGTGCAGTGTTGGGGTTGGGTAACAGTAAAGCATTCTTTTTTTTTTTTGATTTTATTTTATTTATATTGGAAAGTCAGATATACAGGGAGGAGGAGAGACAGAGAGGAAGATCTTCCACCTGCTGATTCATTCCCCATGTGGCTGCAATGGCCGGAGTTGAGCTTATCCAAAGCTAGGAGCTAGAAACTTCTTCTGGGTCTCGCATGTGGGTGCAGGCTCCCAAGGCTTTAGGCCGTGTTTAACTGCTTTCACAGTATATAAGCAGGGAGCTGGATGGGAAGTAGGGCTGCCGGGACATGAACCGGTGCCTATTACATTGTGCCTGGTACAGCATTCTTAACCATTGATATGACAAATGTTTAAAACAAAGTTTTACAAAGATATACTAGCAGCAATACTAAAACACACAGACATTTCTTTTTTCTCACATCTTTCATTTTTAAAATTTTTAAATAAATAAAGTTAGAGGTAAAAAGGGAGACACTACAGCTGATACCACCAAAATTCAAAGGATTGTAAGGACCTCCTAAGAAGAAGTACATGCTAATAATCTGGAAAACCCTAAAGAAAAGAATACATTTCTGGGTTCATGTAACCAAACACATTAAATCAAGACGATACAAACCATCTGAAACAGGTCCACAACAAGCAAAGAAATTAAAGCAGTAATTAAAGCACTCAGAGGAAATAAGTCCAGTACCCTTCAAACTACTGCAAAATACAGGAAAGGCTGGAACTCTGCTGAACTTCTGTTTATGATGCTAGAATCTGATGCCTAAACCAATCAATGGCATCACGTGACAAGAACACTGTAGACCTATATCCCCAATGAATATAAACGCAAAGATTCTCAGCAATATGCTAATAAATAAAATTCAAAACCATATAAAAAGGTTATATGTCACAATTAAGTGGTATTTATCCCAGCAATGCAAGGGTGGTTCAGCGTTTTTAAACCAATGAATGTCTTAAATTACATCAACAGAGCAGAATCCTCTGATCTGGAATGCAACAAAGATGTCTACTTTCACCATTCTCATTCGCAACAATTCTGGAAGTTTTAACTAGAATCAATAGGGAGGAGAAAAAAATAAAGACCTTAACAAAAACAAAAAACAAAAAAAAAAAAAAAAGAAAAAGAAAAAGAAAAAAGAAAGAAAAAAGGCATCACAATACTGACTTCAAAGCCTGCTGCAAAGCTATAGTAATTCTAACAGTGTGGTCCGATACGCAGATCAGTGGAACAGAATAGAGGGCCCAGAAATTAATCCACAGACGTACAGCCAACGGATTATTGACGAGACAAGTAATGATATCAGATCCATATCTCTCGTCATATGCAAAGATTAAGGCAAGATGAATCAAAGACCTAAGTTTAAGACCTGAGACTGTGAAGTTGCTGAGAGAAAATGAATGTTAAAGAGTCTAATTCACTGATGGAGGTGATGACTTCTTGGACAAAGACCTCCAAGGACTGGCAACCAAAGAACTAAACAAATGGGACAATGTGTAACGCATAAGCTTTCGTACAGCAAAGGAAATGATCAGGACAGTGAAGAGAGAACAAACCAAAGAGTGAAAAAAAATTGCCAATAACTTATCTGACAAAGGATTAATATCCCGAATTGCAAACTTACAAATTACCTCTTATAAAACTCAACAACAAAATATCAGCCAATCCAGTTAAGAAAAGGGAAAAGCACTTCAAAAGACAGTTCACAAAAGAACCACAAACAGCCAAAAAAAAAAAAATGAAAAACGTTCAACCTCACTAGCTATCACAGAAATGCAAATCAAAGCCAAAATGAGCTAGCTCTTGGTTCTTCTCAGAATGGCTAAAATCCAAAAGACATTCAGTGACAAATGCTGACGGGGATGTGGGGAAGGGGGAACAATTATGTACTGTTGGTGGGATTAGCACAGCATTGGGGAAAACAGTACGGAGATTTCTTACAAGAGTAAAGGTAGATTTTCCATATGATCCAGCAATCCTACAACTGGGGATATGCTTAAAATACTGGAACTCAGTGCATCAAAGAGACACTTGTACAATCATGATTACAACTGCACAAATTATTCAGCTATAAAAAGAATGAACGTGTATCATTTCTAGCTGAATGGACTCAGCTGAAAAACATGATGTTGAGTGAAATAAGATAGACCTAGAAAAACAAATACATATGCTGTCTTTTAAAAATCTTTGAGATAAGCTATTTTCAATTTACATTATACTCAAGGATTTAATACTCCATCAAAGGGTTCAACAGACAAAAAGACTGTGGGGATATAAGCAAGGGCTGTTAACAGTATCATTGTGTGCATATTGGATATTTGCTTTCCATTTTTATTGTGGCTTGCTTCTTTGTGTTTTGTTATAATCTTTAGTTGTGGCAAGGTGATTTTCTCTAGTAGTGTAAGTTGGTTCCTTACCTTTTTTTTTTTTTTTTTTTGTAAACCTGTATATGGATTTTGCTTTGTAGTTATTATGGGTTTTAGAAAAACCTTGCTTTGGCCATATCAAGCTATCTTTATATGATTAAAAACTTTGAAATTTTTGTAGAACTCAAAAAAGATGTCCAACATTGTAGTGCAGAAAGTTAACACAACACTTGTGACCCCTGCATCCTATGTGAGCACAGGTTTGTATTCTGGCTGCTCTCTGTAAATGCACCTGGGAAGGCAGCAGAAGATGGATAACATATAGGAGTCCCTGTCATCCAGTGTGGGAGACCTGGATGGTGCTACGGTTCCTGGTATTGGCCTGGCTCTGTCCTCGCTGTTGCAGCATTTAGTGAGCGAATCAGGGGATGGGAGATTTTTATGGCACTCTAGCTTTCAAATACATAAATAAGCCAATCTTTAGAAATAGAAAAGAGACAAAACAAAAATCAAAATAAGAAATCCTAATATAGTCTTCCACATCTCTGCCCCATTCCTGTCCATATTTGGCTTTTTTTATAATGCATTCAGCTTCTTTACAAGGTATTATCTCCTAACACTTTAGCGTAGTAACATTAAATCTTAGTATAGTAATCTTAAAATCTTCATAGTAAAGACATGCCTGATTTATATGCAATGCTTTAATTATTAGAGGCATTCTGAATTTGTAAATATAGTGAGTTTTCAACCTTTTGTTATTATGCTTTTGCTTGTTAACATCTCTTCAAGTTTGAAGAGAATAATATAATATAATATAATATAATATAATATAATATAATATAATATAATATAATATAATATAATATAAATATTTTGGTAACACAAGCCTGGTGGTGATATATTGCTAGTCTGGGAATGTTGTTAGCTGTCTCTTACAAGTGAAGGATATCTTCATTGGATACGGTCTTCTCAGCTGGCAATTTTTTCCCTCCAATTATGCAAAAGTGTCATAGCACTCCTTTGTCGCCTGTTAGCTGTTTATTGAGAAGTCTGCACTCAGGAACATTTGGGGGTAGACTTTGTTCAGGTGCATCTAACTGATGGCCTGTGGTCTTCCTGTGCTTGGTGCTTGTGTTGTTTTTTTAGTTCTGGGAAGTTTCTTCCATTGTCTCCTTGGATATGTTTTCTACCATTTTATTATTCTCCAGTCCCTCTGTATCCAAATAACTCAAGTGATTTCCATTTTCATGTTAGCCTATAGTCTTCATAAGCTTTCTTCATTCTTGCTGATTCTTTTTTTTCTTTTCCAAATATGTGTTTCTAAATAGCTGGTCTTCAAGCTCAATTATTCGTGTGTGTGTGTGTGTGTGTGTGTGTGTGTGTGAGTGTGTGTGTGTGCTGGTTAATGACACCTTCAACTGTGCTTTAACTTTCATTTACTGTATTTTTCAGTTAAAAGATTTCTGCTTGACTTTGTTCAATTACTTCCACCTCTCTGAAACTTCTATTAGAATATTGAACCACTTTGGTGTGTTCTCCCAAATGTTGTTGTTTTCTTAAGGCAGCTATTTGAAATCTTCATCAAAACATTTGAAAATTTCAGTTCTTAAGTGGTCGTTTCGGTAATACTATTATGATCTTTGAAGTCAGAGATGTTTGTTGGGCTACATAATCTTACGTTGAAGGATTAATTTCTGTACTCCACCTTCACCTGTGGCTGTCCTAGCTATTTTAGGCATTCTGTTCTGCTGTTGAAGGTCACCACAGCCTGCTGCTAAGGTGGAGTCACCGCCAGACAGTGCCTGATGACAATGGCTGACCAGCAGACTCCACAGGTCACCAAAGCAGGATCCGAGGCTCCGTCTACAGGTGCTCACCTGCGGAGAGGAACTGTCAGGACTTCCTCACTGTTTGGTTTTATCAGTCTAGCACTGAGTTCCAAAGCAGTGCTGTGATTCCTTGTTGTCTGTATGAGGCTGTGGAGCAGTGCAAGTGAGAGGTGCTTGGCTCCTCAGGCAGGTCCTACAAGCATCACACTGGACCCCTTGGTCACCAGGAAGTGCATCCCAGGGAGTTCAGCCCAGGTCGGTGACAACTGGTGGCGCTACACACCAACATGTATTTCTGTTGAACAATCCTGTGTTATTTTTAGTTGATGTTGCACAGGCCCTGTATCTCTTTGTAAATGCTGTTGAACTCTACAGCTGCCTGATGGCCATGAAGCCATCGGGCCAGCGTTGTGGACTCGGTTCTGAAGAATAGGTTTTGCATCAAGGATCTGACTCTGCCAGTGGGTGACACCCTCAAGCCTACTCAGGGCCCTCAAAACTGTTGTGTTTGCTCTCCTTCTGATTGCTTCTGGAGTAAATATTTCCTAAAGGGAAGCTGTGAGCATGTTCTGTCCAAAGGACAGGCCATTATATCCATGTTGACTTGATCTTGAAATCGCTGCCTTAAGTGAGAATGTATTGGTGGGAAGGGCAGTGGGCTACAAGTTTGTAATTCTGTCCTCCCTCTGGGTTGACCATTATTTCTTCATGTGAATTAGACACATCAACGTAATGCACAGATTCTCATTTATTTGTCTCTACAATGAGCTGGTCAGGGTTTCTTTTCTTTTTTTTTTTTTTCTTTTCAAGCAAATTAACTTTAATACAAAAGAGTAAACAAATGTATGTGAACTCGCCCTTCAATTGGGCTAACCTGTTTACAAATTCCCTTTTGGCTGAAGGGTACTATAAGATGTTTCACTTGACTTTCAAGTTCCTCTTACTGAGCTCCCATTTGTTTCTCTGTGCTATGATGTAGCTTCCCATGCATGCATCCTGTTTCTTGCCTTTTCACTTTGCATTGTTGCTCCTGAGCCTGGAATGTCCTTTCTACTTTCCTGTCTCTACGAATTTAGACATTGTTTAAGGTCTATTTCAAATTATGTGTCTTCCGCACATTTTCTTTGATTCAGAAACGATCTCCCTTTCAGCTAAGACCTGCTTATGTTATTGTATCACTCTCTGATTTATGTCACATTTTTGTCTGCTCAGTTAGTTTGTACAATTGTTAGAGACAGATAGATAGAACTTTTGTAAGAAATTATATGGGGAGGAGAAATGAAAGTGAGTGAGTGAGAGAGAGAGAGAGAAAGAGAGAGAGAGAGAGAGAGAGAGAGAGGGAAAGAGAATGAATTTCATCTAATGGTCTACTCCTTAAATGCTGTGCACTGTTGGGAGCTGGGAACTCAATATACTTTAGCTTTGTGCACATCAGCAGGAAGGTGGACCTGGGAGAGGAGCTGGGACTCAGACTCAGGCACTCTGATATAGAATGGAGGTATCTGAAAACACAGCATCTTAATCGCTACACAGACATTGTCACTGCTTTTCTATCTTCAAATTTTTCTCACTGTCCCCTCCTCATTACAAATCTAGAATAGATTCTTATTACATTTCCATTGTGTTTTGTTGAGATAATAAATTTACTGGTAAAAGGGTTAAGCATGAGAGTACAGGTAGAATAAAAATGTCTATCCAAAATTAATAAAAAATTATCTTTAAGAAATTTATTTGTTGACTCTTCACCAATATTATAGCTTTATGTCATTATATGTGACATCTATTTAAGCCTTTATTAAAAATTCATTAGGTATTTTAAAATATATGATTGTATTTCACTCCTAAAAGAAAACAACTTTTGGGGTGCATATATTGCAATATGATTCTGACATGAGCCACTTAGAGTAAGTACATACAGCCTTCATAAGGAAAGGATATGGCCCCCAACCCCAGTAAGACCTCTGGCACTTTACATAGCAGCCCCATGTTCAGAGGGACCTTCTGACCATCTGAGTATAAACTCAGATATTCTCCGGCCCTCTTGGTTTGATCTTTCCCAGAATGACTCATGGAGCTCAGGGGAGTGTCATAAATACTAGTAAAGTTATCTTAAAAATATTACACAGTTGAATTTTCTGGCATGGCCAGCCCTCATCCTGAGTCATTTCCTCACCATAAATGCAGGTATGATCCAGGGCCCCTCCATGAATAACATAGATATCCCCATCACTTGGAAAACTGCAGGGGTTTAGAACACTATGTTCCAGCAACCTGGAAAAAAAACACCAAGAAACACTTCATTATGCACCACAGAATAATGGGCAATCCTCATTTCACAGGTGGCAACGAGGAAGATGAGATGAGTTCAGGGTCACTAGGTTGCCTGGTAACACAGTCAGAGCTCCTAGCCTACATGTCAGCTCAAGTCTCACCTTTCTACTGCACCTTACTGGATACCTCACAGGAAGGGTAGTTTCACCCTGTTCTTGTCATTCTGTCTTTCCAGTTCCCTTGGGTGCCTGGATTTGAGCTACATGCTCCCTGGGGAGCCATGACTGTTGCTACTGGTGGTTATTCAGAGCTCCTCCTTTCTGAGCTGATGGTGAGAAGGTCTGATGGTCAGTCCAGTGATCAGGAGGCCCAGGCATATGACAGGTGCACACAGCTCTGTACGCTGTGAAGGTGAGGCGTAAGCCAAAGCTGCTGTCTCTATTGGACAATGGAGAGAAGTGGAACAAAGGAAGCATCAATACTCAAGTTTGGTGTCCTTTCTTCTGTCAGCAAATCTCCATTCATGATCAGAGCATCTGTTATTTGTAAATTTTCCTTTATATCTGACACCTATCTGTGTAAGCTTTACAGTCATCTACGTGCTGAAAAGCTTCCAGCAGCCTCGAATGTGAATGTGGCTGTGGTCTGTTTCTGCAGTGAGGAAGCAAGGGTAAGTAAGGTTGAGAATCCCGGTTGTGGCTGGAACACATATTGATGATTCTTCTAATTTTCCTCCTCCCGTCCTTAATTTTCCCCAGTCTTTCCTATTCCTTTCTTTCTTTCACAGTTTTGAGAATGTCTTTTACTTCTTTTTCTACGTGGTGGCATCATGCTAGTAGTATGTTGGGGAACACTTCCCATGAGTCACATGAGACTATTGTATATTACAGCTATTAACCCGTTACTGCCATATAGAAAGAAAGGAAGAAAAAGACATGTAGTGGGTTATCCAGGGTCACTCAAGGGGTATGAATAGATCTGGGCTTGCAACCCTGCAGCCAGGTACCTGAGGCTGCACGCTTACCCTACAACTGCCTGGGCTAAGCACAAAAGTTCATCTTTGGAAATCATATGACATTTTTGGCTCTGTGCCTTAAGTCTTGTGTGACCTGTTGAAGTTGCATAACCTACTGTAGCCTCAGTTTAATATCTTTTTTGGTGTCATAAGGACAGAATAAGAAAGTGTGTCTAGCGTGGTATGTTCTCAGCTCATGTCTGTTATTATCTCCTCCCTAGCACAGGCTAGAGGAAGGACTCCGATTGCAACATTGTCTTCGAGTTGCTCAGTTTGGGAAGTGCAGCTGGGCTGCCTCCTCCCAGCGATTCCCCACAGCAACAACTTTCTGAAAAGACTCAGTCCTTATCACGCTGGCACAGCTGTGCCTAAGTCACTTCAGAAGAGGAGCTTTTTAAATGAGGACTTTCAAGAATGCAAACAGCAGAGCCTGGAAAATCCGATATGTGAAGTCATGGTGCGGGCCTCTGCTCTCCCTGCAGGGACCATTTTTCTTTCTCTTTGTTCTGTGACACCTCTGGCTTCTGCAGCAGAGAGATTGTGGGCAGCAGGGCTGTGACACAGGCTTTGTCATCTGATGAACACAGTGGAGGCCAAAGTGGGGTGCAGGCATTTCCAACTCGGCTTGCACTGCCTTGTTCCACACAGTGCTTGGAAATGACAGGGTCTCTGCCTGTAAGTTTACCTCTTTGGGTTTTACCATGTGTTACAGAGTACATGGGGCTCTCTTTCTCTCTGAGACGTTTGTCTATCTATAATCTATCTGAAAGGCAGAGTAGCAGAGAATGAGACACAGAAAGATCTTTTTATTGGCTGGTTCTTATCCTGAATGCCCACAACAGCTGATCCTGAGTCAGGTCAAAACTAGGAGGCACAATCCATACCTGGATTTCCCACATGGATGGCAGGAGCCCAAGTACTTGGCCCATCAACCACTGCCCCTCTCAGGCACATCAAAGATTGCTGAATAGGAAGTTGAGGTGCTACCCAAACAAGACACTTGGATATGTTTGTGGCCATCCCATACAGGAGCTTAATGTGCTACCCCACACCACATACTCCAGATGGAAAGTTTTCTTAATCCTCAAAGCCAAGTTCAAGTTTTGCCCTGGCTGTATGGAGTTTCCTTGTTTCTTTTGTCACAGTTACTGATCTCTTTGATTAATTCTCTCCTCTCTTCCACTGCTTTTCATTGGTATGGTTTTTGGGTTTTTGGTGACTGTCTCTAAATGTTAACAGTGAGCTCTGGGAAAGCAGGATTGTTGCCATACTTCTCTTTGTTGAGTGCCCAGAACCTTGCCTGGTACTTGGCTAATGTCTAGTAGATGATTGATGAATTGAATTTACATGTCTAACTCTCTTTGTGCCTTGCTACTTATCAGTATGGTTCTCGAACTTCTTACCATCTGTCTCAAAGATTCCTCATTAGGCACTTACTCTGAGACTACTTACTGACCCTAAGAACTTTGTCTTCCTCCTGTTGCTTCTACCCTCCCCTGCAGTCCCATTATCAAGATAGTGTATCAAAGACCAAAATGAGGCTGGGAATAGACAGGTCTGTTGTAGTATACTCCTTCTGCCCCTGACCTTTTGCTGTGGCCCTGTACAATGGGTTGACAATCTCTGCCTTGGTTTCTTGGCTTCAATGTGGGGCACTAACATCAGAGCTGCCACTGCTGGTAGCTCATATAATGTCTTTATGTGCGTTAGAGAAGAATATCTTGTGGCCTCTGGGTCTTTAGCTTGGCAAGTTGAGTGTGGGCTGGGTTTCAGTCCCCATCCACTTCCTTCACTGATCCATCCACAAAACCGCTCAAAGAGGATGTTACAGGAGATCCTTCACGGGGTTGACAGGGAGGCTACATGGCATTGTGACTGTGAAGAGGTTGGAAGAACCCAGGAATTGAAATGTTGTGTCTTAATTCTTTGTTGCTTTCAATAAAAAAAATACATACATTATTTACCTGTGTATTTTTCTTCCCACACACCAACCTCCACATCCACCCCAAGTCCTCTATCTTTCCCGTAAGGTGGGAAAATCCTGGACAACATGGAATCATCAGTAAAATTTGCCTATGCCCCTTTAAGAGCCATGCCATCACTCTCTCTTCTTCCTCTTCTACTTTCTCTGAACATATTTCTGGGGGAAAAAAAAGTTGCTCTCAGAAGTTTGATCCTTTTCTTCTTTCTCACTGTAGACTAACGGACTTCCTGTGCTATTGATGTTAACTCTGACAAAACCAAATACTTCAGGGGCCATTGGGGAAAATGTGGAGCCAAGCCTGAGTTGAAAAGTAGTTGCTCTAAGATGTAAGGCAGGTATGAAGATGGACCCTACAAAGGCTCTTGTTTTATCATCGATACATATTTCCTCAGTCACTTCTTTTGGATACATGTCATTGTAATGATTATATTTTTACAGGATTCCAAAAATAAAGTGATAAGCTTTATTTAAATCAAGCCATGCACCTGCTAACACTGCCTTTGATATGCCTGGCCTTGCTTATCACCCGGTCTTACACTGACCTCCCTTTGTACTCTCCCCTGCCCCACCTCATCACTCCTGCTTCCCCTAAGAGAACAGCTATGATTGTTCACATTTTTGGGTTTAATGCTTTCGCTTGCAGAATATAGAAGAGTGAGTGGGAGGAGAGCTAATTTCATCCTGGCTTTTTGGTGTGGCCTGAATTCCAAACAGGAGCTATATGGAAGCACACTGGGGCAGAGGTTTTAAGACACTAGAAAATCCCCCCAAATGTCTCCAAAATTATGATGGGGCCTTGAGAGGGTGGCTCATGGCACCGGAGGTGATGACATAACTTTCTACCCCAGTGACTCTGATCATGTCAAAGGCAGGAATTCTAAGTGCTTAGTGTCCGACACTCACTCTCCCACAGGATAGCGATTTTCATGCATCTCGGTTAAATTCGTGTTGATTAAACTTCATTTGTGTTGGTCTAACAGAATGACTTAATACTAGTATGTGAAGATAGACAATCTGGATATGAATCTTGAATCCTGTTACTGAGTAGCTGATGTGTTATGAACAACATATATTTCGATGCCTTCATTTTCAGCAACTGTGGGTAGTCATAGTATCCACCTAATTAGACTAGGATGAAAGTTCAATCAAATAATGCCGATAGACTGCTCAGTGTGATACCTGGTGTTGGAAAAGTGCTTGTAATTGTTAATTTGCTATTCTTATCAGAGGTAATAGTGACAATAGAACTTTCTACTAGTGTGTGGAAGGTTCTCTTGAAACACAATTTTTGTCAATATATAATTTGAGATTTTGGAGGGGTGAATATCTTCCTCCTCTCTCTCTCTCTCTCTCTCCACACACACACACACACACACACACACACACACACACACACACACACACACACACAGAGTCATCTTTGTGGGTCTACCAGACTTTATTGGAGGACTGCAGTCTAGGGGAAAAGACAAAGAAACGCAACATTTTCTTGAAGCCAGTTAAGAAATTCAAAAGCATTGAAGGTCCCTTGGATAGTGTGTCCTGTCACGTGGCCGCCATCTCTCTCCTTTTACCTCCTGTTTGTTGTTTTGTTTGTTGATTGTAGCTATCATACATTCAGGGCTTGGCCTTCCTTTCCAGTGATTCCCAAAGACAGTCCCACCTCTCAGGGGATTCTGAGGCTAGATGTTCTAGAAAGTACTACACATACAATATGGTATAAAGTTTCCGTGCAGAGCTGGGTTCTAATCTCTATTTATTTCTGGATAATAAAATACTGGTAAGGCAGAGCCAGTCCATAAATTGATCATTTCATCTGCAGGCCGCTTGCTGTAGCCTTTCAGGAAGTGATAAGCTGGCACTGCCTAGATCCACAGCTAGAGTGAGTTATCTCACTAAGTTAATATCTGGATCCGTTCTGCTAGGTTACCTAAGTAGTCCTAACATTCTCCCATCTGCTTTTTATTCCCAAAGGTAGAGCCTCCTGTATCATTTTGCTGCCATGGAGGGAAAGTCCACACTGATTTCTTGCCTATCACCTTTCCCACTCTGAGTTTTATGTTAAGAAAGTCATGTGCAGAAATGTGTGTGTCCATAGTCTCAGGCAAGCACATGTATGCCTAAGTACTCACAGGGCAGCTAACTATATTTCCTGATCACCTTTCCTCAGAGGAATGCTCTGGCACAAATGATTTTTCGTGTAAACTTCCTTTCATGCTTAGTTCATTATTCAGTAAGAACTTGCAGCAGATCTACTACATTTTTGTAATTAATATATTCTTTGTTAAGGATTATGTCCTATCAAATGTTGATATTTGAGTACTATTTTTATTCCTGTTGTGTATCTGATCTAATTAGGGTCATGTTGTCTGGATTGGCTCTGATTTAAATATTCATTTATTCTGTATAACGTTTACTTTGAATTTCTGGAAATGCAGCCCCAAACTTTTATTACCTCTCTGGAAGACAGTCTCATTAGTTTTTAAATTGTTCAGAATTCAGTTCAGAGTAAATTGACCTGAACACTTAAAATAGCCCGATGTCCTCCCCCAGGCAGTGTGTAATGGAGTTGAGTCATTGCAGGGGAAAGTCCACACTCTGGTGTGATTACGGACAGAAATATTAATACCACAGCCACGTTCAAATCAGCTCCTGAATGTCAGAGTGGTATGTGGTCTCTGCAGAGCCTGTGAGAAGGCTGGGTTAGAGCAGGGCTGGATCTGTGATGTCATGTGGCCTGATGAACCCCAGTCCCCTGCTGATCAACCTACTGGTGAGACAAGAGAAAGCTTTCCACAATCCATGATAAGCTAAGATTCCTTTGGCTACTCATGAACTATGCAACATTTTTAAGAGCCCAGAGAAATCACTGTAGCAGAAGAAAAGCTCATCTCTGCTTGTATGAGGTTGAATATAGGAGCAGAGGTATTGGTGAAGGTGTGAACTAGGAATGAAGGGGTGAAAGTCCAAACTCACTGTTGGGGGAAATGAAATGTGAAGTGTTCTGACAGTGACTGGAGAATGAACAGAGCAAGAGGAGGGTTGTCTGTGAGCTTGGGATGATCTGCTGGGAGCATGCTGACTTTTTATTCTTTGCAGTGAGCTCCTGGGTAGTGGGGGAAAAGGCAGTAGTACTGAGTTGTTGTTGTTGCGAAGCACATCCTTACAGCTGCCACTTATTGAAGGAGTACGTATCCTGGGAAGAGGGAACAACATCACTTAAATCACAAATGTTAGGGGTATAGGGAAATTTGACCTAGTGGTAAGATGCTGGTTAAGATGTTTCAATCAGTGGAGTCAGCATTGTGGTGCAACGGATTAAGCCACCAGATGTAATGCTGGCATCCTAAATGGGAGATGGTTTGAGTCTTGAATGCTCTACTTCTAATTCAGTTAACTGATAATGTGCCTGGAAAAGGAGTGGAAGATGGTCCAATCCTGGACTCCTGCATCCACTTGGGGGACCCAAATAAGCTGCTCTATATCTATAGCACATAATTGCCTAAAACTAGAACCACCAGCTAGAATCAAGCCTTTGGTCTTTTAGAGCATCTTATTTACCCCAAAGCACCATATGAAGTGGATTCTATTATTAACTCTGGTTAGGACAATTGAGCTTTGGAAATTAAGAAATCTGAGTAAATTTGAGCAGCTTCTGATCAGGAGAGCTCAGATTTAATTTTATGCCTTGGATAATTCACAGCCTGAGTTCTTTTTTTATTGTTAATAACATTGTATTATATGATACAGTTTTATAGGCACTGGGATTTCCCCCGCCCCTCCCACAACGCTGCCCCCATGGTGGATTCCTCCACCTTGCTGCATAACCACAGTTCAAGTTCAGTTCTTTGCTGTGGTCTTTCCCAGGTCTTTAAAAATGACTTTAAAGCTTGTTGCTGGAAAACACAGGGAAAGTATTGTAGAGAAGCTAATAGCAGAGTTTTAGCATCTGCAGCCTAACTTAGAAGTGGAAAGCAGGCTGATTGTTTTTTTTCTGCTACGTTAAATTACATTAATGTGATTTTAAGGACTTGGAGTGAGCTCTCTTCCAAAAAGGACTTAGTCACATCTCCCAGCTGACATCAAGAACTCTTGAACAGAGGGTTTTACACATCATTCTGAGCAGAGCCAACTTCTTGTGTGGTAACTGATGTTGAGTGTTGGGCATGCTAAGCTTAAGCACGGTATAAGAATTAGGGTGAGTGAGCAGTGTTACTATTAGCTCACACGTATTCAGAACTGTCTCATGTGCCGTATTCTATGATTCTCCCAAACTGTGTCCTACTTTAAATCCAATGTAAAGCTGAAGAAACGAGGGAATCCAGAATGAAAGATTTTTTTGCCAAGGGTTAAAAGCCAGTATATGATGGGTCCAAGAAGTGCAGCCATGTGGCTGTTACTGCCTAATTTACCAAATAGATCCAGACCTCAAGATGGACCATGGAAAGTTTTACAGTGGTTGAATGTTAAGAAGTGGAAATTGTCTATTAGGTCAACATGCGTTAGATATTACTCTGCTCTGTTCCTGACATGGGAAATTGTGGTATTGTTTATCTTCAGGAGACTTGTCTGGTTTACTTCAAGAAGTCTAGAAAAGTTTGGAAAAACCTTGCTATTTATCTTAGCCAACTGCAAAACCTCATTCTATGACAGCGTCTAGTTGTCCCTTTGCAGTGAGAAACCTCTTCCTGTCCCTTTTTCCATGGATAGAGTCATAAATTTCTGGGATTCAGCTTTTCTCCAAGGGCTCTTTTGCTGAGATCATTTGGTGGATTTGTGTTTTACGAAACGGTACACAAAGCATCAATGCTTCACCATAACTTAGCAATCATCTCCTATGACTATGTAGTTTTAGTGACCCTAAAGGAAGGGAGGGAGGGAAATTTCCATGAACATTTACATATCAAGGAAGAGGTTAAGGGGGGCCACTGATCCAGGAGGTCAAGTGCTTGGATAGGGTTAACATACCCTCCAGCATTCATATGCTGAATTATATGATTTTTTTCAAGTTTGGATATCAGCCATGTCTTGCTCCATTCTGTGTTGCTAATAAGCCAATACCATTTACTGGATGAATCATAAAGACAAGAGATTCATTTTGGCTTATGGAACTAACCCAAGATGGAGAGTCTTGAGATGGCATAGATCATTACATGGCAAAAGACATGGAACACGCGAGAGATTTTGCCAACATGATTTTCATAGCAGGCCCCTTTCTAACATAACCCATTAGCTTCTCAACCACATGAGTGGATTATTCCAACTTCTGAAGGTCTCAACTCGTAATCTGTCATAATGGGAATTAAATTTCAACGTGAGATTTGCAAGGGAAAAATCACATTGAAAACATAGCAAACAGTGTCTAGTTAACCTGAAGTGATGAAATGGCTCTAGGAGTCTGGATTGCCAATGGGAATCTGGCTTTAGTGGATTCTGTCATGAATGGATTCTGTAATAGCTGCTGTGAGCAGATGGCTCTGCATTTGTGTTAAAAATAAAAGTGCTGTCAAATGCTAAGGGACTTCAAAGTCGCATTAAAAATGGAGTGTACTTGTGGAAAGTTACCATTTCCTGTCATGCATTAGAGCTGAGAGGGACTGACCACAGCTGGTTTGAAGTCTGTTCTGCCTGAGGAGAGGATGCTGTGGCGTTTGGTCCTTGAGGTGAAGCCTTCTTTACACAGGCTTAGCCGTGTCTGCTTCTGGTCCTTTCTTGCAGGACATTCCCTTTGTTTGCACGGTCAAATCCTGCCCATTCACTAGAAGTTAAATAATTTACTTTCTCCTTTCTTTCCATTTTCCTGTTTGTCTCTGGACTCCAGAAGGTGGGGTGGGAATGCATAATGCTAACTTAGAATTTCCAGAGGAACACAGGAGCTGAGACTTTTCTGTTGAACAAATACATTTTCTGGAGCATAGCATCCAGACTTTCTAGCCTGAAGGAGGATCGCTCTTTATGTTTTTTTCTTTTTCTTTTTTTCCTCCTATCCACCTCCTTCCATTTCCACAAAGATCCAACTTTTCCAGTAGTTGATGTACTTTGTACTCCAATAACCACCCTCTCCCAACCAGTGGTACCACAGTGCTCTAGCTGGATAGGAGTTGCTGCTTCCTGATGGACAGGGGACTCTTACTCCAGGGTCTCTGTTGGTGGAATGGGAATGATGTGATCACGTGCTCTAAAGGAGTCAAACAAGCCAGAATGGAAACAAGGACTTAGTTTGTTCTACTCTGAGACTGTAATGAAGTCTGCTTTCTATTGCTGGATTTTTGACTTGGCTTTCTAGTCATCAAGGGGATAATAACATAAGAAAACTTCTGCCTGTTTCCAACACCACTCCTCCCACTACACCTTTCCTCCTGAGCAGGAAACATCTAAACAAGCCAAGCCTTCTGCCAGGGCTCTGTGCCACATTCTCTCCTGTGCAAAGAGAGGAGAGAATGCTACTCAATTTTGCTGCTCTTCTCTTTTGTCTCTCTTCTCAATTCCCCATCAGCATACAAATATGCAATGCTATCTCCCACCTCCCACCTATGAATCAGACTCTTAGTGTTGTGGCTCGGTGGCTTGAGTCTTTGGATGCCCATATTCTGTATTGGAGTGGCTGTTTCAGGCTGGCTACTCTGCCTTTCCTATTCAACCTTGAAGTAATGCAATCGGGAGGCAGCAGATGGGGACTCAGTGACTGGGGTTCCTATCATTCAGATGGGACCCCAAGAGGTCTGCATAGAGCTCTTGGTTCTTGGTTTTAGAGTGATCTAGCTTTGGCTGTTGTCAAAATTTGGGGATTTAACCAGAGGTTGAGAACTCTCTGGCTTTCTTTCTCCTCTTTCTCTCTCCCCACTCTTTCAAATAAACAAAACAAATCTTTTTAAAAACTACTGGTTTATTTTTTCTTCTCACTTTGGTTAAACTCTTCAGAAAGGTTACCTCTGTTGTCTCCACTTCCTTTTCTCACTTTTTCTCTTAAACACATTGTATATAATCAGGTCTCTCTCTTTTTTAAAAAACATTTTTACTTGTTTGAAAAAGAAAGACACACATGCATGTGTACACACACACACACACACACACACACCCCTTTTACTTCACTGTTTCATTCTTCAAATGCTTGCAATGGCCAGGGCTGTGCCAGCATAAAACCAGGAACCTGAAACTTAAGGCTGGTATCCCACTTGGGTGGCAGGGACCCATGCAACTGAGTCATCATCTGTTACTTTCAGCTTAGTAGGAACTAAGATCAGAGGCAGAAAGAGACTTCAATATGGGGTAAAAGCATCTCAGGTAGGGCCCTAACTACTGCACCAAATTCCTGTTCAATGATTTCATTCTTCTGACAACCTTATGTAACTCCACAGTTTTACATGTTTATGATGCTTGTTCTCTCTTACCATTAGGATATGCACATTAAAACCACAATGAGGTATCATTTTGTACCTGTCAGAATGGCTGTTATATAAAAGATAAGAAGCGATAAATTGTGGTGACAATGTTAAGAAAGGAGAGCAACATATGTTGGTGGAAATGTAATTAGTGTAACCACTATGGAAAACAGTATGGAGATTTTCTTGAAAACTAGAAATAGATCTTCTATATGACCCAGAAATCCCACTGCTGCCCTATACCCAAAAGACATGAAGTCATTTCATCAAAGAGGTATCTGCTTCATCATGTTTGTATCATCCCTGTTCACCACAGTCAAAATTTGGAATTAGGCAAGGGCATTATTTACAGATGAACAGGTGAAGAAAATGTGGCAAATGTAAAAATATATATTCCACTATATAAATGTACGTGTATGTATATACTAATCCCATATGTACATGTTTATACATGTATACACATATATTTACACACACATATATACATATGTACACATTTGCATCAAAATGTTTTGAACTGGAGGATATAATTTTGAGTGACATATGACAACAAATGACAAAAAACCCTCTTTTATAGAGAGGTATAATAATTAAAAAAAATCTAAACCCAGAATATTAAGCTGGGAGGCTTAAAAAGAATTTGAATCAAAAACAGCAGGGGAAACTGTGTGGTTTATTATTTGTGACATGTACACTAACAGGAAATGTTAATAGCAAAATGGGGGCTGGTGCAGTGGCTCAATTCATTCATCCTCTGCCCTCAAGCGCCAGCATCCTCTATGGACAAAGGTTTATGTTCTGGCGGTTCCACTTGTGATTCAGCTCCTTGCTTATGACTTGGGAAAGCCATGGAGGTTTGTCCAAAACCCTTGGGATCAGACATCTGTGTGGGAGACCTGGGAGAATATCCTGGTTCCTGGCTTTGGATCAGTTCAGATCTGGCCATTGTGGTCATTTGTATCTACTCTCTGTAAATCTGCCTTTCCAATTACAAAAAAAAAAAAAAAATCTTAAAAGACAATTAGGGAAATTTGGTGGAGGTGACTACAGGAACTCATGGTTACTTCCTAATTTTTGTTTTACAAATTTAAAATTAATTTTAAGTTAAGACAATTAATTTGCAAATTATAATACTAATTTATGTGCAAAATAATTTGATCTTTTATTGATGTCCAAGGAAGTATATTTTCTTTTTTGTTATATAACTCATAATTATCGTAACTATTATTGAATATAGCTTTTTTTCTAGGTACAAGCCTGGGATTAAAGTTCTGTGTTGTTGGGTATGTGAAATTTATAAGGTTCTTTCTGCAGGAAGCAAGGGTGTGATGAGCATTGCTCCTCAATTAACAAGGCTATGAGGAGGAGTTTCTGGCTGCATGGCAAGGCCCGGCAGAATGTCTCTAAACTCTTTACTGCCTCACCCCATTAATGGATACCTGATCACCTCTCTGATATTTCATGGAATTCTCTTGAAGATGGTGCTGTTTATCTGCAAATGTGAAATGATTTCTGTAACTGGTATAACACCTGAAACTGATCAATCATATTATGGTAAAAGGGTCTTTAGCAACTTACGACAACGAAACATGGATAAAAGCAAACAGTAGTACAGTTGAGACTGTGTGGTTCCCAAATGTCTTATTGTGCGTGCCACCTTTTGACCTGGAACTTACTCTGAGATGCGTCATGTTCTCCATGAGAAATGGCTTGATAATGTCTTGGAACAGATGGCAATCATGGAGGTACAAAAATTTGTTTACTGTACAGTCTCAAATAGTTGTGACACATGAAATTATGCAGTTTGGCTTCCCACCACATAAAGCAGAAAGCCAACGGGGCATCTTTTAAAGGGAGACAAATCCTGTGAGTTCTTAGAGGAAAATGGTTTGAAACTTTTATATTGGCACTTATATTTTGGGAAAGAAAATAGTTTGAAAAGATAAAGTCTTTTGTAAAGGCCCTCCGTTCATGGAAAGGCTGAGTTGCCCTGATCCTTTTCGCTATCCTCTAACAAAAGAACAAAAAACAATTGAATCAATACCAGGTGAAGGTGATGGTAATTAGCATTGACTGATTAGAAGATTTAACGAAGAATCTTTGATATATGCCTTTAGAATAAGCTCTCTTTTTAAATTTTGTATTCTTGATATTTTAAGTAGTATTAGTTTAGGTTTAGTGAAAGCTGATTTTGGATATAAGTAAACCACCTGTCACTATGTAACTGCATATGCTGCCATATGGGCTTCCTGGGTTCAGCCGGGTGACTGCAGGCTTGAATGAGTAATGGCTTGTCAAAAACGATTTCTTTGCAGTAAAATAATAATAATGTTTTTGAGCACTGTTTTTGTAATAATTTTCTTAAGCATGAAGTAAAAATGAAACAATTGGACGTTGTACGAAAGCTTATGATGATTTCTGTATAAATAAAGAAGGCAGCTTTTTGGAGTTGTCCATCGTGAGCATCATGCCGTAGTTGTCCATGTCTCTACTTGTCTTCTCACTGATCCACGCATCCTTTAGAATCTCTCAAGTCAGCCAGAGCTGGTCTCTGGCAGCTTTCCGAAGTATTTCTGTACATTTCTGCACCAGAAGCAGTGAACGCGTGTTCTCTTTCACAGGCACATTTGCCGCTTGAAGTATTCAGGAGGGAGCGGCATAATATCTCCTTATATCTCCTTGTCTTTGGAACTTTTTCTCAATTATGAAGGCGATTCAGATTGAACATGTTCCCTTTCATTTATATGCTCTATCTATTGTCTCTTTTATAAAATATCTGTTCGTAGGCTTCGTCCATTTCTTAAGGTTTTTTTTTTCCTTTTATTTTTATTTTTTTCTTGCTAACTATAGATTCTGCCCACCCCCCCACCCCCACTGGATAATGGTCTCTTGTTTCTTATATTTGTAGCAGAATTCCCTCCAAACGGTGCTTTGTGGTTTTTGCTCTTGTTCTATCTCTTTACATGAATTAATTATCTTGGTTGCACTATAATGAAACTGAACCATTTGCACAGTTTTATTTTGTTTGGAAAGATTATTAACATTTTCTTGGAATGATTTAAGTAAAAAAAAATTATTTGTATTTTTCACATGTAGTTACTCGGTTGAACTTTATTGTACTATCTGACCCTTATTTCTTTTTCTGTCTCTAGAGTTATGCAGTAGTTGGAGAATTATCCATGAAATGGTCACCTGCCCGCCATCGATGAAGCTGATATACTTCTATGCTGTTTGTTCAGCTTTGTGGACCAGTTTGTCTCCTTGTATTTCTCCATCCAGTTCAGAATCCTTTCTGATCTTGGTATCCTATTTCTTCTTCTTCTCTTCTTTTTTTTTTTAGATTTATTTATTTTTTATTGGAAAGTCAGATTTACAGAGAGGAGAGACAAAGAGAAAGATCTTCCATCTGCTGGTTCACTGCCCAAGTGATCTCAAGGCTAGAGCTGAGCTGATCTGAAGCCAGGAGCTCAGAGCCTCTTCTGGATGTTCCATATGGGTGCAGGGCCTCCGGGTTGTGGGCTATCCTTTCCCAGGCCGCAATCAGAGAGTTGGATGGAAAGTGGAGCAGCCAGGTTATGAACCTGCACTCATATGGTATCCTGGTGGATGTAAGGCAAGGATTTAGTCACTAGGCTATTGCATCTGGCCCGATATACTGTTTCTTATCAGGAAGTTGTTTCAGTCTATTGGTTCTGGTAGCCAAACACCAAACTGCCACCTTACCCTTTTTTCTTGGTCTTGTATAGTTGTTTTACAAGCCACATAAGATACAAATGGAAAAGGCACCAGAAGAGTTCAGTCATTTTCAGGGTGGACTTCCCTTTGCTTTGAATCATTCTGTTCACATTTCAGCCTTTATTTTTCTCCTAAACTTGTGATCTCAACATCTGATATATTTAGTATCTGAGCTGATCTGTGAAATGAATCCTGAACCCTCAGTTTACTGTTGTAGACACAGGAATGTAACTTGCAGGTATAACTTCCTGTGGGCGTCTGGTTTCATTTTCTGCTCTTACAACAGACCAGGTTTGGTGATTGCACATGCCACCTTGAGGAATGGCAGAAATGAACTTCCCTTGGGAAGGGTACAGTAGGAGCCAGGGAGAAAGACATAGATCTCACTCTGTGAGACTTAGCCCGTCAGACTTAGCCTGCTCAGAACTCTTCACTGGCCTCCTGTGCAGCTCCTGACTGCAGGGCTTTGCATGTTTGGCTGGGAGAGCAGGGGCTCAGGTCACAGCCCTGCCTACTTTTTCTTTGCTGTCCTTCAGTAGGCTGGTGAGAGCAGCAAGGAACGACTGTGACTTTGCCACAGGCAGTTGTGGCTGTGACCAAGTGAATGGGTCCTGGCAAGTGAGGAACACGTCATCCTGGCGGGGGCTGGGGGTGATGAGTGGTTGTCTGCTGACACTGGGTGGGTTGCCTGTCACCCCGCCCAACCTTGTCTATTTTAGTCTATATTGCGCTGACCTTGGGCCCCTTGAAAATGTCACTGTCTGCCCCTTATCTCCCCCTCATTCTCTTCCGTGCCCTTTTAGGGCATTCTGTTGGCAGTCATTCAGTGAAGGGGGCTGGGCAGATGTTGCTGTCCCCCTTGATATTCAAGAAGGCTGAAAACCACGTTGTAGCAGTGCAGCGTATTTGCTTAAAAGAATAGTCCACTTTGTAACTTCCATTACATTATGATATGGAAACGCTCCCTTTTTTGTGCTTCCATGTTAGTACTCAAAGGGGGAAGTAGAAGGAAGGACAGGCGAACGTGAATGGAGCTGAGTGAGGGTGAATGATCGATTGCATTCATTACTTTTAATGGGAAACTTCCAAGGTGCTTTTGACTTTGTTTCCATATCGGCCCCAAACAGGGGTTCCAGGAGGTGAAGAGAAAACGGATGTTTCAACATTGCTGGTGGAGTTAGTGCCATACTTGTTTGGCGAATTGACTTTGGTCAGTTGCTTGAATTCAAGGGTGAGAATGCAGAGCGTAAATCCTGTGCTCCTACTCCTGGTCTGAGAGGAGGAGTGGAATGCGTTTTGTGTTGAGTGGGAGGATGCTCAGAAAGAAGCAGAGAATGAGTGACTGGATGGAGACTGTGGACCGTGTGATGTGACACCATCCCTTCCTACCACAGCCACAGAGATGAGTAAAGTTACTCATTTCTCAACTTCTTGATAGCAATAGCTTTTTTTTTTCTGGAGCCTGGAGAGCTGAGTATCTTGTCAGCATTGCTGTAGAGTTGGCACAGAAGATGCTCCAAAAAAAAAAAAAAAAAGGGAAGTCTGGGGATTGGCAGAACATGTGCAGGGAGTTCTGAAATTACACAGGCTGCAGAATTTGAGGCACTGACCTAGTCCTGGATTCAGAAGCGCAGAGGAACCCCTGAGGGTTTTCAGGAGAAAAGCAATTTGATTGTTTTGATTGTTAGGAAGACCAGCACAGCCTTTCATCTGATAGAATGAAATTTAGCTCTTCCATGACAGCCAGATTGGCTCTATTGGCCATTTGTGCCACTTTCTCCTGCTAACGACTCTTACACAGGCACGCTGGGCAATTGGCACTCTGAGTCTTCATGTATGCTGCACAAAGCTTGGGTATTCAGTCCCTTTTAGACTGTAAGATTCAAGAAGTCTCAAACCCAGATAAATCCAATATTTTTGTAGTGGTGCATCTAAACACAAGATGAGGTTGTAGCTCTTAAGACCTGAGCCAGTGACCTTACAAAAATCATGATATACAAGCAAGAGAATCAATCAGGCAAATTTAATTTTCAATATTTTGGGAGTTGAATCACCTTTTTACATGCATTATAAACTATCACCTTAAAACAAGGGTAATAGTTACTTTTTTCTTAATTGTGCTTTTTAAGAGTATATACATATTGTCAACACTTATCAAATGGCTTATTTCACAATTAAAATTTATGTGTTTAACTTACCTGCGAAGCAGAGAGGTACACACACACACACACACACACACACACATGCGCGTGCGATCCAGAGGGAAGGATCAGAGAGGTAGCTAAATCTCCAATCTGCTGACTCATTTCCCAGCTGCTTGGGACACACCCGGTTGGGCAAGGCTGAAGCTAAGAACAGGAGGCTCAGTGCAGGTCTCTCACGTGGGTAGCAGGGATTTAAGAACTTAAAGACAGTATCACTGTGCTTACTAATAGGAAAGTAGAATCAGGAGTGCAGCTGGGACTCACATTCAGGACTCTGATGAGGGAGGCGGGGGATCCCAACCACATCCCATAACAGCACATTGTCCCCAAGCTGTAAGCAACTGCCTATGTTGTCTTGTGTCTAGACAAGTGCAATACTGTTGGGAGAAAATAGACAGTAGCTTGCAGGCATTTTGGGCCTGGTTAATGCTAACTTTGTAATCATGTACCAGTATGCCAGCATAGTTACCTGTATATATATTTTAGAGGTATGTGGGGAAGGCAGGTAAGTCTGGGCTGGGGCATAGTACTGCTTCCAGGGTGGGAGGCGATGTAGATTACCTGGGGATGCGAGTCTGGAGATGTAATGGTGTGGGAATACTGAGGGCATTTTTGGTAGGGGAATGACTTTTGGGATCTTCCATGGACTGGGACACTGCACTTGCAGGTAGGTAAGGGAGATGAAGAGGGGTAGTTTAGAGGGATTAAACTGAAAGGCATGTGTGGGTCAGCCCAAGGTAACTGCTACATGGGAGAACTAGTCTGTGCTTATATTAGCATTGTCTGCTACCCATTGGCACATACAAAAGCTGGGGCTTTTGGACATTCCTGGACAATACCTGCTCAAAATTTTCAGAGCCAGGGGTGGGCCATAATGGGCTGGGCTGCAGCACCCACCAAAAATGTGAGATAACCAGATCTGGGGGCAGATTCTGTGGCAGAACCATGAGCTTGCCTCGGTTAAACTGCAGCAGATTCTAGTTTGTGCAGAGAACTGGGGGTGGTGAAAGGCTGAACCAGACTGGATCACAGAACTCAACAGACTACGCTTGTGTAGACTTGGCCAGGCTGCTGCAGGACCCACTGGCACAGGAAAAGGTCAGGACTGACAGACCATGCCAAGCAGAGTCATGACACTTGTCTGCACATATAGAGGACCTTGGGGAACTACCCTCCCAGGCTGCAGCTCTTGTTGCACAATAGCCAAGACTAAATTGGTCCAGGCCAGGTAGGGCTGCAGCACTCATCAACACTAGTGTGGGCTGGGTCTGGGGACAGACTGGGCTAGGCCAGGCTGCAGCATTCTCTGCAACACATGAGAGCCAGGACAGGGTGTGAGACACATCCAGCTGGGCTAGCTTGCAACAACTACCGGCGAGACCTGCAGGTTGGCCATGCAAGGCTGGGTTGAAGCAGTTACCAGTGTGCACAAGATGCAGGACTGGGAATGGGCTTTGGCCTGGTAGGAGAACTCTGAGGACTCTCCTTTTGGGCTCAAGCTCCCACTGGTGGGTGAGAGAGCTGGAGCTGTGGCAGACTTGGCTGGGCTGGACAAATCTGTATAACACCTATAGGCATGTATGTGTCCTGGTTTTAGGGCTGGTCAAGCCTAGGGTAGGCTCCAGCATTGTATGGTGTCGGAATGGGTGTGGATAGGACATGCATGACTGGGTTACCCACTGGTTCACATGAGAGCTAGGTCTGGTGATAGACCATGTTGGGTGAGGATGTAGCCCCTATGAGTCAGAGGTGCCATGCATGTGGTCCAGTTGGGCTAGGCTGATTACTGGTTGGTGAGTGCCAGGACTGGGGGTAGGCCAAGTCTCTCTGGGCCATAGCACCAATCAGCACACATGAAATCCAAGGCTGAGAACCAGCCTGATAGGGGAATTTGGGGAACTCCCTTGGTAGGCTGCAGCGCCCACAGGTGAACTCAAGAGCTGGGGCTGGAGACACTTCAGGCCAGGCTGGGTTGCAAAACCTGTTGGCATATGTGTGAGCCAGCTCTGATGGCAGGCTGAACTAGACCATCTACAGAAGACACAAGCATGAGTGAGAGCCAGGAAGATGTGGGAAACCAGGCAGGGTGTGACTGTAACACCCACAAATTTACATGAGGGCTGAGGGTGGGCCAGGCTGAGCTGGGTTGTGGCATCTGCTGGTGAATACCTACACTTGGGGTGGGCCATCAGGGTGCATCAAAGTACCTTCTGGCACACTCAAGACCTGGGGCTGGGAGCAAGGTTGGTGGGGGAACTTCAGGGACTCCCTTGTTGGGCTGTTGCTGCTTTCACTGGTTAGTGTGAGAGCTGGGACTGGGGGTATGCCAATTTGGGCAAGGCTGCCACAGCCATTGGTATGCCTGAGAGCCAGATTGGGCATGGGCTAACCAGCTTAGGCCACAACACCTGTTGACAAGTGCCAGGACTGGGTATGAGTCATGTCAGGCTGGACTGCAGTACTCTCTGACAGGTGCAAGACCCGAGCCTGGAATCTGGCCTGGTAAGAAAACTGTGGCACTGCCCTGTTGGGCTGCTGCTTTTGTTGGTGATCATGAGAGCCAAGACTGGGAGTAGGCCAGGCTTGTCAAGACAGCAGCATCCGTTGGCATACATGTGAGCTGGATCTGGAGGCAGGACTGGCTAAACTAAACTGAAGCATCCATGGGTATGCACAAGTGCCAAATGGGATGTGGAACAGACTAAGCTAGGTTGCAGACTTGCTGACACATGTGAAAATCAGGGCTTGGTGCTGGCCTGGTGGTGGCAATTGGGGATTACTTTACTTGGTTGTGACACCTGCTTGTGTGCATGAAGAGTGGATCTGGGGAGGAGGGAGGCTGGGTTAAACCATAACACTCATCAGTTCATGTGAGAAATGGAGCTGGGGCAGAACTGACCAGGCAGCTGCATCTACTGGGATGTGTGTTGGCTGGTGCAGGTGATCAACTGATTCTGACCCTATACTAGCTGATGCACACAAGGTTGAGTCTGGGGTCACTGAGGTGAGGTTTCTTGGGAGGGTCCCAACTAGATGGCTGGGCTTCAACCCTGGCCACAGAGACTTGCAGACTTCATGGCTGGACTCAAATCCTGGCCACAGAGAGAATGACAATGTATGTGGTACAATTTTGAAGTGTATGTTTTGGGACTGGGCCTCCTCATTTGCTGATGCTTGTGCAATGGATAGCATCATGGGGACACAACAACCAGCTCATCTAGGTTGGGCCACTCTGCTGACCAGGCTTTGCAACATGTTCCTAGACCTGTGGATGTTATACTCTGCCTGTATCTTTATACCCATGCATATATACGTATATATATGACAGGGCATGGTTGAGCCAGTGAATGTCATTAGTCACGATACACACCATCAGTCACGATACACATCCACCAGAACCCTGTCTCACTATGCGTGTTATTAGTCTTTAACCAGAGCTGGAGTGAACAGGGTTGGTAGGTGGTAATTCTAATGAACATTCTTGATGCCAAGATTAAGAGTTGTGCCTCTGTCCTCTGTTTATGTTTGAATAAGCTTCTGAAAGAACTTTGAGAATTCATAGAAAATTTCAGAATATCAGAATACAGAGGTAAATATCAGAATTGTGTAGAATTGAATAGTGCAATGCAGTTTTACTTTAGGATGACTTTTCCCAAATTTGTCTTAATTTCATCATATTTATTTTTGTTCAATCCTGGGATATTTGAATGAAATCATCACTAGATGAAGCTAAGAAAGTAATTTGTTATTGAACTCCTATTTTGTGCAAGGCAGTGTATCCAATTCTGGGGTATAGAAATGAATCAGAAACCAACTGTCCAAAAAAGCTCATAGCCTATTAGCAATCTTAGTGTATAGGGCGAATTATTTCCTCTGTAGTTCAGTTAATCAGATTGCTGTTTCAATCATTGACCATTGTAGATTGCCTTTTTTTTTTAAAAAAAAAAAGATTTATTTTATTTTTATTGGAAAGGCAGATATACAGAGAGGAGAGGCAGAGAGGAAGATCTTCCATCCGATGATTCACTCCCCAGGCGGCTGCAACGGCCGGAGCTGAGCCAAACCGAAGCCAGGAGCCTCTTCCAGGTCTCCCGCACAGGTGCAGGGTCCCAAAGCCTTGGGCCGTCCTCGACTGCTTTCCCAGGCCACAGGCAGGGAGCTGGAAGGGAAGAGGGGCTGCTGGGATTAGATCCCCATATGGGATCTTGGGTGTGCAAGGCGAGGACCTTAACTGCTGTGCCATTGTGCCGGGCCCATAGATTGCCTTTTGATAACTTTAAGAGAGCAGTGGTTATGATATTGTTGATGGGTACTTAAAACATTGATGAAAGGCGAAATTAAAACATACATTCATTTTTTTGCTCAAAATTTTGAAATCCTTGTATAATTTTTTCATAAACATTTTCATGAACATTTTGAAGAGTGTTTACATGTATTGATTTGAATTCTTCTATGCCAAAGTACATTTACTTTTAATTTCCATTTTCTGCCCCTCATGTGTATCCATCAAAGCAACAACAGTAAATAATGTCATATTCACGGAGCCTTGCAGTTCTTGGTACAGTCTGCACAGCTTGAGGGTGTGGAGACGGTATCCAGAGCCCACCCTCTTTCAATACTTTCTTCAGACAGCTTGCGTTTGGATTGAAATGAATACCTTCAGTTTTGGAGCTCCACCAAGACTGCTGGGCTGAGCTGAGCCATGTGTGCAGTGTACAAGGTGTGCAGCTGAGGCAGAAAGAGGAAGCTGAAATTCAGCTGAGCACTGCTCTTTGAGCCTTCTGTCCACAGGTCTGCTTCTGCACAGAAGGTCACGCTCCCTTATCTATCTGACCCAAGAGCAGAGAAGCATTTTTAAATCTGCATGATGGCGGCATTTAGGCAACAGGTAGCCTTGCTAACTATGGCAATTTCCCAGTTCACACTGACTTGTGTTCATTGCATAAATGTAAAAGACCATATACTTCTATGAAGAAAGTAATGACTCAGCAAATATAGTTATAAAACTTGAAGATGTTAGCAGCGGGAATGATTTGAGAACTAATGCATAACCAATGTTGAATGTTAGTTTTCCACGTGTGAAAAATGTCTTTGAGTTTCAGAGCTTCAAGTTGAGATAATGATGTTCCACTAATTCATAGTTGAAGAAATCAGTGGTTGGAGAAGTCAGTCACCTTTCCTAGGAACCACAGGCACCCAGCCATTCTAACTGTCCATCCAGTGTCTCTTCAATTTTGCTATACTCATTGCACACCACGTCAGAGTGTTTAGAATCTGTATCTACCTTTTGATACAAGTCAAGTGATATCAAACAATTTCTAGTTCAACCACTGGAGTCCTAGGCTCTTGCTAGTGGTACTGGAGAGTTTTCTATCTCTCACTATGCGTATTACCTCTGCGGAGGTCTATTCAGGTAGTCATTCTGTTGTGTGTATTCTGCCCCACTGCTGAGTCAGGTGTGGGAACTGTGGTTGCTGTAATGGTACTTTCATACGGACCCTGCAGTGAGCATTGGTAAAAATCACTTTCTCTTTGGATCTAGTCTTTACCCAATGACCTAGAAGCAGGAGAGCAGGTAAACTAAATGTCAGCTCACTCTGCCTCTGGGTGTGCTATTTTCCCAGGTGGCCATCAGTGGGACTTAGACAATACTGAGGGTGAGACTCATTCAACTCAACAAGAAAGCTGATTTTCCTAATCTCATTTTGTAGGACACCATCCTCTCACACATTCCCTTCACCAATCTAGAGCCCATCAGATTGTCGGGCTGTGACACAAGTTGTATCAAACAGTGAAACTTTGAAAAGTTAAGCACTGTCCCATTAGCATTAGGAAGAAGAGCACCCCGGAGTTCTCTAAGATCCTGCAGAGATGAAAGCCTGGTGCTGTTCCTCCCATTCATTCTCACTGAGATGTATTAGATGAACAAGTGTGTACATATATTCTCATAGATGAACTGTATAACGGAGACTAGCAATCTGAGGAGTGAATATATGTCACAGTAAGCATCTCTGCATCCGAATGAAAGGAGGACTTCCAGGGAAACAGTGAAATACACCCTGACAATATGGTACTAGATTTTCTGTCTCTATATACCTACTATTCCATCATGTACTTAAATAGCCAAATAATAAATTTGCAAAATGTTGCTAATATGGGAGAGAATGGCAGAAGAGTTAGAAAACAGAGAGAAAGGTGGGAATCCTTATACATGCAAAAATATTATGGAAAAATAATAAAGATCACACATACACACATATATGTAAGTAAGGGTAAAGAGGCTGGGAAAGAAACTAAAGTTATGATTTCATTTTCATAGGTCCTGGCTGTGTGACTGTAATGGGCCAGGAAAGAACTGAAGGTATTTCATTATAGGAGCAAGTTGCCGTTGGACAGGAAGTCACAATTTTTAAGAGAACATTCTCTTGAAGGAATTGATTAGGGTAACACCATGAGCTAGATGACAGTGAATGCTGGAGCTGGGGAATACTTCCTTTGAATTGCATCAAGAGCTAACATCCCAGTCCTGTTAGGGGTCCACCGTCCATGTCATCTGCCTTGTTGGAGATGCTAGTTCTGTTGTCCATGGACCTTTGAATAAATGTGCAGTGTTAAGTACTAGCTGGTAGTATTTGAACTAGAGGACTTGGTCTATATCTGAAAATAGGTTTTGTTTTAATTTTGGAATTGATGGTGATTTCATTATTGTTAAAGCTTAGGAGTTACACAGTGAATGGTCTGTTCATAAAAGTCCTTTACTGAAATTGAGTTTTTCTCAAAAAGTATAATGGTAATGGACTCTAGCAAGCTGATTCTTCTTCTTCCTCTCCTTCTCCCTCTCCCTCACCTTCTCCTTTTTCTCCTTCTGCTCCTCCTTTCTCTCTCTCTCCTCCTCCCCCTTCCTCCTTCTTCTTTCCACATCTTTACTAACATGGTTAGTTTCTGCTGAAAGTAATGGTATTCAAAGTGTAAACACTCATCGGTACAGAGCCGGGTTCTAGGGAACACTCTTGAGAATTCCGATTGTGGAAAGTAAACCAAATAGATATGCTGATGCATTAGATATTTGTTAAGCCTTCACAGTCATTCATATCAGCATAGAAATTTGGTATTATGTCTTCTATCTAAAGATAAAAATAAAACCCTCTAAAGTAAAATGTTCTCACTTCACCGCACTTCCTGCTTCTGAGAAAGGTTTTTTCATTTCTTCTCTAAGTGTGACCATTAAGAGGCAGCTGTCCTCTGAAACTATTCTCTTTCAAGAGCGACCTATGCTGCTCATCTCATTCTCCCACTTCCCCTTTGCCCCTCTGCCAGTTTTTGCTCTGGTCAACCAATCATCCCATGAAACTTTCCCAATTGCAATCCTCTGTGGCCAGCGTGTTGCTAAATGGAATCTTCTTTTCTAAACCCTCATCTTCTGAAATAGTCACAGATTATGACAAGCGTACTCACTCTCTCTCTGTTCCTACACTCTCCTATCCTGTTTTCCCACACAAGTCTGGTTGTTCTTCTGTCTGACTACTTCTTAATTTCCCTTACCTATTTTTCTTATCTCCCTAATCGATAGAGTTGGAAGTACCCTAAGTCTCAGTCCTCTAATGCTTTCCTTTTTATACTGAGTTTTGATTACCTATATAATTTTGCTAATTATCATGGCTTTAAATATACTGAAATGATTATTTTCAGTGCACACATTCCTTCTGAACTCTTGAACTGCAAAAGGGGTCCTCAGAAAGTTCAGGAAATACATAGTTTGAAAAAAATGTATGTGTAATTTTTAAAGTTTAGTGTTTTGCTGTTTTTAAATTTTAACTTTTTTAAGGTAAAAACTCTCTCTCTTTCTTCTTCTTCCCAGTCTCCCTATTTCTCCTGTTTTTTAAGATGTTTTAAATCTACATTACAGTAATCTATGACATTTGATGGATGAGTTTAAGCCGGTTACATTCAGCGTTATTAGAAATGGGTGGTTATTTGGTCCTGTCATTTTAGCAATGGGTTGTTAATTGATTTGGTCGTCTGTTGTTATTTTACTGGGATGTTCTTCACATTTGCTTTGGTTTTGCTTTTTTTAAAGTTTAGTTTCGTTTCTTCAAAACACTTTCTTCCTCATTAAATTCTTCACTGACTCATAGATCATACAGTAGCATCATTTTCTTCAAGAAGATTCTCGATTTTCTTTTTCATTTCTACAGTGACACATTAGTTATTCAGTAGCATACTATTTAACTTCATGGTGTTAATTTCTTCTTCCTGTTGATGATTTTTTTTGTGGCTTTTCATTTAAGAGCATGTACTGTGTAACGAAGACTATCGTATCCAGTAGCATGTTATTTAACTTCATGGTGCTGTAAATTTCTGTTTTTCTTCCTGTTGGTGATTTTGTATTGTGACTTTTCATTTAAGGGGATGTATAGTAACTGTGTAATGGAGACTCTCATATCCAGATGTGGGGATACAATGCAGTATGCGTCTCTACTTCCAGACCAAAGACTGGACTCCCAATGAAATTGTCAATTATATCTTGACAATAGGATGCTGGACTCGTTGCCATTGACCATGCCTGCAATGATGGACATATGACTGTGTATAAAGAACTATATTTTAGTAATAATATAGGGAAACTCAGTCAGGGGAGGTAATTGAGGAAGGGATAAGGGGAATCCCAGGGCCTATAGAACTGTACCATAAAATGATAATAATAATAAAAAAGTAAAAAATTACATTGCAGTAAAAAGGTTTACCACCTCACTGATTAAGAAGCTTAAGAAGTAAAAAGGCAAAAACACCCTAAGTTATTGGAAAAATATATAATAGTCTTAGATTATAATTGAATGAACAACCATTTCACACATATACAGTAAATTTTCAAGTAGTTATAGATTGTTCAAACTACAGCAGTATAACATTTTTAGCCATTGAAATTCCTTTCTTTCCCTTCCCCACTCTTTTTAAACTTCAGCTCCCACATATGATGGAGAGCATGTAGTATTTTTATTTCTCTGTCCGGCATCCATCCATTTTTGCATCCATTTTGCTGCAAACGGCATTCTTCTTCATACCTGAATAGTATTTCTTTGTGTACATAAATCACATTTTCTTTATCTGTTCATCTGATGATGGACAAGGTGGGTCTGAATGCTGCCTATTGTGAGCAGGCTGTTATAGACATGATGGTGCAGGAATCTCTTTGCTACAACATATTTAGGTGTTTTGGATATATAGCTAGTAGTGGAATTGCTGGATCATGGGGCAAGTCTACTTCTAGTTTGTTTTTTAAGAAATTTCCCCACTGTTCTCCAGAGTGGCTGCACTAATGTTACTCTTACCAACAGTATATAAGTGTTCCACTTTCTCGACATCTTGCAGCTTTTGTTACTCTTTGTGTTTTAGCTATTCTGATAGAGGTAGGGTGATAGTGTGGCTTTGGTTTGTATTTCCCTGGTGGCTTAGATGTCGAGCATTTTTTTTTCATATATTTTTTAGGCCATTTGTACTTTTTATTTTGAGAATTGTCAGTTTTAGTCCTTTGCCCATTCCTTATCTGAATTTTTTGTTCATTTGCTGGTGATTTGTTAATGTTGCTCATATATTCAGATTATTAATTCTTCATGTGAATATCAACCTTTATTTTGCAGTCAAACAAGTTTATTTGTAAATTTATTCTCTGAGCTTTGTGAAGCAGCCTTGTACATTGACTTGACATTTCTGTTTGGATATTTACAGGCATCTAAAACGTGTCAAGAGCTGAGCTCCACATGTTATGTCTTAAGCCAGTTGTTCCTACCAATCACCATCTCTGGCAGTAATATTATTCTTTTAGGTGCTCATATCAAAAGCCTTGTTTCTGTGCTTTCCTATCCTCATTATCTACCGTTTCGCACACAGCTTGTCAGAAAATAATTAAGTTCTACCACACAGGTATAGCCAGCAAAGAACCTTCCTGTCCAAGTACTTGCTACTACTCTGGCCCAATTCACAATCACCTCCTACTTGAATGATCACAATTGTCTCCTAACAGATGCTAAGAGGATGAACTATGTGCTTATTTTTGCAGCTGGTATATCACATTAGCACAGCAGTCAGAGTCAGGTGCTGGTTTAGACAGCATCACCGTTCTTCACACATTCTTTCTTCCTTGTCATTTATCAGGTAAAAATCTTTACAACATTGCATAAAGCTGAACATCATCTTTGTACCTGTCGTGTCTTTGGCTTCATTTTCTGTCAGTCTTGCTTCTAATTTTTCAAAATGCCTTTGACATGTTATCACCTTTTGGATTTTTTTTTCTTCCTGAGAGAGAGAGAGAGAGTGTGTGTGTGTGTGAGAGAGAGAGAGAGAGGGAGAGAGAGAAAGATAGAGAGAGGGATATATATATATATATATATATATATATATATAGAGAGAGAGAGAGAGAGAGAGAGAGAGAGAGAGAGAAGGAAAAGGAAAGGAAAGATATCCTATTCACCGGTTCGCTCTTCAAACATCAGCAACAGCCAGGGCCAGGCTAGGCTGACAGCAGAAACTCAATCCAGGTTACCCCGGATTAGATCATTATCTGCTGACCTCAAGCCATCATCTGCTCAAAGTGTATCAAGTGTTCATCCTCAGGAAGCTGAAATTGGGAACAGAGCTAGGAGCTGAACCAAGGCACTGTGATGTGGAATGCAGGCATTCCAAGAACTGACTCACTGCTTGTGCCAAATGCCTGCCCTTTGATTCTTTCCAGAATGTACTAGATACACTGCTATCTGTGCGCCTTTGCACTTGCCGTTTCCTTTGCTTGTCTGGAGCGTTATTCTCTTTTGTGCTGCTTTCTACAGTTCTTGGCTCAGAAGTCACCTTGTCCTTGAGGCCTTTCTCCATCTTCCCCTTCCAAAGCCCCAGGTACTGCTTCCCTAAGGCGTCATTATCCCTACGAATCCCTCTCTTTTTTCTCTTTTAAACTGCTTACCATGTTGCTTCCCATCAGAATGCTTTCTGTATGAAGTCAGGTTTGCTTTGTTTACTTTTGCAGTTCCAAGTCTTGGAAGCAATGGCTGATACGTTGTAAGGCTCAGTAAATATTTGTTACACAAGTGAGTGAAACTAAATATTGGCGGCTAAGCCGCTCTTAGAATCCTATCCTGTTGTATCCTACTACTGTACTTTCCAAATACACATTTAGGAAGAATTCTTTCATCATTCCAAGACAAATTATTTTTGCCATTCTTAGTCACAGAACTTCAACTATAATACTTAGCTTCCAAATTTTTCTAAATAGTAAACTGAGTGAATGAATTGTAGCTACATGTATATTTTGAACAGATGTTTACTGCCCAGCCATTTACTGCTCTGAGTCAGTGGCTTGCTCTCTTTTTACCAGAGTAGATATCTGAATGCAAATAAGTCTGCTTTTTCCTAGCTGTGTTACCCTGAATCATCGCTGAATCTCTCAAGGTTCAACTTCCTCTTCTGCAAGTTGAGAGAACGCTGTGTACTCCTGAAGGCTACAAGAAAATCTATGCATAAATTAATCTATGCATATTGGTTGATACGGTCACAAGATGTAAGAAGAGTAATTTAATTAAAAAGAACACTCTAGAAGGACTGTGTTACCATGCAAGCTTTGGTGAACAGTACAGATTTTGCTGCTAGGGTAGGGATAGGACTGTTACAAGTAAGAGAAGATCAAGGCAGAACATTATCATTTGGATGTGCGAGAAGTTAAGACTATATAGAGCCAGTAACAACAGCAGCAACAAGACTACAATTTACCTTTTATTGTATATGAAACATTTTCTTAAGTTTTGCTTCATTTTGAGGTCATACTTTATAACCAGGGTTGGTCCTGTCTTTTGTATTTTATTTATTTTTTTTTTAAGAGGGAAGGTGTCATGTAACTTATTTGTCTCATGCAATACCGTGGGATAGTGGAGCACCTAAGACGTTATTTCTGAGTGCTTTACTAACTCTCTTCAGGTGCAAATTCTCTCCCATGGAGAGCATCTCAGTACAGTTCACGTAACTGGTGTCTACTCACTGCACTGTTGATGCTGTTGGTTAGAGTTCAAGCTATTCCATCCTCTAATATGAAGTTCTCCAGTGTTTCTGATAGTTCTTCTGAGGTCAGCAGAGAAATGTGGAGAACCACAGAGAAGCTCAGGCTGTTGCTTAGCAGCCTTATAGGAACCTCGTGGAATGGGGAAAAGACCCATGCCCAGTCAGTGCTCAAAGAAGCAGCAGAATGTTGATAGAGATCATGGCAGTCAAACCTGCAAGTCATTCTCAAGGATTTGTTGTATCACTGGACCACTTAGATTGGCTGAATGGCTCCAGCTTCCTGATTTTATTACTTCTCTATTTTTAAAGACATCAGCAGTGGCTCCCCCAATCACTTTGAGCTTAAAATCCACATGTATTGGCTTAAAAAGCAAATTTTTTTTTTTGTCATTTAGCTTTTTTTCCCCCACCTTTGTTGTTCTGTATCTCATTTCAAATCACATTGCCCTATAGGGTATGTTTGATCTCTCAATTTTTGTATGTCTTTGGGTTTTCCCCTTGTCTAGAAAGCTGGAATGCTATTGTTTTCTTCTTTGTCTGACTAATCCCTACTCAACTTTTGAGACCTGCCTGAATGGTCAGTTCTCTGTGATTCTGCTCTCCAATCTTTATCAACTAGGGAAGGTGTTCCTTCTCTGAGTTCTCACAATAGCCTTTACTTTTTGCAATTTTTGCACATTTCTTACCTATAACGATTTCCCTGGCTTTTCCATTATCTTCCATGCTGTCAGTAGGCTCAATAAAATATGTGCTGTATGAATACATAAAATATGAAGGAATTGTGAATGTGACACAATGACTGATAAAGCAATTTCTAATTGGAATTATAGCTTGTGACACGGAAGACGGAACCCAGCATACAATGAATATTCAGATGCAGCTTTGGTTGAACATGCTTACGAAATTTATGCATCAGAAAATTTTTCTGAATACGGCAATTTTGGAGTCAGCCTGATAGGAAATGATTAGGTCACGAGAGTGCAGCTTTCATGAATGGATTAGTCATCAGCAGAGTTTTTTTTTTTTTTTTCTTAAGAAAAGTGAGTCTGTCTTTGGCAGTCACTCTTAGCTCACTAGCTGCAAGGGGATGGCATAATGCGGAGGTCCTCACTGGATGCTGCTACCGTGCTCCTGCACGTCGGAGCCTCCAAAACTATGAGCTAAGTATGTTGCTGTTAATCTGACTCTACTCCATGTATTCTGTTATCACAGTACCAAATGAGCAAGGACAGACCATTGTTGCAGTGTTAGCAGAAAGTGGGGCTGTTATGTAACACATACCTGAAAACGCTTTAGAGCTGGGTAATGAGTGGAGGTTGGACAACTTAGAGGAGGAGGCTTGAACAAGTCTGCATTTGTGAGCCTTCTGGGAAATTCTGGTGCAGGCTTAACAAAAGAAAAGAAATGTAGGCAAACTCTGGAACTTCTCAGAAATTATTCAAGTGGCTATTATCAGCATGTTGGTAGAAATATGGACAGTTAAGGTCATTTTCATGAGATTTCAGATAGAAATGAGGAATAGCCTGCTGGGAGCTGGAGTAAAGGCCATGACTGCTATAAGGTAGCAACTTGGCTGAATTATATCTGAGCATGAGACCTTTAAGGGAAGCAGAATGTAAGAGCGATGAGAAAATCTATGTGGTGAAAGAAATTTCTGGTCAAAATATTGAAGAGCATGTGTGGTTACTTTTAACAGCATGCAGTGAAATACAAAAAGAGATCTGTAAGTTAAAGAATTTGTAATGAAGAGAAAAACAAAGCAAAAAAGAATTTGGAAAATCTACGTGGCAGGTGTCTTGAGGAGAGAACATCAAGGCTGCGTGTGGCCAAGTTAAACTAACGAGTTATAAACCTTACCACAAATGGAAGGGAGTCAGGTGCTATTGTCAGGACTGAGATCTTCAAGGTTAGGACCTTGAGAACAAGTTTTTCACACAGGGACCTGCAGGACCCCACCATTCACTGCCCAGGGCCACTTTGGGAGTCTACTCTCATACTCCAGCCCTGAGTCCCTTGGGTACCCCAAACATGACTGAAGCATGTTGAAGGAAACTTGACTCACAGCTGAGGAGGGCTCAAGTGATGAACTCTGAGCAGCATCTGCAAGTGTCAAAACTACGGAGCCCTGGTGGCTCCCACCCTGATTTCTTAGCACCCATGGGCAGTCTGAAAGCACAGCTTGCCCCGGAGGCTAAGATGCTGCCAGGAATTTCTACTAAGATACACCTAGTGGAGCTGTAGGAGTGAGTGCACTTTGCAGAACTCCACAGGAATCCCCCCCAACTGTACAGCTGCGAGCAGGCAGTGTCCTCCTAGAAGAGCCACAGGCATAAATTCCCACCTGAGATAGCTGACGTATTATCTGAGTCCAACAAAATCACAGGGACATCATATTCCAAGGCCTTGTTGGAATTAAGTCTCATTCCAGTACGTCCAGGAGATTGTACATAGAGTGAAAGATGACTCTAAAATCCTTAGATTTCATGTTGACTGCCCTGTTGGGTTTTGGATTTGCCTGGGGACACTTAGTTCTTTCTTTGCATCACTCCTTTTTGGGTTAGTAGTGCCTATCCTGTTTGTATTTCTGAAGTAGAAAACTTTTTTTTTTCTTTTTTTGAAAAAAGATTTATTCATTTTTTTTTGGAAAGATGGATATACAGAGAGGAGGAGAGGCAGAGAGGAAGATCTTCTGTCCAATGGTTCACTCTCCAAGTGACCGCAATGGTTGGAGCTGAGGCAATCCGAAGCCAGGAGCCAGAAGCTCTTCCAGGTCTCCCATGCGGGTGCAGGGTCCCAAGGCCTGCTTCCCCAGGCTACAAGCAGGGAGCTGGATGGGAAGCAGGGGTGCCAGGATTAGAACCAGTGACCATATGGGATCCTGGTGTGTGCAAGGCAAGGACTTTAGCCACTATGCTATTGTGCCGGGCTCAGAAAACTTGTTCTGATTTCACAACTCATAGTTGGTAGGAATTTGCCCCAGAATAAATCATGCCTTGGTATTCCTCATGTCTAAATTTAGATGAGATTCTGGACTTGGACTTTTGAGTTGATTCTGGAGTGACTGAAGACTTTGGGAACTATTGGGGTACCATAAACATAGTTGGCATTCTGATAAGGACTGGGTATAAAGCGTGGGCCATTATTATTTCAATGTATTCCCCAAAGTTCCTGTGCTGGAAGCTTCACTCCTGGTGCGATAGGGTTGGAAGGTAGAACCTGATGTTTGGTGACTCATGAATGATTTACCACTATCATGAAAGCAGGTTAATTATCTTGGGTTTGTTGTAACACCATGTTTGATCCAATCTTCTTCTCACTCTCGCCCTTGCCCTTTCACCATGGGATGACAGCATCAAGTCCTTGCTAGGTGCTCTTTCCAATCTCCAGAACCAGGTAAACACATTTCCAAAATGATAGCTTGACCAGCCTCAGGTGTTCTCTTTGAGCAGCACCAAATGGACTAGCACAGTCACATTGTCTAGCTGTCATATTGGCCCTCATGCCCATCGAGATTGATATGAATCTTCAGGGATGCCTGAAGGATTCTAGCTAACCTAGACTTAGAAAGTGATGAGAATCCCCTCTTGCAGAGGGACGTGAATGCTTTTCCAGCAGGGTGAGGTATAGGCCATGGGAAAGCAACCACTTTTCGAGGGAATATTTTGTCTTTGCCTCACGTATCCTGCAGGACACAGAAACAGAAAAGACACTGAGTGAAAGTGTTGTGTCTCAGCATCACAGTGTGGAGCTGTACGGAGAATCGTTGTGTGACTCTACAGGTTTGAGTGAATGGAAAACACGGGCAAGCACTCTACTCACACTGCCTTCTTGGTGTTCTTTTGCATAGCCCCTGCACATGACCTCCACTCCGCTTGCTGGTTTAGTGGCTGCACTGATGGTCCCACACTAGGGAAATCTCTAGTCAACGGAGGGTCCTGGGACCTTAGAGTTCCTCATGGAAAGTCTAATGAGTAAGATTTTTTTTTTTTTATTTTTGGTCACTGAGCAGCACAGGCTAAGAGGTAGGTCAGAGTTTTCCCCTTCTGCCTTTAGCTCTCTTCCATTCCACGCTCTCAAAATAGAAACTGTTTCCTCTCTGCTCCCTGCCTGCCCCCAATCTTGACTACAAGGTGGTCTACCACAAACATTCTGTACTGACTGATGGGTGGAGAAACCACCAACCTTCCTGTCAAATGCTATACCAAGAAAAGGAAGATTCAACCAATGACAAAAAAAAAAAAGTCACTGTTTTTGCTCTTTAATCAAGTTGAAGTAATAGAGACTATGAGGCAGCTCTGGGAAAAGAGCTTGCCGCTCGCCACTTTTGGGCAAGAATGTACGCAGAGGAGAGAAGTAGGAGATTCATTTAGTTTGTGAAAAACCTGAATTAAATTTTAATGTGGTGGTAAACATTTCACCAAGGAGTTAAGATATCTCTGATCTATCCCACAGTACCTGAATTCGATGCACAACTCCGATTCCTGACTCCAGCTTCCAGGTGATGCCAACCCTAGCAGGTGAAGATAAGCAGCCAAGTGATTGGGTCCCTTCCAGCTACAGGGGAAACTGGATTGAGTCTCCAGCTTTTGGTTCTGGTCTGGTCCCAGCCTCAGCCATCAAAGACATTTGAAGAGATAACCAGCAGATAGGAGTTCTGTTTGTCCATCTCTCAATCACTCTTTCCCACTCAAATAACGAGTAAAGAAATAATTTTTAAGAAGATGGTATACATTTTATGGACTTTTGGAAGACTGTTTGTATTCATGATCTGGAAACTTCTGCTTGAAAGCTTGAACCTGGGAATCAATTGTCCCCTATACCTCTGTGCCTGTCATTGGCATAGTGTCTGACACTTGTTGGTTATTCGTCAAACCCAAAGAAAAAGGAGTATGGGATTATTCCCCAGATTGTAACTAAGTGCTTTCCATATAGGGAAAATGGAGAAGCTCAAGGCAATGTGTAAGTGCTCTGCAGGTGCTATTTAACACAATGGAGGAGATGTTCTAAGTCACATTGATGGCCTACATTGGATAGGGAACAACGTCTCCAAGGTCTCTGGGCTGGATACAGAGTCATTGCCTCATTAATTGTTTTTGTCTTATATAAGAACAAATTTTATGTGTTTCATATATATAGTTTTAAGAGTGTGATGAAACTTTTCACCCTAGCCTCACTCCCACCTTCCGTCCTTCTTCATTTATTATTATTTTTAATTTTCACAGTGACACACTTCCAATTTACTGTATAATCACAAGCCTAACCCTCCACTAAATAAAGAACCCAAGCAGCAGAAAGCAGAGAGGCTAATGTTCCACGAGGACAGAGACAGGGTTTATAAATAAGAATCCGATATCAAACTATCAATGTCACTCACATGTACTGTATCTTTTTACCTCGTATTGTAGTTACCACAAATCAGGAAAAGCATGATATTTGTCTTTTTGAGACTGGCTTATTTCACTCAGCTTGAGGTCTCCAGTTGAGTTCATCTAAGAGTGGAAGAAGGAGGGGCAGGGTGAGTTGCCTGTCCTGAAGACGGTCTGATTTGAGGGAGGAGGAGGAGGCCAGGCTGGAGGAGCAGCCTGCGAGAAGACCCCGAGGTCTCGCAGAACAACGCCATAAAGACTGCAGAATCACTGAAGAAGCTGCTACAGAATTTGGAAAATGCCATTAGAAATTCTAGTCAAAATGAGAACATGATAACTAATTGGATTCTCCTTACTTGGAGTCAAACTGTGGGTTCATTTGCAGGAAGTGCTTGAAAATAACAACTCGGAGACTTAGATTTACAACTTTGGGTGCCACGTCCATGTTGCCTCTGCATCCGTTCTCTCCCACTGCCCTAAAACGGTGCTGTCAGAGAGGTATTGTCACCTTTGATCGCCTCCATATTATGCAGAGAAAGGACAGCTCAACTTCCTGCCTGCCTGTTCCCGACTGAATCTGTATATATTGATTTAGGTTCTACCATGTGACTTTCTGTTGACTTTGTCTTCTCACTTCTTCTGTGATCAGTTTTACTGGACATCTATTGCTGGTTCTCGCTACCATTTTCTGAATGCTGTCCACTATCCCATGCACATGCTTACAAGAGCACAGCCTGAGCTCTCATAATTAGATCAGTTGATCTATCCAGAAATGAGAATTTGATTTAGTCCTCCCCTGCCCCAGGAATTCTTGGATGGAGCCCAGGAGACTCCAGTTGTAATCTGACAAGAAGTTGGAATAGGGAATCCGGACACACAGGGTGGTTGTGAGGCTGCCATGAAGCGAAGAGGGAGGCTGTCCTGTTGTGGGAAATGTGGGAGGTGAATGGAAAGCCTCTGAAATGCTGGAACCTGGGGACACCATGCCTTGGGGGTCTGCGAGTAACCCTGGTATCCTTGAGATAATCTCGTTTTTACCCTAACACGCTCCCATGGGCTTCCTGTTGCTGAAACTTCAGTAGTACTAACTATTACCTTTTGCCTAGGTTTCAGGAACGGGACCTCTTGCATCCATCCATACTTATCTAGTCTCGAACAACTTTTAGAACTACAGTGATTAAAGGAATTCAAGGTCAGTCATGATTGCTTCTCAGCCTTTTGGCCAAGATCAAGGGTGAAGGCCAGTCATGGCTCTATTACTTTTTAAAGTGTACAAGTGGTTGCTAGAAATGTTACTGTTATTCTAAAATAAAACGAATGGCAAAACACCTAACTGTTAGAGTTTTTAAAACTTATTTTTTTATTATCCCATAATAGAGTCCCATAGGCTCTGGGATTTCCGTTTCCTTCTCCTCAATTCCCCTAATTGTTAGGACTTTTAAATGCAAAGAAATATTCTATCACATTTAGTGTAAAAATTCTAAGACTGATTCCAATTCCAGAAATGAGAAAAATGTGAAAAAATAGGCATCTTCTGAGAGTCGCAATATGGTAATTCTTTATTTAGGTAATCCTAGCACCTCACATGTTTTCATTATATAATAGAGTACTGTTACTTAACTCATGACCCTTAACCCACTTGCTCAGATATCTATGAGAAAAGCTCAAATGCTTCACCACCCTATGTCTTTTCCCTTTTACAAACTTCGTATAAAGCTTTTTGAGGATATGCTCACATAAATATCAATTGTTGAATCAGTAAGGAAATAGGAAAAAAAACTTTAAATAAAGTCCTACTCAAGTAAGCAGATAACATATCAAAATCACGAGAATAAAAATAATAATGTAAGCAGTACATGTGTATGCAGATGAATTGTTACAACTATTTAGGATCTAGTTAAAGAGTCCTCAGGAGGGAAGATGTATGAATCAGGTTCTCATTCTTTGTACAAATCTTTGTTTTTAAGGACTATTTGACTTTTTAAACTTTAGCTATGTATAGCAACAAAAATCCAGAAGATGTATTACTTAGGTCGAATGAAATTTTTAAAGTAAACTTGATTTCATTTCTATTAACCATGGCTCTTTTTCCTAAACATTAGTGGGTCATTCCTTCAGTAATCTGTTCTAATATCTGGATTAGGATGACATTTTGTCCTTTTAGAATCTACCACGTACTTGTGTGTGAAAACACTTTCTTCCCAGGCTCGGCGAGATGGCCTAGCGGCTAAAGTCCTTGCCTTGAACAAGCCAGGATCCCATTTGGGCTCTGGTTCTAATCCCAGTAGCTCTACTTCCCATGAGGCTCTACTTCCCAGCTCCCTGCTTGTGCCCTGGGAAAGCAGTAGAGGACAGCCCAAAGCCTTGGGACCCTGCACCCGCATGGGAGACCTGGAAGAGCTCCTGGCTTTACCTAGGCGCAGCACTGGCCATTGCAGTCACTTTGGGAATGAATCATTGGGCAGAAGATTTTCCTCTCTGTCTCTCCTCCTCTCTTTATATCTGACTTTGCAATAAAAATAAATAAACCTTTAAAAAAATTTCTTCCCATTCCTAGAGCTGCTTTAGTTTTTTGACTATTTAAATCTTATTTTCACTACTTAAATGAGGGTGTTTGAAAAGAGTGCTTGTAATAATGTAATAAATTTTGGTGCATAAAGTTTGAAATTCATGCATCATTTTCATAATATGCCTTTTCCATGCAATGTTTGAAGATTTTTTGCATGCATGGATTTAAATTTTTTTTTGCTCGAAAATTAACTTGTCTTTTGATTCTATATTTCAGGAACTTTTTGAAGTACACTTGTATGCTTGCGGTACTAGAAGGGCACACAGTGAGAAAGAATCAAAATGAAATTTAAGAATGGGTGGGCTGGGTGGGCCTATATTCTTGTTTGTGGCACAAGTTCAGAAATGATTCAGTATGGAAAGACCCAGAGAGGCTGCCCAGCCAAGCGTCATGGAATCTGAACAGATGGACCTTCGGAAATCAGAATGATTCTGCATCTGAGGTCCTCATGCAGGGGAAGAACCAGGCTCCACTCAGATCTGGTCATACTGTAAGGTCTGACAGGAGTTCCAGACAGTGTGAGCACAGAGCAGACCCAGGAACTGCGGCCTGTCCTGTTTAAGAGGGCAGTGGCTTAGGGGCTGTGCTAATTAGAGTTCTAGGATGCAAAAATGGGAAAAAAACTCTAGGCAATATTAAGAAAGGATGCTATTTAGCAGCTTTCTGAATGGTTAGAAACCTTGGAGAGTGAGGTTCGCAAAATCATCGGCGCTCAGGGACAGCGTGCTTGGGAGGCAGCTGCTGGCTCCCCAACCGCGGAGCCTCACTCAGCACTGAATGTCAGCCTGGCCTTCAGCAGTGGCTGCTTCCCCGTGTGAGCCCGTAGTAGCCAGCAGGAGCAACTTCTGTGACCTCCAAACAACCACATTACAGAGTCATGAGGTTCAGCAGGATAGATGGTGGATTGCAGACAGCCAAGTTCTATCTCCAGATTTCTCATGATCAGATGTAGAAGTGTGCCTATAAAAGGAAGAAAATCAGTGATCCCTGCTTTAGTGATGCAGGAAACACAGATCCTACCCTGACTTGAAGTTACTAACAGGTACCAGGAGGTCTATCATAAAGAGATTACACATGAATTAAAAAAAAAAAAATTGCACCAGAATAAGCTTAGCTTTAGTTTCCTTTTGTTAGAACTTTAAAAACAAACTGTCTTTTAGGTTCTTTGCAACTTTCTTTTAAGTTCTTGCTGTCTTGGTCAGTTTGAAAACCCGGCCCTGTATGACAGAAAACAGAAGAGGATAGAAACAAATTTATTCTACGTCTTTTTTTTGTCATCTAAATTACATTAAAAGAATCCTAGAATTCTAGAAAATGCAGCCATGCTTATGAATAGATTCTAAAAAATAGCACACAGATAAAATTATAATTGCTTATATCAGAAGAGTGATGAGTGTGGATTTGGGTGGGGGACAAAATGTAACATCAAAATTACATTCTCTTTCCCACTATCAGTTGAGAACTGTGCCCAAGTAAGTCACAGCGTCCAAATCTCAGGGTTGGAATTAGGGTTTCTGGATTTACTGGACTTGAATAAAAGATGCCCAATTTCATTGGAATTTCCAATAAGCAAACAAACAAATATACAACCCCCCCAAAAAACCAAAACCTCTTGCTGTAAGCACAATCCATGTAATGTTTAGAGTATACTTACACTAAAAATTATTTGTTGTGTGTCTGAAATTCAAATATAATTGGAAATTCTGTATTTGATCTTGCAACTGTTGTGGGAGGACATCTTGGAGAAATTCAACCCCGTCTTGATACTGAAATGCTAGTGCTGGTTCTTGTCCTTTGCCCCATACCTGCCCAACCCTCATCTTCCAGAAGCAATAGATTACCTGGTAACAGAACATACACAGCTGGGGGTTCTGTTCAACTGCCAAAGTCGAAAATTAAAAAAATGGAAATGAGGATTAAGTATTTAGATCAATTACGAAAAGCTTCTGTAATTCATCAGCCATTGAAGCAAACCAAAACACGTTATTCTGTGCTTTTTGACTTAAATTAGTAACTTTTAAAAGATTCATTTATTTTTATTGGAAAGTCATAGAAAAGGAGAGACAGGGAGAAAGATCTTCCATCTGTTGATCTACTCCCCAAATGGCCATAATAACCAGAGCTGAGCCAATCCAAAGCCAGGAGCCAGGAGCATCTTCTGGGTCTCCCACTTGGCTGCAGGGTCCCAAGACTTTGGGTCATCCTCTGCTGCTTTCCCAGGCTACAAGCAGGGGCTGTGTGGAAGGTTCAGCAGCTGGGACATGAACTGGTGCCAATATAGGCTGCTGGCACCTGAAGGTGGAAGATTTAGCAAATTGAACCATCATGCCATGCTCTGAATTAAGTTGATATGTATATATCTATATATCTATATCTATATAAATATAAATATATATATTTCATATAACATTCTTTCCAAAACTTTTGCTATCATGTACATAAAACTTTGCTTTATGTCAACACTGAATTAATAACATCAGTTTATATATACTGATTCTCTAATATAAGGATAACTGAGAAAGTTCATGGTAAAATGAAATGAAAAAGCAATTTTATTTTGGCACAAAAATACTTTGAAATTTATTCACAGTTTTTCTTGACTTTTTTTTTTTTGGTGAACTCTCTGAAGACTCCTTGCATGTCTGAATTTTAAAAGATATTCTGCCCCAAAATAGACTTATCTACAATTCTATTTTTCATAAACCTTTTGAAATAGTTTTCTATATGTCAGGAACAATTCTAAGTACTATGTATGTACTAACATATTTAATTCCTGTTGCATTCCCACATTGTAAGTATTATTACTCTCATTTTGTATGGAGAGTAAATTGATGCATACAAAGATTAGTTTCATCAAGTCACTTGATGAAGGTCACACAGTTACAAAGTAGCCATGTCAGAGATGGAACTGGCAGTCTGATTCCAAAGCCCAGGCTCTTACTCCTATGGCAGTTCACAACCTGGAAATGGCCAATTCACAAACACACAGAATAATGTGAAATTCAATATACTATGCAATCTACAATGTGGTCTGAAACCTGCAAATCTTAGCAAACTTCTTGGCTTTCACTTCCTGGGTAAATGTGGCTCTTCGGTAAGCCCTGTCAACTTAACACTTCTAGAGCGAGAAATCGCTTAAGTACATCACTCATTTGCTAGACTATTCATTGTAATTTTCTCCCACTCACCATAAATTGATTTGGGGAAGCACATAAATTCCAAGCAATTCCTGTAGCTGAAAACCAGACACCTTTCTTAGGCTCAGATGCTTGCAGTTCTTTCAACCATTCACTTGAACTACCGGAAGTAATTCAATCATGTTCCAATTCTGTGATTGTACATACACATCATCTCTTTGGGTGCACGTTTTTCCACAGAAATCATCCTGTCATAAAACTTTAATGTATTTTTAGACAAAAAATGATGACTCTTCATGGATAGCAACCTATTGCCCGTGGCCTTTTACAATGGAAAAATTCTGGCCTTGTAATTTCCCAGGATGTTCTGGAAGTATTGCTTTCTTCACACAGATTTTGATAATAAAGGGTAAAAATGAGGAAGACATTTTCTCGCATGTTTTAGGCCTCCTGTGACCTACTTACTTATTTTAAAAATGTAAGTGCAGAGCTGATGCTGTGGTGTAGTTGGTTAAGCCACTGCTACAGTGTCAGCATCCCACATGTTCAACGATTCGAGTCCTGACTGTTCCACTTCTGATCCAGTTCCCTGCTAGCACACCTGGGAAGCAACGGAAGATGGCTTAAGTGCTTGGGCCCCTGCTAACATACCTGGGAAACAACAGAAGACGGATCAAGTGCTTGGGCCCCTGCACTCATGTGGGAGGCCCAGATAAAGTTCTTGGCTTCCAGTTTTACTCCTAGCCATGTGGCCATTTGGAGAGTGGACCAATGGGTGGAAGATCTGTCTCTCTAAGCCTCTCTCTTTCTGCATAATTCTGCTTTTCAAATGCATACATAAACAAATCTTTACAAAATAATGCTAATAAAGAATTTTTATGGTGAAAACACACTGGCAAGTGCTTGCATTTACCTCTTCCTTCCTCAAATGAGCACCTCTCCCACATGTTTTCCACTTTGTCTTTTCAAATCATCCTTTTTAAAAGCAAATATTTGGGCTGAAGAGCTTGTTCTAACTGCCTGCTGCATGACATCACATCAGAACATACAGAAAGGATAGAAGGAGTAGATGCATTGAGACAAGAAATTTAGGTTACTTAATTGCTGACATTAGGGCGGGAAAGTGGTGACAGGAGAAAGTTTGGCACATGTGACTCAGCCTCTGAGGGCTTCATGGCGATGTGAGTCTAAGGCCTAATGGTTTTGAAAGTACTCATCACTGATGGTGACGAAATTTCACTGTACCTTTGGTTGCTTGCAATAAACCACATAGACCCACTGTGAATTCCTCTGATGTGACATAGTTAGCACTTAGTACAATGTATGCTGGAAACAGTGAGACAGAGAGAGAGAGAGAGAGAGAGAGAGAGTATGTGTGTGACACAGAAATAGACCAAGACAGCAGCAGTGGTGCAATTTGATTCTATAACTCTGCAGCATCCCCACTGTGTACCAGAGTGCATAGTACTCCATAGTACCACGTACTCCAGCTGCATTGCTAAAGAATTGTGGTAGACTTGCTTTTGCTCCTTTTCACTGAGGTCAAACCAGATTTCCATCAATGGAAATCAGCATCTATTATTTTAACCCAGCAGCTGTGTTCTGGGAATTTTTTAAAAGAAATGACTGAGTACACAGGACCTGTGGAAGTCATGTTCACTGTAATCTTGACAATACACCCACGATAGAAATAATCTAAATATTCATCATTAGTAGATAAGTTAGATGAATTTTATCACATGCTATTAAGGGATTTCTCTGGGATCATTATAATCATGCAGTTATATTTTTGTGTACTTGGACTATGCTCAGCCATGTTCTCAAGTGAAAGGAAAAGCATATATAATTTATTCTTTTTTTATATGTATCTGTGTCTAACTAATAGGAGATATTCTTAAACGGAAACATCAACATGCTGAAAATGATTATCTTTGGGTGGCAAAATCATAGGTGACTATAACCTTTGCTTATCTAGTTATCTAATATTTTTCTACAGTTAATACGCATTATTTTCAGCAGAAATAGATAGCATAGTATCTCTTCCTCAAGTGAAGGCATCTTTAACTAAGAACAGATGGATTCTTCCAACAGTATCCATTCTAAGCACACAGTGTGTGTGGATTCCTAGAAAATCTATTTTTGCCATCTGAGAAAAGTCTAAATGCTGGAGAAATGGTTGAAAAAATACTTAAGTTTTCTTTAAGAATGTATTTTGGAGGTCTCACACACACACACACTCACACACACAGAGAAAGCTCTGATCTACTGGCTAACTTCCTAAATGTTTGCAGCCGTTAAGCCAGGGAAGAAACCAAGAATCAAGGATACACTTCAAAATAAATAAATAAATTATTCCCAATAAGTTATATTGGGAAAACCAAGGGTGAGAGAGGGGCCAAGGGAAATGCCACAGCCTGTGGAACTGTATCATGGAATAATAAAAAATACAGAGCTCAGAAAGACCCATGAGATCCAGACCTCCTGTGTGTGCGATAGAAACCAAACTACCTGAGTTGTGATCACAACTTCACATAGTCTGCTCTTAGACACAAGAAATCGAGGTTGAATTCAAGACAAGCATGTCTTAACCACTAGGCTAAGCACTCACTCTTCAAACATGTTTATTAAAAAAAGATTGGGATTATCAGGTGACTATAATACTGGGAGGGAAGATGATTCTACCTTTGGTTTTGTCAGTGAAGTCTGAGGTTAATAGACCTAGCTGTTCAAATAGGAAATGAAAGCATGATGGTTAAGGAGATTTTTGCAGAAAAGTCAGAAAAGACAGAAAGAAAAAGAACAGAAAGAAAGAAGAACAAAAGCAGAGAGAAGGCCAGCTTCTGGGAAAGTGGAGGTTGGTACAATTGGGATGACAATCATCATTGCTATTCAACGGTGGATTGAGACCGAGAGGAAAATCCCTACAATTCTATAGAACACACAACACAGAAAACACCCCCAAAACAATAAAAAAAGTCCCAAATTACCTGATTGAACAATGGGCCAAGGGTCTAAATACACAATTATTAAGACACATAAATGACCAACAGGAGTGTAAAGGTGTATGTGTGTGAAAAATGGTTAACATCACTACTCCCCAGGGAAATGCAATTTAAAACCATGGGTGATCTTATCTCACCCTTATTAGGATACTCATTACTAATGAAAAATCTAGAATAAGCAACCAAAAAAAAAGACAAATGGTGACAAACATCTGCAAGGCCGTGGTGAGACTCAAACTAACGACACTGGAAGCAATGCTCAATGGAACAGTGATTATGAAAAAGCAGTGCTGAAGTCCTTCCAAAAGTCAGCCAGCAGTCTTTCCTTAGGATCCAGCAAGTCTGCTCTTGGGCATACAAAAGACTGGAAATCAGGATCTTGAAGAGAGCTCTATCCTCCCTCTTCATTGCAGCACTACTTACAATAGCCAAGATACTGAAGCAACCTAAATGTGCATCAATAGGCAGGTGGGTTGTGAGGATATGGGATATGCGTACAGCAGAATAACAATCAGCCTTTCCAAAGAAGGAAACCCAATGATGCATAACACTGGACAACACTAGGCTGAGTGAAAAAAAAATCACAGAAGGATGGACAAGTATCACATCATTTTCCTTACAGAGTTACCGAAAGTAACCAAATTTATAGAAGAAGCAGGATGCCAGACAGGAGAAGAGGGAATGGGGACTGGAAGAGAAGTTTCATATAGGGTAAGTTCTAGAGATCTGCAGTAAAGCAAAAGGCCTATAGCTGAGCAATATTACCACGTGTGCTTCTCAGGCATCTTAAGCGGCAGGCATTTAACACACTGTGTAAGAGGCAACTTGGCAGCTGCATTCTACGTCAAAGTACCTGGGTTTGTGTTCTAAGTTTGCTCCAGATTCCAGCATCGTGCTAATGTGTTCCTGGAGAGGCACGGGTGGTCACTCAGGTAGTTGGGTCCTTACACCATATGGGAGACTCACATTGAGTTTCCAGCTCCTGGCCTTGTCTAGTCATCTGTAGGTATTTAGGGAGTGAACCAGTATATGGGAGTTACCTCCTCTAACTCTCCTTTCCCTTTAGGAGAAAAAGCAAAAGGTATTGGAAGTAGATCTCAAATTGTGTTATTATCACAGAAGAAGCTGTCCAACTGGCCAATAGTAACCAAGTGCCATTTTACAAACAGTAAGAAAGAAGCGTTTTAGACTTAGCCAAAAGTACCAGATTGATAAAAGGGGAGCTGTAGGCACAGTTTAAGCAGCTCAGGTGAATATGAAACTCTTACAAGTAATAAAACTTTGTATGAATATATTTTATCATGAAAGCTATATAAACAGCATTAAACACAAAATAGACACCATCAAACCACTTTGAATAGTGGAAAGGTTATAAAAACCCAGAAAGTATGTGTTTTTCAGGTTTCATTGCTGATTATTATTATTTAAATTTACTTGAAGTTCTTTTCTGGCCAAATGCTCTGAAGTGCAGAGGAGCTCAGAAGGAGGGAAGCTGCTGAAGGTGATGGGGTGAAGGCTATGGTACCAGTGCACCCCCTCTATGTGAATTATATTTTATTTTATAGATATATTCTAGAAGTTTTCGCCTTGAGTGCGCCAGGATCCACATGTGTGCTTGTTCTAATCCGCAGCAGCCCTGCTTCCCATCCAGCTCCCTGCTTGTATCCTGGGAAAGCAGTCAAGGACAGCTCAAAGCCTTGGAACTCTGCACCCATGTGGGAGACATCCAGGGAGTTCCTGGCTTCTGGCTTTGGATTGGTGCAGTACTGGCCATTGTGCTCACTTGGGGAGTGAATCAACAGATGAAGATCTTCCTCTCTGTCTCTACTCCTCTCTGTAGATCTGACTTAATAAAATAAATAGATCTTAAAAATTATAATTATACCCCTGTGCCCAACAAGTTCGTGTTTGGCAAGAGTAGTGCCGAGCAACAACTGGAAAAGGGCCACTAGACAGAGGGGGCTGAACTGGTGGTCGGTGCTGGATGTGATGCAGAAGTCGGAGAGTTGTGACTGTCTCCAGGGCTTCTAGCTGAGCCACTCCCCGGGAGGTGGCACGGGCTCAGACACGGGCACCCTGCTCATCAGTAAGATCCCCGAGGAGTACCCCGATTGCATCATGAACACCTTCAGTGTCGTGCCCTCGCCCAAGTTGTCTGACACCTTTGTAGAATCCTAAATGCCACATTATCTGTGCACCAGCTGGTGGAGAATACAAGACCTACTCCATTAACCATGAGGTCCTGTATGTCATCTGCTTCCACATGCTCAAGCTGACCAAGCTCACCTATGGTGACCTCAACCACCTGGTGTCTGCCACCATGAGTGGGGTTACCAGCTGTCTGCGCTACCCCGGCCAGCTCAGTGCTGACTTGTGCAAACCGGCCGTGAACATGGTGCCTTTCCTGCGCCTGCACGTCTTCATGCCAGGCTGCATGCTCCTCACCAGCTGGGGCAGCCAGCAGTACCGCACGCTGATCGTGCCCGAGCTCACCCAGCAGATGCTGGACTCCAAGAACATGATAGTCGCCTGGGAACTGAGTCATGGCCACTACCTGACCATGGCCATCACCTTCTGCGGCCGTACGTCCACGAAGGAGGTGGACAAGCAGATGATGGACGTGCGGAACAAGAACAGCAGCTTCTTCGTGGAGTGGATCGCCAACAACGTCAAGACATCCGTGAGGGACATCCTGCTGCAGGGGCTCAAGATGTCAGCAACAACACGACCATCCAGAAGCAGTTCAAGCGCAACTCGGAGCTGTTCACGGCCATGTTCTGGCGCAGTCTTCCTGCACTGGTACACAGCGAGGGCGTGGATGAGAGGGAGTTCACCCAGGCCGAGAGCAACATGAACGACCTGGTGTGTCTGAGTATCAGCAGTGCCAGGACAACATGGCAGATGAGCAGGGCAAGTTAGAGGAGGAGGAGGGTGAGACAAGGCCTGAGGACTCCTCGCAGCTGTTGTTCCCCTGTAGTGAGCGTTTGTTGTTCTCACGCATGGTCTCTTTGTATAAAATGGTGCTCGGTTTTGCCTCTGTCACAAATTCACATTGTTGATGCAATGATGTGGAATTCCTTTCAAAGTAAAGTATTGTGTCCTGAGATCTCTATACTAATAAAGCATGTGTGTAAAAGAAATATATAACTATATATATGAATATATAAAAATATAATACATTAAATAAATACCCAATAATTCTACCAGCCATATAATTATAAAATTATAGTCTCTGATGAAAAACATCCATTATTCTTTTCAGACCATTTTAAATTTTGAATTTTATGGTACAACTATGTAGGGTCTGGGATCCCCCCCACCCAGTTTCCAACCCCTGACATATTTGCCCCAAATTGTTATCATAGTATAGTCTTTCATAATAAGTTAGAATTCCATTAGTCTGTTAAATTTAAGTGTGCCCCAACATTGCTGGTACTGATAATAGCAGACAGTCTAGCATCCCATTGTCTAGATATATCCAACAGTTTCATTGGGAGTCCATCTTTGATTTGGAAGTGGGGGTATCTGTTGTCAACCTTATTTTGTGGTTTCTCACTTAAGGGAATGTATACTGATGGAATAGTAGAGACTGCCATATCCAGAAGATGATACAATACAATATGCATCCCTACTTTTCAGACTTTTAAAAAGTTTTCTTGATATTTATTTGTCTATTAAAGAGCAAGTGTGTATGTGTGTGTGTGTGAGAGAGAGAGAGACTGAGATCTTCCACCTGCTGGTTCACTCCCCAAGCACCTGCAACAGCTGAAGTTAGAAGCTCAAGTTACCAGCTGGGAATGCAGTGGTAGAGATTCAATTATTCCAGCCATCTCCTGTTTCCTCCCAAGGTATACATTAGCAGGAAGCTAAAATGAGACTTAAATCCAAGCATTGTGTTTTGGGATGTAGGTATTTCAACCAAATGCTTAGATATGGATCCTTTTCCAGAATTTATCTTTTGATTATAATAGTCATCCTGTATTGAATTCCTCCTTTAATGAAGACACGTGGCCTGTTTCTAATTCCATTTCCTTCGTGCGTGATTTTGATTCTTCTTCATTGGCACATCTTGCTGTGCCTGAACCAGGGTAAGGACTGAGCTGCTCTGACTTTGCAGCTCATGATTCCAGTAGAGTCTGTGGTTTCTCAAGGAGAAGGTAGGCTGCTATTGTTGTCTGCTCTAAGTTCTCACTGATGCATCTAGAACACATATCCTTAACAGGATGATGGTGTTTGAGTAATATCCTATTTAGAAATTCTATAAATATTTGAATTTTGCACCACAGAATATTCTAAATGTATTTCAGACTTGGTTGTAGAAATGAAATAACTTTCAAGAAATATATTTCTTGGCTTATCAGTTTTAATTTCTTGGAGAGATTTTAATTTCTTGGCTTGATGGCATAAAGACTAGGTGTTTGTCTTCTTCCCAACTGAATCTGCCTCTTAGACATTAAACTACTTTGTCTTGTCTTCTTTACCTGATGCCTCAACAGCCAACAGTGTAACCAAGTCTACTATTTTTAAGCCACCTCTCTGTAGTGACCAACATTTTGAGAACCACAGGTCTATTTAGAAATTTCTTTGAATTCTTTTTTGGTGGCTGTGTTCCTTTGATCAACAAACAAAGGTGAATACACACCTAGCTGATGAGAAAGTGTCTTTGTGTAAAGAGTATACACTTTCCCTGGCAATAACTGACACAACAATGTTAGATTGCTACCTGCGTTTTCCTTTTGTGCTTCCAGCTTGACCATGAATTTGGTAACTTCATGTAGGAATTCAGTGTGTGTGTGTGTGTGTGTGTGTGTTAGCTTTTTCCTCCTCTTTTCTATTTTCTATGGCTAATATCCTGTTGATTATAATTGATTTTGTTGGTAAATGCGAATCAGGATCTGATTTAAGGTTAACAAACTTCTGAGAAGGACCAGATTGCAGACAATTTAGGCTCTGAGATTATGCAAGCAATCATCACGAACAGAAAGCCTCACACTGCTATATTCCATCAAACTTTATTTACAACAACATGATGGCGAATGTTTGGGTTGATTCTTTGTCTTTGTCTTTAATTCATTTATTTATTGTTTTAATAATCTTACTTAGTTGGTACAAAGGGTCAAGGGCTACAGGAAAGTGGGTAATACCATTGTTTCCACACTAATATCATCCCTGAATCTGGGGTCAGAGGAGAAATAAAAGCAAAAGCCCCACCCAGCCTCCCACCCATCCCAGGTACTCGATGTGAGGCATGCTCCAAGAGTCCTGCTCGAACAGTTTGGTAGTTCAACAGTTCTGAATTGCTGCTAATCTCGCCATTCCAATTGTGATGAAATCTATTCAGAATCCACTGGCTGACATAGTCTCTTCATGGTTGGGGTTCTGAGATCAACAGTTTTGGGTTGATTCTTCTGTTGTGTCATTAGCAATACAAGATCGCAAAGATTTTTATTTTGCTGTTTATGGGTAAAATATCTGCTTATTACAAAATATCTGCTTTATTACAATTCTCTAATCTAGTGAAATGCAATGACTCACGTGATGAATTTTATAGGGTTGAAAGTCATTACTCAAAATTCAAGACAAGGGGTTTGCATTGTGACACGGTGGGTTAAAGCTGTGCCAATGATGCCCACAACCCATATGGGTGATGGTTTGAGTTTTTGCTGTTTCCACTTGCAGTTCAATTCCCTGCAAATGAATCTGGGAAAACAGATGATGATTCAAGTTCTTGAGCTTCTGTATCCAGGTGGGAGACCCAGGTGGAGCTCCAGGCCATCCCTGGATGTTGTGGCCATTTGGGGAGTTAACCAGTGGATGGAAGCTCTCTTTCTTCCTTTCTCTGAAATTCTGCATTTCAAACAAATAAATATATAAATAAACACTTTTTAAAAAGAAGCCATGGCATTGCTGTGTTCAGCTCCCACCCTCATCGCACATACGTGTTCAGTTCCACTTACCTTAGAGCTTATGCTTTGGATTATTGTTTTTGAAATGTGTCTCTAGTTGGTTTAAGTCTTCACGAAAAGGGATTCTGTAATCACCCTGCCTCAAGTCTCCCAAAGAAAGCAAATTTAGGAAATGCTGAGTTAGCCAAATTCCACGGTGGCACTTCCCAGAGCAACTAACACAATATCCTACATTAATAACACACAAAATCTCCCATGTTGAGTAGAAATGTTCCCTGTCTGCTTTTATTTCTAGTAGAATAGCTTTGGAGTTAGGGTTGGGTATAAACTCTTGGGAAACGCTGATAGAGTATGTGTCATGTTGCGATGAATACTATACAAGCTTAATGCTTCACTCAACACTGTGTGGGTTACACCTTACTATTTCTGTTTCTAAGATAGTATCTTACACAGAGTGAAAACTAGTTTTGTTGAATAAATGGATAAAATTATGAATAAATACTTTTGCTTTTTAAAGGTTTATTTATTATTTGAAAGGCAAAATGGAGGGGCAGGGAGAGAAAGAGAGAAATTTTTTTCGTCTGATTCTTTACTCTGCAAATGTCCACAATAGCTGTGGCTAAGTTCAGCAGGAGGCAGGGATTAGGAACTCATGTAAATCTCCCACATGGGTGGGCCATCTTCCACTGGCTCCCACGTGTACCAGTGCGAAAACTGGATCAGAAGCATGAAGTATCTGCTGCTTGAACCAGATTTTCTGATAAAAGCTTAAGCCACTGTGCTACAATGCCTGCTGCACGTGAATAAATTTAGAAGAGAGATATCAGATATTTTATCAGATTGATGGGGGTCTTGCTTCTGACTAGTTGCGTTTTGTTGACAACTCAAATGATAAAGTGAAAGAAAATGAAGCCTATTCGCTGTTCGTAGCATCCATTGGTTTATTCTTCACAGCATCTACTGATTGGACCACTGTTAAGCTGCTTGCTCCTTTCCCTCTTTGTCTTTTACCGAAGCTGAAGATAAACTGTGTACACACAGTACCTAAATTTTCTCATTTTCTATCATCTTTCCATGAGAATGATACATGCCATTCCAAATATAAAATTGGGAGTGTTGAGTCTCAAACAGGCTCAATGGATTGGTTGATTACTTGCTCAAAGGTGATTTTGATTGAATCTCTCCTTGTGTCTGTGGCATTGAATAACTTCCCTTCCCTTGACAGTGGTGTCTTTTCATGATAAATTATCTGCTAATGAGCATAGAACACCTAGTACACCTCTGATGAATATATGATGTTCTTTCTCCTAATCAGTGATTTGATGGAAGTAAGTCAAAGTTCAAACTTCTCTATCTCATGGAAAATGCTGGTTGGATCTCCCGAAAAAAAAAAGGGGGGGGGAAATAAAATAAGCATGTTAGCTGTCTTTTTAAAGCTGAGTTTTTCTGTTAGAAAATATTTTATTGAGGCTTTCTAGAAGTCTTTGTAGTTTGTGGCAAAGGGCAGAAGGGATAAACATGTTTATATACCTGGGATCTTCCCTCTTTCTCTTTTTAAGAGATTTATTTATTTTATGTGAAGGGCATATTTATAGAGAGAAAGAGAGAGAGAGAGAGAGAGAGAGAGGGAGAGAGAGAGAGAGAGAATGGGTGGAACAGAGCCTGCCTAGAGCAGGAATCAGAATCCTCTCCCAAATCTCCACATGGTGCAGGGGTCCATGTGATTTCTGCCATCCTTTTGCTGCTTTTCCAGGCAAATTAGGTTGGTGGATCACAAGTGGAGCAGCAGAGACTTGAGCTGGTGCATATAGGGAATGCTGGCACCACAGATGGAGGTTTAACCTACTATGCCATGGTGCTGACACCAGATCTTCTCTTTTTATGCATTGCTAGCTTTGTTATAGTTCAGAAATTTAACAGGATGAAAGCATTTTCACAAAAGAAAAAAATAAGGAATAAATACTCCAATGAAAAAAGACAATCAGGATGTTGTTTCCCAATTCTTTCTCTACATTAAGGGAAATTTTCCCTTATTATTTCATTAAACATATTTTTAAACTCAGCTTTTCTTTATGCACCTTCTGGGACTCCCATAACTCTTCTATTTGGCCTTTTACTGTTTTACTGGGTTTTTTTGTTTGTTTGTTTGTTTTTTGTTTTTTTTGCTAGACCCAGCTCTGCTTCTAGCTATTTGTTTGTTTCCCCCTGGTGACAGGAAATATCTTCTGATTTTGAGAGTCTTTCTTCTGCTTCTTTCATTCTATTTTGGAGACTCTCCACTGTACTTTTAATTTGCTCCATTGTATTCTTCATTTCTGATAGACCAGCTTTCATTTCCAGTGCGACATATTCTTTGAATTCTTTGAGTGCCTGCCTTATGTTGTTGATCAGAAGCTTTAAAATGAGTTTTATGAATTCTGTGTTCCCCATTTTCTCGATGTCTTCCTCAGGAAACTCTGAAGTTGGTAAATGCTTTTGCTCCTTTGCAGGGGAGTTTTCAGCAATATTCATTGTGCCTCTGTCTCTGCTTTTGCTCTTAGTCGTTATACTTCTGGTTATCAGATTCTTCTCCTTGGTTCAGATTTCTAAGCTCTGTCACCCACAGGTTTACAATTTGATTTTACTTATTGCAGTTGGTACAAAGCTCTTTGTTTGCAGTCACTTGTGCCACTCCGTCCAACGAGTTCCAGGTCTGGTGACTAGCAGATTTTCATTCTACTCTAAGATTTGTGATTATGAACAAATTCCTTACTCTTTAAGCATCACTTGCCTCATCTGTAAGATTTGAATACTTGATTTAATTCATTATATTGCTTTAAGGAGCAAATGTGTGAAAGTATTTCCTTGTTACGTAAGTGTATCATGACATAGTAAGTAGAGGTAAAGGTAGAAAATCCACTGCTTTATTGTACAGGTAAATTGATTTGTTTCATTGGAAGTCCTACTTGGAAATCGAGAGTAAAGATGCATACTGCAATGTATCTTTATTTTGTGCTATTTTCTGCTATACAGTTTATCTATGGGTTAAATGTATACTTGCTTATACCTATTATTTTGCACTTTGCATAAAGACTGTCTTACATCATAGAGAATATATGATATTTGTCTTTTTAGGATTGGCTTATTTCACTAAGCATAATGGTTTCCAGCCGGGATCATTTTGTTGCAAACGGTAGGATTTCATAGATGGCTGAGCAGAGTTCTGGGGAGTAGGTGTGACACAATTGTTCATCCATTTATCTGTGGTTTGGCGTCTGGATTGTTTCCCCATCTTTGCTGTTGTGAACTGTCCTGCTATAAACATAGAATTGCAGGTTGCAACTTTCTATCATTTCTGGGTAGAGGAATTGAGATGAGCTTTGCAAAAACATTTCCTATGATGTCTGAGTTTTCTTTTAAATAATAATACTATTGTTTTTATAAAACACACCACATGTGAAGTGATGTATCGACAAATTTTCCTGATTTGTTCATGGCACATGGTTTATTTGTATTGAAATATCACATTTTATCCCACAAATAGTAAATATTTATGTGTCAGCTAAAAAATAATAAAAATCCTTGAAAATGTGTTTTTTTTTTTTTGAAATTTGTTTTTATTGGAACACAACTTTAGAGAGAAAAGGAGAAAGAGAGAGAGGTCTTACACCTCCTGGTTGACTCTCGAATTACACTCAGAGCTAATCTGAGTGGAAGCCAGGACACAGGAGTTTCCTCCCATTGCCACATGAGTGCAGGGGCCCAAGGACTCAAGTCATCCTCTACTGCTTTCCCAGGTCATCAGCAGCAAAATGGATCAGAAATAGAGCAATTGGGATATACCGGTGCCTGGTAGAGGGAGAGAGAGAGAGAGAGAGAGAAATTTACAGAGAACTATGTGGAAAACTAGCACAGGCATTTCAGGCACAGCGAGCAAGCTGTGGTAGCATAAAAGAGCAGGGAGAGGACACACATTCCATCTACTGCCCACTGGGTTAAAGCCAAAGATCCGGGCATTGTGAAAAGTGAGTCTGAAGAGAAAGCAGTGTCTGATTGTTAATTTACACTTGAGAATAAGTGGTTTGAAATTAATCCTTCAGACCATGAAAGTTATCAACAAGGTTCTTAGCAGCAAGTAGCATGACTACATCAAGGCCTCAAAACGATTTGGGGGGGGGAGGGGCAACATTGTGGAGAATAGATTGGAAAGGGAGGAGATTTTCTACTGGGAAACCTGTTTACTTGGAGAGTCCTAGCAGGGGAGAGTGATGGCCTATGTTGAGCAGTGTGATCTTGATTGTTGCTGAAATAATATTTGCAATGATCACAATTATACAAACGGTCACCAAAAGAGAAAACGTTTAAAAAGATTTAAATGAAAACTAGCAGGACAGAAAAATCATATGTTTTTATGCCAAAATAAAGTTGTTGTAGGACATCTTTTCAAAAAATAAAAAGTTTCTATCAAATTGCAGTAAAACAGACATGTGCATAGACGTGCTCAAGTCAGTTATTCAAGTATTTTTATAGGAACCCGAGGAAACTCGAATGGAGACATGGGGGTAAATTAATTGAGGACAGAGAAGAGTAATAAGAAGAAAAAGAGTTAAAGATTGAGAAATAAGAGTGGCAACAGCATTCCTTCCCCTCTCAGGTATTCCACAGGGCCTTGGGCGACCCCTGAGCCAAGGCTGTGGAAGCCTCACATCATACAAGGCAGGTCGAATGGACTGGTTTCCTTTACGATATCCCCCTATCAGACCGTGACACCCACACGGCGTTGGGGCATGCCTGTACTGGAAGATCTGAGTTTAGATTGGTGGCTGGAGAAGAAGCCACCACGTTTTCTTTCATGCACACGTTTGGTTTCATTGACACATTAACCACAGCAGAGGGAAAAGGGCCACAAGGTGTTGGGGTTATGGTGAACGGGGCAAAGGAACTTTTTTTTTAAAGATAAATATTTCAGTATTGCAAAGACTTTCCACAATTCCACGCCCACCTTGAAAGTTCCCCTCTCTTCACAGGAAGTGCGCTGACCAGTGCAGGAATAAAAGCGGTGCTGAGGCCACCATATCGTCACTCTGCACAGCTCAGCGAACCTCAACCATGAGACCTCTGCTGCTGGCTTTGCTTGGCCTCTGCTGCCTCGCCTCATCCATGGTGGAAGGTAAGTGGAGAAGCTCTGGGGAGAAGAGGGATTTGAGGCTGGGGGCATGCATAACGTAGTGGACTTAGCTTTTGTGTTGCACACTTTCCATGTGTGTAATGAGAATAGTAATTCCCACACTAGGTGTGATTGGAGACTCCTAAGACAGACAGAGGTTGGTCTCTGGGTCCCTCCCTATGCTTCCTAATTGGAAAGATTTGTGTCTTAACTACTCCGAGCCTATGCTTATTAGTCTAGAAATAAAATATACTGATAGATTCCCTACCTTGATTAACATTAAATAAACCTTATGATTTATTATTTATTTGTGGCTTATTTAATAACATCAGATCTCCTATCAAGCAGTACTTTTTCACTATTAGTTATAAAATGGTGATGTTGATTGCAAATGTAGCAGCAGTTTTTGCACATTTAACATTGGTTTTGATAAATTCTTAAAATCCTGGAGAGTCCAGTTACACTCTGCTAGAGGAATGAGCTAGAAGATGTATGTGGTTTTTTTACAAGGCAAATAAAAAGTAACTAGGCCCTCATTCCTTTATAACCAGGAAATCAATATTAATTTTAAATAGGCGGGGGAGCCTAATATCACTGTTTTGCATGTTGCCATTTGTGATACGTTTTTTGACTTTATGAGAAATTGTGTAATACTGAATGCCAACAGATAGATAGACACCCTGAAACAGAGTCAAGCAGAGTTATAAGATCTGTCCAGGTGAGATTCAGCTCTACGCAGCACCACCCAGGCTGGAGCTAATCCACAGACGACTTATCCAAATTTGTAGACTTCTTTCCTTAGCCTACAACTCAAGACCCAATCCACAAGAGAGTTCCACGAATAAAAGTGAAAAAAAAAAAAACCAGGAGCTTTTGAGATTAAATGTAGACAAAAGCAAAAGACTCTGATGAAATCAAGTTAAAAACTACTAAGCCAGTTATGGGCTGTCATCCGGCTGGCATCTTGCTGATACAATAGGCATATCTTTGGGTGCCAGCCTAGATTCGGGAAGAGAGGAGGATGCTTTGTGAAAGGCTGTGGAAACCTGTAGAACTGTCTCTGATTTCCAGGCCTTCTACTTGAAGGAGCACTATGATTCAGCTTCTTTTGGACAAAAATGGAATAAAATAAAATAAATATCTGTTTTGACTCAATTCTGTAGCCTGAATGAAGGTGCTGTTTTAATGAATAGCACAGACACAATCATGTGGAAGAAAATAAGGCAAGGTTTTGTGGTTTAGAGTACAATGGAATTCCCTGGGTCTTGACAAACCCTTCCCAGGAAAACAGTGTGTGCTTGCGTCTTTACCTGGATTCAGATTGCAGTATTAGAAAAGTAATTGGGCAGAGCTCAAGAGTCCAGGATGTCCCGACTGGCATTGAAAGCAAGAGAAAAGAGAGACGGGGACAAGCGATGCTCATGAACCTCTTTCTGTGATAGCTTCTGATGGAGTGTTAAGGCTTGCTCACCATCAGTGGTTACATGAGATGCTTTTTCACTGATTTTTCTATGTGAAGCGAATGCCAGTGTCTATAGCTCAGGAGAAAATCAGCACTCAGAAACTTTTATTAGATTTAATATTATCAACTCCTCCAAATTGTTTTCCTGCCTGCATTAGAAGATTGTTCTCTAAAGTTACACTGGAGTTACACTGTGATTCCACGTGAGGCATCTCTACTGAGACTGAATGCTTTGCAGCCATCTTCTAAAATGAGAACACCTTTACTCAGTCCAGAGCTTGCTGCTTCTCCTCACTGAATGTTGCTTTCCTTGCATTGCATAGTTTTTAATCCCTCATTTATAGTGTTACTGTAGTACTTATACTTACTTGAAATTATTTTTTCTACTTCCTGTTTGTTGTCTACTTCTTGACTCGATGTGGTCCATGAAAACAAAGTCAATATTCACGAGACCCATGTGTTAACCCTCTACCCGTGGTGCCAGCATCTCATACGGGCATACATTTGTGTCTTGGTTGCTTTAGTTCTGACTCAATTTCCTGCTAATGGTCTAGGAAATCAATGGATGGTGGCCCAAGGCATTGAGGATACCGAAGTATACCGACCATCTCTTCCTGATAGGAATAAATGCACTTGTACTTGAATAGCATTTTTGGATTAATTTAACAGATAATTATTCCCTGAACCTTGATAACTGTATGTTGATCTGTCTCTCTCTTTTTTTTTTTTTCTCCTAAGGTGTGGGGAGTGAAGTTCCAGAACAGAGTATCTGTGTGAGTCTAACTACGCAGCCACTTCCAGTGAATAGAATCAGGACCTACACCATCAAGGAAGGCCCCATGAAAGCCGTAATGTGAGTTTGTCTCTCTCAGTTCCCCTGATGAAGTAGAGAAATACAGAGAAAAGTTGACAGAAATGCTGCCCTCCTCAGGAAAAATAGGTCAACATATGGGAAAATCTTACTTAACCAATAGCTCATTCTTTTTTCTTTCATGTGAATCCTGTTTTCATGCAGCCCTACCAAATAGTGATTCTTAGAAAAATTAGTCTACTAAATAAAGATTGGTCCTCGTTTCTGACTTAGTTTAGCCCCTAACACCCAGTGCTGATAGCTGAGTTTATAGATGGCTGATCCCTGTCAAGATTTGCCTACACAGTCATGGCCATGGGTAGATTTATTTATTAGACACTGTATCTCGAGGGCATGGATGAGAATATTGGCCTATGTGGTACTGTGTCCAGGAGAATATTTCCAGGAGCAGTCATTCCTCCTGGTACATTATTCCAAGTTTTCTTCTAAGAAATAAAATAAGGATATCATCTAAAATCCATAAATCAGATGAGTGTGTTTAGTTTTGGAAAGAAAGAAAATATCATAATTGAACTAGATGGTCTCACATGGACAGTTTACCCAGCATGTGACAAAAGGAGCCTGCCAATTAAGACAAGTCAAGGAGTTGGGTGTGATTACAGAGTACAGAGGGAAGGTGTTCATCTATGGCCTCATGGGTCTCAAAGATGATTTCTTCTAATTATTTCTGCACAAAATGTCATCATATCTGCTCTAATCAAACTCCTGGCTCTGAGACTTAGAAAATGTGACTAAATTTTCTGTCTTTTCCTTCCATTACAGTTTTGTTACCAGACGTGGCTTCAAAATCTGTGCTGATCCAAAAGCCAACTGGGTGACAGCAGCAATCAACAGCGTGGATGGCAGGTCCAACACCAGAAGGCGCATCGCCCAGACCAAGCCCACAGCAACCCAACAGACCACCAAGAGTGCTGTGACCCAGACTGCCTAGTGGCCCCTAGCACCTTGCCTTCTCCCAGCCAACCAGCCTGTTTCACTTGAAAGGCTTGTGGACTTATTAGACTGTGTTCATCTTCTATGAAAGTGCTGCATGAATAAAAATGTTTCCTTATGTTTTATATTTTAATGTCTTCCATGTTCATTACTAGAACCCCTTATTAATAAATATTTATTTTTAAGAATTATTTCATGCTTTCTATATTTTATGGGTATGTTGGGAGATGAAATAGTTATGCTATGTTCCTGTCCTGACTATACCCACCTTTAATAGTATACATGTAGGAGATATTTTAGCCATTTATTAGTGATTAAAGCTAAATTTGCCACTCTTAGGTTCTAGTTTGTAATGGCTCTTTACACATGAGTCATATACTAAAACTATGGCAACGCAGCATTTCAAGACCGATTTCAACTTGCCTTTAGAAGTAGAAGTAATTCAGCTGTCATTTGGTTCCCATTCCGAGGGTCAGTTATTGTAAAAATGGCCTCACAGGACAGGTATTGTGGCACATTGGGTTTAGCCACCAAACAGGACACTTGGCATCCCATAGCAGAGTGCCTGGCTCAAGTTCCAGTTACTATCTTTTGATTCAGCTTTCTGTGAATACATCTGGGAAGCCAATGAATAATGGTTCAGGCATTTGTGTTATTAATACCCAGCTGGGAAATCCAGATATAAATTCAAGTTCCTCATTTTGGTCCAGAGCAGCCTTAGCTGTTGAAAACACTTTGGTAATGAACCAGCTGATGAACCAGTTGATCTCTCTCTCTCTTTCTGTTTCTCTCTGTTTCTCCCTTTCAAATAAATAAATAAACATTTAAAAACATGACTTAAATATGATCTCAAGGAAATTCATTTCTTTGTATTTCACTTTGATCTTTTACTAAAGGGGAAAAAAGGCAGCGATTTTAATACCTCTAATTGATCTGATCAGTTAAAATTAGACTTTGGGTGCAAAACCTCTAAGTGGATATCAATATTTTTAATTGATAGCTTTCTGTGTTACTACTCCATTTAATGACTGAAGTCATACCTTACTGCCTGTAAGCTTTTAAGATCACTGCCCCTTAGAAAATTTTGATATGATCACAATTTACAGTAAACTTTTAATTAAATGTTCATCTGGTCTCTCAACACTGCAATTTCATGTTTTCTTGTATTCTCAACAAATATTTTATGTTTGTGGTTCTATATCCAAGTAGTGGATGATCCATGCATCCTGTTCTGACTCTGCATGGGAGGAACAGGCACTAACTGGATAGTTTTAAGTGAAGAGTTCTAGGGATTGTCTCATCTGAAACTGTAACTCAGCAACGTCAAGGCCTTGCAGAGGCCTGGAGTCAGCTATGTCTTGCTGTAACACTAGCAGATCAGACTGGAAACCATTAAAAAGTCACCTTCTGGCAAAGAGTGGAACAATTCATCTTTTCTCACTGCTATTTGTGACAATTTTCAAGAAACACATTGCTAAGTAAATAAGAATAAAATTTTTACTTGATGAGGAGTGACAGATAGTGAAGAACAAAGGGTTCACCAAAAGATTGTTTGCTGTTTGAGCTATATCTGTGTGTTTCCCAGTTTTCTGGACCCTAGGGGTTGGGGGGACATGTGTGACACTTGGCTTTTTCATTTCATCAATCTGCTCTCAGTTGTCTCCCGAAATGTCTCAACATTGCTGACAATGAACAGAGCAAAGCCTCCACTCTCATACAGTTTATATTCTGATAAAAATCTCCCTTCTTCCTCCTGTCCAAGCAACTGGAACCTCTCTTCTATTAACCACGTACCAGATGTATTCTAAATGTTTTGCTGTTATTGGAATGCAGTGGTGAAACTAGACACCTTGCCTTCAGGTTCTTAAGATAACACTGAGGGAAATACTCAAACAGACCATTCCAACATCATGTAGTAAGTGAACTAATGACAGCAGAGGTGTGAGCTTTGGATACAAGGAAGAAATTTTCTAAGTCTTAGTGTGGAGGGAGAGTCAGGACAGGTTTCTCCACCCAAACGACCTTTTGCTTGAGTCCTGATGGAAGAGGTGGAATCAGCCAGAGGCTTGCCTCCCAGATGTAGGAAATAAGCACACAGGAAAAGCCATGCAGGAGAGAGACACCTTGGCCCAACAAGGAAGTGAGAGTTGTTTAAAATGACGGAGAGACAGAGTGAAGGTTAGCGAGCAGAGAGGATGGCAGCAAGAGATGAAATTAGAGATGGAGGGGAGATCTCACTGAGGGACAATCAGGAATATTGACAGCCTCCCTTTACCTGCTGATTCCTTCGAAAACAGATTGAAAATAATTCACCAGAAAGTTGTGTTTGTGCTAACATGTACTGTTTGTCATGTTAGCACATTGTTTTTTTTTACGTCAGTCAGCATAGCAACTATTTTCATAGCATGTACATCGTGTCAGGTATTATAAGTAATCCAGGATGTGTGTAGGTTATATGCAGATCCACATCATTGTGTATAAAATACTTGAGTTTCTTACTGGGGAGGGCAGGGGTGAGGTTGATCCCCTGAGGAGAGTCAGGGATAACTGTATGTCTCTTTAAAGGCTAGGGAAATAACATGACCTGCTGAGTAAAAGATGGAGGGAAACACAAGATAGGACCAACTGGGAGGTGGTTCTGGAACTGGTTACATGGCCTGGCAGGGTGTAAAGCATTTTTTTTTTTTACCTGCTTAGTCCAGGACTACCTTAGTTATTTATGACTAATTGACTATGTAGTGTGGGCTAGCTGTATATGTTAATTGCACTAATTTGTTCACCTATTCCTGACTTCAGCAAGCCAGGAAACAGGAGCAAATAAAATATTTATGGGACTTGCCAATGAGTTGCATCATTTACAGGCTATGCTAAGAATGGATCCAGGAGATTAAAACCAGAGGCAGTTATTCAGAGAAAGTAGGAGGTACAGTTAAGGAGCAAGAAGTGGCAGTAGCAGGTTCCAGAGATCCACAGACAAAGCTTCTTCAGTTTCTTGAATAATTTTTGAGTATCACTGGTATGGGAAGGAACTGTTTGGAAGAATTGGGACTCTGTTGAGGCTTTAAGCTTAGGTGACTCATTAAGAAACAGCACAAGCGATTCCTATGATGTGGACTAATTTCCAGTATAGTCATTTATCATAAACCTGAAAGAATACACAAGCCATGAAGGGTAAGGAGGTGAGGAAAAAAGAGCCTGGAGAAGTAAAAATATGTCTTTCAGGCTAACTCGCCAAGTGATTCAAGTAAAATCCCAGACTTCATTTTAATTCCCTTTTGACGGACAATTCTTTCATATAAATGAGGAAAAAATAAGACTGAATATCTGTGGAACTCTATATGCCCCTCCAAGGGAAAAAAATGCACATAAGCGGAATTTGGTATCCATTGGATGAGTCACTGGCGTTGTTCTAAAAGGGGTTATATCGCCAGGCAGTGGGAGGCAGAGAGGAGCAGGGAGATGGGTTTGTAATGAAAGGAAGAGAAATGTGGTGACAGAGGCCGTTTGGAGTGGGAACTGAGAGCTCAAACCAGTCTGAGAGGTGGAATTTGAGGAGAGAGAATTATTTCTTCAATGCCCCAAGAAATGTGAACCCAATACAAGGGTTGTTTGTTGATTCTCTGTGACACTGTGCTGCCCAGAATGATTTCCAAGTCTGCATAATCTGCTTCCCCTTGAAACATGGTCTGCCTTCATCAAGGTGAAATGCAAATGAGATGAAGGCTCACATTATATAATAAGGAAAAAACACCCACACAACCAGGCTGAGATCTTCATCAGAGCTATCAAATGTTGAAAGGAATAGTGGATCCTCTCTTTCTGAAGATAGGTTGGAGCGATGGGTGGATGGAAGGTGGAATGACAGAGGTGAGTTTGAGATGAACCTTGTCATTGGTCATGGATGAAAGAGGGTGGGTTGTCCCATGATTGGCCTCTGTCTGTCTCCCTCTTTTTGCTGTCCATACAAGAGACTGTGGAGCCCAAGCATGTGGGCCATCTTTTGCTGACTTGTCATGCTCATCATCAGGAAGCTGGATGGTAAGCAGAGGAACTTAGACTTGAAGAACTCTTCAACCCATATGTGTTGCCAATGACCCAGGTAGGGGCTTTCCCTGCTAAGCCACAATGCCAGCCTTAATTAATGTGCTTTCTATAGCACCTATAGCAGGAGTTTACATAGTTTTTGCTCAGCATATTCATATAGTTGTAGAATCAGAACTGTTAAAAGGAGCATAAGACACACAGAAATAATTTATACCTTAGTTGCAGAGATAACATGTATATATGAGAATATAATAACAGAGGTAGAGTTATTGATGATCATTTATTAAATAGAATGGCCTGAGAATGACAGTACATTTCTTTCAAAGAGTCAGCCCCAACTGACTCATAGTGGCTGCCCGATTTTGTGTTTGATAAGATAATGAGATTATTTCCTGATTCAGCAGAAAGAGTGCTATGATTGATTATTGATGTCTTCCTTGCGTAGTAAGCTGGCTGCTGGTAGTCTACCCTTAGATAATTTGATAACTCCATTGTGGTCAATGGTATTTGAAGCCTAGAGATAGTGCCCATCACTGTGGGCTGACTGGGTTAGCCAGAGAATGTTTGTTGCATGGATAAAGAAGTTTTGATTGGGCCATGAACAGTGAAAAGAATTTCTAAGCCAAAGAAAATGGGAGAGATGATGAAACAAAACGTGGAAGTGAAAGAGAGCAAGACAGTCTTGTTGGTCATTTGATTGCTTTACTTCTCCCATTAGACTACAAACATTTTCTATCCAGGACCACATACCAGAGTATATTGGCAGAGTATCTCCTGTTATAATGCACACATTCACCAATATGAATTCAATGAATGGGGAGTGTGGCCAGGACAGTCAAGATGACAGCTACATAGGGACAAAGAATGGAAGAGTGGTGAAAGGTGAATGAAAATGTGACTTAGGGAAGGCTTCTTGAGGTGAAGAGATAACTTTGTAAGTATTTTGCAGGTGAATATTTTTAGAGGACAATTTGAGTCCCCCTGAGGTGTCTGTGATATTTGAGTACTTTGTCTCACAGTGGAATTCACATTGCTCATTTAGAACCATTTCTCCTACTTGACCTCTGGCAGACTTTCCTAATTGTGCCCACTACAGCAGAAAAATGTAGGTCACAAGAACTAGCGGATCTCCAAAAATGTTTCTCAATCTGTTCATCCAATACTGGGCCACTGAGATGCCTCAAGGGTTCCGCACTGCCAATGAGCAGGGCATTTAAAGGGATAGCAAGATCTAAACAGCCAGACACGAGCGAAAGAATCTTCTCCATCCTTGCTGGCACTGTTGCAGCAGCTCAATTTGGAAAACAGGTTCATTTCTTACCTCAGGGTAGCTGCAAGTAAAGCTTTTACTATTGGGTCTTCAGGGGTGTCCTCATCAAATGATTTGAGAAGAAAAAAAAGCTGATTTACGCATTTATGTCTATAACTTTAGACCTGGACTAAATATCAGCAAAGTATTTTTTCATTACAAACAGAATAGGCGAAGTATTGAGTCATGATTATCTGCATTATTTTTGTGCTTATTTTTCTCTGTGTTGGCAATTGGTTAAATTATTATTCATTGCAGTACTCAATTTTGGGGTATGTTTGGAAGAAATTGTCTTCGGTCTTGAAGAATTAGAAGTATGTAAAATCTCTACTGCTAGCATCAGAGGGATCTAACGGCTAGATTGACTCCATCTCACTGACAACAACAATCCTTGGATGTTTGTTGCTTGATGATAACTGAAGTTGCAAAGCACAGTGTTTTCACATCTGTTGCTTTCCCAGACGCATTAGCAGGGAGATGAATCAGACATGAGGCAGTCAAGACATGAACTTGAGCCCATATAGGATGCTGGCGGCATAGGCAGCTTAATGTTGTATGGGCAAGATTAAGTGGATGGTTTTAGAGGTGGACGATTTAAGTTGGGCAGGTAAAGGAAAGTAGCTGATTTCTACTCAGATTGACTTTGAAAAAATGATTGTGTGGCATTGAAATAATATCAATCACCATTGCCTTGTGATTTCAATGAAACATGGCATTGCAGCGGCAGTACTCTTTACAAAATGAAGTTTCTTGCAGAAAATGCATCTAGAGTTTCCAAGGTTCTTCTCCTTATACAGCTCAGGGAGGTCACTGCAATAGTACACAGGAACACAGGAGTACATGGCAGCCCTTCTGCATACTTTCTCAGCCAATGGATTAGAAGAACACTGTCCTGGGGATTGGCACACCTTGCAATGTCAGCATCTCATGCTTAAAGTGCCTGTTCAAGTCCCAGCTACTCTGCTTTCGAGCTTCTTTCCTGTATCTGAACCTTGGAAGGCAAGAGAAGATGATCTAAGTCCTTAGGGCATTGCCATCCATGTGGGAGACCTGGATGGGGTTCCTGCCTCCTGTCTTTCCTCTGGATTGGTTGTTGCAGGCATTTGGGGGAGTGAAGAGTGGATGGAAGATTTCTCTTTATCTCAAAAGAGAGAAATACTGTACGAGTGTTAGTTGCTTGAGGATAACTGGGTTTGCAAAGCACAGTGTTCTCACATTATCCCTGTGGATCTGTCCATGATCTTTTTCCAGGCCCTTGACTCAGCTGTGTCGGCTGAGGATGTTTCGCTCCTCAATTGCTACTCTTTGACTTCGGCGCCATATCCGGATCAACAATTTCCCATGTAGACTGATCACTAGCCTCTCAAGAGAAAGCATGATGCAAGACTCATTACAGCTTTGCGTTGCTAGCACAACCCACTGCATCCAATCTTTGAAAAAGCTGGGAAGCCTGGCTGGAGGAAAAGATCATAAATTGTCTCGACTGTCCAGTGCACCCAGCATTTAGCTTTGTAGAAAATGGGCACACACACACAAAAACATATTAGAGGGTGTGTTTTGTTGAGCAACACTTAAGTATTTTCTATTTGTAAAAAGAATAAATAAGCAATGCAGAACATTTGAAAAACTTAAAGGAAAGCAGCAGTCAGGTTTTCTGAGTAAGAGTTTATACCCTTGGCTCCATAGCTTGCGATAAACTGCTTTCTTTCCTTCAAACCCAGGGATAAACATTCTACCAATCCCTGCCCTCCCTGCCTCATCTCACCTGCCTTTTGCTGTGACCTTCCAGTGTATCAACACAAGCAAGAAAGCACTGTTGACTCAGGAGGACATTTCTTCTTTTAAGGGCTTCAAGACAACATGCCATCACAGTGTACTAGAATAATTTTTATTTGGATGAAATTTTCTTTTGCTTGTTTATCTTACTTACTGGCACTTGACAAGATAAATACTTCATTGGGTAAAGAGAGAAATTTCCAAAGCCTAATCTTTTATCTATATCTACAGTGCCAGGGCTGACATTTTGGTGCTGCTTGTCAAGCTGCTATTTTCTACACCAGGATCTGATACAGGCACCCACCTAATGTACCTGGGAATAAGCACCAAGTACTTGAGTCCCTGCAGCCATGAGGGCGATGTGACTCAAGATTCCAGCACCTCGCTTTAACTCATTGTTGATCTGGAGGAAGGAAGCTCTCTCTCTCTCTCTCTCATTCTCTCTCTCTCTCATTGTCTCTCTCATCTCTCTGCAACTCTATTAAATATATATATATATATAAACATATATATATATATCAGTCTTGAAAAAGAAAAATGGAGCAGAAAGGTTTGTTTCCTTTTGGGGGCTGCCCTAATAGGCCAGCACAACATTATCTTCATTTCCTACCGACTACGGTTATGCCATGGGGAATTTTTTAAAGCACCGTGGTAGGTGTGTGCAGAGCTCTCACCTGCTATTAATTGGCTGCAGGATGTTTACTCTCACCTCTCATGGTAAACACAGTCATTTTTGAGCCTCAGCTCTATCTTCTTGTTCCTCATCTTTTGGAATTCAGTTGGGCAAGATATTCTTGCCAACCTTTTCCATTAATTGGTGAGATCCTTGGAGCTAGCTTGGTTTTCTAAGTAGCACTACTGCTGTACACTCTGAACTCAGACAAAAAGATGAGCATCCAATAAGGCCCTAGTAATGTTTTCCTGAGTGTGTTTGTGAGAGGTGCCACTGCCGGTGGGACCTACTCTTCTTTGGGGTTCTTTCTTTCTTAACACTAATGTGCTCAGTGTCCTGAGGTCGCGCCTGTGCCATGAATACACCTGTATATTTGCAATAGTTTCAAAATCTAAAAATTTTAACTGTGAAAAGAATCTTTGATACTGAGATGGGCTTAAATGCAAATAAGCGTTTTATGCTTTTTTGATTACATTTTGTGTGTATAGCTTATGAGCGAAAAAGCAATCCCAAATGGTAGGCCTGGGTCCTGATTACACAAATAAATCATACAGATTTCTATGAAGATGTAATATATTTTGCTCTGGAGGAAAAAAAGAGATTGTGATGAATTGATGTCATCCATCTTATGTATCCTACCCTTCTAATCTGGATACTAAATTGGATTTATGTAGGTGCGTGGGAGTTTTAATTTTCTGAAACGCGTTTATATTTGCTTATATAATAATGGAGATTGACTTTTTAACTGCTTAGAACAGATGTGAAGGAACCGCAATATTGCAGCCTCATCTCTTATTTTGTTATTTTTGTGCTAAACAAATGTTACTGATGCATTATAAATTCAAGGGATTGAAAGCCATAAGACAACTCACATTGGTTTCAGAGAATCAGAACAAAGCCTTGTCCGGTGAGATCTGGTTTAACTACCTGTCTTGGGACACTGACCTGGTATAGGAAGTGTTGCACTCAGTATAATCAGTTTGGCTCAGCGACATTGCAGTTGGACAGCTCTGGCCTCAGATTACAGCTTGGATAAACATCGGCTACGTGACCTTTTACAACCTGATGAATTTCCTGAGCGCTATAGTCTCCCTCTGTAAGTAAGAAGACCTAATTTACATGGTGCTTGTGGGAATAAACTAAGATACGATGAAGAGCAAAGCAGATGAGAAGCAAGATCGTGTCACCATGAACGTCCTTGCTAGAAGGAATGGTCATGGGGGATCACACACATACATACATACCAGTCAAAATGCGTCAGAGGTTCATGAATACTATAAAGAAAAGAAAAGCAAAACAGAAGCATAGGGACAATGTGGGTGGAAGGGAAGTAAGGAATTGTGTTTTATTTTGAATATGCTATAACCTGATAACATACAGGATACTTCCATGAAGTGAAAGAATGACCATAAAGATATCTTAATAAAAAATATTTTGGGCTCAGCACATTAGTCTAGCAGGTAAAGTTCTTGCCTTGCACGCACTGGGATCCCATATGGATACCAGTTCGTGTCCTGGCGGCCCCATTTCTTATCCAGGTCTTTGTTTGTGGGCTGGAAAAGCAGTCAAGGAGGGCCCAAAGCCTTGGGACTCTGCACCATGTCAGAGACCTGGAAGAAGCTCTAAGCTTCTGGCTTTTGATTGGCTAAGGTCTGGCCATTGGGGCTCCTTGGGCAGTGAAATCAGTGGAAGATCTTCCTCTTTGTCTCTCCTCCAGCCCTAGCCCAGTTCCTGACTAGCTTTTGACCCAAGCTGGTTCTTGTTGTTGGATATTTCAGCCCAGCCATGGCTTGTCCAGTCCATTCCCACATACGGCGCAACATGGTTCAGTAGGGGTTGTGACCTAGCATAATCCGTCCCACTTCTATCCTGGTCCTCCAGGAACACCAGACAGTGCTGGGGTCTGGTCCAGCCTGGTGCGTCCAGTCCCAGTCCACACTTGTGCCAAGGGGGATTTCACTGTAACCCGATCAGAACGCAGCCCCAATTCTAGCCCACGTGCTCCTTGGCGGTAGCCTTAATCCAGTTAGTGTGTCTACTGGACAAGACCCATGCCAAAGCTTTAGCATGAACTGGTATTTGGTGGTCAGCATTGCTAAGTGGTAACACATTTTTTAAAGGAAGAGTAACTGTCATTGGGAAACTTTAGGATGTATTCACCTTGCAAAAAACATCGGGTTCAACGTGGAGCCACAAAAGCAGCAATTCAAACCACCAAAATCCCAGAGCTCCCCTACCGGGCGGCCAGCAGACAGAGCCTGGCACCTACTGGCGCCCAGGACCCACCCGCTGCCGAGAGGCGACAGGAGGTGTAAGCTCCCAGGACCAAAGTCACGCTCCACCCCAATCCCGTCCGCCGCCCAATGAGAGTGGCGGGTGGGCCTGCCTAGCCAGGCTCCAGAGACCTCCCCCCTCGGTTGGTGTACTCACCCCAAAGGAAGGAAGCAGCCTTGGAACCCCGGCAGGCCCAAGCCCGGTTCACCATGTGCCCATGATGGCGGGCGTATGGGATCCGGGCATGAGACGCCCTGTCCCGGGACCCACCCGCTGCCGAGAGACTGCATTTATTCTTTAAGCTGTGTGATTATATAACCAGTGTCCAGGGAGTACATGAACAAAGATGTCATGTATGCTGATTTCTGGAATGCCTGCTGTTTCATCATCCTTTATCATTTGGTCTGCTCCAACATCTCCTTTTGCTTGGATTGAGAACAGAACTGTTTAGATGAGGCACCACAGGGAACATTGTTTATTTGTCTTAAGAATTGGTGAGGCTAATGACTAATTAACATTCTGAGATGTAAACTCAGCTGCTCTTCAGAGAGTTACTGCCCCAATGTACAGCCCCAATTGTACTGGCTGAAGTTCATATCAAGTTCACCTTAGCAATAGCAAAGTTCCGCAAGTGATGTGGTTCTGCTACTGGAAGTCTTTTGTGCTCTTCCAACCCTCCCTCCTCTTCCTCTTGTAAGTCAAACTCAGTCAAGCCACATGCACCATAGTACTAGTGCCAGGCCCTAGAGACAAGGACCTTGCCCTGCAACCTTCCCAAGCCCGTAGCACACAGTCACACTTTTCTGTTTATTTGTTAGTATTTTTTTAGGATGTAAGGAGTCTTTATCAGCCAAGCTTGGCAGCAGCTGCAGCTCCTGCTATACTCCAGCGACTATCACATGGCATGGCCAAAGTCAGGGGATTTTAGGCTCTCATTGATGTGCAACAGCCAGGGATGTTTTCCTCAAACTTTCCAATTGGTGGATCACATTCTGGTTGGCATACAATACAGATCATTCAATGAACTTAAGTGATACACAACACAAGATACCCAATCAACTTAAGTTTACAAAAACAGATAGCTGCAGTTAGTTATATTCAAAATTTAGGCAAGGAGCCAAAATGGAGTCACATTTGCCCACTGCTGTGGGGTGCTATCACCTGACTGTACTCCCCACTGGCGTTGTAACACTTGAGTCAAATCGTTGACATGCTCTCATTTCAGGGGCTTCCTGTCTTATGCTACTGTTTATCCCAATTTCTAGGACCTAAGCACAGCCAACAATCTTTATGAGGGACCCAATGGGACAGGGGACTAGGGACTAGGGAAGGCTCCACTGGTTTTTGTTGAATTGTAAACCTCCTCCCAGGGTATCTCCCAGGCACATAGCCGTATTCCCCATATTTTTTCAAGATTCCATGTTGACTTTGATCAGTATGATTGGTCAAATCATGAATCAACCTGGAACACTGCTTGGGTTCCAGTAGTTAATTTCGTGATAAATTGACCTGTGGAGCTCCCACTGATACAATGTCATATGTCTTTCTTTTTTATTCTCATAAAAGCACTACGATAGAGAATGAGAGTCTTATCTTTAAGGGACCTTGGTGTCACCTTCATGGCTGTGAGGGTGCTCAGGATCACTGGGTAAGGTCCTTCCAAGAGAGGTTCTAGAATCTGTGGGTTATGGCTGTCACCCATACGACATCTCCAGGCTGGTGCACACAGGCAGGGACTCTATCTGCTGCAGGCCAGGAGAGTCACAGCTTGAATAGACTTTCTGACAGATCTGCTGCACCACCTGGAGAGACTTGTTGAGTCCTGAGTAGTCTGTTACAGTTTTATTTACTTTTGATGCTCTTCCCTGTAATTTTGTCAGGCAGCACTGGATCAAGGAAGGCTGTAACAAGTACTTTGGGAAGCTGCGCTGGTGTTAGGGCCACCTCCTTGAATGCTTTCAGCACGGTGGCAGCCCTTAGTATGGGATGACTTAAGCTGTATCATACTGACTCTCCAGGTATCTGGGGGAAAGGGGCTGGATTAGTACCTCCCAAGCAGGCAAAGGTGAATTAGTGATTTGTCTGAAATGGCAGTGCACTGTGACCTGAGTGCACTGTGGAGGACTGTCTAACAATGAACTGGGTACATCACACATAGCTGCTCTCAGCTACATGAGCCGGTCTTGCATGACAATATCTAGGTCTTACAAGAAGATTTTGAGTCAATAAAGCTAACCCTAGTCATAGCTTTTGAAATAGAAGAAATCAAAGAGCTTCATCAGTATTTCACTGTGAAGTGGTATATGCAGATTAGGTTTGGAAATGACAAGAATTGTATTTAGTAAAGGATCTCTTTTTTTTAAGGTTTATTTATTGTTATTGCAAAGTCAGATATACAGAGAGGAGGAGAGACAGAGAGGAAGATCTTCCATCTGATGATTCATTCCCCAAGTGACCACAACAGTCGGAGCTGAGCCAATCCAAAGCCAGGAGCCAGGAACTTCCTCCAAGTCTCCCATGTGGGTGCAGGGTCCCAAGGCTTTGGGCTGTCCTCGACTGCTTTCTTAGGCCACAAGCAGGCAGTTGAAAAGGAAGTGGAGCTGCCGGGATTAGAACCACGCCCATATGGCATCCTGGCATGTTCAAGGTGAAGGCTTTAGCTGCTAGGACACTGTGCCGGGCCCAAGGACCTCTGCTTTGAAATGGGGTCCCTTTCTAGAGAGTGTAGGTCTTTGCATCAGTAACAATCAATGATCACACCCCTCGGCTTTGATTTATTCAGTTTAGGATTGATACTAATGACTCCATCCTGATTCTTATGCCTTCCTTGCAATGAAGATTCATTTTATCCCTGTTGCCTGGTTGGATTTCACCTGGTTGTTGATCCAGTCCAGCATCTGGAGGGAAATATCTGATGGCAAGGAGTCAGTGTCAAATATTCCTTTGAGCCACATTTAGCAACAAAAAAGGTTTTGGAAAGAATGGTAGTTATGCTAACCTCACCTGATGTTTATTGTCAAACTTATTTTCATCTATTCTGCAGTTTTGTGTTACCATGTGAAAGTGCTGGGCCAGCATTAAATTGCTAGGAATTGTATTCTGTGTAATTCTGGCAGGCTATCGTCACAAAGCTCAAACAGAAAAAGATATACATTAAGTCAACAAAAAACATAATAAGTGAAGCTCAGATTTTAAATTAAAATCTTGTATTGATCATTACAGTTATAATCCAATTATTGACATATGTAATTGACTCTTCATTCAGGTAGAGCGTGGATGATTGATTAACCAAACAATAACCAGACCCAGAAACCTCAGGTTTAGTAAAGCTGAAAGCAACAGACAGATTCACAATCTAAAAATGGGTGTATTATAGTTCACTGCTTGATTCCTTTCATTAAGTCCACATAATCTCAGATTCACAAATTCCTAAAGACAGAATGCCAATCTAAGGCAGACGTCTAGATTTCTGAGTTATAGTGCTGCTGAGTGTGTCATTTTGTGAGGCCATCACAGAGACACAGAGGGCAACTGTACATCTTAGTTCACATAGGAAAATGAGAAAAACGATGTTTTGTCTGTCAAATCCCTAATTAGTGTTAAGTTCAAGCACAAATTTCAAGGAGTAAGGCAGCATTGCGGGTTTGTCTTCTCCCCAGCAACCAGCATTCCTTCTGTGGGGTGACACTTAAGCTTTGGGAGATGTGGGTAAAGCTGATAAATGTGTGGGGGTAAGGGCCCCTTTACATTGTGATTAACCCAAGCATCAAGGGTTCCACATTGAGACAGCCGTGAACCGTGTTCACGAGATTCTTTACTTCTGAACTGTGGGATGCTCTTGCTGCTTTTGTGTGCAACAGGAGACCCTAGAACTCATGCTAGGGATTCAAAGTTCAGTTGCACAGTGTGACTCTGCTCAGTAGAGCAAATGTGCTCATTTGACTATCCAGAACCTCTTTCATCACGTCATCCATAAGTCCTGTTCTTGTGGTCTTGGTGACTCCAAAGCCTGTTTGCTCTCTTTCCTCTTTGAGATCCTATGATACTCAGGGCCTGGTGTGTTAACCTAGTGGCTAAATCCTCATCTTGCATCTGCCTGGATCCCATAGGGGCACCAATTCTTGTCTTGGCTGTTCAACTTTCCATCTAGCTCCTGCTTGTGATCTGGGGAAGCAGTAGAAGATGGCCCAAAACCTTGGGACCTTGTACCTGTGTGGAAGACCTGGAGGAGTTTCCTGGCTCTTGGCTTTGGACCACATAGGGAGTGAATCTGACTTTCCAATAAAGATAAATAAAATAATTCTTAAAAAATCTTAGGTTACTCACCTAGCACTTGCTACACAAATGATCCTGCTGCTTAATTTAAGAATGAACATAGTCATCTGTGTCTTTAAATCAACTTTTACATACTTTCCTCAAAGCAGCACACCAATCTGAAACAAACATGTTCTCATGCTCTTGTGGACAGGTAGACAATGAAGGCCAAGCTAACGTAGATGAATGAGAATGTAGATTATAAGTGGTCAAGAGTACAGAGCAGCCAGTAAAAAAATCATGACACATACACCTATTTTTTTTCCTTCATATTCCATTATAAGCACAAACGTAAGGCATCTGTCTCAATGATCTTTTGTTTCTTTCTACCAACATACACCTCTGTGACTCATTTGATGGATGATAATTCTGCTGTATGCTGACCCAGCTCAGTACAATGAAGATATAAAAAGGAAATAAAAAAAAAATCCCAACAAAACCATCTCAAGATGTTAGTTGGGAGGACAATATCCATAAAAGTGATTAATGGATAAGTCTACATAATGGATTCTCCTGTTATCTGTTTGTTAATATCTCACAGCAAGTTCATTTCAGTTCATTATGGTTTGTTGCAGTTTTATAGATGGCTGCTCTACAAGAGTCTGGTGATACAGAGAAGAATAAAGCAAGATTGCAAATACTTGGATAAATGCTTGGAATTTCTCAGGAGGTGACCATGTTCACCCAGAGTTAAGCACAGAAATATATGAAATTGATTTCTTCAACACAAGACTTTTTGAAGGTGGTATCTAAGGAAGTGCTTCCTCTGAGGCTTAGATGCTTAGTGCTTCCTTAGGAAGGAGGCATATTGGATGTGAGGGCGATCTGGCTGCGACATCTGTCACCCATTGATCGCCAGGGTTGATTCGGCTGATCTGGCTGGCTAGGCGGGTGTCCCCTTCCTCCCTCACCACTCCATGTGGCTCCCTCCCAAAGCTGCCCGCTTGGCCATCCCAGCTAGAGGAGGACCAGTCTTCGGTCAAGGGTATATGAATAGCTGCGCTCCTCTGCTGGAACCTCCAAACAAGCTCTCAAGGAAGGAGGCATGTAAGGTATGTTGGAAATGAGCTACCACCTTCCAAGTTGGGAAGCTTATAACAAAAGGAAAACCAATCAACCAAATTCTTTCGCTGAGCCATTCGCTAAGGAGAAAGTTGATGTAGATTACTGAATGTAGACCTTTGTTAAAATCCAAAGACTCGGGCCCGGTGCGGTGGCGCAAGTGGTTAAGGTCCTCGCCTTGCACGCCCAGGATCCCATATGGGCGCCGGTTCTATCCCGGCAGGCCCGCTTCCCTTCCAGCTCCCTGCCTGTGGCCTGGGAAAGCAGTCGAGGACGGCCCAAAGCTTTGGGAACCTGCACCCATGTGGGAGACCCGGAAGAGGCCCCTGGCTTCGGATCGGCATAGCATCGGCCGTTACAGTCACTTGGGGAGTGAATCATCGGACGGAAGATCTTCCTCTCTGTCTCTCCTCTCTTTGTATATCTGCCTTTCCAATAAAACAAAATAATAAAAAATTAATCTTTAAAAAAAAATCCAAAGACTCATGCTGGTTAGGTAGCTCTTGTATAGGAGGTAAATATACATCATTTTCTAAATCAAGAGCCTTTTGAGAGCAAGTGGGAGCATTATTAACAAAGGAGGGCCAAACCTGGAGGTATGGTTACTGTCTGATAGACTGGCAAGAGTTGGAGGCCTAAAAAACATAAACAAAGAGACTACAGACACATCTCCTGAAAGGAATATCAAATCTTCCCAGAAGTAGATTCTTCTCCAGGTACCAAAGCACCATCCACAGTGAAAGGTTCTTCCCAAAATTTTTTTCAAAATGCGCATTTTATATGAGCTTCTTGAAGACTCCTTGTAGATCTTAAAATCTATCTTGTATGACAGCCCTATGAAGAAGGCACTTTCATTAATCAGTTTTGCAGGTGAGGAAATTGGACAAAGACTATGGAAGGAACATGCCTAAGTTTGAACAGCTCATCACAGAACATGGGAATGAACTGAGCTGTGCTAAGGCTGAACTGCACTTCAGGTATTTGACCAACAGACTGTGCTGTATTAATCAGGTTTGGTGATTAAGGCAGAAGCCAGACTATTTTTCCACTACAAATGCATTTAATGCATAACTGCAAATCTAATGTTATCGTGGTACAAGCCAGCATTTTCTTATTTTCCTCATCACTGCATACTTATATAATTTCCCAGCCTTTGGCTACCCGTTTCATTGGTTCCTGTTCTCATCCGTGTGCATCTTCATGAGTTCCCCCCCCCCCCCCAGGGGCTTCTCTGCTGCCTGCCTTTTGCTGATGCTCACTGCACAGCTATTCGGAGGCAGCATTTTCCCACTGCCACTGCAGCTGGTGCCCCCCAGGGCAGTGCTGGCTTGTGTTCTGAGGAGAAGCCTCCTCTGGATCCTAAACCTGCAGATCCTGAGGCTCCTTCCTTCTGTGTGCAACTCAACTATGGGTCTCTCCTAAGCGATGAGTGTTCCACACTAATTTTTCGACCTACTTCTTGGGTCTGGATGAGTTTTCAGGCCTCTGTGTCTGCATCTTGGCTCTCTCTGGGGGAAAATTTCCTCTCTTTGTGGACAGACTGACCCAGGAGCTAGGATGGAAGGCAAACAACTCGTTGCCTATCAGCTGTTCATCCACATCCGTTGGTATCAGTCTCTCCTGAACTTTGCTTGATACAAGAACTCCAGTTAACTACTACGATGCTTTATGGCACATGCAAATGTGATTATCAAAAGACTTAACTTCAATGCATTTTTGCAAGGCTAGAGTACAACAAAAAAGTTAGATATCATTCTTTGAGTACATTCTTTCCTTATAGTAGGGGAAAGGAGATTAAATATTAAAGGATGTGATCCAATTGGCAAGCTGCTTCCTAAAGGAAATACCATTTTCTTCTTCTAGTGATGGCAACTATATTTAGAACCAAGTCGCCATGGCCTCCACTGAGTGGAATTTTTAGACACCAAGTCCCCCTATGTGCACATCCTTTAGAAAGTCAAAGAAAAGTGAAATTAAAATAGAATGTGCATTTTTTTATGAGCAGTTTAAAGATTTCTTGTGCACTTGTATATATGGGAGTTGTCAAAGACTTCATTAAACGTGTTCATGAAATGGCCATACATAGGTTTCCAGTGTTTTGAACAAAAATAAATGTACCTTTTAATTCCATTTTCCACACTTTTTGAAGTCTTTTTATGTTTTCCTCCAGCAGGCTTGCTTACCGTATGAAGATAAATCATGCCCCAATCCTCTCTCTAATATGTATCCTTAAGGTTTTGAAAACATTGAACACTCCAAAAATGTGAAGTTATAAATACTCCAGAGATATTTGCTGAGGTAATTGTTATCATTGCAACTGTTCACTGAACAAAGAAATGTTCTTCTGGAAGCTGAAGAAATATATTACTAAGGAGTAGGTTCAGCTGTGAATGAGCAGAATCCAAATGAGCAGTGGCTTAGACTAGATGGTCTGCCTGCCTCTTCATCCCTTAGCATCAAAGGCAGGAGCTCATCAAGCCAAGGTGTTCACTATCCATTGAATTCAGGGTTTCTCCAGTTTTTGTTTCCAAGTTTATGCCCACGTTCCATTCAGCAGGAGGGGCAACACGTCTGTTGCTTCCCACTAAAGACATTTTCCAGAAGTTGCACGTACAGTCCCTAAAAGGTGATCATAAGGGAAGCTCAGCTACATGAAGGAAGCAAAATGCAGTGTTCACCTGTTACACAAAAAACAGAGGAATTCAATGAAGAACAGCAGAGGAATAAACAGAAGTATTTCTCCCAGAAGTATATAAGATACGATGCTTTCTTCTTAAAATCCTCAATCTGTTGTATTCCCTGGGATGACCAGGGTTCTTCCCTACATTCTTTCTTCATAATCAGTGTTGTGGATAACAGCCCGTTTTCTTCTTCTTTCTGAGTTCTAGCCTGCTTTCTCTTTGACACCGGTTATAGTTCCACAGACTCTTCAGACTCCTTTTGCCTTCAGACAGCTTTAACGCCTCACGCTCTGTGTGTGCGTGTGTGTGTTTTCAAACTCAGTCTAGCCTTTCTGTCTAGCCACTAATGGATCTGAGAACAAACATTCCAGTGCAGCTGGGGAGTTGTGAACCTGGAGTTTATTTCATATCCTTTCTCTGACAAAAGAAAAATGAGAATGTTCCAAAACGCCAGGAAGCAAAAGGAAAAACCTAGAGCAGGGAAGAGTTTTTTCTCTGTGGTAAGTATCTCTAGCTGCAATGAATACAACTTCCATCATCCAAATTAAAGAAACCTAATTTGGACAGTCCGGAGTATTTTAATCGAAAAATACATATCAGTGGTTAAGACGGGCTTACATAGCAAGATTTATCACAATGCTATTTTTATCTCTTACATCTCATCAACTGTACAGACTGACCAGATAAGTAAAGACTGTTGTACAGACTTTCTGGATTAGCAACTTTAAGCAAAGAATACATGTAAGCATGAACAATGAATCCCAGAGATCTCAGACCTTGTTCATCATTCGTAGTCATTAACAGATGGCCTCTCTGCTGCCCAGTGTGATGATCCAACTTTCCTGCTCAGTTTCACATGCCTCTTCATTTCAAGCTGTCTCACCTGAATCTCATCTGCTTGTGGTATGTCTTACTCAAGAACCATTTCCCATTTTAAAAGTTCTTCTATTTATATGAAGGGAACAAACCTCATCATTTCTAATATATACAGATTTTAAAGATTTATTTGTATGGAAGGCAGAGTCACAGAGAAGAGTGACAATCACTCATTCACTGGTTTGTTCCCCAAATGACAACAAGGCTGGAGGTGAGCCAATCAGAAGCTAGGAAACAATAGCATCTTCTGGGTCTCCCACATTGATGCAGGGACTCAAGGACCTGAGCCTCCCTCTAACGCTTTCCTAGGCTGTAAGTAGGGAGCTGGGTGGGAGGGAAGTGGAGCAGCCTGCACACATAAGCCATGCTGGTGTCACAGGTGAAGGCTCATCCAGCTGTGCCACTGAGCCGACTCCCATATATAAAGCTTTAATAACATAATGATATTCCCCATTCTACCATCTCACCCTCCTTTATTTCTTCCCTCTTGTCTTTTTTTTCTTATTTTTCTCTTAATTAATTCAATGGTATTTTTCAATTTTCTCCTTCCTTTTTAAAGATTTATTTAGTTTTATTGGAAAGGCAGATTCACAGAGAGAAGGAGAGACAGAGGAAAACCTTCCATCTGCTGGTTCACTCTGCATGTGGCTCATTCACTCAGCTGGAGCTGAGCCAATCCAAAGCCATGCACTTCGTCTGGATCTCTCACACAGATGCAGGATCCCAAGGGTTTGGGCTGTCCTCTACTGCTTTCCCAGGCTTTGAGCAGGGAGCTGAATGGGAAATGCAGCAGCTGGGACATGAACTGACACCCATGCGGGATCCTGGCACGTGCAAAGTGAGGATTTAGCCAAGTCCCAGTTTTTTTTTTATATTCACCAGTTAACTAACCCTCCACTAAATAAAGAATCCAGTAAGTAGTAAGTAGAAAAACACACTGAGAGAATATCTTCTAAATGAAGCAATTTGTGTATGGTTAATGCTCAATTAAAGTGTATTGATTGATGACTTGTCAGAGGATTATATGTTCACAATATTCTTTTGAAGAAACTAATACACAACTTCATATCAATCATGATGGCTGTGGAAAACGAAAGAAAATAATAGGCATTGATGAGGAGGTGGAGAGACTGGAGTTCTTGTACATTGCTGGTAGAATGTGAAATGGTGTAACTACTGCAGAAAACCTAATCCGATTAGGGATTCAATCCCTGAAGATTTTCCAAGGTCGGTTGCTGTACAGTGTCTCTTACCCTGAATTGTGGCTATAGTTCTGTTATACTGGGGTTATGACTGCCTCCCAGCCCACCTGCACCGAACATTGTGGGACCCACAGTCGAAAGGGCACATTCAGTCCAAACTGACTTGGAAGGAGATTTAACTTATAGCTTCAGAATTCAAGGTGCTCCGTTCAAGAAGATGTGCAGAAAATCAAATATTTATTTAAAGTTGACCCAAATGATTTCCAAATTGGGACAAAAGGTGAGTTAGGCTCAGAGCTAGGACATGCTGTGAATTATTGATCAAAGTGCAAGTAATTGAAAATCATTGGGAGCCATTTCTGCCTCTTAATTCTTACTTCAGTTGAGGGAAGAAGACATGTAGGAACAAGTTTTCACATTTTACAGCGCTGATTTGAGGTCATGGCATTAGAAGGGGAAAAAGACAGAAATAGAACTTAGGTGTCCTGACTTCATGGCCAGGGGTTCTTCGTGTAGCTACTGAGTGCTTTGCACAGCTCCGGGTCCAATGCCCCATGCGTGCCAGGTGGTAGTCTGCTGCTATTCTAAGCGCTAGTGAGGGATGGAGCAGCCGGGGTAGAGGGTGGGGGATGCCATTCCGGCTCTGAAGACCTTTTTTTTATGGCTTACGCCACTCCTACTGGCATAAACAAGACATAGCTGAAGATTAAATGTTCTGAACAGTATTAGCTCATGAGATTTTTTTTTGATGTTTCCTCCAAGAATTCTGTGCTGTTTACATTCCCCATCAGGTTTTATTAATCGAATTGATGTGATGTTTGTGAATAGCTGCCCTCTTCCTTAACCATTTTCCAGGGAGACAATATTCTCTGATGCACTTTGGAAAGGAAGAACAAAATCTGTTCAGTCTAAGTTCAGTTACCAATCAACTTGCTTTTATTCCGCTACACTTCATGTAACTATGAAGTATAACCTGCTCCCAGTCTTCCAAAGACTTCTAAGGCAGAAAACAAACAGACAAACAAACAAACAAACAAACAAAAAAACCAAAACAAAACTTGTGCTTTCCTAATCCAGGGCAAACAGGGCTGATTTTCACTCTGCCAGGAGTCCTAAAGAAGCATTAATTTGAAAGAGTTATGTAGAGAAAGAGAGGGAGAGAGTTAAAGATTTCCTGTCTGCTTATTCATTCTCCACACAGCCATAACTGTTAAGACTGGGCCAGGTTGAAGCAAACAGCCTGGGTATCTCCAGTGTGAGTGGCAGGGGCCCAAGCACTAGGTCGTCTTTAATTTTGCACGCATATAAACAAGGAAATAGATAAGAATACAACAGCTTGGATTCAACTCACCTGCTTTCATAGGAGATACAGGTGTCTTAGGCAGGGGCTGAAGCTCTGTGCCTCACCAGCCTGACCTCAATTTTCCATTCCGACTCTGTTCCTTGAATCCATTCTACTTCCATTTTTTTAAAACTCAGAATTAGTTTTTACAGAATTGATTCCGCTGGGGACGGAGTTGGGGAATCCCAGGAGATTACCTGGATAAGGGGTCTTCCCAGGACCCCCCAGCTCAGGCACACTGTGTTGATCGGAAGGGATTCCTTCTCCCTGCCTCTGGGGTAGATGTATCAGACCCTACAAAATGCCTTGTATGCACTAGAAAGGCACTCTGACTTGACTTATATTGAATAAAGGCAGAGGGATTGGTGCACTGAGTTCAATGATTTTTGGCCTATCAGACAAGGAAAATTCTAGAAACGAATGCGGAGGGGCTGGCAGAGGTGATAAGAGGAGATGCTGATATGCCGTACTCAACTGCAGTATGTGGGAAGGGGCCTTCCTTCCAGGGAAAATTGTTACTATTTCCGAGCGGAATACTCTAAAAAGTCATGCAGGCAGCAACAACTGCAAGGTCAGCGTACGAAATAAACAGTAACTCTGAAGACCCAGCACAATCCAGTTTGTCATTTGTCTTGGCAAAGTAGCTTGCTGACTTTGGCGGGCAGACCCCTGCGGCAGGTCGGGTGAGGTACCTGCTGGTCCAGAGCGCAAGGCCTCCTTCTCTCAAAAGCCCCAGCTGTTCAGGAGAAAGTCTGCTGTCCTTGATTAGAGTGGGCTGCCTTTTGGATGGGTCACCGGCTGTTGACTGCATTGGATTTTTCCTTTCAGGATGTGACTATCTGACAGCTCTGGGAGGGAAGGATGACAGTCTCACAGCTTCTCGGCTTTCACTGTGTGCACGGGAGTTTTCACTGACTCAAGAAGATGAATTCACTGCACGTGCGCAAGGGGCTTACATAAGCTACAAGCAGCTGCGCAGCACCGAGACCCCGCAGCCGCGAGGGCTGTAGTCACCGCAGTGCAGTGCAGATGTGGAGCGTGGAAGGCGGCGTGCTGCGCTCCACTGAGGTGCAGGGCTGCGGTGCTGCAGCGCAGAGGCATCAGGGGAGCAAGGGTTTCTGAGTTTTTGAGAATGGCGCTGGGCTACAAATCCCTGATTTTGCAGTGCTCAGAGGGTGAAGCTGGAGTTTGGGGATAGCTGCCTAATTAGGGGTTTGTGCTAAAAATGGGAGGAGTATGAAGGCGCGGGGGTGGGGGTGGGTGGGGGTGGGGTAAAGGATAAAGGGCGAGGAGGCTAGAAGGCCTGGCGCTGCTTTGCAGGAGTTAAAGCATTCAGCAGGCACCCTAACTGATGAACTATGGTTTTTCTTTCCTGTTTGTTCAGTCTGTTCCTTCCTCTCCCCCAAGCATTTCTTCCCTACAGTCTCAGGTAGACTCCTCTCTCACTGGATGCCTCTAAACCGCAGAGATTAGCTGTTCTGCCAGCGCCTGGTATGCAAGCTCTCCTCTGAGGCCCTGCGGGAACTGTGGGGCTCAGGGCTGCTCAGGAGCTCAGCCGAGCTGGCTGCTCCACCCTGTGGCAGCCTGCTCACTAAGTGTGCTGTTGCAGTGCCACGCCCTTCACGTACACTGATTTTGCTGAAAGAACCGGTTTTGCTCTTCAGGGCAAGTGGCCACATTCAGGGGCTTGTAGAAACACAACAAGAGCCCAGATAAATACAGCATCCAGCTGAACACCTCAAGGGACACACACTGTGACCTGTGCTTTTTCCTTTTTGGAGCAGATGCCTAAAGGCCTTTTCCTTCTAGCTGATTTTTTACTTTGGAGGAACAGTGTGGGTTATTTTGTTCGATTTCTGCATATCCTCTAGGGTTTTCCATACGACAAAGGCTAAAGGTACACCTCAGCCTCTACCTTCTCCCGCTAAATACTTCTCTCTCTCTCTCTCTCTCTCTCTCTCTCTCTCTCTGTGGTAGAGAAAGCTTTCCTTTAAATGACACAGTCCTGGGATGGATGGATTCCAACACACTGCCACTTGCATACTTTGTGAAACTGGACACATCACTCAACCGTCATGTCTCTCATCTTCCAAGTAGGAATTGAAGAGAGTGTAAGACTATAAGCCCTGGAATTAAAGTGCTTGGGTGTGAATCCAACGATGTGCCACTTGCTAGCTGTGCGGTCTCAGGTGAATGTCTTATTTTTCAGTTGATTCTTCTGAAAATGAGGTATTAGTGACACCTGTCTCAGAAGTCTGTTTTAATATGAAAGTTAATATGCTAATACATTGTGTTTTATATTAATGATGATAGTAGGGCTAGTTCTGTACCCAAAACTTTGTGAGATACAGTTTAGACAAGATGCATGAAAGTATCTGGGAAATTTATAAGGTTATATCTCCTTTCCTTATTTATAAGTAATCATGAATCATATAACATAAACAGATAAGTTTCTCTTCTTTTACTACTTTTAAGACCATGAAAATTAAGGTTGACATACTGAATGATTATTAAGATGGTAGAAGAGTTGTCAACATTAAGTCAAAAAGTTGTGCTAAAGTACAGTTCTCCTCAAGGTGAAATGATGACTCATACAGATATAATATGTGCAAAACTGAAAGTTTTTATTTAATTCATTAATTGATCAAGGAATGAGTAAGACGCTAAAATGAGTTTAAAAGAGACTTGAAGAACACATACATACACACACAGAGCCAAGAAATGTTGCCATAAATTTACTTAAAGATTCAAAACTGGCTAATAGCATAGGTTGTGATAAAGTACATCTGGGGTTTTAAATTTTATTGATTTGAAAGTAAGACTTACAGAGAAAGGGAGAGACAGTAGATACTGTTCATCTACTGGTTTCCTCCCCAGGTGGCTGCAATGGCAGAAGCTGGTCAGAAGATTCACCCAGGTCTCCCACACGGAGGGCCAGGGACCCAGGTACTTGGGTCATCTTCCAGTGATTTTGAGGCCAATAGTAAGGTAGAGTAGTTGGGACAGGAACCAACATCCATATGGGATACTGACTTTAATGCTTATGTCACGATGTAGGCTTTAATCTTTTCTAAGTATGGAAATCCATCAAATTTCTACCAGACAAAATTTATGTGTTTTACCTAGGAATCAATTGCTTTATTCTCAGTCTTGCAAAACTTCTGTTCTTTAGAGTTGCGATATTAAGTCATGAATGACTGTTGTTGAAGATTCTCATTTAATACGCACATACAGTCACACACAAGCTATCTATATCAGACAGATAGAGAACATCTATAGCCCAAAACCCATCTCTTTCCTGGAGGGGTCCCACCCTAACGAAGCTAAAGACAGTATTAGCTAGGCAAAGCATTGACCCTTGTTGATTGCATCCTGTGAGGCAAATCCATATTTCTGATGCTACTTTTTCAAATATCTTGGATTCCTAGGATCCTGGCGTGGGTCCTTCAGATGACAGATAGTTATAGCAGTCCACTAGAGTGACTGGTTCCAGAGGTTGCTTTGTGATAATCTGGGGGTCCCAGAGCCACACTCAATGTGTCACCCCCGCATTAGTGAGAGTGGGGTCATCAGTGGAACAAATGCTCCCTCCCCTTCCTCTCCAGTTTTACAGGGGAGACCAGCCAGTTTCTCAAAGCCATCCCAGGAAGGATGAAGGTGGACCAATGGAAGACAGAAGGGGTCTTTACAAATTCCAGGATACGATGCACATTATAAAAAAGACTGCATGGATTGCATTTTTTGCATGCAAATTCAACTTTTATTCAATTTTAAAAGAACTTTTCCAAGTCTCCTTGACAGTGAATTTTGCCTTTCCATATTGGATGATAACTGTAAATCAACTACGTAAATCAACCAGGAGCTCTTCTAATTCCTCATGAGTTTGGAAGAATCAGGAGGGAATGAAGGGATTATGATGGAATAAATCAAATATTGATGTATGCATGGACAGGCAAGGAAATCTCTTTTCTTGCTTGGGTCACCTAATTAACTCTAATTAATGGTAACTGATTGCAGAGGGAGTTCAGAAGTGCTATTTTTAGTTGTCATTACACGAAGGCAGCAATCAAAATGCAGATGAGCGTTCTGTGTCTTACCTCAGGGGGAGGAAGAGGCTTTTTGAAGGGGAAAAGGGCAGGTGGATGCTTCTTGCGGTTTCCAGGCATACAGTGGCTGCCAGGAGGCAGTGGGAGGATGCGGGCTGTCTGAAATGACACCATCTGTATTGACTGCATGCTTTCTGCTTGCAGAGGCTAAGCGCTGCTCTTCTGCTGTGTTCTCACAGTGCTGGGACAGAGGCAGAGGTCTGCAGTCCTGTTCTTCCTGTTTTGACTTAGCTTGAGCAAGCAGCGACCGCAAAGTGTTTTCCTTAGAGTATACCAGGTCGTGGGAATTTTTATCCAGCAAGCGTGCTTTGGGGCATTGCTGCTTGGCAGCATTAGGCATCCATTCTCATTTTGACCTTCAGTCTGCATAATTAGAGCCTTCTCATCTAACTCAACAGAGAAGATCTGGGGCAACTTGGGACAGAATTAGAAATAACGCACCAGGAGATGTGAACTCAGATGGAGGAGCCCGCCGTACGCCACAACCCAAATGGAGGAATGTGTATCAGATACAAGCAGACACAAGGCCCTCCCCAACTGCAAGTGTTTGAAACACAAAACCGACTCCCCACAAATCCCTGCAACAAACAAATCAATCAAGGAGGGAATTCCCAGCTGACTTCCTTCCCTCAGCGGAATAAGAGATTAACTTTGAGTTGCAGCAGATGCTGGGGCATCCATCACTCAGGTTGCTTCCAAGCCGCATCCCAGAGAGCTCCCACCACCGCTTCCTCCTCTCCATGCCAACCAGCAAATTTAGCTCTCCCAGCGTGTGCATAGTCTATATTTAGTGCCCCAAAGTCAGAACTCGGTGTGCAATTCATCAAGCCATCAGTCATTGCTCTACCCAAGTGACACACTGAGAAAAATCCATCCAAGAGACACACTTGCTGCTTTCTGGGAGAGGCAGCCATTCTACAAATGAGGAGTTCACTGGGCCAGAGAGCTTCTCTCCCTACGGTGGTATGGTAGGATAGCTGGAGAGTGCCAGGCTCTGAGCCTCAGTGTGTGAGTTTCCAAGGGGTAGGAAGCAGACACCAACCTTGCTTGAACTCATTCTGTATCTGCTGAATTGGCTGGTAACTGGGTGTGGCCTTCAAGTCCTCTGCTTAGCTGTTGCTTCTGGATGGAAATTTGCCTAAAGATTCCTCCAGCAAATTAGGATCCATTTCACTGCACATGATATTTCTCTGTCATTCTGGACCACAGCTCCCTCATCAAATTTAATGTGCAAACCCGTTGCCTGGGATGTTAAAATGCAGGCTCCCATGTGGTAGATGTGGAGTGAGGCCTCCTGCATGCCAAACAAGCTCCCAGGGGCTTCCTACACAGTGGGCTAAAGTCCATTGTTGCATCTCCATGGCTCTTTGGTGCTCTCCGGGATCTCTTCTCTTATAGGATGGAAGTGTTTCAAGAGTATTGATCTTGCTGCCCATGTGTTACATAGCTCAATAAACATAGCTCAATAAATACAGCTGATCTGTGAGTAATGGAGGCCCTGACTTCTCTTCTAAGATCCATCTCCTATTTGGTTCATTATCAGTAGAAGCCACCAAGATGCATACGGTTTGATCATTAACGAAATATCTTGATATATTTGATTCTTATAATCAAATCATAACATGATTATTGTAATTATTTTTTGGATCTTCTTAACAGGAGAAAGACCTGAGAGAACTTAGATGATTTATTAAAAAATCACATAGTTCCAAAGGACAAAGAATCAAATGTGGAGTTGCTGGGGGGGTGGGAGTAGTGTTACAGTGTTGTGTGTTAAGCTGCTCTTGTAATATTCGCCTTCCATACAGGTGCTTCAGTTCAAGTCTTGGCTATTCAGATTCCTGTCTAGCTCCTTGCTAATGTCGCTGGGAAAACAATGGAAAATAAACTAACGACTTGGACTCTTTTCCCATCCATCTGGAAGACCAAGGTGGCGTTTTGGGCTCCTGGCTAATTGTTGTGGGCATTTAGGGAGTAAAACAACAGTTGAAACAGCGGTCTCTTTCTCTCTGTATCTGTCCTTCCCTTCTCTGTTTCTTTCTCTTTGTAACTTTCAAGTCAGTCAATAACTTAAAAAAATCTTTTTAGCAGTTTATGTCTTTGGGATCAAAAGCCAAGTTATAATAAGAGTGTTGTGGTATTGTCAAAGTGTTCTAGGTCAGGAATGGAAGAGCATGCTCCTCCAGGGCACAGTCTGAGGGACGGGCCTCTTTAGCTTTTCTTCTGGAGTTATTTACGTATTTACTTTACTTGATAAAGAAGGGAGACACACACAGACACAGAAAGAGAGAGAGAGAGAGAAGGAGAGAGAGATTTCCTGTTTGCTGGGCCATTTCCCAAATGCCTTTAACAGCTAGTGATAGTCAAGGTTCAAACAAGGAACTGGGGGCTTAGTCAGGACCCCTTACATGGTTGAAAGGAACCGCAATATTTTGAATCACTTTGCGGCCCCCAAGAATGTACATGAATTTAAAGTGGTGAGTGAAGTTAGGACTCTAGCCTAGATACTCTGATATGGGATATGGCTATCCCAAGTATAAGAAAGTAAAAACAGAACCACGGAAAGACTTCCTTTCGCATTCACACGAGACTTAATATAGTAGCCCCAAAGTGTCATAGTTAAATTCAGAATGCCCTGGAGTCACTTCAGAGGTCCTGCTCCATTTCAGGTTCTCATTCTTGAAGGAGAATCTGGTTTTGAGGGCCCCCTCATCATCCAACTCTCCTTTCTCTCTTTTCTCTTCTTATTCCTTTTAATAAACTAAACTTGATTAGGTAATAGATGACAGACAGAAATGAGGTTACCGTAACATTGCTCATCAATGTGGAAGAGGATGTAAGGGAAGTTCCCAGATATTCTGTACACATCCTGAATAATGAGGCATTACAGAGAGAATAAAACTGCTAAAGGAATTCAATACCGGATGATTTATATGTTAGTAGGAATATTTTACTCTGAAGATAAGGGAAATAGACTTTAACTGCAGGTGACTTTAGGAAGGATCATTCTACTTAAAGGAACGTAAAGGATAGACATGAAGGGCTGATGGAATGGCTCAACTGCCTAATTCTCCACTTCGCAGACCCAGCACCATGTAGTGTAACCAGTTTTTTTTCCTGACTGGTCTACTTCCAATCAAGCTCTCTGCTTGTGGCATTGGAAAGCAGAGGAGAAAGGCCAAAAGTCTTGGAAGCCACCGTCCACATGCAAGACCAAGAAGTTTATGCCGCCTGGTTTTGGACATCCTAACTACACATGCTGTGACCATTTGGTGAGTGAAACAGCAAATGGAGGATCTTTCTCTTTCACTTTCTTTCTCTCTCTCTGTGTAAATTCTGTGTTCATGATTTATTTATCTATTTATTTTTAGATTTTGTCTCCTCGGCTATTCGGAGGAGAAAGCTGGTACGCCCTGAGAGCGGCCGTATCGCCAGCGTTTCAGTGGATGGGTTTGAGGCTGGTGGCCAGCCGCCCGAACAAAGCACTACTTCGGCTGCGCAATTGTTGGATGGGATAATGGGCTGGGACTGAAACCTCACCCCGGACCTGAAGATCAGCAACATGAAGTGGGGCCACGAGAACGTTTGTAAATATTACCCCTTCGATTACTATCCTGCAGAATTGTTCACAAACACTCTTTCTGATCTTGGTCCATGTGAAAAAAAATTCATGATGAAAATTGATGAAAACAGTATGGAAAGAGTTCTCCTTTCATGAAAGTTGGCTATAAGAGAGATTTTTTTTTTTTGCGATACTTACAGAGCTTACTTGTTGACGTAGAACATAGGATTAGAGGAAGCCATTATCTCAAAACCAGCAGTCTTCTGGGGCAGCTGGTCCAACAGACAAAAAGGAAGGAAAAAATTCAGGTTCTAACAGATAAAATTGATATACTCCTGCAGCAGGTTGAAGAGTTAGGATCTGAAGCAAAGGTAGAAGAAGCCCAGAGAATGATGAAGTTGGTTGGACAGCTCAAAGAAGAGAGAGCATCGCTAAGATCCACAACCTCCACCATGAAAGTTTTGCTGCCCAAGAAAAACAAATGAAAGTTTGTGAAGTGTGTGGAGCTTTTTTGACAGTAGGAGATGCACAGTCCCCACTTGATGGGAAAATAGCACATGGGCTATACCAAAATAAAAGCTACTGTAGAAGAATTAAAAAAGAAAAGTTAAGAAAAAGAACTGAAGAACCTGATCGTGATGAACGCCTTAAAAAGGAGAAGCGAGAAACAGAAGAGAGCAGAAACAGGAGGGAGAAAGGGAAGAAAGAGAGAGGAAAAGATGAAGAGAAGAAGAGGGAAAGACAGAGAAAGAAGAAAGAGAAATCGCTCATGAAGTAGGCACTCCAGTTGGACTTCTGACCAGAGATGTAGCAGGTCACGGGACCACAAAAGGTCATGGAGTTGAGAAAGGCAGCAAATCAAAAGCAGAGATGGATGAAGAAGCAGAAGCCATGACAGATCAAACAGAAAACATAAATCTCACAGCCAGGATCGAAGAAGGACAAAAAGCCGAGCTCGAAAGTCCTATAAGCACAGGAGCACAAGTCGGGACAGAGAACAAGATGCCAAATCCAAGGATAAGAAAAGAGAGGATCTGACGTCAAAAAAAAAAAAGCATGAAGTCCAGTAGTGGAGAAAAACAGAGTGAACATGCAGACATTGGTTTGAAGGAAAGTGATACTAAGAATGAAGTCAATGGGGCCGGTGAAGACATTACATCTGAAGGTAACAGTCATTCCAATTAAAACTGATCCGTTCAGACCTCAGACCAGACCGAGGACTGCCCTTGGAAGATGCTTGGAAGAATACTGAAAGGAGCATGCATTGAAGGTCAGCATTCAAATGAGGTGAAAGAAAACTAGAGTGGCATAGAAAAAGCATGAAGTTCAGTTAGTTGTTCTTTTTGTGCTTTTTTTGGGGGGCGTTGTTTTTATTTTTTTAATTAAAAATTTTAATTCAGGACTGATAGGACCTACCAGATTCTAGACATATGTGTTGTTAGCACATATGTCACTGAAAAGTTAGGTCCTGTATCATATTTTTTATTAAGACTAGCGTTTACTTGCAAGTTTTCATTCTTGGACTTAGAAAACAGGATAAAACATTAGTGATTATGTGAATCAAGATAAGTGGGATTACATTTTTACAACTCTGTTATACTTAGCATTTGAATTTAGAAGTAAAAATAAAGTATCTCAGACTTTCTGTCAAAAACTTTTTTTTTAAGAAAGATATGACACAAACAAGTGGAAAACAGAGATTAATTTATTGCAATATTATCTAAAAAACGACCATTGTAACCATAGTGCTACTTAAGGAACGTTGAGGAAATAAGATTGTCAGTTCTGTCAAATGAGAAAATATGGTGGTTAAGGATTAGGAAAAGTCATAGCGTTCTATATCAAGCTTGGAGGATGTCTACATACGATACTGAATTTAAAGTTTACAAACAAACCAAGAAGATGTGGTATTATATGAAGCCATGGGAAAATCAATGTTTCAAGAAGTAGGGAGTAGTCAGCCATACCAAAAGCTACTACTACTGCAACTGTATATGCTGTGACACAATTTCTTGACTAACAGAGCAATGTAAAATAATAGAAGAAGGAAACAAAAATTTACATAAAGCTGGGCTAATTTCACGGTATTGATTCATTCATTGAATGGTTGAGCACTACTTTTTTTTAAGGTGTATTTATTTTTCTTGGCAAAGCAGATTCACAGAGTAAAGCAGAGACAGAGAGAAGATCTTACACCATTTGTTTCACTCCAAGTGACTGCCTTGGCTGGAGCTTAGCAGGTCCAAGGCCAAGGGACGGGAACTTCTTCTGGGTTTCCCATGTGGTGTAGAGTACCCAGTCGTTGTACCATCCTCTACTGCTTTCCCGGGTCATAAACAGGAAGCTGGATGGGAAGTGGTGAAGCCAGAACAGGAGCAAGTGCCCATATGGGATCCTGGTGCATTTAAGGCAAAGATTGAGCCACTGAGTCATCACATCAGGCCCCGAGCACTTGCTATGTGCAAAGGATTCCGTGAGACCTTCATGAAATGTAAAAAGACATTACACTTATAATTACACTTATGATTTATAATAGCTAGTTTGTGCAAAGAGCAGTGTAAGCCTGAAGAGAGAAAATGTAGGTGTGGCAACTTTTGTTTCTGGAAGGTTGATTCTCAAAGCAGCTAAAAGGCTACACAGCAAGATGTGCTAGGAGAGTGGTTCAGGCCGAGGGCAAGTATGTGGAAAGACTCAGGGTGCAATGAGTAGAATGTTTTCTTCTCTAATGTTTAGAACAACACTTTTAAACAAGATTAAGGCTGAAAACCAGCGTTGGATTTAGATCAAGCTGGACAAAGTGGCAATATCTGTTAGCATTAATGAGGGATGGTTCTGGGGAGTGGATCAGGCTGAGTGAAGGCGCAGTACCCACTGGTGTGCATGGGAGCCAGATGGGGTATGGGCTGAACCAGGCAGCACAGGCACACACACACAGACACACAGACACACACACAATTGGGACTGGGGACTTATTGGCAGTCACCTGAACTAGGCTGGGGGTCCCCACTGTTATGCCAGAGGCACGGGGATGTGCAGATTGTCTGGGCCGACCTATAGCACCCATCAGTTTGAGTGAGATATGGGGCCGAGGTAGAATTGACCAGGCAGCTGCATCCATCGATATGTGCTTGGTACAGGGGACAAAACAAAATGGAGCCTGCACTTGCTGGTGCACACAAAAGTTTAATCTGAAGTCAGTTTAGGTGAAGTGTCTTGAGTGCCTCTACTACTATTTGCTGGGTTCAGACCCTGGCCATAAGGAGATTCACAGGATGTGTAGTGAACTGTGGAATGCATGTATCAGGCCTGGGCCCCCTTAGTTGCTGGAGCCAGAGGAGGGGACAGCATGTCCATTTGCGCACTGAGGACATGATGTCTGGGTCATCCAGGCCATTAAGGGTTGTTGACTGCATCATCAGAATGCAAAGGGCAAAATAAGTTGGACAGTTTTCAACATTTGCAGCCTTTTCCTGGGTCTGTGGATGCATTAGATGAACTTTATCAACCAGTAGACCTTGGAAAGATTTTCTCAGCCCTGGAGCAACAAAATAGACATTTTAGGGCTATCACAAACACACATGTCACACCCTCAGAACACTTTTCCCATCACTCAGATTTATAAATATTACCAAAAGAGCATCTCTCATCCCCAAGTACTGATGTAGTTTGACAGAAAGTAGTGACCTGCACCCTCTGCCCCCTACGCTGCAGACTCGGGAGGGAGGGGAACAAAAGGATGAAACATGGGTCCCACCCATTGCCTCCAGTCCTGATGCTCTACATCCTAATAGGAAGCCAACACAGGCATGTACCTCTTTCAACTATGCAAACGATATTAAGTGTAAGTTAAAATTAAAATAAATGTAAGAAAAAAGAATGTCTCCAAATCCACATGCTCCGGTCAACCCTTGTTCTGCTGTGTTGTAGCACTGCACACCAGAAGGGTCAGCTTGTTTTCTTCCCAATGGAAGGAAACTAAAAGCTTTCAGTAATGTGCCTAAATGAGATGAACATTCAATGTACATAACAAGACAATATTAATGTACATAGCAAGACAATATTAATATATGTAACAAGACAATACAAGTCAATGAGAAACACTGGTGAAATCACAGCTTTTCCCTTTCTTAGAGTTCAATACATGAAGAAATCTGGTGAAATAGCAGTACTCAAACACTACTAGGTTGCTACACAAGAGTCAGTTTTTGGGGCAGGTGCCATGGCTCAACAGGCTAGTTTTCAAGTGATTTTATCCATGTGGGTACAATGTGGGTATTGGTAGGTTGGTTGGTTGGTTTGTGTCTTGATATTCTACTTCCAAGCCAACTCCTTGCCTGTAGTCAGGGAAAGCAGGGCCATGGGTGATAGCTCAATCAATGGAACTCTGTGCCCACATGACTGGGAATATGCTCCTGGCTCCTCATTCTGGATCGATCACCCCCAGCTATTGTAGCCAATTGGGGAGTGAATCAGCACATGGAAGATCTTTCCCTGTCTATCTCTCCTGCTTTCTCTAAGTCTGACTTAAAAAGAAATAAATGAAGGTTCCTGTATGGTGGCCTAGAGGCTAAAGCCCTTACCTTGCACATACCGGGATCCCATATAGGCACTGGTTCTAATCCCGGCAGCCCTGCTTCCCATCCAGGTCCCTGTTTGTCACCTGGGAAAGCAATCAAGGACTGCACAGAGCCTTGGATCCTGTCCCCATGTAGGAGGCCCAGAAGAGCTGCTGGATCTTGGCTTCAGATCAGCACAGCTCTGGCTGTTGAGACCACTTGAGAAGTGAATCATCAGATGGAAGATCTTCCTCTCTGACTCACCATCTATCTCTATATATCTGACTTTGCAATACAAATAAATCTCTAAAAAAAAAGAATATTTTAAATTCATTCAACAAAGAGCACTTTTTAATGCTTCCCCATTTACTACAGGAATTACCAGTTTTATTTTGTTCATCTACCTAAATGTTATCATGAGTATTGTTTTTTTTTCGGTAAATTGAAGTAAGTGGTTGTTAACTAAATAACCTATTTTTTTTCTAGACAAACCGCACTTGTTTGTAATGTAGAAATCCTATTTGTGTTACTGGGTTTGTACTATAAATTCTGTTAGGTTATTGCATGTGTGCTTATCAGAGATGTTGATCTGTCATAGTTTTACACTGCTTTTGCATTTAGTATCAGGGTGATGTTGGTCTCAGGAAAGGAGATGAACATAATTCTCTTTTTTATCTTCTGGAAGAATTGACATAAAGTAGGTTTTATTCATCCCTGAGGCATTTCCTAGTATTTTCCGGTCAGACTCTGAGAGTAGTCCTGGGATTTCATTTACTGGTCATTTGAACTAGACATTTATTTCATTTCATTTTATTTTTATTTGTAAACTGCTGTGTTAGTTCGAGTCTGACTGAATGTTATTTTTATTCCTTAATGGCTAGGCCAAATCTTATGCTGTTTTTTTAAAAGATTATTTCATTTTTATTGGAAAGGAATATTACAGAGAGGAGGAGAGACAGGGAGGAAAATCTTCCACCAGTGATTCACTCCCCAAGCGGCTGCAATGGTTGGAGTCGAGCCAATCTAAAGGCAGGATCCAGGAGCTTCTTCTAGGTCTCCCACGTGGGTGCAGGGTCCCAAGGCTTTGGGATGTCCTCAACTGCTTCCCCAGGCCACATGCAGGGAGCTGGAAGGGAAGCAGGGCTGCCAGCATTAGAACCGGTGCCCATATGGCATCCTGGTGTGTTCAAGTTGAGGACTTTAACCACTAGCCCACTGTGTCAGGCCCTAACATTTCATTGCTTTGATGTGTTAGGGCTACTCAGGTTGTCAGTCCTTGAGGGATGTTTTCCATTGTTTCTGTTTCAAGCAGTTTATGCATTTCATCTGAATCTCAGTGTTGATGTCTGGTATGTCTAGAGTGTACAGGTACATCCTATCTCATTCCTGAGTCATAAGCTCTCACTTTCTCTCTGTAGAAATGGACAGATGAAAAAATAAAAAGGGACTACACAAAGGGATAACACCCAGATCCAGTTCTCCAATTACTCAAAATAGTTCTTGGGTTGGGGCAGTGTTGTAGTAACTCTATCAAGGAGTTACAAGTTATATAGAATTTTCCACTGCCAGTTTGTACAGACGTAATGATCAGGATATGATGATCTTGCTATGTTGGAGAGTACCCTCAGTTCTCACACCATGACGTGTCCCGAGCACTTGGGTCTTACATGAGTAGGGAGCTGAATTCAAAGTGAAACTACCAAAGCTTATTAGTTGGATGAAACTTAACTCACGATGCCACAACTTTGGCCCCTGAATATGACATTTGTTGAGAGAAACAGAAGACATAAGAAAAAGACACTTTTCCACTGACTGCCACTTGCTGAATGAGGACACCACAGACAATAAAGGCTGTCACCCTGTGGGTGGAAGATGCTTCTCTGCCTCTCCTAACATATACTAGAAATCCACTGGCACTGGAGTGCTGGTCTTGTCTCTGGGAAAGTTTGAGGATGGGAAAATTTTGACACTAAGACTGAGACCTGGGAACTAAGGATCTGGAAGTTCAGGTAAGGCCCCCCCTGCCTGTTCCTCAGGGCTTTAGTGACACTGGGCTGCAGTGGAGCACCCCAGGTCCTCAGTCTCCAGCAATCTATGTGGTATCCTTACTGCACTTCACACTATTCCTTTATAGTCTTGGAAGAAAGGCTGGTCCTCTGAGCAGCCATGTGTCCAAGGAGATCACCCAAATGCCCCAAGCTGGTGGATAATTTGGGTTATCCCTGCCAGGTGTGCACAGCTGTGCCAAACTGGCAATCAAGTTCCCATTCCTGTAGATGCGGATATTACAGCCAGGCAGCTGCCACTCCCAGGCTCTGCTGATACTCAGAAGGAAAGTTCACTCTGTAAGAAATGGTGAAGTCCTGCCCCCTCAGCCCTGAGATCCTCCTTTAAGCCTTCTCTATACCAGGACCTGCCCAGAGTTTGCAGGCATCACAGGTAACAATGGTGATGCTCCCTGTGTGTCCTCCACAAGGGACCGAGGGTCCTCAGCTCCCTGCACAGAAGGTTCCCATCACAGGGCCAGTGACCTTGGCTTCTGTCCTCCAGCTCACAGAACTGGGCCGAGCTGTCTCCTTGGATCCTGATCTTCAATGTGCCATTGGGTCAAGCAGGCTGTACCAAAATCGACCCACACAAAAGGAGCTGGCAGAGCCATTTACAAGTGGGAAGCAGCTCTTCTGGAAGCCTGGACTGCCCACCAGGTCCAGGCCTGGTGGAAACACAGTGTTTCTTTTCTGCTCAGTGGAAAATGCTTTCATTGCTCCAGTGTCATTGCCGGAGTCCTTCTTGTACTGTCATCTGTGCTGTAAAAGCACGTGGTACTTCAGGCTTGCTCCCCACACCAGAGGAAGGCACTGTGGACAGTGATGGGAGGGGATGAGAGTGTCAGCTGTGCTGGGGTGCTGTTGGGCATGATGCTCCCCAAGGCTGAGTCTGTTCCAGGATCCTGAGTGCTGGGAACCTGAGCTCCCTCTGCTCTTCTGACACTTGGTGCACAGGAAGCCCTCACCTCCCTGTCCAGCTCCTCTGCTTAGGATGTTTCTTTTCTTCTGTGGTGAGTTACACGTACAGGCAAGTTTTGCAGGGACTGCTAGACGTGTTGAAACCCCAGACTATATGACATGTAGCTCCTTTCCCTCCTCTGTCCCAGGCAGGAATGAGCCTGGAGAGGGACATGAAAGGAAAAGTGTACTCGTCCCAGCCTCTGGCATTGGGACTGACACAAGTGCTTCAGCTGTTGGGAGAAGAGATGCGAAAGGGGTGAGGAGCTGAACAGCAGCACCAGCCCAGGGAATCACAGGCTGGGTCAGCACTGCACACACTGACCCTTGAGCTCCACCCTCACAATTAGAACTTCTCTCTTTTCTCTGTAAAGACCCATTATGAATCATGAACAATTCTTCATTGGACTCTGATTTCTACAGACTTCAGTACCTGTGTGTGGCAACCATCTTCAGCAGCCAATGTAATGGGGTGCAACAAGTTGATAGGACCTGCTTCCCTGGTTAATTGATTGAATAGATGTGTCCGTTATATTTGACGGGGTGAAAATGGCATGAGATTTTTTGATAGTTGGTCCTTCCTGCCTCCTAGCATGCTACTTTAGGTTAATTAACTACAGGGAAACACTGGGGCTCTAGCAGCTACCTTCCTGCCTCTTGCCTTAGTTAACTGTTTTGTACTGTTCCAAAATATTGTACTGCACAGATTTCAAGGGGACTGAAGGATGAGTGCTTTAATATCCCTTACTGTGCCGTGGTTCCTGGATGTAGCAGGAGCTGCAGTTGCCTAGATTGCCAGTGAATACACTTCTTAACACTCTACACTTATGTCCAGTGTGATTTCTCTTGCAATCTGCTGCGCCAATGGCCAGGGTAGTTCTCCTCTGTCACTGCCTGAGCTCTAGGCTGACCTGTGCCTCAAGGGGAGATTCCCCTTCCAGCTGTCACAGCAACACAGCCCTAGGTGTGCCAGGACTGGTCCTCTCTCTCCCGAGCCTCCCTTGTGGGACCTCACATCCCTACAGCCCAGCCTTCTCCTGGCAGTCCCCAACAGGCTTGCAATTTTCTCAAAATTGACTATGTAATGGTGATGAACTGAACAAATAAAAACACTGCAAGTCCAAAGTCATAAATCAGAAATTTTAATGGTGTTCAATAAAATCAATTTGTATTTCAAAGCAGAAGAAAAATTTGACAAGTATCAATTTCTAGAAAGTTGTGTATTTATATTTTGCAGCTAAAAAAAGCTTTGGTGAAAGCTAAATTTCTAGAAATCAGAATTGTTTTCTTGAACCAGAAGAAAACTTTACTGTTAAAATTTCTGAGAAAAGTATTCTTTTTAATAGTTGAGGAAAAGTTGTATCAAGTAAAAATTAAGAAGAGGTGGTTTTATATTTGAAAAATTTGGTTTTGACTAAGATATGGAAAGGAGAGAATTTTTTTATGTTTTTATTTATTTATTTATTTATTGTTTTAGCGATTGAAAGTTTTGGTTCACATGAAAATCCTGACGGGAATGTTTTGTCATAGTCGAGGAAAATTTTGTATTAAAGTTAAAAATCCGGAGAGATGCTGTCATATTGTGGACATTTCAGTCAATATAAAGTTCCAGCAGGCAGACTAGTTTTAAACCATATGAGAATAGTCGATTAACATTCATAATCCGGAACATAGAATTGTTTTCCCAAACCGCAGAAAATCTTGAGTATGAATTAAGTTCTGGCAATGAGTGTCCTTTTGGAGGCTGAAGAAAACTTTGGTGAAGGTAAACCTTCCAGAAAATGGACTTTTTTTTTTAGCAAATGAAAGTTTTGGTTCACATGAAAATCCTGAAGGGAATGTTTTGTCATAGTCAAGGAAAATTTTGTATTAAAGTTAAAAATCTGGAGAGATGTTGTCATATTGTGGAAAATATTAGTCAACATAAAATTCCAGCAAGCAGACTAGTTTTAAATCATATGAGAATAGTAGATTAACATTCAAAATCTGGAACATAGAGTTGTTTTGCAAAGCCACAGAAAATCTTGAGTATGAATTAAGTTCTGGCAATGAGTGTCCTTTTGGAGGCTGAAGAAAACTTTGGTGAAGGTAAACCTTCCAGAAAATGGACTTTTTTTGTGATAGCAGAGCGTTTTGATCAACATCACTTTCTGGAAAGGAGTGACGTTTTCATGGCAGAAGAAAATATTGGTTAAAGTTAAGCTCCAGGAGAGCAGACAAGTTTTGGAAGCTATAGGAAACTTTGGTTAAGTTGAAATTCTAGAAAGAGAGTTGCTCTTTGTCACACAATACATTTTGCTGGACATTAAAAAGCTAGGAAGGAGTGTCCCTTCCCTGAGCTGAAGAACTTTTCAGTAAAGGTTGAACATGTAGAATGAGAGTCATTTTCATGGTAGAGCATACTTTGGATTAACACAGAATTTCTGGAAAACAGGAGAAGTTGTCCTAACTAGAGGGAATTGTAGTTAATGTTGAAATACTAGAAAACAGAATTGTTTTTACAATAGAAGAAAGTTTAGATGAACATCACAATTTTTGGAATGAGTGTCCTTGTTCACACATGAAGAACATTAAGGTCAAGTTTGAACATGGAGCAAGGATTGTTATATATTTGAAAAGAGGTTGGGGTGATGTTTAGATTCTGGAAATCAGTTCTGATAGCTGTAGGAAATTGTTGAAGATTGAAATTCTAGAATGGAGAGTTGTTTTTGTCACACAATAAATTTGGATTAGTGATCAAACATTGGAAAGCAGTGTTCTTTGGAAAGCTGAGGATCGTTTTGGTTAGGTACGACAACTAGAAAGGAGAGTTTTTTTCACAGCAGAAGACAATTTGGATGTACAGGACATTTCTGGAAAGGAGAGCAGATTTTACAACTGTTGGAAAAATTGGTGAAGCTTGTTGAATGGAGAGCTGTTCTTTGTCACACAGTATGGTTTTGCTTAACATTTAAAGGGTTGGAAGGAGTGTCCTTTAGGATGGTTGTAGAAAATTTTGGTCAAGGTCAAATTGCTTGAAAGAAAGGAGAACTGTTATCAGGCAGCAGATAATTTTCATGAATGAAGTTAAATTTGGGAGAGCAGAGGTTTCCATAGCTGTAGGAAGTTTTGGTTATGGTTGACATTCTAGAAAGGAAAGTTGCATTTTGTGCGAGATGATGATTAGGATTAACACTACAATTGTTCAAATGAGCTTCTTTTTCATAGTCAAAGACCATTTTGGTTAAGGTGAATTTTCTAGAGACCAGAGTTCTTTTGCTGGCATATGACAATAATAATTCATATGAAAATTCTGAGAAAGAAATGTACTTTTTCATAGCTGAAGACAATCTGGAATACATTTCAAATTCTCGTTTGAGAATTGGTCTTATTTTTTGTAGTGTAAATAATATTGGTTTGCATTAACATTTTGAAAGTAAATATTGTTGTTCAAAGCACTTTACCAGCCAATCTAAGACTCAAGCTAGTATTGATTCCAAACAAATGCCAGAAATGAACAAAATATCTGAATGACCACAGGCATTGGTGTCTGATAAATTCTAAAGTCGTCAGAGGAAGACAAATGCAGAATGAGATGCTGTATATTCTCAGTTGAACACTCCCCTGGTTTCTTCATCACGGACACCACGGTGTGACTTCCCAAAGGACACATCTGTTAGTCTCCTGCCTAACCAACTGACAACAACGATGGACACACTGAACTCTCTGCCTCCACATGGGCCGGGGTAGAAGCACCTGGGACTAAGGATGGAGTGTTCTTGCTTAACTGTCTCACCTGAAAGGAATCATGAAGAGCTATGCTTGAAAAGTCCAGAATATAAACCACTGAGCCAGAAATTTGACCTGTCATGACCATCAATGCAACAAAAAAGGAGGAAATGCATTTGTTTCAGTAGTCACTAAAGCACCACAGCAGTCACTTTTCATATTTTGTTTAAGTCCAAAATAGCCTTCTCTTCTTTTTTTGTTGCATTACACCTTGAAGAAGACATGTCAAGTCAAATGTCTCAATCAATGGTCTATATTCTCCTGTTTTCAGGTCATCTCCTCATGATTCCCTCCAGGTAAACCTTTTCATCAAGAGCACTGCATCCTTATTCCTGACTGCTCCTTCAGCATCCCATGTGGAGACAGCGCATGTCCAGTGGGGCTGTTGTCACAGTGCAGCTGGTCTTGATGCTGCTTCTTGGCAGGATGGCAATGAGAGTTAAAGACTCCCAACAGTCTGAGGCTCTGGGCCTTGGTCTGCTTAGGTGTTTAACCAGGTGGAGGCTGATGGACTCTGATGGCCTTCCTCCAACCTGCCTGTGGGAATATCAATTGCTAAGTGTGGAATGTGATATTGAAATTCATTTCTATTGTACTGTTTGCATTGATGTTTTGTGTTATTTTTTTTTCTCTTTGACTGTTGTAGCTCATTTGGGCATATATATCTGCAATATTTTTTTATATTTTTTCTTTGACTGTTGCAGCACATTTGGGTATATATCTTTGCAATATCCTTTCATAACTGCAGCAATCTTTGGTATCTGAGAGAAAAAGAGAAAAACCAAATGAGAATCTTCTGCAGGTACTATGGTACGTGAGATGGGCATTTTGTCAGTGTGACTGAGGCCAGGCAAGGAAGTGAGCTCTAGGGGACAAGAAGGTCTAAGGGACAGTGCCTCAAGCCTGTTCAGACAGCATGTGATACAAACTAGAGCAGACACTCACTGAACTTACACCTCACATGTGTCATGGAATGTCAAAGTGTTGTGTTTCTTCAACATGCTGGTTGTGGGATCACCTACTCTCCTGCTGATTTTGCATGTCTGTTCCTACCTCTCTCTGAGGGATGCTCTTACTTACCAATGTGCACACCCAGAAAGCATCTACTCTAGGAGGGAGAAGAGGATTTTCAGAAACACAAACTTGGTTTCAGCTCCACCTCCTAGTCTCTGAGGGCCGTGTGGACAAGCCATGGCAGAAACCGAAGACAAGAAAGTCAGCAGGGACTGTAGACACCATCCAAGCTCCTTTCTGACTTTAGGGAAAGAGGAGGATGGAGCCGATATTACTCAGGGCCACATGGTGTGCTAATGATAATCTAGTGTTTGCACATAGGCTGTATGTAGGTCACTTCCATAAAGCTTGGAGGAAGGATATAATCTGAAGGATATAATCTGAAGGATATAATCTGCCTACCATGCAATAGGAAATATTCGGAGACCCTAATAACCATGCTTGTGTGTTTTCAACCTCCTCCAAATGGGCCTCAGAATGAAAGAAAAGGTGAGATTCAAACGGAATGAAGAGAGTAGGAAATATAACCCTGGCCCAGCATTCTCTCCTAAATCCTTGCAGTTGATTCTACAAATGCTTATGCCGTGTGGTGTTTCTAAGAATACTCTCAATAGCCAGAACCAGGAAGTTCTGTGGAGTAAAGGGTTGGATTTGAGATTGAACAGAGTCAACCCACAATATTTTTGTTTCTCTGGACTTTACTTCTGCTTCCTATCTATAACAAAGTGCCTGCCTGCGGGATACTTCCAAAAGTAAGTTTGTGGGTTAGTGATTTCTGAAGTCAATGCCTTCAGAGGAATGAGACAATGGAGCTGAGGACCAGGGAAGGGAGAGTAAAGGAAAAGGAAGTGTATGATTGTAGACGAGATGATAATGTTTCACTTCTCAGGCTGCTATGTGGATGAAAATGAGCACTAGTGGGGCTGGCTGTGGCCTGGAGTTGCAGAGGAACTTCTGGCCTCGGAATTGAGAAGACAGCAGAGGTCAAGGTGACAACAGGAGATGTAGAGAAAGGGTCTGGCAGAGTGGCAGCCTATGGGCCACCGGGGTAAGTCCAGAGAGAGGTTGCATCAGCTGATGGAGACAGCAGAGAGAAGGAGGAGCAATGTCACTCACCTGGAGAGTACTAAGGGCATTACTACCAGTGAATCTAAGAACAAAGGACTGATTACCTCTGCATCCTAGGTTGGAAGACTGGGATTCTGCACGATGGTTTCCACTTTCCTTGATTGCAGCTTTCCTTTCATCATCAGGTGGTCAAAGACAAGACACTCGTGGCTGCTAGTGTGTGAGCGTTCATGAGCATCACCCTGCAGGTTGTGAGGAATCTTCAATAGAAAGGGAGCATCCAATCACAGTTCTGAAAAGAAAACTGCAGCCCTCAGACCCATTGGTGTGCATGTCCTATCTGAAGTGATATTGGTCCACACTAGCAGGACAACAGAGAGGGAAGTCGGCCTAGGTCTAGAATGTACAAAGGTGTGATGATGTCTGTGGGGACATTCCCATTTGTGTTGATTTTATACATAATCATTCTGACCATTATTTTCTGGGATGCATCTTTTTAGTTTTACTATCCTTGTTTCATGTACTAGTGGAGTATGGTGAGATACTGTCATATGTATGAAATATGTACTGGTCATGCTGGGGTGATTAGCATCTTGATCTCCTAGTCATTACTGTCTGTTTAGAGACTTGACCTCTTCTCTTTTTGCTTCATAAAACAATGCTCTGAGAAACATGAAAATTCATGTAAGAATTTTAAACTGTCCTTGGGTTCCACAGAAAGGAATACTCCCCTCAAAATTAATCAAAGTAATAAATGTAACAGCTGAAGACTCCAAGTAGCTACAAAACTACATAGTAGCAGAAACCACAGTAGAAATAGGAAAAAATATTATAAGTAGCAATTTCATAAGACGCAAAAAAAGAATATGCAATGAAAGCAACGATAGAGCTAAGAGATGATAATATGTGTTTTTTTTTTTTACCTTAGTCCTCTCTGCTGATCAAAACTTGCAGGTGGCTGCACAGAAGCAGCGGGAAAGTGTGAGTGGTCTGCTGCCAAGGGTCTCAAGATCACAATACCATGAAAGAGGGAGCTGTGTCATCGTGGACCACTGATCAAGTGAGCTCCTCAATGCGTGGGAAAACTGTGAGCTTTCTGCTGTATGTGATTTTCATCAGCTGTCTCCATATGCACTTTTTATTGGGGTACAGTGGATGTTTGCAGGAGTAAGAATTGAGTCCCCTTGCTAAGACTAATTGGCCAGCAGCAGGGTAAACTTGTAGAGTCCTTGTATTCACACCTCCACTGGACACTGGGCAGTGCTGTTCAAGACAAGTTAGTAATATTGACATACAAAGCTGAGGGCATTTCTTGAAAAAACAGGCTCAGTGGAAGTTCCACTTCCACCTTCCAGCCAGGGCAGGCACAGCCGTGAGGTATTACAATGCCTGCTCTTTGCTCCTGGCTGCTGCTCTCACCAGCCCCTGCATACAACCTCCTTCTCAACTTGCTTGTTCACTTTTCCTTACGCATGCCTTGGCATTTTGTTTCTGTTCTATCAGATTGTCAGCATCTGCATTCAAGCAATCTCTTGGTCTCATCCTGTCCTGGGTTCACTCCATCAATGGTGTCACTAGTGTGAAGACCTCCAAATTCTCCCCTGACTTGTTCCTTCTCCATTGTTAAAACTCTGTATGCCTCTTGCATGATCTCCTCTCTCAGCGTGGAAGGGGACCGTGGCCTGCACTCTGGTGAATACCCATTGCATCCACATAAGGGACACCTGAATTCCGGATTATTGAGCAGAAAACATGCAGAGAGGGTCTTTCAATTCATAGACATAATGTTATTATAAGGTGGGAAATACCTCTTAGCTGATGAATCTAATAGGACATCATTCACTTGCCTCTCAGGCTGCTCACTGTTGACACTATAGACATGAGGAAGAGCAGAAGACACAATCAGAATTTGCTAGGTTGGATACCAGAAATGTCCAGAGTGGAACAGGAGTAATGATAGTGATGATGACATTGACAAAGATGAGTGAGAGCATCCACAAAGTCCTTCCAAGTGTGATTCTGACTCAGAATTTTGAGTTCTGCCTGTTGTATCTCTTTAGGCACCTGACTGACAGGCATGGTCGAGTGACCACAGGCCCCTGTGTTGCTAGAGATGTTAGAGTCACAGTGATGTCCAGGTTTCTGATTCCACCCTTGAGAAGGCAGCAACAACAACCTTGCCTGTTGGCTTTCCCAGCAATGAGCACCTGCTGACAAGCTAAGGTGAACCATACAGAAGAAAGCCATGCACCTGACTCAGTGTGTAAACTTCACCGAAGGTAGTGAGAATGACTGCAGTGTGAGGGCCAGGATAGGTCACTCAGGGCCAGGCAGAAGGCACCAACTCCAGAGAGCACAGAGGCTGTAGACGTGCAGAGGGAGTGAAGCTGTTTTGGCCAGCAGATTGTCTGCATGCTCCCCGAGGAATGTGGATACCTCTGAACCCACAGCAGTTCCTTCCCAGAACCTCTCACATTTCACCTGTCCATGACTCCTCCTGTTCCCTGTGTGTTACCTGAGGGCCAGAAATGCCAGGGATCGTTGTTCTTGCTCTTTCAGATGGTCATGAACATCTACAAACAAATTCAGAAACAGTCACTCACACACTGGACAGTTGCAGTTCCACCTAGAGGAGCACAATGGCTGTGACCAGAGAAGGCTCCACGTTTGTCTCTGAACAAACATACTCACTCTCATCCTTCAGCACAGTCACATCATCTGATAGATCCTACAGCTCCTTGCCATAGAGCTGGGCGAGGCTTTCAAAGGGGCACATGGTGCCATCCTAAGAAATATTTCTCTAGCCCTGTTCTCGGTTGCTGCTCTATCCCCCTTCCCATCACACAGCTGGGTCCCAGGCTCATAGCTCAATATTCCCACATGCCTCTCAGGGAAAACCTACTCCTGTTCCTGAAAGAAAGAATTGCCCTGACCCACAAAGCACCCATCCAACTCTCCATTCTGCTATGCACACCCCATAGACCTGTGTCTGCTCAGTCAGGGAGAAATGTATGCATGTATCAAGGCTCATGGTTGTACAGCATCCAACATCTCACCTCAGATCCCACCCCGTCTATCTCTCTGCCAGCCCCAGAGAGTGACTTCTGTCTGCTTATAGCACATTCACAAATACTTCCAGTTTGACTGCTACAACTGTTATGCAGCATGCTTTTAACCATTGAGGAGATGACAGACCAGAAATGCAGGCAGAGGAAGTCACTGAATGCCTTCTCTGAAGTCAGTGTGAGCACAGACCTGGGAGCCCTCCTGGATAGCCCAGGTCCCTTCCCTGCGAGGAAGCTCCTCCTGTCACAGCCTCCCTCTGGGGACACTGCAGACTGTCCCTGCTCCAATGCTATCCTCCCCTCAGGCAGGAAGGAGAGGGTGGAGTTCCCCAGCCTCTGTCCTAGCAGGTCTTCCCTCCTTTCCTCGGACAGTACCTTGGCTGAGCTTGTGGGCACGGTGCTCTGCCAGATGATGTCCCTGAGAAAGTGGATCCCTGTTGCTGTAATTCTAGCAGCTCTCAGGGCTGTCCACTGTGAGCAGATCTTTGAGATGCTGAAGGAGTAAGATGGAGGCATCTCTCTGTTCCTGTGGCTTCTGCTTTAGTTGTCTCAGTTGTCTTGTGTGAGGATGGAGTGAGATATTGAATTCCCTAATGTGGAATAGAAGGGAAGATTCACAGTTGGAAGTCAGTGGAGGACTGGCTGTTAGGCCTTCAAAAGAATGTGCAGAAATTTCTTTCTCCTGGGAAAAAGAAGGGGGATTTGTACATAGTGATCTCCCCTCTGTTAACACTCCATATGGCCCTAACAGAACCGGAAAACTGTAGCAATTGGGAAAAAGTCATTTTGGGAAAGAATGCAGCTCTGCCAGCCACATTGGCTACACTGCCCACCCCAGAGATTCCTCAGCTTGAACCTGCTGCCTGTCCTTACCTCAGCCTCTTGGTGACAGGTGGGCTCTCTGCCAGCTGCTCCTCCTCACACTGGATGTTCTCCCCCAGCACAGGCTGCATGATGACTTTGCACAGCTCACATTCTGAGAAAACACAGACCCACCTGACTCAATGAGTGTTGCACATGCTGCTGAGGTCCTGGCCATGGAACCAGGGTCCATCCTAGCTTGGACATACACTGCTAACAAACTTCCATGTCTGTTTCTCACTGACCCAAGTATATAGAATTAGTAGATCACCTGGAGAAGATGAGCAAATGGAAGCTTAAAGTCCAGGAAGAAACTACCTAGTATGATACAAGGGGTGTTTGTCAGAGCCAACCCTAACCCCTACAGTGAGAATGTGAGACTTGGGCCTCTTCACCAGCTTAACACATTGCAATTCAAACGCTGAGCTTGGGCATGAGGCTCCTGGCAAACACCAGAGGATGATACCGGTGAAGGGCCTGTGTGCAAACATTGCAAAATACATACACCAAAATATCAAAGACAAAGCAAAACCCATGTGTATACACAAATATATTATGTCTTTAGACCACACATGTCTGAAAGAACAATTGATTGATTCCCTGTGAAAATCCAGCATGTGTCAGACACTATTCAATCCTATGCACAAGAAGTGTCCCATTAATTCTGTATGACATCATGAATTTACTCTGGCTCAGAGATGTGGGTGCACGATATTGAGATATTTCTACAAGATATAGAGACAGGAGCACACTGAGGCCCAGAGGAGATGGAAACCTGTCCAGAGAGCAGGAGACCAGCCAGCACTCCTGCTCTCTGCACAGTGTTAGCATAGAAAAGAAGTCTGTTGTTACCTGTGTTTTTTTCACTTCCAAAACCATTCTCATTCTCATGTGTTTCTACTGAGATTTTGAAAATAGTGATTATTAGTCAAATAGAGCTTATCTCTTCTCAGAATACATTTCTTTATTTACTTTTTCTATATTCTGATTCAAACATAGTAATGAATAAATTCCCTCAAGAGTTCTTCTTATAAGAAAACTGTAGAAATGACTCTGGCTGACTCATAATCATACAGATGCCACTATCCACCTGTTGTGCATGCCCTTGTGTTCCTGGGAGTCAAGGTGGACCTGGTCCTGCTGTCCATCCTGCATCCCCAAAGTGTCTTCACTAAGGGAGAAACAGAGGATGTTGAGAGAGTGTGTTAAGTCCCAGAAGCACACCCTCAAACAAGGGCTGCACTGACAATGCAGGAGTCTGAAGACAAACCTGGGCTCCAGGAGTAGGACTTCCCCAATCATGCTGTTTGCACATCATCAATGTTTTTACCTCTGTGTGTCAGAGAAGATCAAACTTCTTCATTTTTTTTCAAACTGAGATCATGTGGAGACCACCCAGGTTTTGATCCGTGTTATCCTTCAATGTTGTGCCATTTGTTCTTCCAATATTGAATAGACTGCCATGGAGACCACCATGATACTACATGTCTACACAATCTCCTGCAGTGCACAGAGGATCCCAACACAAGAGCATTCCACTTGTTCTTGTGATAAGCCAGCACATTTGTGTCTGCTAGAGGAATGTGTAACAAGGATTTTAACCCAAGCCCCAATGCATAACCTACACCTCATCTCATTTCTCAAAAAAAGACAATCACCCATCCCCTCCAGAACTTACGGTGTTTTGTAGCTGCTTGTCCAGGGCATAGGCAGTAGGCTCAGATGGAAGAAGCTTCTCCTTGAGATTTTCAAGCTCTTGTTGAGTGTTGGCCAGCTTGGAGCTCAAGACCTGGTGTTCTAGGAGGTTCATTTCTATCCCTGGAGCTGTTGGAGCACTGGAACATGCTGCCATGCTGATGGTTCTGGCAATCATTAATCCAGGATCTAGGTTTAGAGAAACCAGCACGTGATGTTTCAAACAAACAAAGTCAAAGAGCTTAATTAAGAAGGAGTCATGGATGACAATAGCTGTCACCCTTAACTTACTGTAGAGAATCACTTTGTGCCCTTCAATAAATGAGAGTTCTTAATCAGATAAACAAGGATGAAGTTGCCAGAGCCCCAAGTGAATGCCACTGCCTGTGGTGATGTTTCTGAGGGTGGGAGGGAGGGTCCAGTGGCAGGTAACAATCTGGAGTTGCCATAGCAGTATTAGAATGTGGAGGGTGTCATGGCCTCTTAAAGGGCCCTGCCCTTCAGTTGGCTAAGCATGGCTGATGCACAAGGTTTCCTGGACCTTTCTGAAGTTCACTACTGATGGGGACCATCCTCTTACCCTCCATTCTTAGTAGTAGTATACATTTGTGCTGCTTACATAGGCCCATTTCTTTCCTCAAACTTCATTGACATTCAATTTGTAGGAATAGGAGTTTCCCAAGAAGTGTTATATTTCTCTGTCACTTTACAACTTCGTCGAGGCTATTACATATCCTATGTACTTTTTCATAAGTAGAAATATGTTTTTTCAGTTGAGGGAATTTGCCATAGTGGTTAAGATATATCCCAGGACACCTGCATCCAAAATCAAAGTGCTTGGAATCATGTGTTTGCTTTGTTCCCGACTTGAAATTCCTCCTGCTGCTGCCCACCATGGGAAGTGGTAGCTGATGGCTCCCTTAGTCACCCATGTGGCCCACCTAGACTGAGTTTCCTCCTGTGTTGGCCTGTCCACAACCAGGCATTGTGGCTGTCAGGGGAATGCTAAATATGTGATAAGTCTTTCTGATTGTCTTGAAACAAATAAAGCACATCATGCAATGTAAGATGTTTCAATTTAATAAGAAACAGGAAGAATACAATGGGAGATTGGGAGCAGTTATCTCTTCCATTTTCCTCCATTGTTTTACCTTTCTCTCCCCAGTCAGTGGTCCACGTGGGCATGCATCCTTGTCAAGCTGGTAAACACCATTCAGGATAAATGAATCAATAATGAAGAAAAGCATACCAACTAATATCACTGAAATAATAAAGTGTTTTATGAACAATAAAATAACCTAAAAAGCAGAATGATAAACACAGACTATGCTAAAAATGCATGACAGAGAATGTTTTACTTGTCTTTTAATATAACATTTCCAAATCGATTTCTTGCATTTTTGTTTGAAGGAATAATTAAAGGTGGTGATAAACATTTGTTAAAGATTTGTTTCATTTAGAGAGATCAATGTACAGATTAGAATCTCACACACACACACACACGGACACACACATGGACACATACACACATATGCACTGAGAGAGAGAGAGAGGGAGAGAGAGAGAGAGAGAGAAGGAGAGATCTTCCATTCCCTGGTTCCCATTTTAAATTGTTGTACGACAGGAGCAGGAGGTGGGAGAGACCAAATCCAGGAGCCGAGGATTTCTTCTCAGTCTCCCACGTAGCTTGGGAAGGCAGTAGTAGAGCCTCTACTGTACCAGAAGTAGAGCTGTCAGGAATTGAACTGGTGCCTATATTGGAAGCTGGCATCATAGCCTTAGGTTTAGCTTACTAACCATCCTTGCCAAGGTCTTAAATATGGTCTTTGCATTGTTACTGGAAGCAACACAAAATTAAAATGAATGTGCAGTAGCAGGTATATTACGAAGCTATTGCAGAACAGTTTGGTAAGAATAATGAAATTCAAATGCAATATTGTGGTAAGGAAAACTTTTGCAGCTAAAAATGGATTGTTACACAATATTGAAATATGTATAGTTCTATCTAGATGGTATGTTATGGATTCTACCATTTGACTTCTTTATCATGTGTGTTTCTAAAATGCTTAAAATGAATATGTACCATGTAAACATCTATTTATTTGAAAGGAGGTGTTACAGAAAGAGACTTTTCAGAAGACATAACTTCCATCTCTAGTTTCCTATCCAAGTGGCCATGATGACCAGAGCTTGGCTTAGTTGATGCCAACAATCCAGAATCTTTCCCTGGCCTCCTTTGTGGGTGGCAGGGGATTCAGGAATTGGGCCATCTTCTGCTGCCCTCTTAGGTACCTTAGTAGGGATCTAGACAGGAATAGGTGTATGCAGGTTGTTCTTGAACCTTTGCCTAAACAGTATGGTTGATTCCTAGTGGTGGCCAAGTCTATTATAGTACAACATGTAGCTTCAATATGAACTATTTTCATAATCAGAAATCATTAATTTGAATATATTAAAAGAGGACTGGGAGCCAGAAGGTTGCTGAATAAGATATTCCACTGATCATTTCCTCAGAGAAGCATCAGCTTGAACAGCTTTCCATGTATCTCTTAACCCTACAAGAGCTAAGGAAGCAGGGTAGCATCTACAGAAACCAGTTATAGTACGAAAACATCATTGCCTCCTCAAAGTCAACATGGTAAAACATACAGGTTTCTCTTGATTTGGGAGGGAAAAACAAATGTATAAAGATCTTAGCCTTGACATCCAAGACCAGACCCGCTGTAGGGAAACTAGTGCAGGACAGGGTACCACATCCACTGCCTCCAATCTCCTCCCTGAAAATTATGTTGATTAATTTAGATTATCCAGATGTCACAAGGACTGTCTCCATTCCACTTCTGTCAGCCTTGGGTAGACACTGTGAAGCAATGGCCTAGCTCCTGGAGGGGCAGGCTAGTAAGTGAGCATAGGAATATGTCTGAGAACCTAACACTGGGTCACCCTCAGGGTCCTTGACTGAGCTGAGTGTCTATGGATGGGGCATCTGGACCTACTCCAGCACCAGTTGGACCAGTGGCCCCAAGTGATCAGACTTAGATCTCAGTCAGCATTAAGAATAACTAGATGTTGGGGATGCTGGGCTCTGACTATGTCAACCCAGCCCAGACCGTGTTCTTACTCCTGTTTGCACTACTGGCTGGTTTTGGTATCTGAGTGTGATCAGGTATTTGTGGCCTAAGTCTTTCCACTCATTCCTAATTCAACCCTAGGTAGCACACGTGGGCAGAGTCAGAATCTGCTTAGGAGATGACGAGAAAGTTTTTGCCAAGTCAAGGCCTATGAATCTTGGATAGGTGCCTGCGCAGCATGGCCCTGTGCTGGGCAGGATCTAGCAGTGCCTGATTATGGGTCAGTGACACTAGATAATGTATAGTGTAGGCATGGATACGGTGAAGTGCAGATACATCGCAGTATGCATTTCTGCTTTTGAGTAAAAGATGAACTCATAATAAAACTGTTAAATATATGAATAGAATGTTGAACTTTCTACTATTGTCTATACCTGCAGTGTCAGGATACACTTAAATAGAATGATGGGCTTGTGTCTGTTGTTGAAGTGCTATACTAACATCATAAACAGTTGGGGAAGGAGGATGCCCAATTTTTGTTGTTTTATTTTGTTTATTTTTAGGATTGTTTTTTAAATAAGAAATCCAAATTTACACACAGCAGGAAAGACACAGAAGGAAAGGTATTCCAGCTGCTCTCTCCCCAAATGGCCACAATAGCTGGAGTTAAACCTATCTGAAGCCCAGAGAATAGAGGTTCTGTTTTCTCATGTTGGCATTCTACCGCCCAAGGACTTGAGTCATTCCACACTGCTTTCCCAGACCATAAGTAGGGAGTTTGTTGGGGAGTATAGCAGCTGGGATATGAACTTGCACTCTTATGGGATGCTGGTTGCTTAAAGGTGGAGGATTAGGTTGTTGAGTCATGGAACCAGCCCCAAGATGCACAGTACACACCTGCCACAAAGTAGAAGATTAGAAGATTAAACAGGTACCATTTTTCCTTCTAAGTACTGTGTTTCAGAAACCCCAAACTGTACTTGGGTTTTTTCAGATGAAAGAAACACCACCTATTGTCAGAGCCAGGTGATAAAAGCCATCTGAATGTCCTTTCAGTGCCGTATCAGATGTCATCTGACACGCAGGAAGGCTCATTGCTCTTATTAGTGGTAAAAACTGCCCTGATAACTATTTATTTTCTTTTTTTCATTGTTAATAACATTGTATTATGTGGTACAGTTTCATAGGCACTGGGATTCCCCCACCCCTCCCACAGCCCTCCCTCCATGGTGGATTCCTCCCCCTTGCTGCATAACCACAGATCAAGTTCAGTTGAAATTCCTTCATTGCAAGCATATACCTAGCATAGAGTCCAGATTCTTATTGTCGAGATAAGTTCAGCGGCTTCTTGGGGAGACCTCCTCTGGTCTGAAGGTAGAGCTAACAGAGTAAAGTCCTGGTCAGTTAAAAGCCCCAACAAAACATCAGCAACAATATACAATGTTATGGAATTAATTGACATAGTATTGAGTAAACAATATGTTAAAAATAATGCAAGTTCAATTCTTCAAAACACCTGGGTTGAGACAGTATCAACGACAGGTTCAAAAACAAATAAATAAACAAACGAAAAAAGAAAATTACAGGTTAAATTAAGGCAAACAGGTGGTAACTATTTTCTTATAACTGTCTATAAAGTACCTTTTACAATTACAAAAACTGGGAATTAGCTGTTATCATTCCCATTTTACACATAAAAATAGTCTCAGAGCAGTGACCTGGGTTGTCCAAATTGGCATAGTTGGGCTACAGCAAAACCAAGATGAAACTCATGTCCGTGTGGATAGCTTTATACCCTGTTTTTAGGGATGCTAGAAGCTTCTGTTGAAATAGGCTCTCCAGGGCAAGCATCAGTGATGTTTTCAATCTCCCCAAAGTCCAGGTCCCTCGGGCAGGCAGGTCAGTGATGCTTCCTGTCTCGCCAAAGCCCAGGTCCCTCTGGCATGCAGGGCTGTTTTCTGGGCTAAAGTTGATGGTACCTAGGCATGGAACAGGGCAGGATTCTTTTATGCTTTCTCATTTCCTCTGAGTCCAACGGAAAATTCTGCAGAGAAGAAAGTTGTCCTTGCCCTATTGTTTGCTAGGTACATGGACTTGGACTTCATAACCAGGACACCCTGTGAAAGTGGGTCATACCCATCAGACTAGACTGCCATGATAGCAGCCATTATTGTAGCACTCAACAACTATCAAAAGCGATGGAAAATGCATCGTGTGCCTGTGTCCTCTCACGTGGCCTCTGCTATAGCCTCAAGTCCTACTTTATATAATTAAGACTGAACAGAAAGCTCCAGTGCTCATGACCATCCAGCTAACTTGCCTGTGATAGCTACAACAATGCCTATCATACTCCAAATGCCATTGCTGACTCTTAAAGTGTATGCTTAGTTAATGCTACCCTGATCATCTACAAACTGGGAAAACACAGGTACAGAGTGTTAAGTCTTTCAGGTTTGGGCAGATTTGTGTTTTAATGCCATACATTGTTAGGGCCTGATATGATGTCATTGTGTGTTAAGACATCACTCTCTGCTAATGTGCCTGGGAAAGCATCAAAGGACAACTCAAATGCTTACACTCTGTAGCCATGCGGGAGACCCCCAAAAGTTCTTGTCTCATGGCTTTGTCCCAGCAAAACTCCAGTCATTGCAGCCATTTGCGGGGTCAACCACTGGATGGAAGATCTTTCTAGATTCTCAGGCACCAGAAACACTGTGTTAGCCTCTTTGGAATGGTTTTTGCAAGGGCTTTACCACATTGCAATGGACTTTTGACTGGTTGCTGAGTGGTAGGAGTTCCCTTAATATGCTGGATTCTAGAACTTTATCAGGTATTATGAGTCTGAAATAATGTATCCTATGTTATTAGGTATCTTTTAACTGCGTCCTTTCATACAGGAATGTATAAAATGTTAATGAAGTTCAGTGCATGTGCTTCTGATGTGACATCCAACAAATCTTTGCAAAATCCAATACATAATGGTTCCCCTGTGTTTCCTCGAAGAGATTTGTACTAAATATCCATGAAGGAAAAGGCTGGAAACCCTGGAGATAAAGACTGGAACCAATGCACATCATTTGGGAGTAAACAACGTGTTCACTAGGGGTGGATACTGTAGTGCAGTGGGGCAAGGTACCACTTGGGAGGCCTGCATCCTATATTGGAAAGCTGCTTCAAATGCCAGTAATTCTGTTAAAATTCCAGTTTCCTGCTGATGTGCCTGGGAGACAGGAAGCAATGACTCCAGTGCTTGTGACATGCAGTCCATGCAGCAGAGTGGCTACCTCTTGCTTTAGGTCTCTGGAGGAAAAAAAAAAAATGACCGACACATTAAAATAGTCATGTTTTACATGAAATCCCAGCTCTGTGTCCTGACTCCAGTTTCTTTCTATTTCAGACACCAGAAGACAGTAGTGATCGCTGAAATAACTAGGCAACTACTCTTTTCTGGGGAGTGGATTGAAGTTACATTCTTTGCCCTCAGATTTAGCACAGACTCAGCCAAAAACTGTTGACAATATGTGTCTTCTCTCTTTCTTTCCTTTCTTTCTCTTCTCTCTCTTAACTAAAAAAAAAAAATAGAATTTCAGAATTATCTCTTTCTTTAACATTCGTTGGATAAATTTTAAAACCATTGCTAGTTTGAAATTGGCCAAAAGAGTATCTACAGCAGAAACACTGGAAAACGTTACAAATTGAGGGTACTCTGATCCATAAATCTAGGAAACTGGGTGGCTACACATTTTTCAGCTCACCATAGCCCAAGAAGACCTTGGAGAAATAGAAGTTGAAACGGAGATACTGAAAGCTGGAAAAAGTAGTACATTGTATTTCTCCTCTACGGCTCAGCGGCAGAAACAGAAGGTTAAAACTTTCAGATTATAAAATTTAAAAACTAAATATCCTGAATTAAAATATAAATGCAAGTAAGTTAAGAGTTCCTATAGACAAATACACTTGAAGAAGAATTTTTCATTTCATTTGAAATTGGGATGAAAGAATTATCACAGAATACTTGTGACGTATGTAGTGCCTGGGCCCCATTCTGTTATCTGGGAGATTTGGGTCAGCGTGTGCTGCTTTACTGGTTATGATCTGGTGACTGTATTTTGACATTTCTGCTGCTTCTCAACTGCCAAGGTAGATTACGCTTTTCAGTATTTGATGTCTGCACATTTTGTGGTATGGTGATTATTTTTTAAACATCTGCACAATTATTTTTAACCTTTTTAAAGATTTATTTATTTATTTTGTAAGTCAAAATTACAGAGAAAAGGCGAGAGAGAGATGGACAGAGTGAAAGAAAATCAGAGAGAGAGAGAGAGTGATCCCTTCTATCCATTGCTTCACTCCCCCAAATGACTGTGTGAGCTAGGACTGGGCCAGGCCAAAGCTGATAGCCAGAAGCTTTATCCGGGTCTCTCATTGTGGGTGGCATGGGCTCAAGTGTTTGGATACTGCTTGTGCCTTTCTTAGGCACATAATTAGGAAGCTGGAATGAATGAGAATGGGGCTGTTAGCACATGAATCAGCACCCATATGGATCACTGGCACTGCAGAATGAGGCTTAACCTACTATGCCACAATGCTGGCCTATTTCTACCTTCTTTGTAAGAAGAAATTTTGGCTGATCTGCAGGCTGCATTCATTATTCAAGCTTAATCAACCCATCACTTAAAATAGAGGACCTAGGGAGGAAGCCTAATGGCTGAAGTTCTCACCTTGCATGTGCCAAGAGTCCATGTGAGTGCTGGTTTGTGTCTCTTCTAAACGGCTAAGGTAGATTATGATTGTTAGGATTTGATGCTTGTACAATTTGTGGTATGGTGATTAACAGAATTTTCAAGCCATGTGAATCGTCTCAACCTTTGGCTTCTGCCTCTGTCGCTTATACATCATCTACGTCTGCATCTGCTTCAACCTTTTTTCTGCTTTTCTGCTTAGAATCGCATACCCAACCCCATGTGTGTAGTTGTCTTTTCCAACTGATCTTGCAACTTCTCATTCTTTTCTGCTTTGGGTATGGGCACATAAAATCTCTCTTAACTTTATTAGCAATCTCTCTCTTTTTTTTTTTTTTCTGGTAACTACCTGACATGAAGTCATGCTCACATGTCTTGTATCTTACAGAAAAATTCCTTTTCAGGCCTAAGCCACCTCCATCTAGTATTCCACTTTCATCTCTCCTCTTACAGTTATATTTGTTCTTCAGAGTAGTGGTTTATATTCACTGTCTCCATTTTCTCACCTTTAATTAACGTCAACACATGAGATTCCTGTTTCCACCACTCATCCTGAAACTGCTAACAATATGGTTATCTGCATATCATCAAACCTATAAACCACTTGATCCGTAGGAAAAACCTTGAGTTTTTCTCTGGAGTAGGAGATAACTGAAGCATTATTAACAGAGAAATGACAGAAATACAACTCACTTCATCGACATTACTCCGAAATGTTGAGTAAAAGCAAGGAGATCAACTACAGCAGTATGATAAAATATAAGATATAATGGTGGATTTGAATGATAGCCAAGGAGATAGTGGAAAATGATTGGATTTTTAATGTTTTAATGATGAAATTGACAGGGTTTGCAGATATTCCAGATATTGAGTATGAAAAAGATGAGCCAAGGTTGATTCCAACATTTTGATTTGAATATATGGGACAGTACTTGGTCAAGGATTTCTTATTGGGTCAGTATAGAGAAAAATTTCAGACTACTTTGTTATCCTACCAGAAATGGCAAGGACTTTGAATTTCATTAAGGAGTAACATGAGAAGTCTGGTGGTATGTTAATACCCTTTTGATTTTTCCCTCAGAAAATTCGAGAGGCAGAGAGAGAATGAAGTATCTTCTTGACAATAGTTCACACCCCAAATGCCTGCAACATCCAGGATGGCCTGGACTACGCTGGAACAAGATAAGAGCCAGAATTCAACCCAGATCTCCTACATGGGTGACAGGAACCCAATTACTTGAGCCATCATTACTATCTCAAGATATGCTTTAGCAGGAAGCCAGTTAGGAGCAGAGGTGGGTATTGAACCTGGGCACTCTGCCATGGAATGTGGGTATCTTAACTGCCAGACCAAATGCTCCCCTTTTCTTTTCATGCGGACTTTCGAGCAGAGGAGTTGTATGATCTAATTGATTTGCATTTTTAAGGGTTATCCTGACTTCTTCTTAGAGATTATTCTGTAACTAAACAAGGATGCGAGAAAGATCAGTGAAGTACCACAGCAACAATGAAAGAAAGAGATATGGGTGTTAGTAGAGAAATAATGATATGTGGTTATATTCTGGCCATAAGGTGAGACGTGCCTTGTCACCATAGAGAAATAAAGAAGCAAGGACTCAAGGAGTGATAGGAGATTTTTAACTTGAGTTACTAGGAGAATGGAGTTTCCATTTATTGGAGTGAAACTGTTGATAGAACAAAAGAAGCATGAGAAATTATTTTGGCATGACACATTCCAAATGTCTTCAGTGGACTTATTGACTGGTGGTTATATTTATAAGGCTAGTAATAAGAAGATAAATTATTCTGAAGTTGTAAATTAAGGAATAATCATCATAGACAGATATTTTTTTAAATTTTGAGGTTGGAGGAAGTTCATTGTGGGAAAGATGCTGGACACCACTTTTCTGGTCCTGTGTATATTTGGATGTCAGGCAACTAAGCGGGAACCAGCAAAGATTTATTAGTTAGTAGACAAAGACGTAGGCAGAAGATCAAGAATGAATAATCTTCTAGGGGGAAAAGCATGTAGTTCCTGAAGGAATGCACGATGGTTAAGATCAAACAGCACTGTTACATCAAGTAAGATGAAACATGAGAATTAACCTCTGGACAATATTCACAGGAGCAATTTAAAGGGTTCTGGAAAGGAAAGTCAAATTGGAGGGGGTTCAAGAGAAAATAGGACAAATCGAAGGGAAGGCAGTGGGTATAGCCAACTTCCTGTGGTTGTTGTTATCCAGAGGAGCAGAGAAACAGAGCAATACTAAGAAAAGAAGTGAAGTTGAAAGACGGGTTTCAGAATGAGAGTTACCGTAGCAGGTTGGTGTGTAGATAGGAAATTCGTTTTGTAGGAAAGAGCTGAAACACTGGAGGAAGGCATGCGGATATGGAAGCTGGCAGGCAGCCTGGAGAGTTGACACATTGTAACAGAAAATGGCTCCTAAAGGTGAGAGATTTATAAATGGGAGCATATGGAAGAACCTTCCTGATTGTCTCCTATGTCTATATATAAAAAAAGAATCAGCTGGGAATGAGACAAACATTTGTCAGATATTTGAGGTGGAGAAGAGGAAGTGAAACTTCTCTTTAGGAGAGAAGGAGATAAAAGGAGCCAGGAAAGTGTATTTGGTCAGGGAGGACATGACACAGAGCCCCAAAGATGTTGGTATACAAATCCGTTGGAAGCAGCAGCAGCAGTTGGCCTGGACATGTGTTTTTTTCTAACTGTGCTGGAGGCTCAGGATGGAAAACTTCAAATCTTTTGTCGTTTTCTCGTTGCAGGATGGGAAGCCCTTGTAGCTCTTGGCTGTTTGTTTCAAGCTCTGAGGTCGATCCTGGATGAGAACTGGGGATGGAAGGCAGACAGCATTTCCTCTGGAATGTCTCTTCTTCCTGCCAATCAGCATCTGCCTGGCAGGCTGGCCTCTGACACAATTGGTATTTTAAGCATTTAAATGTGTCTTAAGCAAGCCTGGCAATCGTTGTGAGCGCCAACTGCTGACCTTTAGAGCAGAGGAGACTCAGGGACCCCCCCAGAATCCTCCGTCAGCAGAGACAAGTCCCTGCCCAAGGGCACTGATAGTCCTGATTCAGAGGTAGCTATATTTGAAGGTTTCATTACAGGAAAGGAGGGTGTTAGGCAGGAAAGCATCTAGTACCAGAGAGAAGTTTATGTGGAACAAATAAAATGCGTTTTAGAACAACTTCTTTTCCCTCCTGTCCAACACACAAAAGAAAATCCCTTAAGTGGGTGAAAATAGAGCTCACCCTACACTGTAACCTGGAAATGCATTGCTTTCTTCAACTCTCTATGCTGGGAATAAGAACCTAATTCATTCATAGAAGAGTTTTTCCTTAGTATATGCAAAATGGAAGAGCATCTAGAAAAAAGTTCAAAATAAGCTAGAAAACAATAACAACAATAGCACCTTTAAGTTAATATTTTCTCATCATCCCAAAAAAGCTGTGCCCTTTTTCAGATTGTTAAGAAAAATATTATTTAAGTAAACAATGCAAAATAAGAGATTAGCTAGTGAGGTCCTTGTAGGCAGATGGTACCTACATCCATGAAGGATAAACATGTGGTGGAGGGGTGATGCCACGTAGAAGACACGTGCTGAGACACCTTCACCTGGCGCCCACAGCCAAGTTACTGCTCCTTCAAGAACCTTACTTCTTTCATCGGTGACACAGAGAGCACAAGACCCTCTCTTGGCACTGTTAATAGATGCAGATCAGCTAATTGACCATGTACCTTGAATAGAGCTGGCACATAGTATACACTCAATAATGGCAGCTGTGATTATTGATGTTGGTGGATCCTCTAAGTGGGAAAGCCTGTTCTGATCCATGTAGAGAAACCCTCTTCATCTTTGCATTACCGCCTTGGTACTGATCTCGGCAAGAATCCCATCTGGACTCCTTCCTCTGGGATCCAATCACGTTATTCAGGTTTCCACGGCATCATTTTTCTCCCTCTGCTAACATTAGAAGTCTTTTCTTTGAGTTACATTTACTTTTTTTTGTACATCTATGAATATCCTCACAACTTAGCATAAAGGCTGGATCACTAGGCATCCAACCAAGGTTCATAAAATTAGGGGAGTTCTCTTAATCTCTGTCATCTTCAAAGCAGGAAAGCTGACTTAAATTTAAATTTTAAGAACTTTTAATTTTTATGTATCTGAAAATGTGTGCGTCTCTATGTGTGTGCGAGAGAGTGTCCATTCACTGATTAATTCCTAAATGCCCACAATAATCGATCTACATTTTGAAAAACTTTCTTTTCCTTTGGCACTGAATTTTCCTTTCTCGGAATTCAGAATTTGGGATAACAGGCACTAGCAGCTAAATATATAGTCTCCGAAACAGTTCTTTTACAGAATTCCCTTTTAGTAACTAGCATAACACAGTGCCTGATGCATCATGAGTTGTTTTAATATTAACATGTTATTGTTGTCATTGCAGGAATCAATCTATATCCTTAGCAGAGAGAAAGTTTCCATCCCCCTTGTAATGTAGGTGGGAAAGACATAGACAGAATGCAATTTGAGCAAAGTAGGAGACCATCATTTACTATCTCTTGCTTGATCTCGGAACACAGTGATGACACACTTGGCTCCAGGGCAGATCACTGTCCCGGCAGGACAGAAACACTTCCTGGGTAATCTCAGGCTCTTCCTGCACCAACTGGTCGGAGCAATCAGAGCAGATCAATGTTAGGGCAGAAGAAGAATTGCTCCAACTTCCTTGCCAGAGATAAGATAGCCTGTTAAGAAAATGTACTCTGAAAGCTCTGAGAGTGGGCATTAGTCACTGAGGCTCCGGTTACTGAAAGAATCTTAGATGCAGTGTAGGAAAAAGGTCATTTGAGGGGAAGGTCAGCCACAGGAGTCCTTAGTCCCTGAAATTGCTGCTGGGTTTCTCTCTTCTTCCAGCTGGGACTCATTTTACCAGCAGCCAGGAAGAGAGGAACTGAAGCTTTGACATGTGGTGGTGTAGCATAATGGAAAGAACCCGGGTTTATCACTTACTAACTATGTGGCTTTTTAAAGTAACTTAAGCTCCCTGAATATCAGTTTTCTAAATATGGCTGAGAGGATTAGAGATGATGTAACATACCTACTACAGTAACTTTGGCATTACACAGTACGATACTTTTTGTCCAAGTTTCTTTAATTCTAACCAATTACAAACTGCTTGGATTTTCTGACTATTGTTAGTGCAAAGCATAGAATTCCTAAAAGTTTACCTTCCCTGGGTCAAAAATCTCACAAGACAATGGAATTTGCTTCCTTTTATTTTGGTCTACTTTTTTATTATTTATAATTTCTTGTAACTTTTCTCAACTCGTACCTATTTGTGTTTAAAAATTTTGTGTATTTTTTTTCCTTCAAGAAGTTCACACCCACCCATCCCCACCCTCCCAATTCTTTTTTTTTTTTCTTGTACCCTAACTCTCAGTTTAGAAAACTCTCAAAGTCATTTTTAGGGCCATTGAGTCAGGAAGTGGGCACACACCAAAGCCCAGTGGTTCCTACTGTAGAGAAAATTGCTCAAGGGCACATGTTCCACAGACAGCGGTTGGGTGATGTCATCCTCCTATGGGGACAATGTTATTAATAACATAATGACTCACATGGTGTGACTCTTGAGGCATTTGCCAGGTCGGGGGGAAGGAGAGGGCGGTGACAGATACACCAGAACACACAGAAATGTGGGGAAGGAGTGAGATGCTTTAACAGAGAAGAAATTTGTTTAGTTTCAGCAGAAGAGAAATGTGGAGGTCACTGGTGGGCTACAGTACAAATAGGAGAGATGAAATTGGAAAAGAAGCTAGAAAAAGAAAAAAGGTGAAAAACAGAAGTCAAAAAGGATGGGAGTATTGGAAAAGAGAAAAATAACCATTGTTACTAAAAAAAAAAAAAAAGCAACCAGTTAGGGTTGAAACTCAAGCTAGGCAGATAACAAATAATAGATGAAATTTATAAATGCATCTAGAGGTCTAAGCAGTCCAGAAAGTTCTTTAGGATCATCTAACTCCATGGCAGTACAAACATTTTTTGTGAATTCTATGTATTTGTGGGAAAATGCACATATATTCCAACTGTTTTGTGAAATGTAATAGATTTCATGGAATCTTTGAAGCCATACTTTGGATCCCCTCCTCGGAGACACTGCTGTACTCTGACAGAGTGGCAGGTCAGGAGTTTCCATAGACAGATCTGAAAGCCAATGAAAATATAGCCTATTTTGTGATCTGTTTTTCAACTCTATGAATGCCATTTTTCAGATTTAGCTGTTACAATATTTGCTTATTTGTCCACATTGACTTTAAATATTAAAACATTTCAGAGAGTATTGCTATGTCCTCTCTCGCTCTCTCTTCTTCTTCATCCTTTTTTCTGAAGTTACCCTTAGAAAATGGCCCAAGAGTTTAGACCAGGCAAAAGAAATGATGACAAATGATAAAATTTGAAATTTGAGTGTTAGTTTCTTTCAGGCTAACATGTATAGGCTCACTAAGGTCTAGTTTGGTGACAGGGTTTGCCTTAAGTATACTCAGGACATTAAGGAAAGCAGAAATTTCACTGTAAGAAATCTCATGAAGGAAGAAGAATGTTACAGGATTGCTGCCTGGGACCTGGGTCATGAAGGATGTAGCATCACTCAACTGTTGTGCTCCCTCTGAATTAGGCACCTGATGATCTCACCATCAGTGCTCCCCAGTGCTGGTTACTCTGATATTTTCTGCCACTCCTCCTGTTGCCTTCTTCTTCCTCCTGCACTCATTCGACTTGCTCAGCCACTTGCACTGCGTTGCCATGGTTTTTTGTTTATTTACCTGCTCTCTTTCTTGACTTCTTTGAATGTACCCTACAGTGCCTAAGGCAGCCTTTAGCAGATCTTTACTATCATGGTTTTAAAAGATGTATTTATTTTTATTGGAAAGGCAGATTTACAGAGAGAGGAGGAGGCAGAGAGAAAGATCTTCCATCTGCTAGTTCAATCACCAAGTAGTCACAATGGATGGAGCTGAGCTGATCCAGAGCCAGGAGCCAGAAGCTTCTTCTGGGTCTCCCATGTGGAAGCAGGATCCCAAGGCTCTGGGTCATTCTCTGTTGCTTTCCCAGGCCACAAGCAGGGAGCCGGATGGGAAGTGGAATAGCAGGGACACAAACTGGTGCCCATAAAAGATCCTGCCCTATGCAAGGCGAGGAGTTTAGCCACTATGCTACCATTCCAGGCTCTCACCATCACTTCTGGTAAAAATTTCTATGGTCATTCCATGGGGACTTCTCCTGAGGCCTTTGTCCACCTCAATAAGTGTCTGTGGCCAGTTGTTATCATTGTGTAGTGGACACCATGTAGAGAAACAGTTGCTTTTTCATGGTTTTTATATTTCATAGGTCTACAAAGTGCTTCTCTCACATCCATTACAGTGACACCCTCGGTAATCTCCAGAGTGCTTTTATTCTCATGCTCACTAAATAGAGAGTCCAGCAGTTAGAGGACAAAACTCCTTATCATGAACACGGAGACTCTTTGGACACCAAAAGAGAAGAAAACCTGGGAGTGAGTCAGAAGGAACATGAGAGTAGGTATGGACACCAAATGACTAGGTCAGAGGATAAATGTGTGTGTGTGTGTGTGTGTGTGAGTGTGTGTGTGCACTTGACAATTTTGTTTGAGGCTGTCCCTGGAAGAGGTAATGCATGGAGACAGAGAGGCAGGTGCAGAAAGTTTCCAGCAAGTTTCAAAACACAAGTGCAGGGACACATGCTCTTTCACTCTAGGGATCAGAAATATGAGAAGGAAGGAACAATGGCTTCAGTACAGCGTTCAGCAGGATGCAAAGATAACTCCATATTGCAAACTTGGTTCTCCCAATGTTATTTAGATGCATGCTGGGTGTGCTGAAAGTCATGCGTTTCCTGTTTTTCCTAGTTTGAGATTTCCCAACACCCACATGATCATTTGGAGAACTCGCACGCTGCAAGTTTCTCTGCTCACAATCTTCCTTGTTTTCCTTGATTTCCTCAGGAACATAATGCCTCCGGCTGAGTCAGGCATTGCTAGTGCAACCTTCCTTGTTGACTTTGCCTTTTGTAACCATAAAGCAACAACCGGGACTTCCTATGGCGCTCACTCCCACGAACAGGTGCATGAGTGGTGTGAGAATCACTCATGGAACTTGCTACGTTATAGATTCTCAGGCCTCATCCATGAGATACTTTGAATTAGCTGTCTGCATGAATCTCAGGAAGACATGTATTTTAATCAAGAAGCTTAGCGTACGTTGATGCAAATGATCATCACATTATGAAAGAGAAACATAGCTATTTGACTGAGTCGGCACTGATTTTTAACAAATAGAATCAAGAATACTTGTTCATGTTGGGGCGTTGAATAAGCAAGTGCAGTTCTAAGTTGTTGGGAATAAAATAGAGTGGTAAACACAGCATGGCAATCTTGGGCCATGTTGGTCTTGGGATACAGTAAGGAAATATGTATCTCCAGGAGCACCGGATTCTGCCATGCTGCTGGATTGTTATGTGAATATTTCATGTCTTTTACACATAAACCACTGAAATCTTGGTTTTTGCGTTTCCTACAATGGCTTACCACGTACCGGCTCTTACTTACCACCTCTGCATTATTACACTGATTTTCACCCCATTTCCAGTGTTCCCAGCAAGGACTATAGTTTAGAAAGCAGCCTATTTAACGAATCTTCATGCTTCAGGACTTATACCTGGCCTTAGCAAATACTACGCCAGATGTGGGGAGGAAGTTTACACCCAGTCACATTTCATCAAGAGCACTTAGCAGGTTCAATGGCTGGTGGAAAAGTGCACTTGGGTGCCTCTACGCACTATAGAGAAATGATAGTGGTACCAAGTTCAGACTCTGAGGTTTTTTTTTCTTTTTTTTTTTTTCTCCATGTCAGTCTATTGTCAGTCTATTCAGTATTTGCCCAAATGCCATAGAAAACCCAACTTTTGACAAACCTTTATTTATTTCCATCTAAATTGTTCCCAGGAAAGAGAACTTAAAGACCCCAGACACCATCTCCCCAGGTGTTCCAGAAAAGATTGCACAGTTGTAGCTGGGTTTCTTAGGCAACCCTGAGTTGTGCCACACCATGGAGCCTAAAGCAGGACACAGATGCACAGTTTGTACAGCGCTTTTCTCAGGGAAGAAAACAGACTAATCAGGAAACCATTGGTCAAAAATAAAAACTTTATCTATGACAGCATGTTCCATCGTTTGGCATTAAACAAAAAAATTGCTGTGAATACGAACCCCTAAGAAGCAATTTTCTTTTTTACCAAAGCAAATTAAAGAGTGAATATTGGCATCCTTCATGTGGGAAAGGACTTGCTGAACATCTGCTGAGAGGAAGAAGTTCTCCCGAGAGTCATTTTTTCTTTAAATCTCTTCCTATTAAGTGCCTTGTAAAGAAGGGGGATGTTCAGCTTGAAATGTCAGCAGCACCTGCTGCACCTTAATTTCCTCTAAGAAGTCTGCATTCTGACCCACTGTAGGAGGAACCATCTGTCTGGCTCAGTGATTTTTTTTTCTTGGTTACAAATTATCCTATAAAAAATGCATGGGAAGTGGGGGATCCCTAAGACATTTTCAGATTGCAGTCTCACACACTGAAATAAATGGCTTGAATTGAAATAAAAACCGATTCTGCTATCTGAAGCAGCTTGTCCTAACAACTGATATGTTTGTGGTTGATGACATCATCATGTAGCTGTCATTCTACTTTTGGCAGGGAGGAGGGAAAAAATGGAAAGTTTTTTTTTTTAATTTCTACTGATAAGAAAAGGTAAATAAATAGCACTGTTTTTCAATTTGCTCTCCACTGCATTCAAACATGATCACACGCATATATACACCAAACAACACCAACACCCCAACAACAATAAGAAGTGAAAAACAAAACACAAATCAAAACACAAAACACCCTCAAACTGTACCAGTAATTCATATTTTAACCAAAGGAATAGCTCTTAGAGACCTTAGAGAAATGCAAAATGCAAAATCAAATGACTAAACAATATTGAACCAATGGGATCATTATTTTTTTAAAGATTTGTTTATTTTTATTGGGAAGGCAGATGTGCAGAAATAAGGAGATACTGAGAGAATGATCTTCCATCTGCTGGTTCACTCCCCAAGTGGCCACAGCAGCCAGAGCTGTGCTGATCTAAAGTCAAGAATCAGAAGTTTCTTTTGGGTGTCCCACATGGGTGCCTGTCTACTGCTTTCCCAGGCCACAAGCAGGGAGCTGGATGGGAAGTGGAGCAACCTTGACATGAATCGGTATTCATATAGGATTCCAGCACTTACAAGGTGAGGATTTTAGCTAGTAGACCCCAAACAGCATTATTAACATGCAAAATATTTATATCACTAACCAAGTAGCAGGTGATATTCTCTATTTTTGTGAAACTTTGGAACTTCATAGCTAACTTGTTAGATCTGGTACATACTAACTTTCAAAAATCAAAAATGAATGTAGTTAGCTTCCTTCTTTGTTTTTTTTTTTTAAATCTCTATTTTCTATAAGACCTTCAACAGCATCGTAATCCTCATATGTGTCTGGCTGTGCTGTTTTGCTCTCCCAAGCTTTTCATAAGAACTATTCAGCTAACTTTCAAAGACTTAACTAAGCTGTCAAGCTGTGAGTACCAAGCTGACTTAACATTCCAGGAAACATTTCTGCGATTGGCTTGGCTGCTATATGGCCAGTAATTTCAAAGTTGTTAGCTGCCAGGAAAGCTTGGAATTTTGTGTTGTTGAGAGGAATAACTATTCCATCATCTTTAATCATCTTCGTCTCCTCAGGCTCAGGTCTATTATTCACAGTCATTTAAAACGTTGTTCATTTTTATTGAGAAGGCAGATTTACAGAGTGAAAGAGACAGAGAAATATCTTTCATTTGCTGGTTCACTCTCCAAGTGGCTGCAACTGCCGGCCGAGAGCTGATCTAAAGCCAGGGACTTCTGAATCTCCCACATGGGTGCGGGGTACCAAGCAGAGAGCTGGATGGGAAGTAGGGCTGCTGGGATTAGAACCTGCACCCATCTGGGATGCCAGCCCGTTCAACGCAAGGACTTTAGCCACTAGGACACTGCATGAGGGCGATTTTTATTTATTTTTATTACAAAGTCAGATATACAGAGAGGAGGAGAGACAGAGAGGAAGATCTTCTGCCCGACGATTCACTATCCAGGCAGCCACAGCGACTGAAGCTCAGCCAATCCTAAACCATGAGCCCGGAGCCTCTTCCAGGTCTCTCACACCAGTACAGGGTCCCAAGGCCTTGGGCTGTGCCTGACTGCTCTCCAGAGAAAGATGATAGAGATGGTCAATGTGAGTACTGAAGAACAGGTAACGAAGTGATGATGTTAAGTGTTGAGGGGAGCCCTGACTGATTACTCCTTAGTTATACAGGATAAGCTGTTTTATGGTATTTTGAGGACTTCCTATACTAAGAAACTCTTAGAAAAAGGCTTTTAGGGGCCAGCAGGATAGCCTAGTGGCTAAATTCCTTGCCTTGCGGTGCACCGGGATCCAATATGGGTGCCGATTCTAATCCCTTCAGCCCTGCTTCCCATCCAGCTTTCTGCTTGTGGCCTGGGAAAGTAGTAGAGGATGGCCCAAAGCCTTGGGACCCTGCTTCCACATGGGAGACTTGGAAGAAGCTTTTGGCTCTTAGCTCTGGATAGAGCTCAGCTCTGGTTTTTTTTGGCCACCTGGGGAGTGAAGCATCAGATGGAAGATCTTCCGCTCTGTCTCTCTTCCTCTCTGTATATCTGACTTTCCAATAAAAATAAATAAATATTTTAAAAACCCACATTTAATGTATATAGCTTCCTGGTTAAATTAACTGTAATGACTCAGAAATCAAGCCAACATGGAGAGTTGCCCTGTGTTCAGGAAACATTGCTTGAATCCCTGAGGTCAATTTGTAGTGTTCAGTATCCTATAGGGAAGATTGATTCCTTTTCCTGAGAGAAAACTCAGGTGCCCTCAGATACCAGGGTCTATATGAAGGTATTTCAAATAGTTCATTAAAAGTGAAGGTTAAGACAACTAGTTTCTTGCAATGCTTTGAAATCCATGCCTCTTATTTTCATAATATACATTTTCTGTGCATCTTTTGGATTCTGCTCGTGGTGACTCCTCTTCCAAGTACTGATGTAGTATGTGTGAGCTTGATTATGTACACGTCGGTGTGTGTGTGTGTGTGTGTGTGTGTGTGTGTGTAGGTGGGGTGGTAGAGGGTGTTGGCCCTTATCCCCTCAAACAGGAGGGGTAGGAAAAATCTTCTCAACTTTAAAGGTGAGTATTCTATTCTATCCTGGTCCATAATGAACCCCAGGCAGCTTTCCTGGGGATTAGCTCTATTTAATGAAATAGGAAATGTAACATTCTTTTCTCTTTTTTGAGTCTACAGACAAGACTTTACAGGTTCACAGGTTCCACTGTATGGAATTTCCTCTTAGCTGCAGGCTAAAGGATCGATTCTATCTTGACCTCATTTCCATGTGCTGCTTCCAGATATTCCCATATGATGGGGTGGGTAAAAGGACCAGTCACATGAGAATTCATTGGAGGAGAAGCTTACATAGAACAAAGGACAGAGTATGCTTTAAGACAGAGTTAACTGTGCTTTCCAGATATTTCAAAGGTTGTGATGAGAAGCAAAAATAATTACTTTGCACTATGCCAAAGAACAAAATTATGGAAGTCATAAAAACAAAAATGGAAAATACAAGATCAATAGATATATAGATAAATACACATGTACACATGGTCATCTACAGGAACAGTGTAACAGAGACTAGCATGTCAACATGTGAAGATACAATGCAACATGCCTCTATACTCCTGAATCAAAGATGGACTCCCAATGAAACTGTTAAATATGTCTTGCTAATGGATGCCGGATTCTCTGCTGTTTTCTATACCTACAATGTCAGGATACACTTAAGTAGCAGATGGATGGACTTACAACTATTTATGAAGGACTTTACTATTGTAATAGTATAGGGGAAATCAGTTGTGGGAGGAGGGGATTTGGAGATGGGAAAAATAGGAATTCTCAGGGCCCATGAAGCTGTATTTTTTTTTAAAAGATTTATTTTATTTTTATTGGAAAGGCAGATATACAGAGAGGAGAGACAGAGAGGAAGATCTTCTGTCCCATGATTCACTCCCCAGGCAACCGCAACAGCTGGAGCTGAGCCAATCCGAAGCCAGGAGCCTCTGGGTCTTTCGCGCGGGTGCAGGGTCCCAAAGCTTTGGGCTGTCCTCGACTGCTTTCCCGTGCCACAGGCAGGGAGCTGGATGGGAAGCGGGGATGCCGGGATTAGAACCTGCGCCCACATGGGATCCCAGGCATGCAAGGCGAGGACCTTAACCACTTGCACCACCACGCCGGGCCTGATGAAGCTGTATTATAAAATCAATAAATAGATAGATAAAATAAAATAAAAAAGGGGGTCTGGCGTGGTGCCTAGCGGCTAAAGTCCTTGCCTTGAACGTGTCGGGGATCCCATATGGGTGGCAGTTCTAATCCCGGCAGCTTTACTTCTCATCTAGCTCCCTGCTTGTGGCCTGGGAAAGCAGTCGAGGACAGCCCAAAGCCTTGGGATCCTAAAACCCAGAAGAAGCTCCTGGCTCCTAACATCGGATCAGCGCAGCTCTGGCCATTGTGGTCACTTGGGGAGTGAATCAGATGGAAGATCTTCTCTGTCTCTCCTCCTCTCTATATATCTGAGTTTACGAGAAAAATAAATAAATCTTTTTAAAAATAAAATAAAAAGGAAATGAGTAAAATATTTTGGCAGACAGATCTCAAAACAAGAAATATAAATGAACAATAAATACATGAAAAATTGTTCAATGTCGGTAGCCATCAGGGAAATGCACATGAAAACCACATGAAGCATCATATCAGCCCTGTTAGAATGGCTAAAATCTGTAGTACATAGGGTAACAAATGCTGACAAGCATGTGGACAAAGGGTAACACTTATGTTCTGTTGGTAGAAATGCAAATTAGTGAAAATAATACTGTGAAAAATAGTGTGAAGATTTATTTAAAAAAAAAAAGCTGGAAATGGACTTACTGTATGATCCAGCAGTCCCACGGCTAGATATATACCCAAAGGACACAAACAAAAGGTACCAAAGAGACAACTCTACCACCATGTTTGTAACAGCATGATGCGCAATTACTAACATTTGGATCCATGGATGTGTCCATCATCAGATAAATGACTAAAGGAAACACACAATGCAATAATATGCAACTATAATAAAGAACAAAGTTCTACCATTTACAACAAAATGGATGCAGCCAGAGGACATCATGTTGAGTGAAATAAAACAGACCTAGAAAGACAAATATTACATATTCTCCCCTCTATGTGGGAGTTGCAATTAAATAAAGAACTAAAAAAATAAAGAAATACCTATGTGTATCAGTATTGTTGTAAAGCCTTGTTTTATACCTTTGTCAAAGCCATGGTTAAGAATATTATATTAGTGTATTTTTAATGAGCTATGATTATCTTAAAATGCACTCTCTATGGTGGTCATGGTCATATTGCCATTCACATTTTCTCTATATTCTAATTCAGCTAGATTCTTGTTGCATTGTACTTGCCTAAATACACCATGTCAAAAAATAAAAGAAAGGAAGTGGGAACGCAGGAGGGTTGCAAGGAGAGAAGAGGAAGGAAGGAAGGATTTTGTTCCTAGAGTTGCAGCTATAAATCACTAATCAGAAATTAAACATCACAAAGTTTATAAGTGTCACAACTTGGGCATCTCTCTGTGGTTCTGACTGTGTCTAGTGTTGACAAGTGTTATTCCTGTCTCAGTGTGCATCCCCAGCGTTTTTCGTCAGGCCTGCAGTTCCTTGTGCCTCTTTTTCTCTAATGCCCCTCTCCGTTTTCCCTGTGCGCCTCTCTGGCAGAGGAAGCAAGCAGGAGAAAGTGTTCAATGAGTGTTTAGAAAGTGAGAGTCAGGAAAGCTGAGCCAGTTTAGAGATAAACATTCTCACTCTGTGGGGAAAACCCAGCTTTCTAGTCTGTCTAGACTTCAATAGGACATCGTGTCTACAATCCTCTGTATGCCTTTTGGGGAGGGAACCATGCTGTTGCCCCCTACATACTGTGTCTTTCCTGGAGGACAGAACAAGGCAGAATTTGTGGCTGCCACTTGCACATCTTGCCTCCCATATGGGACGTTCAAATGGTAAAGGTCAGTGTAGGTCACTGAACCCAGGAGAGATGATCCTTTTCTCACGTCATTTGAGTGCTTCCCAGCTGGCCAGCCTACCCTGTGCTGCGTACACTTGGTCCTAGCAGAGGACAAAGGATGGCCAAATATAACCTGTTAGCGTGTCTGCCTAGCCATGCTGTTTTGGTTTCTGATCATGTCCTTAGTAGATGAAGGAAGACTTGAGTCTATGATTCAGCCCAAGAAAAAGAGAATGCAAGTGTGCCCCCTTGTTATAGTCCCTGCCAATGCATGTGCCCCTCCTCTCACAGTCACCCACAGACATAAACACACTCACAAGATGAGCAGGCTGTGCCTTCACTGCATTCCCCCCAGCTTCTCCCCGACCTACCACAAAAGGTGTTGCCCTCTCTCTCAACATGCAAGTGAAATGAATGAGGAAGGTCACCCGCGTAGCATGGCCCGACTTTGGAGAACTAGGACTGATGTGCTCTCAATGAGCTGTTGGTTTCATGGGAGACACAAAAAGCCAGGTCCTGTGATCAGGACCTCAGGAGCACCTTGAGTGAAATGCAGATTTCACCAGAAAATGCAAAGCATTTGTCAGTAAAGATCAGAAATGACTTCCTGGAAACAAGACCATTGATGAAGAATGATGATTATAGCAAGACTTGGGTCAGTCCAGTAGTTACATTAAGACCCATATAAGGACCAAAACCCGAGCTAGTACCAGTTCTCTACTTCATATATCTAAACATGTTTTAAATTATTTTTTCCTATTTACTCACTGTCTTCATTTTTCCTAGATCTTAGTCAACTCATTAAAAAAAGGTAAAGAAGATTTCATAGTCATTGAATGGTTTGGGAAAGGTGTTAGAAGATGGCTAAGGTGCTTGGGACCCTTCATCCAGGTGGAAGACCTGAGAGAAGCTCCTGGCACCTGGCCGCAGTCAGGTGCTGCTGTCTGTCCTTCTAGGGAGTGATTCAGTGATGGCAAATCTCTCTATATATCTTTCCCTCACTGTCTGTAACTCTGACATCTAAATAAATAAATAATCCTTAGAAAAAACTCTAAAACAGTCAAGCTTTAGGAAAAGCTGGAGGAAATCTTAGTGACCCTTGGTTAAACCAAGAGTGCTGAAGCCCAGTGAGATCCAAAAAGGGAAATGTGCAGGGCAGGCCAAGAGTTACTTCATTAAGAGGTGCATGAGGTCTGGTTATGTCTCAATTTGTTTTTCAAAAAGGGATTTCTCTTTGTTGTCAGGAGAATGACTTTTAGCAAGATCAAAGTGTAAAGAGGGAGTTAGGATAGGACGCTGGGATGAAAGATAGCTGCCCTCTGTTGCTGAGGTGCCAGCACAAGAGGAGGGTATGTACAGGGTATAGGTGAGGGTTGAACGCTGAGGCAAACACAATTTCTTGTAACTTTATAAGCAACATAAGACTTTCAAGTAGGTACTATCTTTTGATTCATCGCTGTCCTTGTGAGGCGGTAATGGTATAATTCACATTTTACAAGTAAGAGCATCAAGGCTCTGATTTGTTCCTATCCCATCACTCATAAGCTGAGTGCAGTCTTTTTTTGATGCAGTAGATATGTAATTTATTATGTTATCAACTGTCTCTGCGGAAGCCAGAAGAAATTCCACATACCAATGTCGTCTCTATTGCTAAATACGATAATTACATTTTTGGATTCTTTTCTGCATAAGCTTTATTTCAGGTTAATTCAAAATACCGAGAGCTTTGACACTGAAACAGTTGAACAGCTCTTCCAGATATCTATTTCTGCTCAAAGAATCACTGTTCCTATTTTCAGAAGCCTGATGACGCAGAGAACAGGTAATGTGATAGGGAACCGCTTGCCCTCATGAATCCCTGACTTGAATCAAAAGCAGATTACCAAGCTTCCAAATGTATACTGTATAATCACAACCATGAGCATGACAGCATACAGTTATGCTGAATGTTTAATAGCAACTGTATTGAATAATATAGTAACTATATGGAATAATACTATATTGAATAATTAAGTGCCTGAAAGATTTAGGGAGGTTAATTTTGCCAAACAAGTTACCCTGCTTGAACTTCTGAATTCAAGTCTGTAAGGCCAAAGGCCACGTTCTTTCCACGATGATGCTGCTTATTGGAGGGAAGTGTTAGACCACTGCGTGATCTTTTTATTTTTTAGTGTCACCACCTCAGCCAGCACTCACTCTGATACTCAATTTTAGTGAATTAAAATGTAATTTTATTCTTCGTTACTGTCAGAGATTTTTTTTTTTATAAATGTCCTGGGAATGTACAAAACTGATGATCTGTTGGTTTCAGACTTGCATTGTACAACATTGTTATAAGACAGTCCTTGGAAGGAGTTAAGAGGTTCTCAGTACACTGTGGTAGGGCCTTTAAACTTCCTTCAACAAAGAAGAGCCATGTCTTGACATTTTTATCGGGAAATTAATTTGGCATGTAGATAATAACTTAAAAGTGCACAAATCTCCTTTGGAGATCTTTCTCATTTTCATCAGCAACAAATGGCTCTCAGTTGAGTAGTGTTGTTTGGGGACTGATAATAAATCTCTCAGCATGACAGGAAACTTTAGACAGAGGAGGTGGAGCTAGATGGCACTGTAATGTAATTCTGTGAGTTTTCTAATTACAGTTTGACTGTTATGGAATAGGTTTTAGGACTATAAAAAAATTTTGAGTTGCTTATGTTTTCTCTTGTTTAAATAAAGTACAACATCAGAGAGCATTCTCTTCTTCTCGCTCTTGATCTCTTTCTGTGCATATGAGTGTGTGTTTGAAACTACTTTGAAGAATCTTAGTGAAAGTATGTGTAATACACACACACACACACACACACACACACACACACAGAAACACACTCTCACTGAGATTCTTCAGTTGACAATTGGGAGCCAATATCTTTGGGCTATCTGACAGTAATGTTTTAAGTTTTTCCATGTCATGCCAGAAGACTGAAATTTTTATATCACATGCAAGAGTTCCAGGCCAGAGCCTACTACCTGATCAGACCATAACCACACAGGAAGAGTAATGGTATGTTGAAACTATAGGAAATTTTAGACATTTTTCAGTTCACCTTCTTAATTAAGGATGGTTGTATTTCATTACTTTATTTTAAAAATTATTTTTATTAGAAAGTGAGATATACACAGAGGAAGATCTTCCATCCACGAATATACTCGCCAGATGGCCATAATGGCTTGACCTGAGCCAATCTGAAGCCAGGATCCGGGAGCTTCCCTCAGGTTTCCCACAGAGGTACAAGGCCCCAAGCTTTGGGCCATCCTCTCCAGCTTTCCTAGCCAAAAGAAGTGATTTGGATGGGAAGCGGGACTGCTGGGATTAGAATCGGCACCCATATGGGATCCTGGTAAATGCAAATTGAGGACTTTAGCTGCTAGGCTACTGCACCATGTCCTTATATTAGGTTATTATAATTATTATTGGAAAGTCAGATATACAGAGAGGAGAGGGGAGGGGGATGAAGGTCTTCCATCCACTGATTCATTCCTCAAGTGGACACAACAGCTGGAACTGAGCCAATCCAAATCCAGGATCCCAAAGCATCTTCCAGGTCTCCCATATGAGTATAGGGTTCCAAGGCTTTGGGCTATCCTCACAAGCAGGGTTTTGGATGGAAGTGGGGTTGCTGGAATTAGAACTGGCACCCAACTGGGATCCCAGGAGTGCAAGGCAAGGACTCTAGCCATTAGGTTATCTTGCCGGAGCCCTTAGTTTAGTGTTGAAAAACATTTTGTCTTCAAGTATTTGATACCTTTGAAAAAGGTAAGAAATATCAATTAAAAATTTCTAGTGTAGTAAAGTTGGAGATGATGGTCATGACTGTGTTTCCATCACTGCAGGACAAGTTGAAACTGAAGGGGTAAAAGATAAACACAACTGTGCCTCAAGTTGTGTGTTGTCATAACCTAGGATGTTTTGCAGTGAAAGTAGAGTCACTCCAGAGCCATAGCTGTAGGATTTAAGACAGTGAGAAGTTTTGCTTCCCACAGCCTTGCCTTGCCTTTTTTCTTTTCTTTTCTTTTCTTTTCTTTTCTTTTCTTTTCTTTTCTTTTCTTTTCTTTTCTCTTCTTTTCTTTTCTTTTCTTTTCTTTTCTTTTCTTTTCTTTTCTTTTCTTTCCTTTTCTTTCCTTTTCTTTCCTTTCTCTTCATAGCATCCCAGCTGCCAGAAATGTCATAAATATCTCACCTACCCTTGATATAAAAAGAATAGACTTCACAAAAGGTCTTCAGAGAGACCATGGAAACATACATAATGGAAGAGCTATTCAAGGAGTTCAAAAACTTTCATGCATCCAAATAATGTTATAATTTGTTAACACATGTCTGAACAGTATCTAACTTGAGGCACAAATTTATTTCAATAAATCTTATTGAAGAATAAGACATCAGTTTGGATATAGTCCTGTTAGAATAAAACAAATTCTGCTAAAACTGAAACAAGAACAAACATCAGATCAATGGTGATACTTAAATGAAAGAATGCTGAAATCATTTATGCCTAATGAGAAATTTGCAGGGACAATGCCCAAGGAAATCAGCAATTAGCTTGCCTGATGACAGGATGAAATTATGTTGAAGTTGAAACCCAGAGTAGCAAACTATCTGCAGCAATTTTCAAGGAAAAATAATCTTGCTCCTGCCCTCATTGAAGAGAGCCAACAGTTAACAACAGAAACAGCAGCAGCACCAGAGACACTTTGGTGGGCTCAAGTTACTTCATTCTGACAGAAAAAGAAATGAATTGGTTAAGCCTTCTGCTTATTGGGCACCCAAATTGTTCTCCCTAATCAGCTGTAGACAAGACCAGAGTTTTTGATGGAACATTCCAAGTGGGCTCAAGATCCTCAAGTATATCTTCCACGATTTGTAATAAGAAATGAAGTCAGCTTTTACTTGAATATAAAGCACAACCAAAGCACTGGTTACCAAAAGTTGGAAATGGTCCAGTCAAAGCTGAATGCATTGTTTAAGAGCAAAGTTCATGACAAAGATTTTTGTGATGTTGAAATTTATTTCTCTTGTTGAATTTCTGGAGAGCCAAGGATGTTAGCATCTGCTTAATAGGAAAGACTTCTGAGAAAGGTAGCCAAAGCATCAGCAGGAAAATACCAGGAAAATCTTCACCAGAACCCTGTCCTCCACAACGAAGATTCTGCTCATCCTCTTTCATCAAGCAAGGACAGTGATATGACGAGATATGATGAGACATCACCAGGAATCCAATTTGCAGTCTTAATTCCACATTTTCCAGCTGCTTTTTGCTTCCTGGTGCTTAAAAAAGTCTTTGGATGGTATGTCTTCCCCATTTAATAACATAAAAAATACTACCATGTCATGGTCAAACTCCCAGAACTATCAGTTCTTTAGGGATGGACTAACTGGCTGGCATCATCATTTTCAAAAGTGAGATAAAGCATATGGAGCTTATGCTTAGTAATACATTTGAATGTCTTAGTTTTACCTTTTACTTGCATTTCTCATAAATGTTGTTCATTCTCCTACGTAGAAGCTCAAGGGAGTTGTGCTATGAGGAGAGAGTGTGTGTGAGAGAGAAAGAGATGGAAGACTTTATCCTTCTTATGCCTTTTTAATCACCTTGGCCCAGGTTTGAATAATTATTCATAATGGTAGGGCTGGATCTCCTTTAATTGGTGCACTGATTCAAATGCGCATCTCTTTCAGGAATACCATCACAGACACAGCTAGTATGTTACCAGTTCTCCGGGCATCTTTTAGCCCAAACCAAATTGGCACAGAAACTGACCATCATAAAACCTCTCACAGGTATCACATGACATGAATAGGAGTTCTCAAAGATGCTAGCTGGACTAGTTTAATTCAACTGGAGCAAGAAGAATGAGGAAAGAACGGCATCCCTGGTTGTGTTGTGTCCATTTATGAATCAAAGGTATTTAACTTGGATGTTCCTTACCAGTAGCTTTACTGCAAATTTAAGGGAAGTGCTTTGAACCACATTCTATCATAAACCAATACTGAAATAGCCTCTTTAAATTTTTTTAATTGTTTAGCATGGGAATTTTTTAAATTTTTATTTAAAAAATTAAAAAAAATATTTTGACAATCTTTACATAGTTAATTAGGGTAAAAAGGTTCAAGGGCTACAGGAAAGTGGGTAAGACTATTATTTTTTCCATATTGTCTCTCTCTTTTTTTAAAAAAAAATTATTTTTAAATTTTTATTGGAAAGGCGGACATACAAAGAGGAAAGACAGAGAGGAAGATCTTCCGTCTGATGATTCACTCCCCAAGTGAGCAGAACGGCCAACACTATGCCGATCCGAAGCCAGGAGCCTCTTCCAGGTCTCCCACGCAGGTGCAGGGTCCCAAAGCTTTGGGCCATCCTTGACTGCCTTCCAGGGCCACAGGCAGGGAGCTGGAAGGGAAGCAGGGATTTATTAGAACTAATAAATCCTCACCACAGGTCTATGCTGTGGGCCATCAGATTCTCCGACTGCACAAAGAAACTACAGAACAGAGCTACCAAAGCCTGCCCCAAGTTAGCCTCCAGATCCATTGGCCCTATGGATTTCTCTATAGGACAACTGTGATGGAAAGACAACCTAACCGGTGAGTGGATTTGGACAGCAACATCCAACATGAATGCAATTCATAGCTCCGTACCTCCTTAAACGCATGTATCTTGTCTTTCCCTAAGTTTAATTACAGTCTTTTCCTTAAATCTTTCAAGTTTCCCCCATGTTTTTGGAATATAATCTGTTTTCTTTTTAGCTATTGTATATGTACCTCATGGTATGGGCCTTGTTCACCCCTTGTTCGTCATTGATGGCTATTGTTAGCAAGTTTCTTCTCCTCCTACTCTGTATGCCAGTGTTTTGGGTGGCTTGGTTTCTCCAATGCTTTGAATCTTCTAGCTTCCAGTCCTTCACACTTACTGCTACTGATCTTTGGCTAAATGCTACTCGGTACTCATTCATTAGCCGTCATCTGGCTCTCTCAGTTCTGAACTTTAAATTGGTTCTTTCACAGTATAGGTTTATTTACTCTTTAGGCTACATTACGTCACTCATAAACTCCCATGATACCTTACATAGCTGTGTTATATTCTTCAGTTCTCCTTCTGGTCCTACTTGATTGCTAGGGTAATGGAGGTTAGCCTTGCACTTGTCTGGCATTGTATCCCTGCTGCCTAGCTGACTACTTGGCACTGTGCAGGTGGTTCAAACACATTTGTGAATCAGTGTCAGATGAAGACTATATAAAGAGCTAAGACTTTGGAGAAAAAGTCCTAGGTCCTGATTCTGCTTTCATTACCTGATAACCCTATGATTTTGACCACAATTCTTGTCAATTTTAGTTTTTACCAGTGTAAAATGGAGATAATGCTGTTGATTTCATAGGATGTTTTTAAAGATTAAATTAAAAGTAGTGTGTTGAGTACCTCAAAGAGTGATCAGGCCACAAAAAAAAAAATACTTAATATGGTTAGCAACATGATTACAATAGCCACAATAGCCACAATGGCCAGGGCTGAACTAGGCCAAAGTCTGGAGCTTAGAACTCCATCTGGGTTTCTCATGTCAGTGACAGGAACCAAAGCACTAAAAACCATATTCCATTGTCTTCCCTGGCAGATTAGCAGGGAGCCGGGTGAGAAGAAGAGCAGTCAAGCTCAGAACTGGTACTCATATGGGATGCTGCCAGTGCACACTGGCAGCTTCATCTGCTGCACAAGAGGATAGCTCCCAACTAGCTTTTGTTTTGTTTGTTTTTAACTTCATATTGCAACTTGATTCAGAGGAGGGGAAATGGGGAAATATAATGTAAATTACAAGTCATAATTTGAGTGGTTTGGCAGGAAATAAGAGTAAATGTGTTAATACATGGTGCTTCACTGAAAATAAAGTTCCTGTGTCACTCTAAGATGGAAGTACCTTCTTTCTTAGCTTCTTTTAGTGTTAAGAGCCTAACACTTTGAACAGATGTCTGTGGCTTCTCTTCGACTGAGGAGAGCCAATTTGCCCAAGGTAACAGTCTTTTTACCAGGTTACTCCACATTCAGGGACTGGCACATCTGGGAGAATAAAGGCTTGACCTCTAGTCTCAGTTTGGAGCAACTCTGAAAGGTCATTCAGTTCTAAAGTTTTTCAAAGTAAAATTTAGCAAATGTGCCACCTTGAGTGCCAAGAGAAAGATCCTGCTGATTTATTACCAGCGATAGCGATGCTTTATGGTATTTGAAGCTAATTCAGGCTCCATTGAAATTTGACAGCCTATACTGGTCTTTGAGGTAACAAAGTGCTATTTTAGGTATAGCTCATTTGATACTCATTATACGACACATATATAAGGAGAAAGAAATAAAAAGAGTTCTCTTAACTGCAAATTAATTTCACCAATTAAATCAGCAGGCTCTGGTTGAATTAATACAGTCTTTTGAACAGATCTGGTGTTCTGCATCAGGTCTGGTGCTAAAAGGCCCAACTTCTCTGGCAGTGTGTCTGAACAGTTTCTCATCCAGCATGTCTAGGGGAAGTGCCTATCTAGGTGGAGCCTGGAGTTTGGACATTTCCTCTGTGGGTTCCAAGGGAGGTAGGGGGCAATAAATGCTGAATCTGGAGGTCGGGCAGGATCTGTTCCACATCCTGGTAAAGGGAGAAAAAAAATTCTTATAAAAAGCAGAATCTGTGAGACATAGTTCATTTTCATTTTCTGTCAAGTTCCTCAGACTCCAGGTCCTCTCGAGATTTCTGATTTTACATTTCCTCCACTCTCCCAATATTGTATCTTCAGGCAACAATCTGGGTGGAAATCTTCCCTCCAAATCCCTCCTCGTCCCATTTGGAGCCAAAGCTTCAGGAAGGGGGCCCCTTTGAGACTGTCTTTCCTCCGAAATCTTATTAAGTCTGCGTTGTTCACCAGAAACAATTGCAAAGTGAAGGTCAAAACATCCTCCAAGTTACCTCCCACAAGCTGGGCATGGGACCAGGTGATTTTGCACATATTTCTCTCTTTTTATCTTTCCAAAAAAGTCCCTGGAGTGAAGATTATTATCTTCCTTCTGTAGATTCTTTACTCAAAACTAAGCAATGTCTCTAAGGTCATTTAGCTAATAAATAGAGCAGGATTTAGAACTAGAGTCAATTCCAAAACTTGTATTCCTTATAACATCTCCATGCTCCCCTGATGACACTACCTAAAGTCTCCATCGTCACATTGATTCTTTCTGTCGGGTACCCTCATCATTGGAGCATGCTTGTGAAAGCACAAACACCAGCCACATATAACTAAGACATTCAAGATCACAAAATCTTTTTTTGCACAAGATGAAATGAGTCTCATCTTGTGTGGTACTGCATAGCAGAGAACGCTGATGCAAAGAGAATGTGTTTTTGAAACCAGCTGTTATTTAATATTGCTTTTGAACTTCTAGAGCTCCTTTACATAGAGAGTCTTATTAATCCTTGAATAAATCTGTGGAGTTGTCTTACTTTTGATCACCACTAATAGGTGATAAAAATGAACATGAGAGAGTTTCAATAATTTGTCTAAGATCATCACCTATAAAATGGTCAGCCAGGGCTCAGCTTCAGTTCTGATTCTGCTTCTTACTGTTCTGAAATCACTCTCCATTGCTTTGTAGCAGCCATCTTCAATGGTCACTAGGACCTGCAAATGAAAACAAAAACTATTTTCACTTGTCGCAGGGTTTGAGCTCATCGAACCTAGAAACACCTCTTAAGTAGCCTAAGATATGAAAATGAAAGTATTGGGAAGGGAGATGTTAATTAAATAGCTAAAACATTAACATGAATTATTTTCCCCAATTAGAATTTCACAGTGTTTAATGTAGCTCCAGAAACCATCAAAAAGGTTTTCAAGTATTTGAACTATACTGTAGTGTAAAAGAATAATGAGGGAGTGCAGAGAAACTTGGCATTATACTTCACCTTCAGGTCATTTCATTATGACAACTACTCATTCATTCACTCCTTCAAGTCATATTGTCCTTTAGTCAACAAGTATTCTTTGGGTGATTACTAGAACTGTTGGAGGCTTTACAGATACACTAAAATATGAGGGAGAAATCTCTTTTTAAATGAAGTTTACAAACACAATATGTAAAGCCTTATATAAATGGAGTAATCTCAGAATGATTCAGGTGCTGTGAGAAAACTAAAGAGGTTATTAGTTCACACAGCCATTAGGAGGGTGGGAGTAAAAAGTGTTTCTGCTCTATGGATTATAGAACCTTTCTAAGGAGTTGGCAGAAATCAGAAGAAGGGATCAACCTAGCGTAGGTCATTTTAAGCAGAGGAAACTTTAAGGACTAGGATTTGGGGAGAACAATGGACAGAAAACTGAAGACTGGAAATGGAGCATGGTTGGTTAAAGGGAGAGCAGCAGCAGATGTGAGTGGAAAACAGGGGACAGATGATGAAACAGCATTAGTGATAGAGCCTGGCTTCTTCCAATGTAATGGAAAGAAATAGCCTAAATTAACACATGAATGGTGACGTTAATAACAAAGGGATAGAAACAGAGAGAGCAGTTTTAAGGTAAGAAAATTTTAAAATGTGGGTTCTTTTGGTAAAGATTTATTTTTATTGGAAAGGTGGATATACAGAGAGAAGGAGAGGAAGATCTTCCATTCGATGGTTCACTCCCCAAGTGATCGCAATGGCTGGAGTTGAGCCTATCGGAAGTTAGGATCCAGGAGCTTCTTCTGGGTCTCCCAAGTGGATGCAGGTCCCAAGGCACTGGGCTGTCCTCCACTGCTTTCCCAGGCCACAACAGGGAGCCGGATGGGAAGCAGGGTCGCCGGAATTAGAATTGGCGCCCATATGGGATCCAGGCACATGCAGGGTGAGGACTTTAACCTTTACGCTAAAAATGTAATTTTTAAACTTTAAGAAATTCCTCACATTTTTGCGCTTGAACAATAATAATGAAGAACAGAAGAATCTGCTATTGGCACTTCCATTTCACTTTATGAATGCCCAATTTTATGTGTTTTGAATGTTGATCAGACAAGATCCCTTGTGGAACAGAGAATCACATTGCCTTGTTCCTGGTATCATTATTATCATTTCATTGCAACCACTCAGCAAAACTTTACCCATGAAGCACTCAAATGGGTCATATCATACAGGTCTTAACTGCATTGCTGAGATTTACTGGAGAAACTTGCAACTTTTATATGTGTGGCTGAAAATTCATTGTCTTGCCTCTCTTGGACCATTACAGCTGGAAATTCTTTGATGTCTCACGTTAAATCTCTCAAGACAAATGAGTAAATTAATTTTGAGGAGTGGTGGTGGTTTGGTTATGACTTGTTATCCTAGCATTTTTAGACCATTGTGACTGTCTTCAATGACCTTGTCCTCACTTGCCCAAGAGTACCTCCATCCTTTTCTGGTGGAGTGCACTGTGGCCCTCAGGCATGGATGTTCCAACTTCATTCAGTCCCAACAAGCCTGCCTTATGTTCATCTTCTGCTGCTGCTGCTTCCCTCCTGACCGCCTCCTGCAGCAAAGAAGGTGGATTTTTTCCTACTAAACTTGCTGTACTTTATCTCTTCTGATTCCTTGGGGAGTGTAAGTCCATCAGTTATAAGCAGAACAAAAAAAGAACTATCAGCAAGGCCATCAATGTTTGCACATCCTTTTCTTCTTTCCTGTTCTCTTTTAAGCCAATATACTTGAAATAACCATTTCTATGCCTTTGCATTTATAGTAATCATCAATAGTATCCTCAACTCTCGCAAAATAAGCTTCTAGATACCAAGAGCTTGGATATTCTGTCACTACAGAAAGTTTGCTCTGTGTTACATTATTTGCATCTAGACAACACTGTCATGAAATCTTTATTAATCTATAATAAACATAAAAAAATCGAATCTGAGAAAGCTTGATTTTCCCATTGTGTCTTACACAAGATGGAAGAACAGTGTTCAAACCAGGCATGTCCTTTACTTCCCAAATAACTATGATATTACCTACTCTCAGCGAACTAATATACATTTTTTAGTTTAGTGAGGTGGAAGATTTGAAATATGACTGCATGTTTTTATTTGATTTTCAGTTTTGTAAACTTATTTGTGTATAGTGAAAATGGGAATATATTTTCATGATACAGCCCTAAGAGTGCAGTGATGCTGTCCTACTCGCCCTCCCACACATGTTCCTCATTCTCACCCTTCCTTCCTTCTTTCTTTTTCTCTCCCCCTGCCTCTTAAGTATTACCATGGTATATTTTCAGTTCACTTCTCAAACTCAGGCTTAACACTCCACTAGGTAAATTATTCAACCAGCTGGTAGAAAAAAAATACTGTTCTTCCACAGTACAAAGGCTGTATACAATGGTCAGTTCCTGATGGCTCAATCTTGTTCCTATAGATCACACTGTTTTGTTCCGTTCCAATATATTTGTCTTCTTGGGATTGGACCATTTCACCACACATAAATATGATTTCTAGTTGCATACACTTTGCCTTCAAAAGACAGGATCCCATTCTTTTAAGGTTGAGTAGTGTTCTATCATGAATTAGTGCTACATTGTCTTTATCCAGTCATCTGTTGATGGATCTCTATGCTGATTCCACAAGTTAGCTATTGTGAGTTGAGCTGCAATGAACTTGGTGTACAAATAACTCTCCTATGTTGATTTTGTTTCTTTTGGGTAAACTCTGATTGTGTGGGATTATTTGATTGCTTCTTGGTTTTATACTATGCCAAGCTGCATTTGACTTATGCTGTCTAGGGAAGAGAGTATGAAATTAAAATTTGGAATGCTACATTTTTAAGAGAGCAAAACTTTCTTGATTAATAATTCTGGAAGATCATTTTGATATTGGATCTCTCTTCTCTATTTCCAACAGAGTGATATTTATACTGCAACTAAACTGGATCATAACAAAGATGCATTTTTGAGATTCATAGTTCAGCTTACAAATAGCTGGGAAACAGATGATATGATGCTAACATATTCCACTCACAAGAGAGTGTCCTGTTTCCTGCCTGGTAAAGGCTGTCTCCAGGAGCTTGGGTAGGAACATCTTTCCAGGTATATTATGTTATTTGTTTGGATGGAGAATTCCATTTCTGACAGGCAAGTAGAATTTTCAAGAATCTCAATTTTCCATTTTAGAAGAAAAAAAGGCCAAGGTTCAAAGGTTTCATGTGAATTGCCAAATCAGTTTTTGCAGAATCAGGCTGTAAGCCAGGGCCTCTGACCGCCTCCTGCAGTGTAGTGCTCTTTCCCTCTCAGAGAATCCTTGATGTGACTGAATCCTGTGCACAAGAACATCGAGCTATTTGAGAGCTCAGAGATTCAAGCTCTTATCTGTTTGATATGCACCATGTTACCCAAGAACAAAGCTGATGATTTCCTATTTTCTCAGACTTCCTTGGGGATAGGAAGCTCTGAAATCCAAATCAGAGACTCGATTTTCATGGAATGGCTCCTGGTAATCATGTGACTTGGACAGAGCAAGGACAAGATACTCTTACTGGCTCAGAAGTCGATCACCTGATGATCACCATGATGTACTTGTGCTCGGTGAGCCACAGAGTGACAAGCCAAAGCTTTCAACCAATTCATCATTTTTATCAATTAATTAGGTCCCAGTTTTATACAGTCATTAATCTCTATAGATTTTGCCTGCCAAACTCCAGGATCTTTCTTCAGTTAAAAAATATGCTGATCCACCTGCAAACCTTGAGGTAGAGAAAAAGAAGACACTAAAGAGCTGGCTCATCATGCAGTCTTGGCTGTTGACGCACAGTGCTCTGAGCTGACTCACATTCTTGGCTAAGAATATAGCTGCCAGCTCAGTGCCCTAAAAACCTTGCTCTCCTATGGTGAAACTGGGATCCCCCAAACCACCAAATGTTTTTGCCAGATGACTTGGAAATGTTGATATGAAATTTTCTAATATTCTCATCTTGTATATCCTTTCATCTTCATTTCCACTTTAGTCATTGAATATTTCATGAGAACCCCTTTTGTCCAAATGATGTGGTGGAAAGAGCTCTGCAGAGGTAGGCATTTTAATGTCTATTCCGCATTAGCTGTGAGTCCTTAGCTAGGTTACTTAACATCCTTGCACACTGTGCAGGATTTTTATGGCTGTGGTAGCAGATTGTTATAAATTTAACAGCTAGAATCAGCATACACTTACTCCGTTACAGTTCTTGGTGTGAAAAGCCCATATTTGGCATCACGGTACTAGAAAAAATGTGTTGTGAGAGCGCTATTCCCACAGGAGGCTCTAGGGTGAATCTGTTCCTTGATGTTTCCAATTTCTGATGCACTCTCCTTGGCTAGTGTCATTCCAGCCTTCAGAGTTGGACTTCAACAGTCTGTTCTAACTTCACCTTGCTAATGTCTCCAGGAAACTGTGTGTGAAGCATCCTTGTGCCTCTCTTTTATAAAGAAGTATGTATTTGCATTTTGGTACTACACCCTGGATCATTCAAGGTACATGCCTCATTTCGAGATACTTAAATTAACCACACTGCCAAACATTTCCTTCTACCCTCCCTTTCCCCTCCATCACACTCAGTTTTGCCATATTTGTGTGTGCCAATGGTTAGGAGCAAGTATCTTTTGGGTGTGGGGAGTGGAAATTTCCCACCCCACCACAAACTTCAATGACCTCATGTTTGGAGTTACACTCTAACCATTAGACTATGTTACTTTAAATGCCATTCTTAGAGAAAGAGACTAGGATTCATACTAATTGTGCTGGATTATACATTCTACATGTAGATTAAAAGATAATTTTTATAGTCTTGGGTTATAACTTTGGTTATATAAAACTAATCCTGTCAAGGAGATGGTCTCTGGGACCAGTTTTTTCACTATGAGTCCTCATCTTTCCCTCAAAGTAATCACAGCCATAATTGTCCCATATAAAGTTCTATGGCAGGTAGACAGGGCTAAACATCTCCTGATCATTTGAACCCTCTTTTCCATAGCAAAAAGTCCTGGCCGAGTAGCATCTCTCCAACCCTACTTTCCAGCCCCCTTGCACCCAGGTACGGCCACGTGTCTTTCGAAGTATGGTAGCAAGTGAAATCTCACATTTATAGACAGATCTCACCCAAAACTCCTGTGTAATAATTTGCACATTCTTCCTTTGATGGTTTACTCCCAGGATATAGATTCTTGGGGCAACCTCTGACGCTGAAGATGGAACAGACTTCATCAGTCCCAGCTCCTAAGTGACAGTAGGTGCTCAGTATATTCTCCTATGAGTTGTTGTGCTTACAAATACATTGTATTTACTCATTTGAAAGAGTGACAGAGAGGGGGTGATAAAAGGTGAGAAGGGGAAAGAGGAGGACAACGAAAGGGAGAGAGAAAGAAATCAGTCTTTCATCTGTTGGTTCATTTCCCAAATGGCTATATTAATGGGTCTGAGCCAGGCTAAAGGTAGGGGCCAGAAACTCCATTCTGGTCTCCCACATGGAACTGGAGGTCCAAGACTTTGGGTTGTCATTCACTGACTTCTCAGGCACATTAGCAAAAAGCAAGTCTGGGACTCTTATTGGGGACATAGGACAGTTACATTGCCATCACTGCCCCCTGATGATTGCCTTGCGTACTTCGGAAGCATAATTCTACTCTGTTATATGACCAATACTTTGGAGTTAACAATTCTAATCAGTTGCCAATCACTGTGATTATTATGGCTGCCACCTAATTTCCAATGGTGTTTACACATGATTAAGAGGGCAGCAGAAAAGAACTGGTGTTAACACATTATTAAGATGGCAGAAAACAAGAACTGGCAACCTTCTTTAAGTATAATAAATGGACTCCCTTGAGGCAGGTCCGTGGAGTTTCTATGTGTTTCAATATCTTATTGAAGATGTATGAAATAATTGTAGGAGAGGTAGGTGGTTCAGTGGCAGTGTGAGCTTTTTGGTTTTTGGGTTTTTCTTACATTTAAAAAAATATTTATTTTATTATTCCATGATACAGTTCTATAGGCTCTGGAATTTCTCTTCCCCTCTTCCCAGACCCTTGTACCCCTTACTAATTTCCCCCATATTAAGTGATTCTATACTGACATTGTAGGCATGGACTTTGGCAGAGTCCAACATCCTATCGTCAAGATGCATTCATCAATTTCATTGGCAACTTATGCTTCTGTTCAAATGCACATTGCATTGTATCTTCACATCTGTATGTGACAGTCTTTACTACACAGTTACTATACATCCACATAAATGAAAAGCCATAGAACAAAATCAACAACAGAGAGAAAAACAGCGAATTTATAATAACATGAAGTTGAATCATGTGCTACTGAATGATGAATGTGTCTCTGAAGAAATGAAATGGCAAATCAAATACCTTCCTCACTTTGTGTGACTTATGAGTCAAAAGGAAATTAATAAGAACAACAAAAACTCTTTTTTGAATGAAGGAAAATAAAAGCAAAGATATCAACCCCCTGAGATGTAGCCAAAACAATCTTCATGCAAAATTTACCAATAGCCCCTTTTTTTTTTTTTTTTTTACATTTTAAATGATTTTCCTGGGTTATTATTGTGCATTCTGAAGTTTGAAAAAATCTATCTTACAGTGTCATTTGTCACATTTTGAGAGAATACAATGAGATTGTGGGGCAAGGGCAGATGACAGGTGGATATGTACCTTCTTGGTTCTTTAAATAACAAACACTGTTCTGAGCTCATATGAGAGGACTCTTGAGTTGTTTATCTGGAAATGTAAATAGATCAGTACATTCTAAATTGATGTTGTCCTGCATGAATTTCTGGATGCTTGATTATAAGAAAGTACAAATGTAAGTCCATAGCAGTTATTCCAAGATTGAGATTGTGCGAAACTCTGAGGCACAACATTTAATTCATTTTTTTAAAGATTTACTTATTTGTATTGGAAAGTGAGATATGCAAAGAGGAGGAGAGACAGAGAGGAAGATCTTCTGTCCATTGCTTCACTCCCCAAGCGACTGCTACAGCCAGAGCCAAGAACCAGGATCTCTTCCAGGTCTCCCACGCGGGTGCAGGGTCCCAAGGCTTTTGGGCCATTCTCGATTGCTTTCCCAGGCCACAAGCAGGGGGAGCTGGATGGGAAGTGGGGTTGCCAAGATTAGAACTGGAGCCCCTATGGGCTAAAGTGCAAGACAAGCATTTTCACTGATAGGTTACCACACTGGGCCCACAAAATTTAATTCAAAAATCACTAAGATCCGTGGTAATATTAACATGATTTTATTAGAATGCTGTATTTTTAAGTCAAAATCAAGTACAAATCCATAATAAAAAAATTTTAAATAAAAACATGGGCAGTAACCACCAACTGATAATATAAATTTACAAATGCTAGTTTTAATATCTAAAGTTATAAGGTGTGAAGTCATAAATTTGACACCTCACACTAAAAGGTTAGTCCAAAGGAGTAACCTTTGATGGGACATGTGTCATCCCAGGAAGACATCATCCATTTTCTTCATGAATATGTATTAAACACCCTCTCTTGTGATACAGTTGCTGGGAATATACAGCGGCAAACAGAACAGATGAAGTCTCTGTCCTTACGAGCTCTAAGCCCACTGACTCGTCAATCACCATGAACCTTCACAATTGAATAGTAATGGAGAGAAGAAAAGCTTTGCCCTTTCCCCGTTTCTACTCCACTGTGGTTGCCTATCGAAGCCTTTCAGGAATTTCAGTTTTTCATAAATATGCCTTCCTCCAAAAAACATCTAGCTCCACACATGGCTCACTCTGAATCTTTCAAGTACCGCATTTTACTCTGATGGTGTTTACTGTATTCTCACAGTCGGTCGCCATTTAAAAACTGCATTCCTCACGGTTTCTGGAGGTTTCTTTAACTGCCTCTCAAGCTCAGTCTGGAGTGAAGGGAATACAAGCTTGGCTGTTACCAAGGGCAGGTCTGCATTTTCAGTTTCATGTTTGAGCTGGTGAATAGTAACATCGCTTTCTCAAGAGGGCTTTTTTTTTTCTTTTTAATTTCTTTAGCGAAACATTGGTCATTCAGTATTGTTATTTAATTTCACGTTGCAAATTTTCTATTACTCTTCCTGTTGTTAACTTTGTTTTATTTCATTCATGAGGATGTGTAGTAACTGAGCAATAGACTCTCATAACCAGTTGTGAAGATGCAGTGCAGTATACATTTCTACTTCCAATCAAAGATGAACTAACAAAACAACTAGATATGTCTTGACAATAGGACTCTTTGCCTTTGTCCATATCTACAATGTAAGGATACACTTCTTAGGAGAATGATGAACATGTGACTATGAAGCATTGTAATATTGTAACAGTATGGGGGAAATCAGTGAGGGGAGGGGATTTGGGAAGGAGGGATAGGAAATCTCATGCCTGTGGAACTGCATTATAAAATAATAATTAAAAAAACTACTTCGCAACAATTGGTATTGATCAGTCAGTCTCAATCTTAATAATGATGACAACACTTTCCAAGCTTACACACCCAGCTGTGAGTTGCTTCGCTTTGATCCAAAGTGCAGAGTTGTGCAACGGGAGCCTCCAGTTCCATTGGCAATTCAAACACGCAGCCAAGTATAGAAATTACTGCCCCAACTTGACTCTAAATTTACCAGGTTGTAAATCATGTGGAAATTAAGTGCTTCTACTTTATCTAGTTTATCTCACTTGAACTTTTCACTTTTTAAGATCGTATCAGTCATGAAGACTGGGTATGTTGCAGCAGTAAAGCAACAAATCAAAATAAATCTTGCATAAGTGTATGCTTGAGTGTACAGTACACATGCATACATGTACTATATACTCACAATAATATAAATGCTATGTTTACATATAGTGATAATTATTAATATCAAATTAGCCAGCACATGCATTACTATGCATGCTATAAATTAGATTTTCTGAGCTTGGCTACCTTAAACATTTGTGTCTTTTGATCAACATCTTCTCATTTTGCCTAGCCCTGGCCCTGCACAAACCTAATTCTTTGTTTCTCTGAGTTTGAATTTAGATTCCACTTGCAAGTGAAATGATTCAATATTTATTTTTTTGTGCCTGGTATATTTCAATTAGCATAATAACAAAACAATATCTGGTATCAGCAATGTTGCCTTAGATCTTTGGAGGTAGTCTGGGAGCTCTGCTTTTTGTCTTCTTATCCAGGCTGACGGAGCAGCCAACTACCTCCAATGTTAGTGATTACTATTACAGAAGGGAAAAAAAATGTGCTGGCGGCGGCGGCAGCGGGGGGACCTGCATTTAAATAATGGATGTCACGTCTTCACCCAACTTATTGGCTAGTGATATTCATACGATCCAGTTCAACTATGATGGTGCCAAACGACACAATCTTTCTGTGCTCAGAGATTTGGAGCAAAGTAAATACTTGGCGGACAGTGCTAGGATCTCAGCACACTCTTCCAGCCTGCAAGGTGCTCTCGTGAAAGACAAGCTGAGCTTCTACTTAGACAAATACTCCAACTAAAAGTCTAGGGGGTCTGGGTGCTGCGAAGTACTATCTACAACAGACAGTGATGCTCATTGCTCCCTAAATACTCTCTGGATGTGAATTATCTTGATGCAGAACTCTAATGAAACAAAAAAGAAAGTTTCATGTCAGGTGGGAGATTCCCAGGACTTCCGTATAAATTTCCACAGCATTACAGAGCTTGAAAATTCCAAAAATCATGTCACGAGCAAAGAGATAAGACATCTAGAATCAAGGCATCAGCAGTGCCATGTTGCCTCTGACAGCTCTGGAAGAGAACATTTCTTGCCTTTTCCAGCCTGAATACCTACAAATATTCCTATACTGCATCTTCATAATTCCAATTTATTCTTATTGTCATGAGCATCTCGAGTGTTGCTTGTGTTGCTTCCCATTGTGTATCCCACTTCAAGAGAGCTCACATTGTATTCAGAACCCAGGATGAGTTCAATCGCCGGATGAATTCATCTCCAAAATCATTAATGTATTTACCAAGCAATAGTATCCACAGGAAGGTCAGTTCACATGTTCAAGGAATAGAGTGTGTGATTATCTCATAATCATATGGGAATGTGGTGTCTCTGTGCTCATGTGGGGAGTGTGATGACTGTGTTGACAACTCCCCCTCTGTTGGGGGGAGTGACAAATCTACAATGTGTGATCGTTGATGACTGCACACATGTATAGGTGTGGCGACTGTGTCCATGTAAGAGTGTGGTGAGCCTGTGCTAATAGAGGGAATGTGTTGACCCAGTTCTCATATGGGCATTGTTATGACTGCATGCCTATGTGGGGAAATCAGTGAACCCTTTTGCTCATGAGCAAGTGTTGTGGTCCCATGTTCACGTGAAGATTTGATTGTCTAGTGTTCTCATGGGTTGTGGATAGCTTAATGATTTGGGGTTGTTTTCTCTAATTCTCATATTAAGACATCAATGGCTACTTCAGGGCATTACCTTTATATATATTCAGGAATTATTTTCTACCCAAAATTTGCTGGCCAAATCAGTCAAATCCATTAGTTCCTAAACGTTTTCTTTAGAATATAAGGAATGGGCATGAGCATTTGGTGTAGTAGTTATAGAAGCAGTTTGAGTTGCCCACACGTCTTGTTTGAACCATGTTTTTCTCACTTCTGCATCCAACTTCCTGCTGATGCGACCCATGAAGGAGCAGGCAGCAGCCCGAGCATTTGAGTCTCTGCCACCTGTTGGAAGAGTTGAATTGAGTCCCTGGTTCTTGGCTTTGGCCTAACTCGGAACCTGTTGTTTTGGGCATTTGAGGAAGGCCCAGCAAACGGAAGATCTCTGTCTCTATCCATGTTTCTCTCTCTCTCTCTTTCAAATAAAAAAAAAATGAAAGTGAATGAATGTAAATATGAGAGTAGAATAAGCAATCTTAAGGATTAGGCCAAATATTTTCCATAATATAGTTTATCATAGGCTTCTTATTATTTGGTCTGCGGGGTCTCCCCCACAGATCCCTTTAGTACCCCGTTGCTGGAGGGGATGAGCTTGCTGCCCATCACCCAGGTTCCTGGCCCGTGAGAGACAAACAGACAGACAAGAGTTCTATCTAAGCAGTTCCGATTTATTGGGGAAATTCAGTTTCTTATATAGGGTAAGGGATAGCCTCAGGCTAGGAATTTCGGGAATTCCAGGGGAGAGAAACTAGGAGCCAATTACCAGGAAAATGACTGTGGAAGCCACCTCCCATAGGCCATGGGTAGGTGAGCTGAGCGGGATGGCCCTGATCAATCAGTATTTCCTTAGAGCGACGTGACTCCTGCCCTGGTTCACACCCACGGTTCTGTCCTTGACCACCATCTTGTGACCTGGACTGACCTTAGTCGCCATCTGATTGACTTAGTGACCTCTTTGCCCCTGAGCCCCACATTGATCTACATAGTAATAATTCAAGTGACATTTTCTATTTCTTAGGTGTTTGAGCCTGAAACACCAGCAGTTATTAATTAAAGAATTCTGGCTTATCTAAAAATTTTGGTGCCAGTCAAAAAGTATCCTTCTACTGTTTTTCTGGGTTTATACAGATCATTGCAATCTGAGATGTCAAGACTCAGAAAATCAATTGAGTGATTAACTAGTATTGATTCCAGAAATTTCGATAGCTTTCCTCCTGAGAGTTTGCCTTTATGCAATCTTTGCTTGCAAACAGTGGATGGTGACACTGTGTGAACCATTGGTACATTTCCTGAGTGAGTTATCCGTGCTAGTTCCCTACTCAAAGAACATCCATCATGCATCCCAAAAAGAAATCACGCCAACCGTCATTATTTTCCTAAAAATAAGATGCTAATACTGGCTGTTGCTCAAAAGGGGATGTTTTTTTGAATTTTAATCTTAACTGTGGCGTCCTAGAACAAAGATACTTATATAGCTTGTGTTCCTGTCTTATGTATGCCTTCACAAGTTGCTTCTTTCAGAAGTTAGGCTTAGCAGGTATTTTAAAAGAACAAAACAGAAGTCATGTAGCGCTTACGAAGATCCAAGAGTGACAAAAGTAATGGAAGAAGAAATCTTATTGTATCCCGATCTGTTCCAAGGTTCCCGACTTGCTCATTTGCATCAACAATGAGAGGTCGAACTCTGATATTTTTAGCATTGTCTGTTTTCGAAACAGCTCTTTTCACAGTTATGAGATTAAAAATAGCTGACTATGCTTTGAGCAATGTAAGTGAAGGTAGTATTTGCTCAGAGAAAGATTTGAAGCAAATGGAATGTTGATCAAAAGAAGATCAAATAACCAGAAAATGGAAACTATGGCTCCATTCTTCGAGCACTTTCTTAGTAAACTATTTTGTGTTTCTAAGCTGGGTATATGCCAGACATTAAGTTTATAATGAAGTTAGGGAGTTACAGTTCTTGCCCTAAAAAGCTCAGAATCCTCTTTATAAACAAATACATCGGATATTTTTGCCTATATAATGCTCAGGGAAATAAGCTAGTCCCAAAAGAACAGATCATATATTCTCTATTTTAGAAGCTAATCATCATGCAAAATACGTGATGAAGAGATATATAGGTATATTTGTGTACACATATATTCTCATAGATGCTTAATGGAACTGTATAATGGAAACTAGCATACCAGGAAGTGAAGGTATGATTCTGCTATGCATTACACTGTATTTTGCCACAGTACTCTGTATTTCCTTTGTAGTGCTTGCCTGTAATCTGTACTATGATTTATTTGTACAATCGATTGAGTAGTGTTTTAAAACATTTTCATTATATTTTAAGTTCCACGAGAGCAGGAACTATTCATACTTTGGTTGCTACTTCTTAGCTCAACACCTGGCACAAAGTATGTATTGAAAGCTTGTCATTTACCTGCGTTATAGGCAGTGTGGCACTTAGAGTCAGGTTTGGCATGTAGCAAATCCTTAAGCATAAGGAATCATAATAATTAACCATTTATATTAAGACTTTAGCCAGTTCTTGCAGTATAATGCCTAAGCGCCTCATTTGTGAAATGGAAGCACAAAATTTGCATTTCTCACAGGATTTGGGGAACATGTTCCCTTAATTATAGGAAGCACTCAAATGAAGGTTATCATATTTATTAACTTATTACAAAGCTCAATTCATTTAATGACTTACGTTTCAGAGATACAATGGATGAATTTCTCATTGGCAAACAGACTGCATTATTCTAAAATTCCCTTGTAATTTTAGATTTTTCTAGAATTTACTCATTTTAATCATAATTTGTATTATGATCATGAAACAGCAGTGTTCAGTAAATAAGTCCCTGGTAAAAGGCTTAAAATAATTCTTGACTCATTTCTTTTTTTTTTTTTTTAAAGATTTACTTATTTTTATTGGAAAGGAGGATACACAGAGGAGGAGAGACAGAGAGGAAGATCTTCTGTTTGATGGTTCACTCCCCAAGTGGCTGTAATGGCTGGAACTGAACCAATTCAAAGCCAGGAACCAGGAGCTCTTCTGGGTCTCCCACGCAGGTGCAAGATCCCAAGGATTTGGGTCGTCCTTGACTGTTTTCACAGGCCATACAAGCAGGGAGCTGGATGGAAAGCAGGTCAGCTGGGATTAGAACCGGCGTCCTTATGGGATCCCAGCATGTGCAAGGTGAGGACTTTAACCACTACACTATCGCACCTGACCCTCTTGATTCATTTCTTACAGGCCACAGCGTGGTAACAGGACAAGGGATGTCTTGCATGCTGCCAGTATTGGCTGGATGCTGACCAGAGGCATGAAGCAAAGGATTTGGTGACTTGGTGTCAGCATTCCCAGCCTTTAAGCTCAGAAGTCTTCTCTTTTGCAGAGGTGGCTATTTTTAGACTTAATTTCTGGAGCATCTAAGTAAATCACTTCAAAGGAACTTCATCAAGAAGAAGAAAGAAGATACATGGAGAAACAGATTTCCATTATGCAATTATGACTTCCCATATGATCACATTGAAAGTTACATGTCGAAGACAATGGGTATTTGATTGCATTTCTAACTCATGGCTTCTTAGTCCCTCCCAAAAAAAATCACATTTCTGTTGTGCTGGAAAGTCTTCAAGATTTTTTTTTCCTAAAGTGTCTGTACAAGCTCCCTTTGCATACTCATAAATCTGCAAATTTTCTTAAAAAAATGAATAGGGGCAGCTTTCTGACTCAATTGTAGCAAGCTCGAATGTTCAATATAGAGGTCTTTCAAGGTGACATCCCTTTTAATTTTTCTTCCACACACAGAAACAGAGGAGACAAAAATGACAAACACAAGCAAGGAAAGGGAAAGAGATGAAAGGATTCACATTTCCTTTCCTGAAAATCTTCATGCATGTAAATTATTTCTGAGAGTCTGAATTTCTGTATGAACAGGAATTGTGACACTTTATGTAGGTTGAGGATCTGGGTTGCTCACCCAGTTTTATGGCTAGAAGAGAAGGGAGAATATGATGAGCTAATTTGACCACTTTTTAATTTCTGTAACTACTGTAACCACCAATAATAAAGGAAACAAGATACCAAACCAGACAAATAAAATGCTTCGTAGCTGTCGTCTCTGATCTGTCCTAGTTCTTTTGATAAAAGCACACGGTAAATACATCTTAGCTTGAAAACTTCGAATTATTTATTAATAGTGACTGGATGGAAATGTTTGGAGCAATGGATCTTGCATGGAGATTAAGGGTATGCCATGGAGGTACAGTCAGTTGTGTCAATATCATTTAGCTTCATATACAGTGCATGCCAGAGTATGAAAAAATGCAATTGAAAGATAAATTCATTTTGATGCCGGGCACCCAGAAGGAGTCATTGTAATGGTGACGACTATGATCATTAAAGGAGATGCTCGGCTGAGAAGCCAGCATTACTGACATTACCTGTATTAAAAACAGTTAATGCAGCTGATAAATATGTTAATGAGACTTTACATGAAGCTCATCATACTTAATAACAAAAATCATAGTATATAGATGCTGACAATGTGTCATTCAAGACCCTTTCTAAAGAAGTTGGATTAGATAGTATGTAGTTTTGACAGGTAAGCTTGATAAATTTGAATATTTGAAAAAATTTAGAGAAAAGCAAATGTAAAAACTAATTCTTTTGAAAAGCACCTTAAAATCCATGCATTTCTTTTATTAATCTGCATTTTCTGTGAACTTTGCTGGTGCCTTTGTAGGAGTCTACTTACTCTAAGATCTTTCAGCAGATAGTGAGGAAAAATGGTCCAAAATGATGGTGATATAAAGTGATAATTCTTTCAGATACACTACATTATTTTTTTTTTTTAATTTTTCATGATACAGTTCCTTAGGCCCAGGTATTTTACCTCCACCCTGCCCATCCCCCACTTTTTTCCTCTGCATTGTAACAAAAATTTAGTCCCTCCACAAAAAGTCACAAGTCCATCATTCTGCTATTTAAATATATCCTGATGTTGTAGGTTTAGAGAATGTATGAAGTCCAGCAAGATATCTAGTGTCAAGATATATGTTACCAGTTTCATTGGGACGTATATTCTTCTATGAACAAAATCATAAAAAGTATTTAGGTCCATGAATGACTCTGGGTAAATAATTTTAAAATTAGATTTGACAATCAAATAAATTAATTTAGTCCATTTCTAATATCAGAAAAAGAGTATTGTATAAACCAGGGAACAAAATCCTTTATGCAATTTCAAGTCCCATTCATAAACGTGCCCTGTACTTGCTAGTTTGATGGTTACCTTAGGTTATTGTGATGGCTAATTTTATGTGTTAACTTCGCTGGGCTAAGAGATGTCAAGATGGTTGGTAAAGCATTGTTACCTGTGCATCTAACCAGAGCATCTCTTGAAAGATTAGCATTTGAATCAGCAGACTAAAAAAAAATTGCTTTCCCCAATTTGGTTGAACATTAATTCATTGCGGAGCCAGGGAGAACAAAAGGCAAAGGGAGGGAACAGGTGTTCTCTCTGCTTGGATGTGATGCTTCTTTGTTCTTTCTCTTGAACTCTGGCAATATAGTTCTCAGACTCGGGCTTGGAGTTACGCATCAGTCCCTTTCCCTTCCTTCTTAGAACTTCAGAGTTGAACTGGATTATGGCAAGGGGTTTTCTTTCCCAGCTCCTAGATAGCTGATCATGGGACTTCTCAGCCTGCATAACTGTGTGAGCCAGTTTCTGCTGATTGGTAGATATAGATTGTAAAGGTTTTTAAATAGTTGTAGTTTTAAAAGTTTTTCTCTGGAGAATTCCAATAAATACAGGAATTTTACAAAATTAATTAAATCTTAAACTGCGGAAGCTACTTGAAACATGATTAATATCTATAGTTAGCTGACTTTAAGTAAGAGCTATATGTAATATAAGTTTATTGGAGCTCAGTCAACTGAGAGGTTCAAAAAGCAAAACAAGTTTTCCTGGGGTAGAGCAAATTTTTCTTGTAGTTTCATTTCTACACTTAGAACTTCTGACCTGCTGGGCTGCCACATAGATTGTGAATTTTCCAATTCCAACAATCACATAAACTATTTTTAAAAGTTTCCTACTTTTTTCTCCATCACTGAATCTTCCAATGCAAAACACTGACTGATACACATTTATATCTGGCATTAGGAAGTGCAGGCCTTGCCGGCTAAAGCCAACAGCAGGACAAGTCTGGGAGGATTCAGGGCTTTGGGGTTGGGAGTGGATGGCAGCCCCCTAGACTGTGGGGGGTGCCCCTGCCAGGCAGGATCTGAGGCTGGGGACTCAGCAGGCCAAAACCACTGCCAAAAGACAGTGACTGAGTCTTTGGCTTTGGGTGCCCAGTGCACCTAATGGTGCCAGGCTCTGCCTGCTGGCCATCCAGTGGCAAGTTCTGGGGTTTTTAGGATTTGAAATTGCTGCTTAGGGACACCCATGAATAAGGCCAGCTTTAGTGTACATGAAAGATGAATTCTGGGTGATTCCCAATTACAGGGTCCGGAAACTTTCGGGTAAGTGCAGGGACTGAGACCTGATGGTTTGGAGGAGAGTGTCCATAAGATTTATTTGTACCAGACTGAATCACCAGCCAAATTAGGAATCCTGATATGGGCTATTACCATAGAGCATCACTGACTGCCACACACTAGTCCACACCAAAGCTATGGATGGGGACCTGTCTAGCTGGGCACCATTACTTGACTGGTTCGTGGAGTAGTGGGCTGGTCACATTCGGCAGAGTCAAGACACTAACCAGCACGCGAGAGAATTTGGTCTGGGGGCAAACTCTATGGGGGAAGTGTGGGCCTAACCACAGGTTAGTTTGCGAGCTGGGGTGGCAAGAGGCTAAGCTAGGAGTGACCATGGCTTCTGTCATCACTTATGGGTAAAGGAACCAATGGCATTCTGGGCAGGTCAAGGCAGCATCACCCGAAGGAGTATCCTAAAACAGGATGTGGGATGGGCCAAGCTGCAACTGGAAGGGGGCAGACCAGGCAGGGCAAGCAAATTTCAACTGACAAAAAAGAAATCAGGATGAAGCACATGCCATTCCGATCTAGGCTCTTACACCAACTGGTCTGCAGGAGGCAGGGATACTATGCCACAGCACTGAAGGCAAAGGCTGAGACAGGTGAGGGGAACACCTGAGGGCCTCACGTGAGCTAGATTGGGGAAGGGCCAGATTGGGCTGACTGTTCCGACGGGTGCAAGCAAAAATTAGAGTGAGTGAGGGTTGGTTGGGCTTGCTTTACCATATCATCTGATGGCAGAGGTTGGCACCAGGGGCAAATTCTGTTAAGTTAAATGCCAGAACCACCTGGAGAGTGAACAATCCAGAAGTTGGAGTGGCCTAGTAGGGAGATATTGGGCACCTCCCTCGTGGATAACCACTGCCACTGGAGAGCACGAAAACCAGGACAAGGGCAGGGGTTGCTAGACAGAAAGGTACCTGACAGTAGGTGTGTGGGCTGGATAGTAAGCTGGTTGGATCAAACTAGGCTTCAACGCCCACTGACAAGTACCAGAGCTTAATGGGATGTGGGGCAGACTGAACAAGCCTGTGGTACATACTGGCATGAATGGGAACTAAGGAAGGGAGCGGGCCTGGTGGGGGTTATGGGGAGTCGTCCCAACTAGGCTGTAGCTCCCACTGGTTTGTGTGAGAACTGAGTATGAAGTGGGTAGGATTGAGCTGGACGACAATACCCATTGGCTTAAGTGGATGACAGGGCTGGAAACAGAACTGACCCAGCGGAGACTGGTCACATTAGGCAGGGCCATGATATTAACAAGCACGCTTAAGAACCATATCTGGGGGAAGATTCTGTGGGAGATGTGTGGGCCACACCCTATGGAAATTCTAGCCCCACAGGTTAGTTCAAAAGATGGAGTGGTGATGGGCTAAACTAGGTGTGACCAAGGAGCCTGCCATCAATCACAGGTAAAGGAATCCACAACAGTCTGGACTGATCAAGGCAGCAGCACCCAAATGTGCATCCTGAATAGGGTGTGGAGTGGGCCGGGCTGCAACATTCACCAGCTCATGCAGGCCCCCCCCCCCAAAAAAAAATGGCCAGATTATGCTGGGCACTGGCCTAAAACCCAATGGTGTGTATGAGAACTGGGTCTGGGAGGGGATCAAGTGGAGAAACTTGGGAAACTCCCCTGGCAAGTCATAACTCCCACAGGTGAACATGTGGTCCAGACCTGCAGGTCAAACAGGCTGGGCAAAGTAGCTCCAACGGCTCGTCAATGTATGAAATTGCAATGGAACGGGTGCACCGGGCAGAACTGAGCAAACCTTAGGCCATAAGTAAAATTAGAAACCAGGATGGAGCACAAGATATGCCCAACTCGGTTCTTGTACCTACTAGTCTGCGTGAGCCATGGACGCTGAGACACAGTGTCTAAGGCAGGGGTCGCAACGGGTGACAGGCTGTGCCAAGTTGAGTCAGAGCAGCCACTGGCATGTTGAACACTGGTTGGGAACAGGCCCAGTTGCGGAGCTAAGGGGACACCATAGCTGGGTTGAGGTTCCCACTAAGGGGCGCACAAGCTGGAATGGGGCTGCGTTCTGAACAGGATACAGTTGTAGTCTCCCTTGGCACAAGTGTGGACTGGGACTGGACACACCAGGCCGGGCCAGACCCCAACACCGTCTGGTGTCCTGGAGGACCAGGGTAGATGTGGGACAGACTAGGCTAGGTTTCAACCCCAACTGAGCCATGTATGAGCTGTGTGTGGGTATAGACGATCTGTGGCTGGGCTGAAACATCCAACAGCAAGAACCAGAATGGGTTGAAGGCCAGTCAGGAAAACCCACTGTTCCTGCTGGACAGGAGGTGAACTGAGTAGTGCTGGCTCATGCACAAAATCTAGCACTTGGAGGGGTTCTGATGGAGGAGCCTGGGCAACTCTGGCAGGACACAGACCCTGCAGGTAAGTGCAAGTAGCAGCATGATAGGAAACAACCCAGAAGAGGTCATGGAAAGTGTCCCACAGGCATGCATTTGGCATGGGTAAGGGGCAGACCAGGCTGAACCAGTTCACGTCATCCACTGGCAAATCCAAGCACCAGAACAGAGTGTGGGTCAGGCCAGGTTCGGCAGCGACAAAAGCAGTACACAACATGGAATGCCAAGGTGAGGATGCCTGTGCCAGATGTGACCCCAGCACCCAACCAGCACACATGAGAACCAGGAAGGGAGGGGGCAGAGCCAGTAGGGGAATAAGGGGTGGTTCCCTTGCTGGACAGCTATTTCCACTGGAGAGCATGAGCTGGAATGGGGGCAGATCAGACTCAGCAGGGCTACAACACCTGTGTGCCTTATGTGGACTAAATCAGGGAAAAGCCAGGCTGGGCTGATTATTCCTACTGGTGCAATCTACAATTAGAGTGGGTGAGGGTTGTTTGAGCTTAGCCACAGCATCAGCTGGCAGAAGCTGGCACTGGGAGCTAATTCTGTCAAGTTAAACCACAGAACCACCTGGAGAGTGTATAATCTTCTGGGAGTGGGAGTGGCCTGGGAGGAAAATAGTGGACTCCTCCCTTTTGGGTTGCCACCCCCATGGAAGGGCACAAAAACTAGGACGGGGCTGGGGTGGCTAGAGAGACACCCAACAACATCTGTGAGGGCTGGGTAGTTGAACTGGTTAGATGGAACAAGGTTTTAATGCCCATTGACATGTATGAAAACAGAAGGGGATGTGGAACATACTGGACTAGTCTGCCACACATACTGGCAAACCAGGGCAGGGGGCAGGCCTGGTGGGGGTGGTAGTTCGCTCTGACTAGGCTGCAGCCCACATTGGTTTCTGTGAGGGCTCAGTATGTGCTGGGCAGAAGCAGGTTGGACTGGGGCACCCATTGGTTCCAATGAATGACAGGGATGGAAACAGAACCAACCCAGCAATTACAACCACCAGCTGATAGGGGCAATGGACTGTGCCGGCCTGTGCTTGCTAGCATATACAAGAATCTTGTCTGGGAACACCTCAGACAAAGTTTCTTTGGGGATCCCCCCAATCGAGCCTCCACACTCAGAACCCTAACCATGAAAAGACAGAGGACAGAACAAGTCAATCAACCACCTCAACTATATGTTGGCAGTGAAAAAATGAGCAAATGGAGACTATGTTAAACTATGTCAATCAGTGGATTCTTCAACGACCTCATCGTGCTTGGAGTGGTGAGAGTGGCAGCAATTCAGAACTGTTGAACTATCAAAATCACTTGAGCAAGACCCTCAGAACATGCCCCACATCGGGGACCTGGGGTGGGTGGGAGACTGGGTGGGGCTTCTCCCTTAAAATCCCCTTTAACATCAGATATATTAAGGAAACAATACGGAACTAATTGTCTTGCCCATCTTCCTGTAGCGCTTGAACCTTTTTACCCTAATTATGTCAGGACTGTAAAAATAATAATAATAATAACAAAAAGGGAATTGCAGGGCTGCTGCAATAATTGTCTACATGTATGGAGGTGGCTTTGGAACTAGGCGGCAGGTAGAGACCCAGAGAATTTTAAGAAGCATATTAGAAAAAGCTTAAATCACTTTAAGAACATTTGTGGTAGAAATGTAGAAATATAACAGTGTTTCTGGTGAGCTCTCAGAAGGAACTGTATTATTCAAAACTGGAAGAAAGATCGTATTTTTCAAAAAGTGTTGGGAAACTTGTCTGCAGGCTGCTCTGGGGGCAGTTGGAGAGCAGAACTTACAGAGACGATGCTGTGTATTTAGTTGAGGGGATCTAAGCAAAATGTGCGAAGGATCTCACACACAGCGAAGGATCTGCAAAACGTTGATCTAACAGGTGTTGTGAGCAGAACAGTGGTGCTCGCCAGTCACGAGGGGGAAGCGATGACACAGAGATTGTTTCACCGTTACAAAGCCACAGCCAGACAGAAGAAAGACATGCTGGTATTATTACATTGAGGGTGGTCGTAGTAAGCAACATTATTTTCTATAATGTAAAATAGATGAAAGAAGAGACTTTGAATGTAGTCATCATAAAGAAATTATAAATGTTTGCGATGATGGATATTTCAGTATCTTGACGTGAACAATGTATAATACCTCATGCTGTTCCCATGAAGATGTAAAGTCATTATCTGTCAATCAAAGCAAAGCAGGATTTGAAACTCCAGTTTTCACATCCCAGCACAGAAGAGCTAATGGTGCCATCTTATTGTTGCTTTGACTTATTGCATGACTGGATAAACTCTAGAAAGTTTGACCACGGGTATCACTTAATCAAATCAATTCTTTGTTATAATATACCAGCATACCCGCAATCAAAAATTCATCTTTCAGTCACTAATAGAAACTTCAGCTAGAATGTCTGAGTTGCAAAATGTAACTTTGATTATTTGCAGATGACAATCAGGGGAAAGTAATAATCCATGTTCATTTGTGTGGTACACTCAATCTAATTCAGCAGGCATTGTTTTCATCTGAATATTTACATCCCTGTATAAGACAAAAGACATTTGGTTTAATTCAAAATACTTCCCTGCTTCATCCTGTACTTGTGACATTCATTCTCCAAGTCAGTGCTTCGACTGAAACAAACACCTCATACCTAACATACCTCCCTAGGAGAGTAAATATGTCCTTCTATCTATCACAAAAATGGTGGAATGACTTATCTTCTCTCCTCTTTTGGAGATATCAAAGCCCACTGCAATATATATTATAATCTTTCTAATTTACATTATTTGAACTCTTAGGTAATAGAACCATAGTAGACAGATATTACAAATTACAGTAGTACTGTCTTGGTACAAAACATTGTAATTCATCTTTTGACAAAATAAAAATGAACTTTTGACTTCACGACTACAGTACACTAAGTTTATACATTTATGACTAATCATTTGGAATAATACCTTGAGTGACCTAGTGCTGTAAAGTGATCTAAGAATTACAAACATCAGTGATCATGGGGAAGAAAACAGACAACAACAAGCACTACAGAAGGCAGATAATCCGTGTTAATTGCACACAGAAAAGCAGTGTTGCTTTCATCCTCTCCATTGTGTGTGGGGGGGAGGTCAATGTTTGGGATTTGCAACTTTTCTCTGACTTCCTGCACCACTGCCATGGTGAATTTCTGCAATCCAGGCAAAGATGCTGGCGAGATGAAGTGGACATCATCCTGGGTAAAGTAGCTTGGTCTTCTCATGTTAAAAGCGGCCTCATACACCAGCAGGGCTGATGTTATTCCCTGGTAGATGAATACACATTCTGAGACTCTTTCTTCTAAGTTCAGCATAACCATTTGTGCTCATCAAGTTTCTGCAATGCATTTCCTAAGGATATCTCCTTCCTTGGCCTCAACACACCACCTCCACAACACCCCCCACCAAACAACCCCCCTCTCACCAAAATACACACAGCTAGCCCTTCGTCTCATAGGTACAAGTAAAATTGCGTTGTTAGATAATGAGTTTTATAACACAAAGAAAAAAATGAGATAATTATCTGGACAACCTCAACTAAGAGATACTGTTGTCATTTTCAAGCTGGGCAGAAATGAGCATGAGTCACAAATGAGCTGGTCATTGCCTACACGCAGACACGTGGACACATGCAAAGAAAGGGATTTTCGATTCAAGCCAGGACCCTTGATGAAGTGCTCTATTTTAGGCAAACGGGGAAAAATGGTAGTTCTGGCAAATCATTTTTCTCTCTGACACCAGCACAAGCAAGGGGTACTAGCTCGAACTCCAAAAATTGTTTTGGTTTTCCACTTTCTTGCACCTTTGAAGGATTTCTTTGGTTTCTCAAGCATCTTCCTACAAGAAGTGTTCCTCACTGGTTTTCTCTATAAACACACTTTCCTTCCTCAAAGGATGAGATTAACTACCCTGCCTCTACGTGGGGGCCAAAGCCAGAATGGGATGTGGCTTTGGATCATCCAGGCAGCCATGTGAACTACATTGCTTAGAATACCATTATACACATTGTACCATCTTTAATGTTTTCCCTCCTATTTCACTCACCTGTCTCCCATTCGTTGGCTGCCTTGCCTTACTGCAGGTGCACCATCAGCAGGAGTTACTGGAGCACTGAAATCTTTCTACCCAGTGGAGTGGAAGGATGAATTTTGCCCAACAGACCTATATACCTAGGGCTGCTTCTGATTAAAGGATTTCACGTTCGAATAGGAATACAAACAACATGTAAGTGAGGACTTTGAGGATGCCAATTTTATTTCAGTGTTGTAAAATTTCAGCATTTCCACTGTTCTTGTCTCAGGGGGAGGAGACATCGTCTAAAACTGCTGATTGTCCTTATTTTTTTTTTTTTGTCTATCGCTTATAAATGTTTTCACAATCCAATCAGAAAGTTTCTGCAAAGCTAAATACTTCTATAAGCAATACAAAACCAAAAGTGTGTGTTTTGCTTTTTTTTTCCCCCCGTTGGAAGACTTTCAGTTTAGAACAAGAACAGAGGCAGAAATGCCCAGATCTGTCACCTGGAGCTCAGGACAATATTTGTAAGAAGTTGGAGTTGTTAAAATCCTATTTTCTTTAATGGTGACTGGATCTCATAGAGCCTAACAATTCTTTCCTTCATGCTGTTTGAGATTCCAGCCCTAGAAATTGTAATATTTATGGAAAAAGCCAGTTAATTATTGTGCTAGGCAAAGATCCAAGTTTCTGTCCGCTCCAAGTTTTTAATTTGCTTTGCGATGATCTACAACCACAGTGTCTAAAGAGCACGTCTCATGTTCCACAACAAAATGCCAGTTCAAAACAGAACGATGCTACTAAAACAGAACAATGGAGTTTGCATCTCAAGTCGCAGAGGAAGTAAAGCTACGGAACAATATTTTTAAAGATTTACTTATTTGGAAGTCAGAGTTACAAAGGTAAAGAAGAAGGTTGGTCTTCCGTTACTGATTCATACCCCAAACTGTTGCAATAGCCAGAGCCAGCAGGTGTTTGAGTCTCTCACATGAGTGCAGGGACCCAAACTGCTTACACAGGGTCTCCTTCTGCTGCTTACTCCGTCATTATCAGGAAGTTGAATCCAAACTGGGGCACAAACGGGTGACCACATGGGTTGCCGGTGTTGCATGAAGTGGCCCTACCCACTAAGTCACATTTCTGGCCTCAAAATTCTGAGGTAGTTGATATCCAGTTGATTGTTTCTCCCAAAAAATATGGGTTTTTTTTGGCAATCATTCAAAATTGAATTAACAGTTGAGTCATGAAGACAAAACAGGTCAGTAATATTTTTAAGGTTAATGTAAGCATGCTGCTTATGTGGGTGAATCAATCCACTGCTCTTCAACCTCAGCTTGGTTATCTGTAAAATGGGTATATAAAATATCTAGTTTTTTTTTAGTAATTGCATTAAACTAGATAATATCTGTATACATAAAATTTTTAAATTGTTTACTTTTTTTAATTGTTTTTTGATACAGTTTAGTTGGCACTGGGATCTCCCTTCTAGCTCTCTCAAATTCCCTCCCGTCATCTCTGTTCAACCCTCCAGTCTCACCGTGAGTGTCTTTTATGAATTTTCCCAAGCCCATCATGCTGCTGCATCTCCCAACCATGCAGGAGACTGTCAGTCATTGTGCTGTGAGTTCATGCTTGTATCCCAGGGTCCAAATGTGGGTACAATGAGGACTAGCTCCTTGTTACTTATGGATAGTACCAATACATAGTTACCTGATTCTAATCTTCACTGTGTGTAGATTTCATGCAATAGCATTCAATATTTCCTTGCTTTTCAACACTGTTGAATTAACAATGATTTTAACTTCAATGTACTCAGTTCTTGGGGTACAAATTGCATAAACCAAATTTCATGAGACTAAATGTGAAGTAAAAGGTAAAAGCGTAACGGAGATTCGTTTGGATATGTTAGAGTCACATTGGACCAAACTAAATGGAATTCTTGATTTGAAAATAATGTTTTCAATATCTTTTTATTGCATAGATCAAAGCAAAGCAAGTTTTCATTCATTAACATGAGGTTTTAATTTGAGGTTTTGACATGCCTTGGCAAAAATATTCAGACATATATCCTTCATTGAATACTTCTGAAAGCTAATTTGCTATAAAATCTAACTGACCTAAACTTTCTTTCCTGTGTTTTTTTTTTCCTGAATTAAATTTAAACAAAACTTGTGATCTTGATTATGGGCAGTTTTTCATTTTATATTTCAGGATTGTCCTTCAGAATGGACATTTGTTTTTGGATTTAGTAAGTGCACAAGTGCCCAAACTGAAATGTCAAGACAAGGCTGAGTGCTGCTGGCAGGTGCAGAGAGGCCTTATCGAAGCTGTGGAAGTGCATGAGCCAGGGGCATGGTACCCCTGGGCTACACTACGAGGAGCTTCCTTGTGGCATTTCAAGCTCTCCTCACAGTGATGCTTAGAGGAAGCAAGCCATGACCCTTTATTCCTCAGCATTAACCTTGCAGAAGGTGAATGACCATGCAGGGATTGGATGAAAGTCCAGTTTTTCTCAACTATATCCAAAATGCCTCCAGAGAGTCTCTTCACAATGATTTAGTTTGATAGTTTAGATCACAACCAGTATTACAGGAAAGCAAATAGTTTGCTTTCACTTATTGTATATAGTCAGTCATAATAATTGTCTCTGTAATTTAATTTTAAAAATTAAAAATCAAATCACAGGGTGTTGTACAGTCTATAGATAGGAAGGAAGCCAGAAAAGACTAATGGGTGTTTTTGATTCTTCTCAATAAATTTTAGTAGAATCTCTAATAGCCAAAATGTATTTTAATGAGAGAATGATGCTATTTATAAAGAGATTTAGCATATTAAATACGATCACACTGAAACGGTGCAAAAATATTAAAGCTGACTAAGACTCTGGGTTTGTTGCACTCAGCTGCTTAATTCTTGTCCTTAAAGTCTGATTAAATAACTCAGATACACAGTTTGCCTCCTCTTTGCCCAGTTGGTTATCTAATGGAAAAGTTTACTTTTAATGACCAAATTGTGGCTGCACTGAGGGTTCCCAGACACACCGAGTGGAGAGGATTATGCGCTTTTCAGGTTAGAGGATGCATTATATGTTTCTCAGTTCAATATATGTAGTTACACGTGCTTTTAAAGATAGTCTATAAAACCATATTATAGGGAGTTTGGAAGTATTCATGATATCTTTTAGTAAGATCTGACATTTGACTCTTGCTTTGAACTAGGAAAAGCTAAGTTTGGTGGTCAGCAGAATAAAGCTCTAAGTCTTAGTCTCATTTTGCATAACTGTAGAGTTGGGCAGGTTTCAGTCTCTAGGCACCCACTCTTTCCTGTGTAAAATGAGGGCGGCAATAACTACACAGTTTATTGGAAGAGCTGTTTAGTTGTTACGTCTGCGTTCAAGGCTAATCAACGTGGGTAGCACACACCTGCAAGAATGTTGGATATTGGGGAAAAAAATAAAGAGACAAGTGAAAATAGCATATGCTTTCTATCAACTTCTGTCTAAAACCTTCCTTGTATTTCTAATTGTTCAAATCCCTTCTCGAGTCCTGCTTCCCTTACTAAGCCTTTACCTTATTGAATGCGCAATGGTTAGTTTCTTAGTTTTGTGCTTATTCATTCTTGTTATTGCTTTTGAATGTCTTTTTGCTCCACCTAAATAAACTGTGATCTGCTTGAGTGTCAGAAATACGTTATTTCATTATTCCCTACTAAAATAAATATGGTCTTTCTCCATACGGTGTTTCTAATAATTCTAATAATTCTGCAATCTTACTTGATAATTAGGCATCATACAGTGATCAAAGGAATAGAACAAGGGTGTTAATGTCATGTATCATTAGTTTTGAAAATGCATATTAAAACTCTCATTTCATGAAAATAGCTGCATTTCATGAATGTCGATTTTATTCTATTTTTGACTTAGTTTTATGATACAATCAGATGTTGATCTAGACCAAAGTGAGTACATGAAATATTGTTCTAGTTGAAAACCTCTAATGTTAAATTTGAGTGCTTCAACAATATGAGATACATGGAAGTTAAAATCTCAGTGAAGGCCTGATTTTCGTCTCAAAGCTTTCTTTATACTCAAAGTTTTGTAGTTTGTTTTCTACAAACCAATCAGTGCCTAGTGTTAGATACTAATAATTCAATATCTACTATCAATTAAAAGTTGTCCCAGCTATCAGGCTATCACAGATAAATATAACATCCTTTTCTTTAAAGAATTTACTTTCAGATGATGGGAATGTAATTCTAAATAGTTCCCATATTGCAGTGTGGCAGCAAAAACAATGATTCTGTATACATATAGTAGGATCTTCTGTGAATTTTTTCTAACCCAATCCGAATGGACCAAGGTAAGGAGGGACCATGGAGTTAACAGATAGAGAGAACATTTCATGGAAGGCATTGAAGCCTCACCAGGAATTTGAACTAAGAACCACGTACCATGAGAATTATAAAAAGTAAAAGTAATTCCATGTTAGACCCTCCAGCAGACATGGACAAGTGTACTCAAAGGAGCCAAGAGATTAGATAAAAAGACCAGAAGAAAAGCCATTAGTCTACGAAAGTGGGTGAGTTCCATTGGACTGTAAGTTTTCAAGCCCTGAATGTCCTTCTGTTATTCTTTAAATATTGACATAGTTGATGGTTAACAAATGCCTACTTTATGCTGGGAACTGGATGCACAGGGACATAGAGAACATCTAATCTTTGTCAAGAGGTGAAAGTGTGATGAGTGCTATGGAACAGATACAGTTAGGTGTACAGCAACATCAGGAGGAAGTATTCATTCACCCTGGCAACCAGGAAGTGAGGCTCTGAAAATCTTCCAAGAGAAATAAGGTGCAGGTAGGAGCTATCTGAACACAAGCAGTGGCTATGTGAAGGCACATAGAGATACAAGGACATGTTTTCTTCGAGGGGATGTGAGTAGTGCTGCCTGGTTGGACCGTGAACATCTGGGGCAAAGGCAGAAAAGGGATCTACACCATTTAAAGAAAACTATGCACGGATTGGATGAGTTTTAAGAATGTTGAAAAGATTTTAATGGTAGTTATAACCTGTTGAACTCATATTTTGGAAAATGTTTTCCCAGAATATAAATTGCCTTTCTGAAGAACAGGATGGAGCTAAGAAGTTGAGAAAGCAAAGAAAATGGTTTTGAATAGTGGAGGCCACTGCAGAATGCATAAAAGAACTCATATCCAAGAAGTAAGTAATTAATTGGGAATAATTTCTTAGGGCATATATAGCTATATGGCTCCAACTCGAGAAGACTATAGGCAAAGACAAGGAAGTAAGATATGAATCTATGAAAATACAGAAGATGTAAGCTTATTTTATCCTCTTCCTATCCAGCTCTCTGCTTGAAGCTTGGGAAGACAGCAAAGGATGGCTAAGGTCCTTGGGTTCCTTAACCATGTGGGAGTCCAAGATGAAGCACCTGGCTCTTGGTTTTGGAGCAGCCCAGCTCTGCCTGTCGTGGGCATTTGAGGAATGAATCAGTGGATGGAAGATCTCTATCTCTCTATCTCTAACCCTGACTTTCAAACTTTATTTAAATTAAGTAAACCCCAAAAATACAAATAAAGAACAAAGAAAGAGTAAAGGGGCTGTCAGCTAGACTATTAAGCAAAGACAATCAACTTCATAAATCATTCGTTCACTCAACAAATATGTGACTTTAAAGAATTTGTGGTAGATGAAGTTACAAACAATAAATGGCCTGCATTTTAAAATTCATACACACAAAGCGTACTCAAAAGTTCACGGAAATTACGATTAAGAAAAAGCTACACCCTGATTTCAATTTTTTTGTGTCCAAAATATACTGATATTTCAATTCCACTTTTAGTAAACTTTCCAAATACTACTGCATTTATTGAGTGCCAATGACGTACCAGGAAGTTTCTGAGAGTTGTTGGACACAGTACTGAACCATGTGTCCCAGAGAAGGATTGTTTGACCCCAAGGTTTCAAATGAACTATAATGTTAAGTTGATTGGGGGCTCACACAGGCTGCAGCCCAATTGGTGATAGAGGACATATCAACTCCCCATGGCACAGCCCTAGAATCACATATAACGCAGTTTATACTGGAATCTCAGGCTAGGATAGAAAATACTGGGATATTTATGTTCTGGATTTGTTTAGGCCTGAATTCACTTTTTTTTTAAAGATTTATTTTTTTTTATTATTTTTATTTTTAGTGGAAAGGCGGATATACAGAGAGGAGAGACAGAGAGGAAGATCTTCCATCCGATGATTCACTCCCCAAGTGAGCGCAACGGGTCGATACTATGCCGATCCGAAGCCAGGAGCCTCTTCTGGGTCTCCCACGCGGGTGCAGGGTCCCAAAGCTTTGGGCCGTCCTCGACTGCTTTCCCAGGCCACAGGCAGGGAGCTGGAAAGAATGCGGGGCTGCTGGGATAGAACCGGTGCCCATATGGGATCCTGGGCGTGCAAGGCGAGGACCCTCAACCACTGCGCCACCACGCTGGGCCCCTGAATTCATTTTCAATGTGTAGGGTATAAATCTCTGAGAAAAATAACATTCTAAGTGTCAGCTTTATTATATGTAAATCTACTACAAATATTCAAATAAGGTATGTATAAGCATTTATATGTATAAAACATTTTACATTTTTAAATCATCATATATATAATCATCTGGTATATATAATCATTACCTGATATATATGTATGTATGTGTGTATATATATATATATATATATATATATATATATATATAAGATCTTGACCTTCAAGAGATGGAAATTTCTCTGAATTCATTGAGGCCAATAGGGCTCTAAGTTTCACGTACCAGTCTTGTGTAGCAACAATGTAGTAGGCACTCTTTGCTAGATGTTGAGGGTGCAATAATGAGATCTTTGATGGTAAGCCCGTCTATTGCTCATGTTGGTTACTGGCCAAAGGGCTTACTTTGTGTGGAAGGATCTCAACGTTGTCATTGATGTAAATGTGCATGCTTTTTCAGTGAGTGAGTGCTTACATCGTCTGATAGCGCTGGGAGACATAATGTCATGTTCATTAGTAAGTGCCCAAATTCTTCTCCTGGGAATTGAAGGTAAGAAAAGTAACTGAGGTGTCTAGAATCTGTTCTGACTAGAGAGCTCTAGTGATCAGTTTAGTTTATGATGTTGGCAGCTTGCACATAATGATGAAAAAGAGCATTGTGACATGAGGTAAGCTAGAATTTTGATAGTATCCCCACATGCTTCTGCTAACAGTGTCCTGGGGTTTAATCAACTGAAAAGAATACTGGTATCATTTGACTATGCTGGTCGTCTAGGCAAAACAACAAACAAACAAGCAAAATACATCAAATATAAAGAAGACTGACTTGGCGAGGGGAACTGACATAGCTGTGCAGGCTGAGGACTAAAGCAAAGGCCATCAGTGTCTGAATTGTTGGAGGGATTGTGCCATGTGGGCTACACTTGCTTTATGGAACTTGGGGGGTTATTATTTAGGGATCATTTTCTAAAGCAGACAACGAGACGTTCTGTAACTACAGGAGGTGTTGAATCTGAGATGCTATTATGTCGAATAGGTTCTGTATTCACATGAAACAATAGAGTAGCGAAACTGATTTTCAAGCCCCTCATGTGACTTTGTAGATCTCCAAATCTCTAGAATATCACCTTGTGTTTTTTATTTTTTACAAAGGCAACAATCAAAGTATTGGAATATGTGTTTGAATCATTTTTTTTTTCTGATGCATTGCCTACTATTTCAGAAGTCATTGGCCTCATCTGTGAAGTGAGGATAAACACTTCTAGCCCAAATTGCAGCATGGACAAAGCAAGGAAATTTGTTAGGGGCACGGAGTGCTGGGTCCTGTGAAATACATTTGCCTTTTCTCCTTTCAGCTCCCTAAACACAACACAGAAAAGGCCTGGAAGAGTACCTCACCAAACGAAGAGCTCTGATTCTTATATTCCAAATCTGTCTCTAAGGGAGTCCTGAGCAGGCCATCTAGCTCAATGGGCTCCAGCCACAGCCCCAAACATTCCCTGTGTTTGAGGAGTATTCTCACTCCCATAGCTGTGTTCAGGAAGCTTTTGTGATAGGCATGACTCTAAAGTCTTCTATTTCTCCAACCTCTAGTGATCTCAATTGCACCTTTGACATAGAATGGGCTTTTTTGTTTTGTATCCGTTACTGTGTGGGCAATTGCAGTCTTCTTTCATTCATCACCTTTTTGAGTTTTCAATCTTTATCTTCCTAATTGGAACAAGAAAATCCCTGACAAAAAGAGTGTGGTTTTTTTGGGGTTTTTTTTTTTTTGTTTGTTTTTTTGTCTCTTGGCCTCCTGTTTGTTCCAGGAACAAAGTGACTAATAACACTTTGTTGAGGCAATAGTCAACATTGTGTGTACAAAAAACCAGAGCCATGTGAGTTTAACAATATAGAACAAGCAATGATATTATTCTGCAAATAACTGGGCCTGCTCTCTCTGTCCAATATAATCTGCGTGTCCATTCTTTTTCATTGTATTTTCTGCTCCTCCTGCAGGGATTTGTGAATTTTCTCAAATCTTCCATATGTGTGGAGAGAACAAAGAGCCTGCGTTCAATCTGTGAAGTTTTGTGGCATGAAGTACTCCTCCACATCCATGCCATGAATTCCCTCTCCTGGACTCCTATGGGCAGAACTAATCTGCACATCTTGTACTATTGAGGTAGGGACAGGCAGGTGTGACTCACAGCATGTTTGACTTCTAAGAACATCCTTCTATGGGGGTGATGGCTAATGAGCTCACTTCTCAACGTGCCAATAAATAGGCCTCCAGAGAGAAATACTAACAGACTGACTAATGTGATTTTTGTACAAGGATGACATCCACATCCATGAGGCACAAATACGGACAGGCAGCTGATGTTGGCTGCAGGAGAATATGTGTTTTGAGCCAGAGGTCCTTCTCATTTGGCTCACATACTTAGCATAACTGCTTAACCTGGGAGAACTTTATATTTTTGATTTTTGAAATACAGAAAACAATAGGTATCTCTGACATTGTTATTGGGATAAACAAAGCATTGTATAATGTCATACTTTGAATTGTGCTGTGTACACAGTTTACATGCAATAATGGCAGCTGTGGTTATTAACTTCTGTTCTCTACATAAGAAATCCTCTTAATGCTTCTGTCACCAGCTTGACATCAGCCTCTACAAGAATCTTCTCTGCATTTGCTGAGTTTCTTCCTCTGAGCTAACATTACACTTTGGCCATGCTTCTGTTGCATCATCTTTCCCTCTGATTGACTTTGGAAGTGTTCTTTCTTGCACATAACCTATTTCACTAGCCTGCTCTGCTTTGTCCTTTGACTGATCTGTCCCCAAGCCCATTGATAGTTTGTTGTTCAAGCTTTATCTCCTTTTGACTGCCTGGTACTGTGCTAGCTGCTCAAATGCTTGTTTCACTATAGTTCACTGTTTGTACAAAAACACTGATGAACAGTTGTTAGTGTGGTGACATATCTGGACGTGTAAATGACAATTGTGACTAGCAATTGTGTTTTATAACTCATCCATCATTAATAAACAGCTTTTAGAAGGATGGGCTGTTGCTCATCTAAAGATGCTAAAGAAAGATACTAAGAGCAGGCATGAACCTCCATCAAAAGCACAGCATGCCTTCTAACAAAATTTCCAGTTTCCACCATGTTTTTAATCCTTATTTTTGATTATTAATTATTTAGAGTTCTGATTGACCTTCCCATGAAAAATTAAAAACTGATTAGGAATACATATACATTTGAAAACATGTATCTTGGATGTCAACTGTGAATAAATCATTTTGCTAGGAATGGGAAATCCACTAATGAGCAAGTTCAGAGTCCTACCCTCAGGGAAAGGAAAATAATAACGCAGGATGCTGGAATCAGAGAAGTCCTGGCTTCCAAGGTGCAGCTGTGCTTGGCCCTGAAAGGACTCCAGAAGGAGGAAGAAGAGAGGAGGATTTCTGAGCTACTGCAGCAAGTGTTTGTTTCACATTGGCTGTGTGGCAGGTGGAACATCCGTTTACTGTCTCCAGGGATCGGCGAGAGACATTGGAAAGAGCAGGTAGTTCGCCATATTAAATTATGACTCACTAGGCAGCCAGTTAGATGAAAGGGTCTGGTTTTATAATTTCATTCTTTCCATGAAGTAACCATATGGCCACTTTTCAGCTAGAACACCATCCTAAGGCTGAACTGCTTGGCAGCCACAGTGAGTGTTTTTTATCCATGAAATTCAAATTACTTTTCTTATTTAATTACAAACATAATCAATGATAATTACTCTTATAATTTAGGGAAGGCAGAAAAGTATAAATAGAAAGAAGCAGTCATATTACAACCCGAAAGAATACCGTGATTTTTACCTTACAATATTTCTATTTCACGTTTTTCACTGATGTAGAGATTTGTTCATTCACAGTGATAACTGGGCTCCTCCTGAGAACACACTTTTGCGTTAGGGGGAAGAAAAGAATGTTATCACAGAGTGGGAGACTGAAGTCCTTAGCAATGTGCAGTGTTATCTCATAAACGGGTCTCAAATGTAACCGGAAGTTCTGTTTGTTTTTCAGTTTTCAGGGATAATACAATTTTGTTAAGCTATTTATTTTTATTGGAAAGGTAGATTTAAAGCAAGGAGGAGACTCAGAAGGAAAAGCTTCCATTCATTGGCTCATTTCCAAAATGACCACAATGGTCAGAAGTGAGCTGATCTAAAGGTAGGAGCCAGGAGCTTCTTCCAGGTTTCCTATGCCAGTTAAGGCTCCCAAGGCTTTGGGCCTTCTTCCACTGTCCTCCAGTGCATAAGCAGGGAACTTGATGATAAGAGGACCAGCTGGGACATGAACTGCTGCCCGTATATGATACTGGTGCATGGAAGGGGAAAATTAGCCAATTGAGCCACTACTCTAGACCAAATATTACAATTTGTGAAAATCTATAAGCCTCATTAAAACCTGAGCAATGTTTGAATATATTATTATCAGCCCTAGAAATTACCTTTGGGCTAGATGTAATTTCTTTTCCTTGAGTTATAAAAGAATAAAAGTATCAGTGATCCAACAATTTAATGGGTAGGGGATTACATACTAACATAGGTCTAGACACTGTAAAGGGTTCACCTGGCCGGCCTCACTGACTCTGAATCTAAGTATAATGACCAGGTGCCATGCCTCAATGAGAGAGGTTAATCTGCAGACCAAAGAGAGGTCATTTGATTAAATTTGATTTAGGCTGCATCAGGAGAGTGTGGGGAGCTGTAGGGAGCCTGCAGTCCACACCCTAGACAGACGGACGGGCACCGAGCTGCTGCTTCCTGCTGTGGTAGAAAAAACAAGTCTCAGGAAGTCTGCTGTGATTGGCCCAGGGGTGCGTGGATGGCTCGCGGACAGCGCGTGATCTGTGTGAGGATTGGCCTGCCCGCTGCGTGCAGAGGTGATCTTTACGCTGATTGACCATGTTACCCAATATAAGGGAGCCAGAGAAACGAGAAAGAGAGAGAGGGAGAGAGTGCGCCTTGCCAAGATGTAGCTGCTGCGCGCCTCGCAATGCGCACTGGTTTTGCTGTGTCATCTCTATAATAAAGGTTCCACAAAGACAACGAGTGTCTGGGTTTGACTTGCTGGCCAAGGGACCCCGACAGGAGAGCAGCCATAAATGCCATCATGGCCTCTGTCCTGTTTGCTACCAGCATGTGCAAGCCTATTTATGCCTGGGTGCACTTATTCTAACTCACAGGAGAAGGCAGGCAACTAACTGGGCTTGGTGTTAGGTGTAAGCTTGACAAGAGAGAGAAAAATCTGTGGTTTTATAGCAAACAGGAAAACATGTCGCACATTAACATGCTTGAAATTTGAAGGCATATTTTGAGTTCATTTATTTGCTAATGTATGTGGATGAGTAGCTGGGATAGTGGAAGAACTTCTCTACCCCATGGTACTGCAGGTCTGTGCACAAAGATAAAACCCTCCTTCTTAGATTTCTATGTCTAGATTAAGTCCAAGTTTCAGGCAGATATGATAAATAGTGATTGATAGGTACAAATAGTAGGAAGCCTTATAATGTTGATATGGACTTCCAATCCTGCCAAAGGTGATGTGGCTGCAGGTCGGCCTCCTATTTCCTCTTGGTGAGGTCAGTATTTCTTGGGAAGAATTCCCTTAACTCCACACATTATTTTATGGCTACCATCATATTGCTCCTTGTGCTTGAAAGGCCACTGTCTTCTTACTATAACTCCTCAGATTTCCTTTTGAAATGCTGTTGGATGCTGACTTGTCAGTGTGTGCTGCAATCATCTTGCTTGCTTCTCAGTCCTTTGGTATAGAATCCTCTAGAATTTAGGAACCATGCTTAGCACAGTGGTTGGTAGATATAATAAAAATTTGATGAGTTATTGATTCAGTGCTAAATGGAATAAATGAGAGTTGAACTTAACTCTTACATATTTTGTGAAATTTATTTTCAATATTTTTAAAATATTTATTTTTATTATAAAGTCAGACATGCAAAGAGGAGAGACAGAGAGACATATCTTCTATCCAATGATTCATTCCCCAAGTGATCGCAATGGCTGGTGCTGCACCGATCTGAAGCCAAGATCCAGCAGCTCTTCCAGGTCTCTCACGCGAGTGCAGGGTCCCACTGTTTTCCCAGGCCACAAACAGGAAGCTGGATGGGAAGCAGGGCTGCTGGGATTAGAACCAGCACCCATATGGGATCCCGGTGCATTCAAGGCTAGGACTTTAGCTGCTAGGTCATGGCACTGGGCCCTATTTTTAACATTGAGTACATAGTTGAGAAGAATGCATGCCCATGTGGTTCTCTGATTAGTTTAGGAAGGATAAGGTATGGAGGAAGGTGTATGGGACAAAGTTCTTTCCAACTGTGACCACAGTGGGGGAAGGAAGGTGGCCACTCTTTGCTGTCAAACTACATCAGCACCCAGGAATGGGCGACCGTCATTGTTGACATCTTAGAGACCTCGATGTGCAGAAGAATGTTCTGAGGGTGTTATTGAATGGTTTTGATAGCTCTGGGGCATTGTCAGCTTCATTACGTAAGGGTTGAGAAAATCTTCCCAACATCTATTGGCTGAACAAGTTCACCTCAGTGCATCTACAGGCCTAGCTAGGAACATGCTGCAGAGGTTGGCCAGCAGAGCAGTGAAACCTCTGGTGCTTTCCATCTACCAAGGCGTTCTCTGTCCTTTGCTGGCCTAGATGAGCTGTGCATCATGTCCCCCCGTGTGCATCTGTGTATTGTGGCCAGGGTTTGAATCCCCAAGAAACCTTAGACTTGAATTTTGTGTGTGGCAATCAGTGTAGGGTCAGGTTCAGTCCATCACCTGTGCCAGCTAATGTACATACCGGTGGATGTAGCTGCCTTGTCAGTTCAACCCCCAGGCCCGTCTCTCACATGAACTGATGGGTGCTGTGGCCTAGCCTGGCCCAATGCAGCCTGCAACAGGCTCAGTTTTCAGGGAAACCCTAGTAATCCCCACCAGACCTGCCCCCATTTCCTGTTTGCTCATGTGTCTGCAAGTGCTACAGCCTAGCGAGGTCCATCTTACATCCCATCTGGCTCTTGTACACACCCATGAGTTTTGCAGCATAGTTCATGCAGGCCCTCCACCACACATATGCCCATGGGTGCCGTGGCCTTGACCAGCCTAGCCTCCTATCCCTGATTCTCACACTCACTTGCAGGAGCTGCAGCCCAGCAGGATAGTGTCCACAATCACCCTGGCAGGTCTGCTTCTAGCCCTAGATCTTGTACATGCCAGGATGTGCTGCAGTCAAGCCTTCCATGACTTGCACCACGTGCTGGAACTTGCCAACAAATGCTGTGACCTAGCCAGGATGTGCCTACATTCATTCTGACTCTTATGTCATTGTGTTTGACAGTCTAACCCGTCCTGGCCTGCCTCTAGACCAGCCCACACACAGTAGAAGCAGTGGCACAGGAGGGGAGTCTCTGAAGTTCCCCTACCAGACTTATTCCCAAACACGGGTCTTGCATGTGCCAGCCCATGTTGCAACCTGGTCTGAGATGGCTTGCTCCCAGGCTCAGCAATCACCAGCAGGTACTACAGGCTGACTCAGCCCAGACTGCATCCAGGCCTACTTCTCTCAGGAGAGTATGGCTTATGCCCCATCTTGGCTCCAGCTTGTGCTGGAACTGGCCTAGTTAGCCTATTCCCCAAACCTGGCTCATACTTATATCCATGGGTGCATCAGTTTGGGCAGGGCTGGTTTTCCCCTAGCCCTGCCTCTGTGTTCACCAATAGCAGCCATAGCCTAGCAAGGAAGTTCCCCAAGTTCCTCTATCAGGTCCACTTCCAGCCTAGGGTCTCATGTGTTCTGGTGGGTGATACTACTCACCTTCATATGGCTGGCCCCAAGTCCTGACACTCACTGGTGTGTACTGCAACCTATATCAATTGGCCTGCATCCATTCCAGCTCTTGCTGGTGGAGGTTACAGCCAAGCCCATTATGGCCCACCCCTAGACTTGACTCTTATGTAAATCAGTGTGTGACACAGGCTAACTCACCCTATCGCATACTTATTTTGGCTCTCATGAGTGCCAGTAGGTGCCGAAGCCTAGCCCAGTCATGCCTGCTCCCAAACCTTTCCTACACACATGCCTATGGGTGCTATGGCCTTGCTAACCTGGTCCATCCCCAACCCTGGCTCTTGCACTCACCAGAGCCTGCCCTAAGACCTGGACCACACATTTGCTGACCTGGACAGACACATTTGTCTGTCCTGGCCCACCCTCAGCCCTGGCTACTGTGCTCTTTAGCAAGAGTTGCAGCATAGCAGGATAGTTCCCTAAGTTTCCCTATTGGGTCAGCTCCCAGCCCCAGAACTCATGTGACTGGCAGGTATCATATCTCTGCTTAGCATGGTCTGCCCTCAGTCCTAGCCTTTGCATATGCTGTGCAGGTACTGACTCAACCTGGTGTCTCTCTCAGCCCTGGTTTCTATAAGTGTCAGGTGAATTCTGTGTTCCAGTCTGGCCCTTTCCATCACTTCTCAGCCCTAGCTCTTCATGCAAACAGGTGAGTACTGCAGTTCCACAGAGGTGAGCCGACAAGTCACCTACAGAATCTGCCTTCAAGATCCAGTTCTCTTATGTCCTGGTGGGGTCTGTACACCTATCTGACATGGCCTATCTTCTGCTCCAATACTTGTGGGGAAATCCTGTGGCCTAGGTTAGCCAGGCTTACTACTCAACCCCAGCTTTTGTATGGGCCAATGAGTAGCAAGGGATGTAATTTAGCCCAATCCAGGTCTTCCAAATGAGTGGATGACTTGACTTGACCCAGATATGTCCTTTGGTTCTCTTCTCTAAACCATTCCATCTCAGGTGGAAAACTCCAGAAGATATTTCTCTCCTGTCAAAGATGCCCCCAGCTGCTCTTACTCTGATATGTCTCCAGACCTCCTTCTCAGGCAACCTGTAGCCCCACCACGTGGGAGTTGGGATGACTTGTCCCAAGCTATTGTTCCTGCCTTTGCAACATGTCTTTTTAAAATCTTAAACAAAGATTTATTTATTTTTATTGGAAAGTCAAATATACAGAAAGAAGGTGAGACATAGGAAGATATTCATCCACTGGTTCACTCCCCAATTGGCCACAACAGCCAGAGCTGAGCCAATCTGAAGCCAGGAGACTCCTCTAGGTTTCTCAAGTGCAGGGTCCCAAAGTTTTGAGCCATCCTCTACTGCTTTCCAAGGTAACAAGCAGGAAGCTAGATGGAAAGCAGGGCAACCGGGAAAAGAACCAGTGTCCACATGGGATCCCAGTGTGTGCAAGTCGAGGACTTTAGCCATTAGCTACTGTGTGCCAGGGGCCACCTTCCCCACAGATCTAAAAAAAAAAGTAGGCAATTACGTTGGCATACTGGTATAGTTGACACAAATTTGGCATTCACCAGATCCAGAATTCCTGCCAGCTACTGCTACTGGCTGCTTTTCTCCCGGCAGTATAATACTTGCTTAGGTACAAGGCAACCTAGACAGTTGCCTTCAGCTGGGGGGAGCCCTTCTCTGCAGGCTAAGCCTTGGTTTTCTGAGGGAATTTGTCAGCACTCAGCTTTCCTTTTTTTTTTTTTTTTTCTTTTTGTCTTGCCATTAGATTATAGGTCCTGAGAGGGACAAATTGCATCTCTGCATCTCTCTTTTTGTCATTATCCTGTTTAGTGCGACCATCATATAATGTGGATGTTGGGAAAGGGACTTCTGTCTATACAAGGAGATGACGACCTGTGGACACTTTAACATCACACAGATACCTTCTCTCAGAGCTGGGACAGGACCTACCTACATCTTCAACTGCAATGACAGGTTCATACTCTGGAAAAAAAAATTCTCAGCAAACCCCTTTATAAACAATTCAGGGAAAATTGAGTCCTAGGATTGCAAACAAAACCAAAGAAAACAGAACAAAACTACAAGAAATACCGACATACATATCTTATCTTACTTAGACCTAGGAACAAGAGGTGACTTGATCGAGGCTATGGAATAAGAGAAAGATTATAAAGTATAAGCACTATCATCAGAAGAACAGGGATTGAGTCCCTGTTTGGTACTTAGTTCTTGCTGACTGACCTTTAGTACTTATCCAAGTAATCCACATTGACAATGTCTTTCCTGACCTTGTGATTAATTTATGATGAAAATAGCAAAGTTTCAATCCTATCCACATCTTTCTCGTTGCACTGATACACCGTTGTTTCCCTTGGCTTATGTTCTTTTCAAGTCTCCTCTTCAGCTCCTTCCAGTCTCCCCATCACATCTTCTCACCTGCTTTTTGTTTGCATCCTCCTTGCCGGGCCAGCCAATCTGTACTGTTTGTCTTCCTTCCAGCTGTGCAACACACACCCAAAGAAGGCCTTTCCCTGGCTGCTGTTCTGAACCAGCATTGCAGCTGCTAAAATATTAATGGGTATCTTTGTGAAAAATATAACTGGGCAGCTTCTCATTATAAATGAAAATTGCCAGAGAGGCAGAAACAATGAAATGGGGGAATGAAAGCAAAACCACAATATGAAAAATGGCTTTAGAATGAAGACACAGGAGGCACCCTCTACTCTGCCTCCACCCACACACAGTGCTGGGATTTTGCTGTTGGGAAATGGTGTCTTATGGCTGAGATTTGTCACCGCTGACCTCCTAGAAGAGACAAGTCACATCGCAATGACTTCTGTGGTTTTTGTTGTTTGTCTCCTCTCCTTGTTTCCCTGGAGAGGCTTCAGGGAGGTCAACACAGATCATAAAGGACAAGGCAAACTGCAGTCAAAGCATATGGGCCTTTCTGTAGTTAAAAATGCACCTGGTGTTGGGGCATAGAGGACTGAAACACAAAGGAACGTGTTTCCATGCCTTTAGCCAGTCATTAAAATACAACATTTACCACTTAATGACTGTATTGTCTAAATCTTTGAGTACACTCTGTCATTGTTACCATTGTATTTCTTTCTCTTTTTTTTTTTTAAGATTTATTTTATCTCTACTGGAAAATCAGATATACAGAGAGGAGGAAAGACAGAGAGGAAGATCTTCCATCAGTTGATTTACTTCGCAAGTGGTCTCAATGGCTGGAGCTGAGCCAATCCGAAGTCAGAAGGCCGGCACCAACTCTGGGTCTCCCATGCAGGTGCAGAGTTCCAAGGCCTTGGGTCATCCTCTACCGCCTGCCCAGGCCAAAACCAGGGAGCTGCATAGAAGCACCCATATGGGATTCTGGCGAGGACTTTGGCTGCTAGACTACTGCACAGAGATCTATTGTTGTGTTTCTCATGCCTTGCCTGGTGTGGGACACAAACCACAATGCTAAGCCCTGTTTTTGGAATGAATGTATAAATGACCTGGAATTGCATGGGTAGAGAAAAAAAACTAAGACATAACATTAGCAGTATAGTAATTGATAATACTTTTATTCATTTTATGAGCAAGACAGTACAAAGCAATGGGGACAAGAACACCACAGGATGGTACTGCTGCCATGGAAGACACCCCAGAGCCACACATCGGCACCTATCCAGGGCAACCTTTCCAGGTGAGCTTGCAGTAGCTCTCCATGGCCACTGAGCATAGTCCAGCTTTCACAGGTATCCTGAGCTTGTCTCCAGGTACCAGCAATTCAAATTCCTTTGTCCATTTTTTCTGCTCAAATTAGCCACTCTCAAGCCCTCCAAGTCTCAATTCCATTTTTGTTTGATTGTGTCATACTTGAGACTTACTCTAACATGTGTCCCTGGCCCCTGCATTCTTTTTCATTTGTGAATACGCTAACATTTAGCATCTAGTTCCGATACTCTCTCAAATGTTTCACCTCTGTCCCCAAACTTCCATCATCCCATTTCCAATCCCAGTCCCCTCACTGCTGGAGTGCAGAGCTCTGTAGTTTGGCTTGTGGGCATTTGTGCAAAGATGAACCAAGCTGGCATGCCTTGAGGGCAGAAACTGCTCTTGGGGAGGAGCCACAGTGTCTAGACAGATGTGGCTGTGGTTAATCTTCACACTTCTTTCCTTGACCTCTACCCCTGCCCTCCATTGAATGTGCAGCCATTTTGTTATAAAAGCCAGGCTGTGGCAGGTGTTCCAGGAGGCAAGCAGTAAATGTCCATGCTATATTTGTGGTATGCAAGGAAGCCATCGGTCAGTCATAGAGAATGGCAGCTTAGGAGTTGTGTTGAAAGTGAGAAGCATGATTTAATTGTGGATTTAATTACCCATGTGATATTAGACAGAAAGACCCAGGGAGCTGGCACCAGAGTCACCAGCTCAGGAAGAAGAGAGCAGCAAAAACAGCTACCGGAGATCCAATTGATGTGAACATATGTGGGCACCCTCAGGGCTTCTGGACCCTTTCCCTTCAACCAGATTTGAGATGTGGCATGCCTACACATTTTCAAACTCGCAGTCATAATCGGTCATCCGGCACATGATGAACTTCCACTGGCGATCCCTGTGAAGGAGGTGAGGGAGAGAGTCAGAGGTAGGAAGAACACTGCCCGGTGAAGCATGGTGTTAGCTGGAGAAACCAAGAGCTCAAAGGGAACACAGGCTGCATAGGCTCTTAGAAGATGTCTTTGTGAAGTCTCCAGAGAACCGACAACCTGTGAAATCGGGTTTCCCCCTGAAGGGGTGCAGTTAGGCCTCTGGCTAAGCATGGACAGGGAGCTCCTCTTTATAGCTCTGCTCACCACTGCTGTCTCCACAAGGTATCTCGAGCACCTGCAGATCAACCGTTGGGAGTAAAAGCACTTGGCTGTTTCATTTGTAAGGAACTGTCTTTAGACACTTCTCCCTCTTTTGCCGAGTACAAGCCTATTTAAGTCTCCATGCTATACTGCTATGTGTTTCCCATCAGAAAGCAATCATGGAGAAATGAAGCAAGGGGAAGCAACCCCAGAGCCACCTCATGTGAGGATGCCACCTCTGCATCACAGAAATGGTGTTGCTTCTGTGCTGAAGGGGGAGGGAAGGAGGATGAGAGTGCATGGAGTTGTTCAGTTTTGCAAAGCATGCTATGCGTCCATGTCAAGGGATATTTTTTGATAAAATCAAGGATGTGCTATTTGTTCATTCATCTAATAAACAATGAGACCCTAACGTGTACAACACTCTAATGGCCTGCTTGCATTTCACAATGAGAGTGATCACTTAGAATCACTCTTGACTGAGCACCCACAGGTGCCTGGCAAGGCACTCAGTGCTTTACGTGTCTTCTCAGCTAATCCTCACAATGATCCATCCATTAGGTGAAGCAGTAGGCTCAGAGAAGGGGATTCAAGTAGCAGGTGACAATGTCAAATTTCAGGCCTGTGTGACTAATGTCATAGTCTCTCACTTCCATCGCATTATTTCTCTATCACCAGAACAATAGCTCTTGAGTCCTATGAGGAGGATTCAGGGCAAAATCAAGATTGTTCTGCAGTTGTTCATGTAAAGCCTTTCAAAGCACACCAAGGGCCTTCAACCTCAGCATTATCTTTTTTTTCCCTTTTCAGTCTGGGAGGCCTCAATCAAATTCAGGTTAACCTAAGCACCACGAATGAGAAGGCCCCAAATGGAATGTGGAGTTGACCACAGTCTCTTTTAGGAAAGGTGGTGTCCTCTGCTCTAACAGTCGGAAGCAGGCTCTGTAACTCTCAGTCTGCAGCTCCATGTGGTTTTTTCTTTTTTCTTTTTTTTTCCTCTTTATAGGTATCTGTTCCAACACTTGTCAACAGAGAACAAAGCCTGCTTTAGGTGTAGTTTAAGAAATTGACTGTACGTCTGTTTACCAAATGAATTGAATTACTGCAAGTAAGCCTTGTTTAACTGTTTAACTTGGAACATGGACAAGCAAGGTAGCATGGTCACATTCATATTACTCTTGTAAGAGGCAGTTAGTACGTGGAGAAAAATATTAGACTTTTGAGATTTGTGCATGAATCACTAGTGGGACCAAGTGGTTCGACTAGGCTCCATCACTGGTTTCTCTCCAAGTCAACAGTTCTCTACCAGGGAAAATTTGCTCTTTAGGGGTTAGATATCAATGTCTGCATGGTATCTGTGGTTTCTAATGAGTGGGCTAAAATGTGAAATGCAGAGCACAGACCCTGTAGCAAAGATTGATCTAGCTCTAGAGTTAAGTAATGCACAGGCTGGGGAATTCTGTTCCAAGACGAAACCACTACAATTGACAGAAGGGTCTGTAAACCACTGTTGGTGTCAGCAGTAAAACTCTATAGGTATATTGACCCTACTCCTAGGAAGGGAAAGCAATATTCCTTTTCAATCTAACACCATGACATAGTGTTTCTAGTTTCCATGATTCTGGGTAATCTACTTAGGTGAATATTTCCAAGCCAACAGGATTCAAGCATTTTGCCAAAACACATTTATTTTTGCAATAATTTTAGCTGACATTCTTTTACTTTTCTTAAATGGGAAATGCGGGACTAATTATCTTGTGGACATCGTTAGATGGCTTGTGACATCATTAGAGTCATTGAGCACCTTGTAAAACTGTTACTTTGCTTTTGCATTTTGTGTAATACAGCATGGATAAGTAAGATCAGACCACCACATTTTAAAACTTCTTGAGTCTTCCTTTTCTGAAATATATTTTCTCATCCAATTATTTCCTCACATTGGTAAAATGAGTCTCATCCCCTGCACTCTATCCCTTATCTCTTCCCAACCTCCCATCTCCCCATCCCCCTCTTTTTTTTTTTTTTTTTTTTTTGGTAATGAAACCCCCGAAATATTCCCATTATAATTCACTGCGTTTAGAAGACAGATAATAGTGCTAGTTTAAAATGTATCTTAAATAAAAGGAAGCAACATGTGAGGTCTGAGAGCTTCTTCTGTGAGGAAACACAACAACTTCTGCTTTGGGAAGCTGAGACTTTGTTTGTACCTTTCTAGAACTACTTAGGGTCTTTGCTATTTTTAAATAGTAGATTATATTAAAGAGGTTAACTTCTGTTACATGAGATATGATTTCATCTGAAAAGATAGGTCATCTTAGGTCATTTTACAAATGGTTAAGTCTTACTTGACTTGCAAAACATGTCCTGGTAACTTTTCAGGAATTTACTTCTGTGTAAAGTGATCATCACTTGAGTGAAAGTAGGTCAGGTCACCCTTCAGAAGCTGAATTTTCCAACATCTTTCTCTATATTGATAGAGGAACTAAGGACTAACCCCATGTAACGATATCTCTGAAGAATTTTTTTTTATTGTTTCATTTTGTTTGGATAGATTTGAAATGGGGTAGAAGTGGTCATTGTAAGAGAAAGTAAATGAAAAAAGTGCTTTAGCTGTAGGTTATTGGAGCTTTCATATTTTTATTATTCTTGAATTTTCAGAAAGATTTGTCCTATTTATTTGAAAGACAGTGGTGCACAGAGAGAAGGAGAGATAAAGAGAGAGGTCTTCCATCTGCTGCCTCACTCACAAAATTCCCAAAATAGTTGGGACTGGATCAAACTGTAGCCAAGAGCTAGGGGCTAAAAGCTTGGGATATCCTCCATTGTTTTTCCCAGACCATTAGCAGGGAGCAGGATTGGAAGTGGAGCAGTTGTGACTTGAACAGACATCCTATGGGATACCACACCAACCGTGGCAGTTTAACCCAGTAAGCCACATTGCTGGACCCTTTTTCTTGTTAATTTTTTTCAAGCTTTATTGAAGTATGATGTATCCCCTCCTTTCATTTCTAAGCATGATTAGCAGTCTGAATTCTTGTGCTAGCCCGTGTGTTGAAACTAAGTCACCACCATGAGGTTAAGAATTGGGGTCCTTTGAGAAGCGATCAAATCATGAGAAAGTTCTGCTTCAGAGTGGGATCGGTTTTTCCAGGAGAGAGGAAGAAAGACTCTGCCTTGGCCTTTGCTTTGTGGGGGGATGCATTCTTGAAGCGGTGAGTAAGCCCTCACCAAGCTCCTGATGACTACTCCCCGCCCTTAGGCTTCTCAGACTCCAGCACTGGGAATTACTGCTTCTTCTTTTTTTTTTTTTTATTTATTGTTGCTTACATTGTATTATGTAGTACAATTTTATAGGCGCTGGGGATTCCCCCACCCCTCCCATACCCCTCCCCCCATGGTGGATTCCTCCACCTTGTTGCATAACCATAGTTCAAGTTCAGTTGAGATTCATTGCTTGCAAACACATGCCTAGCATAAAGTTCAGCATCTTATTGTCCAGATAAGTTCAGTGGCCTCTTGGGGAGACCTTCTATGGTCTGAAGATAGGTCTAACAGAGTAAAGATCTGCTTCTATGGTATGCAGTCTAAGGCACCGGTGAAGAGGATCCATATCAGACCCAAATCAGAAAAGTGAGTTCTGAGTGCTTCCTCTTTCCAATTCCCCCCCGCCACCTCTTGTCTCTCATCCTCCAACCCCAAGTAGAGACACAGAAATGGAGAGGCTCCAGTTTGACAGTGGCATCTCTTCTTGTCATTTCCCCCTCCTCTCCTCTCGATGCTTCAGAAAAAAAGGCACTCTTCAAAACTGCATGAGGGGGAAAATGTTAGCCCATCAAAGGATGCCAAGTAAAAATGTTTTTGGACTGGAGCAGGCCAGAGCCCATGGGTGAGTTCACGAGAACAGCTTATTTCCCACTTCACTGCCTCCAGTTGTCCAGCCAAGCGCTCCCTTAATCTTTGGCCAGTTAAGAGAATAAAATAAAACAAAGCACAAATCTAAATTCTGCTGATATTATTGCTGCCTGGAGTTACTCCCTAGGTCTTCTGAGTCCTGATACCTGGGGAAGGGGCTGTCCTACTCACCTTTCCACTGCAGAGAAAGTGGTTGTCGCTCCCCGTATGTAGTAATCATAATTGTAGGAAATCATATCCATGTCCTCACCGTAGTGGCCTGGATATTCTGTTGTTAGCCTGTGCAGGAAGAACAAAGGATTGGAGAAAAAAAAATACACACTGTTACGTCTGGGAACAAAGAGGAGATAAACCAGGAGGAAGCTATGATGTGCAACTGTATTGGGAGAATCAAACAGGACTTTAGTGATGCTTTTTATTGCTCTTTCCATGACTTAAAATCATGCCCCCCAAAAAAGGTGTAAAGAACTCTTCAGGCTTTGAGGAAACATTGAATGATATTAATAGTAGTCCTTTTCCTTTCATTTCAGCTAGCACGAACTGGATGTTGACATACTTAACTACCGAACCTAGCAGAGAATCCCCTGCCTGCAATTAGTTTCCATGTATGCAAAGATTTAGTTTCAGATATTTGAAGAACTGTTTTTACAAAACAGTTTTGAAATTCATGCAGTTTTCTAAAAAAAATCACTCCATGAACTTTGTAAAGATTGATTTGTATTTATATAATGTATGTGTGTATGTGATTTTAATATGTATATTTTCTCATGTGAGTTATAATCAAAAATAGTTTCAACAAATACTTAACTAAAATGTGAGCTTCATAAAGGTTGAATTGTGTCCTGATCATTTGTTGTTTCTATAGCAGCTGCAGTAGTTCCTGATACACAGCAAATATTTGCTGGGTAAATAAAGGCTTTGGGAGAGTCATTTGATCTCAGTTTCCAGAGTCATAAAAGAATAAAAGCAACCATTTAGGTTTTCCTTTAAAAGTAATACGACTGTGTGGGGGATATATTGGCATGTGGCAGGAGTTGAATCATTTCCTCCTTCTCCAGTCTCTAAGATCAGATTCATTCCAGGTTGGTTCACGAAGGGTCCATTCGGTGCATCTTAAGCACTACACCAGACGACTGCCCCTTCATTTCATTCTTGATGATTTTTCTCTCTCTCTGCCTTTGACACACACACACGCACACACACACACACACATTAAAAAACAAACAAACAAACAAACAAAAACCTCCACCAGTGGCTTCTGAGAGACAGCGTGAGGAAGAGAGAACTTTCAGAACTCTATAGTGAGACAGAGCGCTTGGACTCGTCCAGGAATTAAAGGAAACTACAAAGTACAAGAATGGCTAGGGCTGTTAAGTTGTGACTTCTGCCTTCCTGCAGACAGTCAGGAGAAGAGCTCAGTGTGGCTCTAACAACTTTTTTATAACTAGATCACTTCAGGCAGTTTTATGGCAAAACATACTTCCCACTGAGATTTGCCACAAATTCCCAAAGCAATTAAAGCAAACAAACAAACAAACAACCCAAGGTTTTAGATTGGTAAAATGACACAGAAGGCAGAACAAGCAAGTACTATGTTCAATTCATTGCAATTAGTCTGCTTTTGAAAGGACTTATAAAACTGTCATTTAACTCTTCCAATAAAAAGAATTCTGTCATTTTATTGTTGTTGTTTCAAATATGTGTTTCACAAGGCAGAGTTACACAGGGGAGTGAAGAGTCAGACACACGTGAGAGAGATCTTGCATCCCCTGGCTCACTCCCCAAGTGTCTGCAAAAGTTGGAGTGAGGCCAAGCTGCAGGTGTGGTCCAGGAGCTGCAATGGAGTCTCCATGTGGGCAGCAGAAGCCCAAGTAATGGAGCAACCTTCCTTTGCCTTTTCCAGGCCACTGGTTATGAGTAGAATGTGAAGTGGAGCAGCTGGGATATGCATTGACACCCATATGGGCATCATTGTCACAGGTGGTGACTTTATCCATGATACCACACTGCTGACCTCCCTGCCATCATGTTTTTTGGATGAAAGACTGTTATGGTAAAACTCCTTACTGCACAATACTTTTTCTGTGGTTAGGAGCAGGGACAGATACTGAGGTGTTTCAAAAGGAACTGAAAACTTGATGAACATAAACTTGTGTCATGTAAAGTTACTGAGATGGAAAGAAAGTAATATGTCAGCTATGAGATGAAGAAATGCAGTTAAAATGGAAGATTTCTAATATTAATGCACAGTTCCACAATCTGAATTTCTTTTTTTTTTTTTAGATCAACAGTCCTAATTGGACTTAGGTTTGCTGATCAATACAGTAGTTTTGAGTGAGCTTCTCATAGATGTTATGGCTTCTTTCTCATCACAGAGGTTAGGTTTTAGTAGTTAAAGGAGAATATTTGAACCTATTTCTCAGCATGAAATGGCTCAGTTAAAATGTACCTCCCATAAATCTTTGATTGCCAAGCTGTTGGAACTGCAGTCAAAGACCTCTTTGATCTGTCTATCTCCTTCAGGAGGAGTGAGGAAAACAGGATTATTTGGTGTTAGCCTAGAGCCTTGCCTTCTGGACATTCAGTACAACTGCTTTGTACATGAACAAATGTGGCCTTGGCTGCTTCTTCCAAATGCTAGAAGAATCATTCCTTCAGCCTTATCCCACCATGTGGGAATTCCAGAAAAGCACACACTACAGATTCCTTACCACAAAGAATGGAAGAAAACCCAGAATTTACACAGAAGCAAACTAGAATTGGCTACCTGAGGAAGCTACGCCTCAGAAGCTTTTGTCAAAATGAGCATAAAATGAGAGTATTTTTTATATTATGCTGTAGGCTCAGCTTATGCTCCCATAGCATTTCACAGAAACTTCTGATGGCTTAATATCTCACCAATTAATTAATATTTTATTAATATTGATACATTAATACAATTAATATTTTATTATGAACATCTTACTTTAATGCTCTATAATATGTCAGCACTGCATGTTTAACATGGTTATGACAATATAATGTTGCATATAATTTTGTTTCATAATGGTGATCAACATCGTGTTCCCACTGAGGGGATCTTAGTACCCGGCACCTTCCACCTTTTGTGATCTAGTACCGAAGTGAAAATGGGGGAGAAACTCCACATGTGTTGGTGTGGTGTGTTGAGGTTGGCTTGTTTTGTGTTCAGCTAAAACTAAGATTCTCTACTGCCAGGCAAATAATTAACTCTCTTAAATAATTTCAGTCTGTTCATGATCACTCCCATTGCGTAATGTTTTTCATGTAAACCACAAGAAACGAGAATACTTCAGATTAGACTGCTTTAGGATTGCCCTACGTTGCCAAATTTATGTTATATCAGAACCTGTGTACATTATTTTTTCAAAGACAGGAGAAACAAAACTGAAATACAGTTAAGTGTAAAGAAGGCATCCACAGAGTAGCGGTCACTCTGTCTTCTGCGCCAAAGGGCTTGAACAACAAAGGCTCCACAGACACCCACATACTGCCTTGGTGCAGACAGCCGAAACTCCAGGGCCCTGGAGGGGGTGAGAAAGAATGTCAAATTGTCATGTCATTCTTCTTGTGGCATTTGGGGGATGAACGTTTCAAATAATGCCGATAGGTATCATAAAACAAAGGACATCACTCCAGAGATGTCTGTGACTCAAGTTAGGAGAGAAAAGTTCCTGAATGTTATTTCAAATGTCTCTACTGGGTCTCCAGCACACTGTCCAAACCCAGGAGTGGCCAGGAGCCCACTTGTTTTGGCTTGCATACATTCCCACAGGCCACATTACATCATGACCATCTGGGCCTGTATAACAGCCGGGACAACTCCACAGCCAAGAATCTTGTCTCCAACTAAAATAACTACTTTCTCGTCTGTGTTTGCTGCGTGGTGGCTACTCCACTGCTCTCTAACATGGCACCTGGAGAGGGGTTACTTCCCAACCTAGATTCAGGGAAAGCTCAGTTCTATGCAAAAAGAGTGAAATTGGGATGCAGACAGATTTGCTTGACTGAAGTAGCTTTCAAGGAAGATCCAGCATCTGTACTGCAGTTGTCTCATCTGTGTGATAGTATTGCAATCTATGTATTTGTGGGCAAAATGATCTAATACCTCAGCAGGCGGCAGGTGGCAGTGATTGCAAGTTACTGTTCTTTTGGAACTTGCCCAAAGGCTATGAACTGTACTGATATTATCTCTGTAAACCCCCTACTGATTGACTAGCTGAATTAATGAATGGAGGAAGAAATGGTTGCTTCTGGAACCAGGAGCGGCAAGCAGACTAGACAGAATGAAGCAACTGCAATAGATTTGGTCCGTACTTGACAGGCTAGCTTTATTCTAAGTAGCTAGTAAGGTCTGGCCTTGGGATAGGCAGTAATTAGATAACCAGCCATCTCTCTGAAAGTTTTGCTTTTGAAGTTTGAGCACCGGGAGGAAGGCATTGCTCATACACAGCCAGCATGCACATGACACAGTCATTAGGAGAGCCACTCCAGCTGATGAAAGCAGTGACTGATGTTGCTTTGGCTCTGAGGGCTATTTATGCCAGATTTGAACACTTTGTACAAAACACAGTGCAAGTTAGTTAGTTTAGTGCAGAGTCATCTAAAGTCCATACAAATGCCTTTAAAATATGACATCCAGTACTCTGTCACTGAAATGTAGATGCATCCATCTGGGTAATAACTGCTTCCAACTTGCTCAGAGGAGCCAGCCTAGAAGCCACGCTCTTCATCAGGGCTCTGGGCTAATGTGGCAGGAAGACCTGGTCACACTACAACGCAGTGGCCTGTCCCGTCATTCCTGTCCTTAACATACCACCTTGTTACAATTACAGGGAGTGGTGCTGTATTAAAAGCTGGGTGATGAGGAGAGGAGTTAATGATTAGCCTTAAAGAGAATGTTCCCACTAATCAGTTTGATCATTATTGTTGTTGACTAGGACTATCCAGAAGTTAAATAGAACCCAGGGTCTGAGGGCCATTAAATCTCAGGATTGGCAGAAAATAAACAGCTTCTAGGTAGATTCCTGATTCACTTAAATGAAAGTACATTGTTGAACATACAAAAAAGACCCTGGGCCAGGAGAAGTGTTTGCAGAAGGAGGGAATTACTCAGTTTAGAAACAATAGTTTCAGACACAGTTTCCTCTCAAATGGGAGAGCTTCTGGGACACGGCTCGCAGGCTTCGAGATGTTTGGAGAGCAAGGAACTATTACTAACAGTCTCTGAAGGGTCATGACTGTTTCAGTGATGTGTTTGTGGCATGCGGCCATTGGGCTCAGAATTTGAATTCTCATCTATAAATAATTATGCATAAAATGGACTGATTCCACCAGTCCAGTTGAGTAACGGCATGACCGCATGCAACAGGAATTTGCTCTCTCTCCAGCGTTCAAAGAGGCTGTCATGTTCCAGGAGCAACTGCACAGAGAGCAAGGCTCCCACCAAGTCAACAAAACGCACACTCATCTGGGAGTGGGTAGGATGACGCGTTCTTCTCCAGTCCTGAGTGCTGTTATTTCCGAGTCCCCCAAAAGCTCACCAGCCCAGAGACGCTAGACACTCACATAGCTAATGCACAACCGTGTTAGGTTGCACAGTTTTTTTCAAAGCAAGTCAGGAAAAATGTGGGCCCCAACCCCATGGGTCCATTTCCCGGGGAGGTAACTCAAGCTGGTTAAAAGTTACGAGAGAACATTTCAAACAGGGGGTTATCAGCACTTCCTTGATAGGTTTGGGAAAATTATTCTCATCTCTCTCGGTAAAGCTGTTAAAAGGAGGAAGGAAGTTATCATCCACTATAAAAGACATCATGTCAATAGAAGGTTTCACCATTGTTTTCATTCTTAAGGCTGTGTAAGATTCTGTTGGGCCAATATGCTGGGTTGCTGAAAGAAGAGGACCTAATTTATACCCCCGGAGGCCTCTTTCAGTTTGGGAAAATATATACTGTAATGTCATGACTCAAGTAATTTAAAGACGTCACTAAAATGTCTAGACACACCGATGGGATAATGACTCATGCATAGGGTACGAAGAGGCGTACTGCAATCTTGCTTTGCTGTTTCTCTAAGATTTTCTTAAGAAAAGGACCATTTTCTTTGGCAACCCTGAAAACACTCAGCTCTAACACCATGTTCTCAGAAATACAGCCAGGCAAGATGAGCTACACCTTGGGAGGACTCGCTTCCAAACTGACTGCCATGTCTGAGCAACCCTCTCCTCTTTCCTGTACCTTCTGGTTCTCCCAGGAGACGTGACAAGTCTGCGTGGTGAGTTGAAGAGAGGAAAGGATGGGGTGGGAATGGTTGCAGACCAAGGCAGCAGAGACCAAGCTGAAATACAAGTGTCTCCAAACACTGAAGAAAAACATCCACCTGTGTCATTCTATCATCATGGCACTTCGTTTTCGTACATGTGTTTATATTCTCATACTCATTAATTTCTCGGAATCTTGGTTGGTGATCTGAATTTGTGGGATCTATAAAGTAAGTTATGTTTTTTTTTAAAATCAAATTTTTTAAAAAAGATTTATTTTATTATTTTTATTGGAAAGGCAGATATACAGAGAGGAGAGACAGAGAGGAAGATCTTCCGTTCGATGATTCACTCCCCAAGTGAGTGCAACGGCCGATGCTATGCTGATCCGAAGCCAGGAGCCTCTTCCGGGTCTCCCACACAGGTGCAGGTCCCAAAGCTTTGGGCCGTCCTCGACTGCTTTCCCAGGCCACAAGCAGGGAGCTGGAAGGGAAGCGGGGCTGCCGGGATTAGAACCGGCGCCCATATGGGATCCCGGGCGTGCAAGGCGAGGACCTTAACCACTTGCGCCGCCAAGTTATGTTTCTGTTAAAGATGTATTTTATGTATTTCAAAAGGCGAGAGGGAGACATGGAGAGAGAGAAAGAAATTTTTCCATCTGCTGGGTTACTCTCCAAATAGTTGCAATGGCTGGGGCTGAGTCAGGATGAAACCAGTGACCCGGATTCCTACTCTGGTCTCTCACATGGGTAGAAGGGTCCAAATACTTGGGTCATTTTCCGTTGCCTTTGCACGTGTGTTAGCAGGGAGCTGGATAGGAAGGTAGCAGCCTGGTCATGAACTGGCACTCATATGGGATACCCGTGTCCTAAGTGGTAAATAATGTGCTGTGGCGCTATACTGATCATCTTAAAAGCAATTTCTAAAGTGTGAGAGAAGAAACCCAACAATGCGAGGAGTGTGATAACCCTGCCCTTTGAATCCACCTGCGACATTAGGTTACCTAGCTTGTGGCCTGTGAAGCCTTGAACCAGCCTCCACGAGGCCTCAGGAACACTGAGGTATACTTAGCCCACCAGTGGGATTTGAGAAACAAAGACCTGTCCTTTTCAAACCCCAGCCTCAAAACCACAATGAGAAACTTCAGGCAGCAATGCTCAAAGACAAATATAGGAATCCATGGGCTATGTGGATTCAAGGAAGATTCAGATGTTTTCCCCTTTATCTCACCCTTATTTCCACTCACTCCCCACCTCTGCCATGTGAGAGCTTTTAAAACACCAGTTTCTTGCATGACAGATAGCCAAAGCCTTGAACCTGAGATAACTCCCTGTTGTTCTCTTTGGGAAGTGGCCATGACCACCTGGCTCCAGACAGGGCAGACTCTCCCATTCATTTTGAAGGCTACTTTGGGCCTTGTTGTGAAGAGGAATGCAATGGCTCGTTCCTTCTCTGCTAGGGGAAGGATACTTCAGTGTCTCCCAGTTGACTGTCCACCTAGACATGGTCCTTCCTCGGCAGAAACATTTCCAGTTGTAAGTTCTGCTCCCAGGCCCAGCGGCGTGGCCTAGCAGCTAAAGTCCTCGCCTTGAACGTGCCCCCGGGATCCCATATGGGCACCGGTTCTAATCCCGGCAGCTCCACTTCCCATCCAGTTCCCTGCTTGTGGCCTGGGAAAGCAGTCGAGGACAGCCCAAAGCTTTGGGACCCTGCACCCGTGTGGGATACCTGGAAGAAGTTCCTGGATCCTGGCTTCAGATTGGCATAGCATTGGCAGTTGTGAGTGAATCATTGGATGAAAGATCTTCCTCTCTGTCTCTCCTCCTCTCTGTATATCTGACTTTGTAATAAATAAATAAATCCTTAAAACAAACAAACAAACAAACAAATAAACAAACACGTTCTACTCCCTGCAGGATGATCTGACACCTAGCATATCTCTGCCTTTGAAAGCAGATGCTGGGTCTCTCCTCCAGCTTGGAAGGTGAGCTAGTTTCATGTGATCATATACAACAGCGGTTTGCGGTATAAACATCTCATTGAAGTATCACAGCAAAACAGGGGAGTTAAGTGAATACTTACTCACTTATTCATCCAACAAATGTTAGTGTGTGCTTGACATTATTTAAAGGCTTGGAACAGAAATCAGTGAGTGACACAGTGAATTAAGCCTTTGCTGTGATGCCAGCATGCCACATCAGATGTCAAATTCAAACCCTGACTATTCTGCTTCCTTCCTGCCTTATCCGGTTCTGGTCATTGTGGCCGTTTGGAGAGCAAATCAACAGCTTAAAGCTGTCTTTGTCCTCTTCCTCTTTTTCTGTCATCTTGCCTTTCAAATAAATAAAATGAAATCTGAAAAAACAGGCTTGGTACACATCAGTACAATGATTTGTATTTATGTAGAGCTTATATACTAGAACAGATGTGGGAAGGAAACTAAAAACATATTTTTTTTCCAGACTTATTTACTTTTATTGAAAAGGCAGATGTACAGAGAGGAGAAATGCAAAAATATCTTCCATCTGCTTGTTCACTCCCTAAATGATCACAATGGCTAGAGTTGACCTAATCTAAAGCCAGGAACCAGGCGCTTCATCTGGGTCACTCATGCAGGTGAAGGGTCCAAGGCTTTGGGCTATCCTCTACTGCTTTTCTACTCCATAACTGGGGAACTGGGTGGGACGTGGAGCAGCCAGGACACAAATTGACGCTTGCAAGTGGAGTGTTAGTCAATTGAGCCATCTCATCGCCTCCCTCCACCCCTCCAATTTTTTAAGGAGGTAAGAAAATGCTATTTTCTGGATCACTTCACTTTATTTGCATACCATGTCGAGTCATCTCTTGAACGTTCTCTCCACAATGGTCAAGAAAACTTCATGTTTATAACACTACTATGGACCCTAAAAATATTTTGACCAATGAGTCCCTCTATCCTACAGACACTCCAGGAAAAGACAGTACTCAGAAGTAGTCAATAGGCAGAGAAAGTACTGTCACAGGGACTTTCGGAGGGCAGGGGGACAGGCCACCCTTGGTTGGGGCCACAGGTGCCCAGGTATGGTCATTCTCTCCATCCTCACCACTGAAACCAATTCATGGCTGCTTTCTCCATGTCCACTTCCTCTCCTGCGCCTGAACACATTCTAGGTGGCCACCCAGGGCACCTCTAATCCTGATGTGCACCCTTGGAGCCTGACCACGGGGAAGCCTTGCTATGGTGGTACATGAATTAATTGCATGTGTTTGCTCTTTCTGACAGTTTATTTACATTTCAGCTGAATTTGAACCCTTAAAAACCACGGAGACTGAATTGCTGGTAGGTGGTGTTGTCCTATCTGTCAGAGTGGAGAAGAGATCTGGGAAGGCCACGCGTCTCACGTCACAGGGCTGACTCCTGCTTTGTTTCCCTTCTCTTCGGGCCAACCTATCTTCAGATATTTTAATCGCAGTTTGGAGGCAGTTGCAGTATCTGGACTGCTTTGTGCAAAAGCACCGTTGGAATTAAGAAACATGTGAGGATTAAAGGTCTTTAAGTGCTGGGAGTTTCAGCTTGCAATGCAGGAATCTTACATCCAGGAAAGGTCTGTGGAGAGCTGGAAAATTCCTGAAATTCTCCATAATGTTGTATAAACAAATTTCAATGCATTTACCCCGAAGGCAAAATCACTTGTTTTCATCAATTCTTAAATATTTTGGAGACCCATAAGAAGAGACCGTCATTTTAAGTGAGATACTTGAGGCTACTAAAGAAGTAAAATGATTAAATAGAGACAGCGCAGTTACAGTGTAGAGGGCCCTGTCATCATTAAAGTTGGCTTCAATGTTGACTCACCATTTTTTATATCCTCACAGTAATGAGGCTGAGCGCCTAGCAACAGAGACCCACATCTGCTTCATTCCCACCCATGTTGGAGACTGGCACTGAGCAGTGGAATGCTGGCTTTGGCCTCATCCAGCCCTTGCTATTGTGCCATTTGGAGAATAAATCAGCAGATGCAAGACCTCCCTTTCTGTCTGTCTCTCCCCTGCCCCAGCCTGTCTTCTGCTTTTCAAATAAGTAACATGTATGATTAAAATAATAGAGTGTGGAAGGGAGAAAAAGGAGGGCAGAGAGAGTCAAGAGGCTCCAGTACAGAAATTAGAACTCGGGACTGGTGTGATGGCTCAACTGGCTTAAGCCTTTGCCTGCAAGTGCTGGTATCCCATATAGGTCCCAATTCATGTCCGGGCTACTCTGCTTCCCATCCACCTCTCTTCTATGGTCTGGGGAAGCAGCAGAGGATGGCCCAAAGTCTGTGACCCTGGATTTGCATAGGAGACCTGAAAGAGTCTCATGGCTTCACATCTGGCTGTTGTGATCATTTGGGCAGTGAACCAATGGATGAAAGATCTTTGTCTCTGCTTTTCTCTGTAAAAGTAAATAAATAAATCTTTAAAAAAAAAAGAAAAGAAACTTGAATTCAAATTTATGTGGCACACACCAACTCTCCTTCCACGAATCCTCAGGTGTGTGATTCAGGAGCTGCCACACGCTATCATCAACCCTATTCGTGCCTGCTCTCCGGCTGTGGTGGAGTAAGAACTGCTTTGTGGTTTTGGAGAGTGGGGGTGGGGATTTCCTGGTCTAATCACACACCTATAGGTGCTGGTTAATGTAGAGCTCTGAGTTTACTGTTTATTTTCCCTAAAACATTAAGCTTTGGAACTGGTGTCTCTAGAGACACAGTGCCCACTTGGGCTTCTGCACGTCCTTGACGTCTGACTGAAGAGAGGCATAACCTCTCTTTATGCATAACCAGTTTTTCCATAGAACAGATTGCTGGGAGATAAATCAGTTGAGGAAGTAAACTTGAAATGTGACACTTCAGGATCCTTCTGCTGAGACAGACGTGCTTGATTGGATTGCAGATGAAAGAACTCAGAACATGCTCTGTTATCAGCACCAAGTGTACGTTGACAGGGACACAAATGTATACATACTTCTCCATTCTGTTGGAGATCCAGGTCAGGAACTTTTGCAATGCACCCAGGGATTATGGGAGGGAACAAATTATCAGGGGCTGTAACTATAAAGTAATTCAGAAAATAGCAGTTTTAATTTTTTTTCTGCCTGTAACTCTATACTAGACTCTGATCAATGACAGGGTTGTTTCTTAAGGAGGAGCTACGAGGAAACAGGCTTCCAAATAAGTGCTGCGGCCTTTGATGTGACGTGTACCATAGATGGGAACAAAGCCCTGGCTCAGAGTCAGAGGGTGTCAGCTCAGGATCTGACATTCCTATGCTGCAGCTGGGTGACTTTCCGCCAGTCATGGCTCTACTCTATGGGTCTGGATCCTTTTCTGACATGACAAAGGGTTAGGAACATTGGATTGGATCAGTTATGAGGCCCCTCCCAATGTGAACATTCCTGTAACTCATTCATCCCCTCATCCATTCTCTTCTATGTACCAGCTGCTGTACTTCCAGTGTGTGTGTTTTATAGGCATTGGAGTTTATTCCCGACTCTTCTTCCCTCCCCGTTGCCCTTCCCACTATTTGTCTCCATGTTCTCACAAAAGCCTAGCAATTCAGTGCACAGTTACAAGTTTAACTTTCTGGTGTTAACTACATTATGACATAGGAAAGGTTAGGAAACAGTATCACAATGTAAAGGTATATTTATATGTGTCATTGGGAGTCCTGTTATAATTCCAGAATAAAGACTCATTCTCTATAGTACCTTTACTTCCTTGTATGCTAATCTCCCTTGTACACTTCATATCTGCGTGAGTGTGTGTGTGTGTAGAGAGAGAGAGAGAGAGAATGGGAGAGAGAGAACTGTGCATATTAGTTGTTTTATACTGGAATCCAATATGTTGGACACAACAAGCTTATCTGAAGCCAGAGCCTCCCATAGCCTCCTTTCTCAGTTCCAGGAGTCACAAGCAGTCAGATGTGACCCTCCACTCACCAGCAGGAATATGGACACCTCTTGCTGTAGCGACAGCAATAGAATTGCCACTCACGATCCAGCACTGACTCGAAATAGCGGCTCTGGAATCCTGCCACCAGGCCATTGTTGGAACATGTCTGGTACCTACAGAGAAAAGAATAACCTTCATGAACCAGAGGTCAATGGTACATAAGTGGATGCCATCCCAAGACCCCATCTGTCATGGTCACATGTTTCTTCATTGACCTAGATTCCTGACAAATTATCCCATTTTCATATAAATAATAAAGACACAATTATAATGATAGAAATGCCATTTAATCATATTAAAATTCAATTGGCAAGAATCTTTCAACTGAAGGAAATTTGGGAACAGCATCCCTGATACACTGCTGTGGAGGTTTAGTTAGGTGGATAGAATGTCAACTTTTATCCTGAGAGCTTTGCAACACAGGATTGCACTCTTCAGATCATTCAAAACAAAAGATAATGTGATTTGTTTTTACGCAGCTTTAAGGTAAAGCACAACAAACTGGTGAAGTTCAAATATACATTTTTTTCTGCTTAAGAATGGAGTCACAGAAATGTGTGATGATCCCCTCCACCCCCACACAGCATGTGAACCCCAAACGGAGCACTGATTTGTCAGGGCCACTCTGGTGCTCACAGCTGCTCCAGGGATCTTTCTGCCACCCTCTAGACCACAAGCTCCATGCAGTCAGGGTGAGGAGGGAATTGGCTCACTGTCCTCAGCGCTTACTGAGGGTCCTGGCATTTGGAGGCTCTACTTAGAGTTACAACAGATCAACTGCACCCAAACCTCCTCCAAAGGGGCCTTTCCCATCCTGTTTAGTCCCAATTCTTCAAATACAGTACCCCTCTGCTCCAGTCCATAACCAAGAAAAAATTTTCACAGTTGAATTTTCCATTCAACTGTGCTGCTGGCTTAGCAATAAGCCCTGTTTCTCTTCACAGCATCTTACTAGCTAAACATTGGCCCAGAGCAGTGCTATCATTTCATCCTTTGGTCAACTTCCAATACACTTCGCCCGTTTCTGTCCCAAGCCCCATGGTGCCTTCGGTGCCTTGTGGATGCCCCCTTGTAGATGGGCAAGGATGCAGTTCTCTTCCTGTTCACAGTAGACTCCCACTTTGTGTGGCAAGTTTGCTCATAAGCTCAGGCCATTTCTGGTTGCTGAAGCTGAATACCACAGACTGGCTAATGTATAAAGAACAAAAGGTTCAGGAGTTGGGGATTCCAAGAGCACATCCCTGGTACTGGCTTAGCATCTGGTAAGGGCTTTCTTGCTGATAGTAACTTGGCCAAGTGCATCACATGATTAGACCGCCAAGTGTGCCAGCTCAAGGCTCTTCCTCTTCTTATGAAGTTGAGCGTGATATCATGAAGCCCTCCCTCATTCTCATGAAACCCTTCCCATTCTTATCACCAGTGTAAGGCTCTGCCTCCAGAAACTCTTTCTATATGGACTTGGAGATTAAGTTTCCAACCTCTTTGGATAATGTATTTAAGCACGGTGCAAGCCCTTCCTGCTATGTCCATTGAGTCAATCACCGTTCTAAGTCAGCAGGGCAAGCAGCTGTCAATACAGCACAGCCTGATAACTGCTGGAGTATAACCTCATTTTTTGAGTAGAGATAAGTTTCCAGAAAAGGTAACAGATAAGGGAAGAATAATGACATTAGGTAAGAATAACAGTGCAGGCTACCGATAGAGAGCATGTTGGCAAAATAAGCCATAACATTGTCAGCAATGGGATTTGATTTTGCATTTTCTTATGATGAGAAATACATTTGTTGATCCGATAAAACTAGATACTAAAGTCTCTTGCTCAGCTCTTGTTGGAAACCATCCGTCCTTTTCATTCATTTTTTCGCTCGTATGTTCAAATACGCATTTGTTTATTCCCTTATCCATGCAGCAACTTATACTGTGCTGCTACTCTGTGTCACTTTACTGATGTGCTGAGAAATGGGCTTGGAACTGGTCAACCATGCAAATCAGTTTGAATTTTCTATCCCCAGATCTCTCTTACCATAAAATAGAGCCCTTCCAGAGCTAAAATGAGTGGGGTTTCCAATTGATACGTGGAAGACTTCAGAAAGTTATTTCAGAATCGACTTAAAACTTAGACTTATTTTGGTGCAAAAGTTTTTGAAGTCCATACATGCAGAGAGTCTCCAAAAAGTTGATGAAAGTGTATATTATGAAAAAGTTACATGCACATTTCAAATCTTTTGGTAACAAAATAATCTTAACTTCAATTTTATTTTTCATGAACTTTTTGATGTCCTCTTGTGTTATTCTTTTGTTTTGATCTGTCTTGTGTACCCAGATCCCTAGAGAGGGCAGAGTTGCATTGGTGTTAAGATCCGTTAAGTAAAAAATAAATTCAGGGAAATAAGTTGTTTGATGGAGTAACAATTCTGAAGACAAGTCAAGTTCCATAAATTCCCCATCTACTGTCGGCCCGCCAGCTGACCCTACAGTCCTGAATAAGTATGAGTGCTGTTTTCTCAGGTGCCACCTCAGATACCAAGGCACCCAGAGAATTACTGCAATCTACAGATTGTTAGAGCTGAAGCACATATGGTGAATATTGGATAATTTAACCCCACTGTTTGCCTTGAGGGTCAGTTTGGTTTCCATAACATTTTGGTGCAAAGAAAATACTTGGAAGTTTGGTGGTATGAAAAAAACTATTTGCAGAATTGCTCTTTTTTTTTTTTTAAAGATTTGTTTTATTTTTTATTGGAAAGGCAGATAAACAGAGAGGAGAGACAGAGAGGAAGATCTTCCGTTCGACGATTCACTCCCCAAGTGAGTGCAACGACCAGTGCTATGCTGATCCGAAGCCAGGATCCAGGAACTTCTTCCGGGTCTCCCACGCAGGTGCAGGGTCCCAAAGTTTTGGGCCATCCTCGACTGCTTTCCCAGGCCACAGGCAGGGAGCTGGATGGGAAGCGGGGCTGCCGGGATTAGAACTGGCACTCATATGGGAACCCGGGCGTGCAAGGCGAGGACCTTAACCACTGCGCCACCGCGTCAGGCCCCAGGATTGCTCTTTATAGAGGTATATCTTCACACACCTAAGCGTGGGCTGTGTTGCTCGACTGGTGCACCACTGCTCATAGGTGTGTTATTCTGACAGGATTCATGGCCCTTCCTGGTCTTTGCTTCCTGGCCTAAAAAATGGGCTAAATAAATAAGCAAGCTAAATTATTAGTTATGGGCATTCGAATGAAAACTACTAAGTAAAAAAAAAAGCATATTAATTAAAACTGTTGCGATGACCAAATAAGAAAATGAGCATTGTTGAGAATACTATTGTTCAATGCAAGAATAAATGATTTATTGATGCATTATGCTCTCACTTTATGTACACATTCATCATCAGTAGAGTGTGAAAACAGCTCCTTGGCTCCCAGGCTGTCTGCCCCCTGAGCTGTTACTTCAGTTCCCCTGGAGTTGATTGTTTTACTAGTGCACTATGCACTTTGCAGCAGAGATGGGCATTGTTATTCCCTGCTCCCTGATAAAGTCCTTGAGGAAAGATATCATTTAATCTTCATGTTACATTCCCATCAGCGCCTGACACTGTTGTCTCAAAAATGTTTAAAAGGAAAAATAAATCAGCTAGTGACTAACTGGGATAATGTCACAGGATCAGAAGCAGAACTGACTCTCAAGTGCCCATCACTGAAAATCCATGAAAGATCCTGAAACTTCATCCATAGTTTCCATGAACTTGGGAAGGCATGATTCATCTTCCCGCTCTCCCTTAGGAGCCAGACTGCTCAGATAAGAGAGCACGAGGTGAATATAGCTTTGGGCTTTCATCTCCTCTATGCATCTTCTTCTCTTAAACACCTTTATAAAAGTGCATTAATTAACAGGTCTCACCTAACTATTGGCCCACAACTGTAAGATTTATCACACAGGAATCAAGGATGAGAGAGGAGATATGACCGGGAGCCTCTGAATGGGGTAGACTAGAAGAGTTATTGAGTTTACTTAAACTCAGTTTAAAAAGAAATAGTGATTTTGGACTCTGCAGCACCAGCTTGCTGTTGTTGCATAGTTTGCAGAAGACAGTATAAACCTGAGGCTGTAACTTTCCTGGTAAAAGTGACGTGTTTCTAGCTGATTCATTGGTATTGACTCCAGGGAACATTCCCTTGGAGTAAATGCACAGAGCCACCCAGCTTCCGAAAGTGTCTTTCTTCTACCCATCTCCACAGACATGTTCAAAGGCTGAGGCTCAATTCTTGTGTTATGAACTGGGGGTGGTGTGGTGATAGCACTGCTCCACCTGACACTAGACAATTTCTAGAAGAAAAATCCCAGTCAATTGCTCCTCCACTGGCAACAATACCTTCTATAGGCATCCTGAGAGACAGGCCATATGAAAAAGCAAAGCAGAAAGCCTTCTGGATCTACATGGTTGTGGGGAACCGTGCACTTGGGTTAGATGGCTTGGGTATGTGATGAGCACCACTCCTCAGTTAGCAAGGCTGTGAGGAGTTTCTAGCTGTGAGGCAAGGCCCAGCAGAATGTCTCTGGTCACCTCATTGCTGCCTCACCCATTGTATGGACACTCAATCACCTCTCTGATGCTTCATAGAATTCTCCTGAGGGTGTTGTTGTTTTTTTGTTAATGTGAAGTGATTCCTGTAACTGGTATGACACCTCAAATTGATCAATCATGTTATGATAAAAACACCTTTAGTAATGGTAAGGCAATGACACACAGTTAAAAGTATACAATAGTACAATTGAGCCCACTATGTTTCCAAACATCCTGTTATGTGCCCACTTTTGTCCTGAAGTTTGCCCTAGTATAAGTAATGTTTTCCTTAAGAAATGGCTTGATAACATCTTGCAACAGATGGCAATCATGGAGGTACAAAGAGTTTGTTTACCATACACCTTGAACTGTTACAACACATGATATGACACATTTTAGTTTCTTACCACAAAAAGCAAAAGTATATGGGGCATCTTTTATAAGGAAATAGATGTGAACCCCCTCAAAATGGTTTAAAAATCTTTATCTTATATTGGCACTTATATTTAGGGAAGGAAAACAGCTTATATAGATGAAAGAAAGTTTCTTGTAAAGGCCCTCTGTTTGTAGATTAGCTGAATTGCCTTGATCCCTTTCACTGCCCTTTAACAAAAGAACAAAAAACAATTGACTCAGCACTAGGTGAAGGTGACGGTAATTAACGCATGATTTGATTATAAGAATTAGCAAAGAATCTATGTTATATGCTTTTATAAATTCCTTTCATTTATGATCTTTTAATTCTGTACTCTTAATATTTAAGGCAATATTGGTTTGATTGTGTTTAGTAAAAACTGATTTTGAGTATAAGTAAACCACTTGTCACTATGTAACCACATGCGCCGCCAACCGTGGAGTTCCTGGCTTCAGCCAGGTGAGTGCAGGTTTCAATGAGTAATGGTTTGTTGAAAATATTTTCCCTAGGATTGTTTTTTGTATTCTCTTAACAATGAAGTGAAAATGAAACAATTGGATGTTGTGCAAAAGCTTGTGACGATTTGTGTATAAATAAAGAAGGCAACTTTTCTGAGTTGTCCATTATGAGCATCAAGCCAAAGTGGTCTGTTTCTTATCTCTTCCTATCATCTCACCAATCCATGCATCCTTTGCAAGCTCTCAGTCAGCTGGAGCTGGTCTCCAGCACATGGTGAAACACAGGGTTAGCAGGATGCGGAGGGAAGGAGCCCTGGATGAGTCATCTGCTGATCTGTCCTCTAGTGTGACTTTCAGGGGCTTTGGGCAGCCTCACCAGAAAGACACTGCAAGGATTCAGCTGATAAGGCTTGCAAAATATTTGGCTCAGAAGGCAATTAAAAGAGCAATGGTCCAAACCTCAGATGTGATTGAGGCCAAAGTTTATGTTCATGAGCTCTCAGGAAACAAGAAAATCACTTTAAGATTGTCCATCAGCTCTGCTCAGGTTTTCTCTCCACCGTCCGTATTCATCAAGTTCAGAGCCACTGGACAGGCAGAATGTACTGAGATCAGAATTGCTTTTGTCTGTGAACTCCTCTGTAGAGTTTCAATCTCTCCTTCTAATCCCTGTTGGTCTTGGTTCAAACTTCTAGCAATTTAGGGGTGAGGATGATTCAAGTATGGAACAGAAGGAAGGGGAGCAGTATTATCTTCACCAAAAAGCTCTCAAAATCACACACACAAAAATAGATGGGTTGGTTGTACTGGGTTTTTCCTCCACCTCTGCAAATACACTGATGTATTCCAAAGGCCATTACACTAGCCAGTCTACAACCCTACCCCAGATGGACTAGGGGATTAGTTCCTTATCATCACCAGCATTGCAGAGACTAGGCGGCACAGCCTCTCATCTCTCCCAAATTTCTTCTCCTCTGTCGCAAGCTTGACAAGGTCTTACACTTTACCTAAAGTATTTCAATCTTGCAGAGCAAGACTATGATTTGCATTAATTTTGTCTTCCTCAGTATAGCATGTGGAGATGTTATTAGGTGTTTGTAACATGGCCGGCAGGATTTTACAGTGTCCATTGTATTTCTGTAATTATTCACTAGAATTCACTTTATGCTTGGAGCTATCTGTGATCTAGAATCATGTTCTAGAGGACTGGTACTGATAAGCAGATATGTATATTGCTGTCGAAGGGAGCACTTGGTAAGCAGGGAGCACTTGATAACACTGATACTGGAGACAAGTGGCAGACAAAGACAGACAGGCACAGAAATAGGATCAGGTGGGGGAGACTAGGACAGTGAGGTGGCAAGGAGCAAAGATATGGCCACATGGGGCAAGTTTGCCTTATCCAGGGTTTTTTTAAAGTACTAGATTTCTCTTTTAAGTCAGGACATACTGATTCCTTTAAACTCACACTTTCTGCAGATACCCACTTTAAACAAATGGGAATGATAATTCCCACCCTGACTGTATTACGTGAAGATGCTACATATCACATGCTTAGCGTAGAGCCTGGCAAAAAGTATGTACTTAAAAGGCAAAAGAAATCACAGTTGTTATTTTACTATGACCATACATAGCTTGAATTTAACGCAAAGGGAAGCTACATTTTGGTTTCTAAAAACTGCTTTATATTAACACTGGAGCCCATGTGAGGACTGAATTCCCCAGTGGGACAATGAGACTAAAATAAAAAAGACATCAGAAAATAAAAGACAATCTGGGGGCTCTTTTTCCCAACGAAAGGTTCTTTCTTGGATGGTTCTGACTCGTACTGATGTTTTCACAAATTTCACACTAACATGTGCCCTAGTAGTCTCATGTTCGCATGGGGTGAACATTTGAATGCACACACCACAGCACATACGACTCAGCCTCCGGCCACTCTGATGGCCACATCTCTTTAAACTGGGTGGAGTGGAATACAGACTGCAGCCATGTAAGATTTCTGCTGTCTTCTCCACATCCAGGTATTTTTAAAAAAAGAAGTATTTATTTGCTTTGAAGGCAGAATTATAAGGAGAGACAGGAAGTGAGAGAAAGTGAAACAGAGAGAAATCTTCCCATCTCTAATTCACTCTCCAAATGGTTGCATGATCAAGGCTAGGACAGGCTGAGTCCAGGAATTAGGAACTCCACGTGGATTGCCCATGTGGTGGCAGGTGCCAAATACTGCCTACAAAAATGCATTAGGAGGGAGCTGGATCAGAAATGGACCAGCGAGAGCCTGAATTGGCATTCTGGTAAGGGATGCTGGTGTCACAGTGGTGGCTTATCATGATACACAACAACATCCTCTTCCCATACATATCCAGGGTTTAAGTCCGCTAGCTTGTCTATCAGATTCTGACAGTGAGGCACAAGTGACCTGTTGGATAGTGACCTGCATAAAAGACTGAGCACAGCATAGAGGGAGAACATCTTCTCCAAACACACATTGCTTATTCGTTTTGGAAGCATGCAGATGGCAACAACTCACTTAAAGGCCTCTGAGTAAATACAGATGATCTTGTAAGATATATTTATGTGCTGAGAGAAAGTTACTGGCATGCAGGCTCGAGCACAGCCATTCATCAAAGCCAGTTAGTACAGTGTTTGTTAACCAGGACATCCGATGTTACCTCAGTGTGTTTTAAAATGTGCATAATATAAGTTTGAGATTTAGAAGTTGTGACTGAATTATGCATCTTCAAAGTAAAACGGTATGTTTCAGAAGCTGTAACAAAGCAGCTTGGATTTCAGCCCCAGGTTTATTTTCTACCATTGCTATAGTTCTCATATGCACAAACCTTAGTTTGCACAAAACAGTTGTAATAGAAGTCATGAATGATCTTTATCAGGGACGTAGCATGAGCCAAACATTGTGCTCGGCACCAGGTATGCATTGACAATTGAATCATCAAAGCAATCGTATGAGGTTGACTTGTACGTTCACCTTCCTGCCATCATCATCATTTTGCATGCAACTAAATTCAGGTATTGAGTTGTTAAGTGATTTCGCTATGGACATACAGTCAGCAGTATACATATATAAAGGTCCTGCAACAGTTATTATCCATATATGCACTAAAGACGTACTATAAAAAGTAAGCATGGGTTTAAAAATTCTTTGCACCCCAACAAATTATTTTGGATCCCGTTTTCCCACAGATGTTTTGAAATATCCCTATTATTGCATTTAATTCTCATAGTTCTAGAGAATTGCCTTTGTAGGTCTTATATCTCCTCAGTCAGCAGGAGTTTCACAAAGGTGTAAGTGGGATTGCATTTTGAGAGTCTGATACCAGACTTTTGTAACTTCAAGATACCTCAAATAACCCCATTCCGGCCCTCCTCCAAAACCTCCCCACATGGAGGAAAGTATTCCAACACAGTGGAAATACATTATTGATTGGGAACATTATGTCTGGCAACTCCTTCACCCTGGGGAGTGAGCTTTGGCTATTCTTGCAAGTATAGCCAGCATTTTTTTCCCCAAAGCTCAAATTCCCCCAGACAATTGATTCCTGGTACTTGGCAGAATGACCTAATTGGATAGATGGCAAGAATCCCTGATCTGCCATAACCTGTTCTGTCTTATTGCCCTTAGAAGTTCTTCCACGGTTTTTGATGTCTTTCTTAGCTCGGCACTTGCTACAACTTCATTCAAGGCCAAAAATAACATTGTGATTCCACCTGTGGCTCAGTGGCATCAGATAGACTGGTTTGAGTTCTACCTTTAACATTCACTGACATGAATGGGAGCCCCCCATCTCCTCATCTGTACATGGAGACAGTAATTAACGCCTGTCTCCCTCTCTCCCTGTTGTGAACACTAAATGAGAACAGAACAACAGTCACTCCAGGGTAGAGCGCTTTTGAGTTCATCTTAATACTCCTAGAATCTGGCAAAGCTGGTTACATTAAGCATATAACAGTGAATGAATAAATGAATGAATGAGAGTTAGCAATATAGAACCTGTACTTTGGTAACGACTTCATCGTTTTGCCAAATTCCCTGTTTTTCTTGGCTTTAATTCCTAACATATGATATAAGAATGTTGTTGTAGATGACACCAGTGTCCCATGACACCGTACTGTGATGCTTGCTCTAGATTGAGATTTTTTTTTTATCTCTTCTGCTCTCCACTGTCACAATAGCATCCTTTAGCAGCATATAAAAAGAGCATCCATTTTTTTTCTTCCCAAATAAAAAACTGAATGCTCCAGGCCACAAAGCTGAGAGAAGACATAACCAGGAGCTAGAGTCAAGCCTACCTCGTTGTAAGATCAATGCTACTTCCATTACATGACACATAGATTAGCCTCAATAGAATAGCCCAGTTTCCTATTGCTCCACAGAGGACCACTGTATGTTGGCTTTTTTCCAACCCAAGTTAGAGAACATCTCCCAAGAATAACATGGGTGTATCCTGAGATGGTAAGAGGCCATGGGGAACCAGGCAAAGTCTTCTGGCAGCAGTTAGTCACAGAGGCCAGTATCCACACTGCAGATAAAGTAGCTGAAATGTGGGTCTCAGCATAGAGGCTATGACAAACGGCAGCATCATACACAGTCAGCCAAAATGGCAGCTCCTCCTAAAGTGAGTTCCCTATGAGCAGGTTCTGTTGGCTAATCCTAACTCTGCTGTCAATATCTGTTCAGGATTTTCTGTCCTTCCCTTCCTATCGCTCTTCAAACAAACCCTGTTATACAAGGCAGACAAACTGTACAACAGTATCACCAACTCCTCCTGCAGAACAGATTAAGAACTTGCAGCCAGTGGGAAGATGTAATTTCTCCCCAGTCTATGAGCAATTTCTTTCCTTCCAGATTTTTCCCCCGAGATGAGAGTCTGAACTCAGTCATAATCATCTAAACAACACGTTCCTGGTAATTCGTATCAGTCCCCAGGCATCTGAATGCTATTGCAAAGAAACAGTTTGGCATGCTGTGATTACCCAATCCTCTGATTATGAATGCATTGGGAGTGGAGGAGAGGCAGAAGAGCAGAAAAGGAGAAATTTCTCGAAGCTGCCCATCAAAGATGCAGAGGCAGAGAAAGCGGAAGTGACTCTGACCTGTCAGTCTTTCATTTCACTCCCCATGGGCCAAACAAGAGCATGACATTTCACCTTTCCTGCTTCGCTTTCCTTCAGATAGTTTGGGAGTACATGATGAATCAGCCACTGATTGGCAAGTATAAAACTAAACATGATTTCACTTGTTTATATCGGGGGGGAACAAGGAATAATAGCACGCATGAGAAAGCCAAGAACAACTTCAGAATGAACTGTAATTCTGTGGCACCTGCAGAGATCACACATTCTGATTTCTCATTTTGGAAAATGGAAGCCTACGGAGCTAAGCGACTGGGCTAAGGCCATTCTGTATGTCATTTTCACCAGATCCAAATGTGGGCGTCCTGATTGAGAGGTCGGGGCTCTTCCTTCAGAGCTGGAGAAATCATTGCTGAATGTGATGCTACTGAGACATACTGGAAGGGACCTCTGTCCGAATGGAGGTCCCTGGTATGAAGAAGAAGTGGGAATTTGAGGGAGAACTAGGTCATTTCCACCCTGAATTCTAGGCACTGGACCTGCGTGTGAGGGTATTTGGGCACTTTCCTCAAGTGTGTCTGGTCTTTGAGCCAGCTGTCTGTCTGGAGGAGTTTGGGATCAGGGAGTGTGCTTCCTCAATCAGCAGGGATAGATGAGGATGACTTATCAAAGGCTGTCCAACAACCCATAATCTCAGCTCTCTTACCCCTCATTGCCTATGTGACCCTGCTAGCTTAGTCCTTCCCCCAGTCATGAAATCATATCGTCCCTAGTCCCTTCAGAGCTAGGCTTCTGCCATGCTCTTGCAAAGTCCAGCTTCTCCCAGGATAAAGACATCTAGCCTATGTGGGGCTGTTGCCTGGATAGACTCAGCTGTTGAGCTGGGGGCTGACATTGAGTCAAGGCTGCAGGCTTTCAGAAACCTGTCCGGGTTGCTTAACACCCACTCGTTGGAGCCAAGCCTGGTTCTTGAACCAAATCTCCATTTCCCAATGGAGGAAATATTTAATCTCAATCCCTGGTCCTCTCTTTATAAAATGTGAATTTGTTCGCAGCTTGACATGAACTAATCCAAATAAACGATTTAGCGTAGTGGCTGCTCAAGGTAGACACTCAATCAAGACAGCTGCATTGTTGTCTAGAGGCCCCACCTCTCTGCTCTGGCTCTTCCACCCACCAGGATTTTTTTCTGTTTGGTCTTCCTGCCATTGTTTACATTTCTGACTGTGTTACCCTCAGCCTAAGCCTCATCACTCCCAACATCCAGTCTACCAAATGCCTCTTGGATTTCTTTAAAGTCCCATGTGTCTGGCTGCACAGATAGCACACGCAGCAACCTGCAGCAGGGCTTGCTACCTCTTCCAGGCTTCACTTTACTCTCTCCTCCAAGCCTCTGCAGTCCAGGTTCCATCCCGGTTGCTGTAAATAAACCAGGCAAGCTGTGAAAGGCTACAGAGATGGACTCCTGCGCCAGCTGTGAGGCTGAGACCTCTTAGAAATCACACTCCAAACAGAAGTGTAAGCTCAACCAAGTGTGTGCCACCAACTAGTGCAGAGTGCAGTCAGGCAAAGGCAGGGTTCTGTCTAAATACTTTTAGGAAATGTTTCCAGTCGTGGCAGCTACTTTAAATTCCAGCACAGAGAAGAATCTTAAGTCTCAAAATGAAGAGGGCACATTTTAACAAGTCAGCAGAGAATCGTTCAATTCTACTTCTTTCTGCTTCTATTGCTTTGTCTTCTTCTCCCCAAGAACTGCTTCTAAATCAATATTTCTCATACTTCTGTGCTGAGGGCCTGTTTGCTTTCCCCAAACTGTTGTGTACCCACATCTGTGTAAAGCAGGAGAAAGAAATTGCTACAAAATAAAAATGACATTTGGTTGTCACAGCAATGTTAAATTACTATAGTTTCTTAAATAGTCTCAATTTCTATACTTATCGCTTTGCAGTCTGATAAACATTGCACAGATGCACATCATCCTCTAGGTCCCACTGAGATTCAAGCTGCATCCAGAAGGAGCAGAACCCCAGAGCAGCCCATCTGCTGCAGACAACCCCGAGCCTCAACATTTGTCCTCTGATGTTGTTTCCTCTGCATCAGCTCTGCCCCACCCAGAACATGCAATGCCAAGCCAATAGGGGGTTGCGTATGCCCCGGCTTGGCTTTAGGTCCTATTGTTCCCTGAGAGTCTAACATCCCTCAGGACACTGAGATGTCCCCAACCCCAGTGTGGCGGCAGCTCCTTACCATTCCATGCCAGCTCTGTTGATCTCCTCCCACCAGCACTCCGTGGGCTCCCCGAGGCTCTGGGGTGTGGGCATACAGGCGTAGTTCCACTGTCTGTCAGAGCCTTCCTTCTTGCTGAAGATGCTCCTCACAGCCACCACCACCTGCCCATGTGGACATTGGTAGCTGAAGCCCTGGCGATTCAGATTCACCCACCCATCATCGCTGTAGTCTTGGTATTGCTGGTATGGGTATCCATAATAGTCACCATACTGGCCCCAGGCCGTGGTGATCAGGGGCAGAAGTGCCCACAAGAGAGAGAGGTCCATGCCTCCTGGGTTCTTGGCAAAACAATATCACCCTAGGTCTGCTGGGCTGACTTTTATGCAGCTGCAACAGACATGTGGCTTCCAGATGTAGGGGGAAAAGATCCAACTGCAGTGTGTCATTGCTTAAACAAAAGTTTTCCACGCTGAGAAACTGGCTGTAAGTATAATCAGCTTATTTTAAGGTGGAATTCAAGGAATATGTGAGGAACATGTCCACTGAAGAAACTCCCTGGAGAAAGAACAACTTTGCCGATAGTGTATAAAAACCAACTACTTCACATCCACCAGAAATGTTTTACACGAGAAACCCTGGGAGCAGCAGGTTTGTCCCTCTTCTCTTAGCATCTCATCCTTTTCTGTCCTACTCCCTTCCAATTAGCAAACTCTTGTATCTGCTCTCCAACGCTCTTTCTAGAATTTTAAAAATATTCAGGCAGTGAGCCCAAAGCACCAAAGTAATACGAGGAAGACATAGAAGTCAGATTTTTGCACAACTGCATAGTTTTTAAGTTCTCAGCCCAGTGTCTTTTTTTTTTTTTATTACATTTGATTTTATAACACAGTTTCATAGGCTTTAAGAATTCCCCCAACCCCTCCCTGTACCCTCTCCCTCCCCATGGTGGATTTCTCCACTTTGTTGCAGTATTACAGTTCAAATCCAATCATAATTCTTTGATTGCAAGCATGTACTTTGCATAGTATCCAGCATCTTGTTGTCCAGATAAATTCAACTGTTTCTTGGGGAGACCATCTCTGGTCTGAAGGCAGAGCTGGCAGAATATCATCCCGACCAATTAAAAGCCACAACATAACATCAACAACTGTTTACAACCTTATGGAGTTAAATGACATGGTATTGAGTGACCAATATGTTAGAAAATGCAAGTTCTTAACCACATCTGTGATTACTTCATTGGCATTTCAATTTTCGTTTATATACAACTGGCTGCTATACATCTTAAAATGGCTCTAGGGTACTATTCAGCTGTCACATCTGTTTTCATTTTTTGTATTTAGTAGTTTATAATGTTAAAGCATAATTTTTACTGAACGTGGTGGATTTTGGGATAGTCCATGTTGGCTTATAACTCTAACAAGGCATATGTCAACAGTGGAGGTGCAGAACAGTTTTAGGAGGGGTGTACAGAGAAATCTTCAATACTTTAGTGAGGAGTAACTTATGTTTTTATCCTACCTAGTAAGGTATATGTGAGTCCAGGCTAAATGTTTCCTGTTTGGTACTAAGCTTTCCTTGTTGTTCTCTATTTATTTAATCTAATTTTTTTTGCGGGGGAGAGGGGCTTTGGAGCAGCCCTGATGGTCATTGCAAGAGAGGGTGGGGATGCAAAGTTGGCACTAAGTAAGGACCAGAGAAAGCTTCACTCCCAATTCCTGAAGGAAGTGTGCTGTTCTGTTTCTGCAGACACATAATAAATATGAATGTTATATTCCCCCAGGTACCAGTCACAGCAGGATCACAGAAGAGTGACAGATGGTCTAGAGTTGAATCCAGTGTTAGATTCAGAATCCTGGATCTGTAAGCAAGACTAAGGACCTTCAAATGTTTCCTCAACCTTATTGATATATGAATTCACTCACTTTTTCTTTGTTGGAAGATATCCTGTATATGGTAGAATTTTTTAAAAGAGATTTATTCATTTATTTAAGAGGTATCTACAGAGAGAGTTATGGATAAGAGAAAGAAGTGGGGGGATGTTTCCATCCACTGGTTCACTTCCCAATGGCTGCAATGGCCAGCATTGGACAAGGTGGAAGAGCCAGGGAAACCATCTAGGTATCCCATGTGACAGGAAGGGGCCCAAACCCGTCTTCCGCTGATTTCCACATGTTTTATAGGGAGTTGGGTTGGAAGCAAAAAAGATGGCACTTAAACTGGCACTATATGGGATGCCATCATCCATACACAACACCATAACATGCTAGGTCCCAAGGTTGTTGTATAGCACCCCTGGTTTCTTTCTATAAGGTGCCAGGCACATTGCCATATTCATCTTACGACAATTAGAAGTGTCTTTAGACATTGCTAGTCCCCCGTTGCGGCCAAATCATCCTTGATTGAGAACTACTGTAATCTTTAATTTATCATCTATAAAATGGAAGATCATCACAATGCTACTACACACAGCAAAACTGTCATGTAAATCATTCCTGCAAAGCCCTTACTTTTCAAAGCATGTACTTACGGGTGCCCCCTAATTTGAAAGACTGAATTAGAGAAAGAAAAAGAGCTGGCCAGATTGTTGCAATGAACTGGACTGGGCCAGGCTGAAGCTAGGAATCACAAGCTTGTTCCAGTTCTCCCCTCCCACATAGGTGAAGGGGCCCAAGCAATTGGTCTGTCCTCTGCTCCTTTGCCAAGGTATTAACAGAGGGCTAGATTGGAAGTGGAGCAGCTGGGCTCCATCCGGCATTCATATGGGATGCTGGCATTTTAAGTGGCTGCTTAATCAACTGTACATAGCTCCAGCCCCCCACAAAGCCTTTATAATCTGAATAGCTTGATATAAATATACCCTGCTATTATGACCTCAGACAAACACCACAAGATAGAATTGAGGGGATCATCTTGCAGATCAGTGTAATGAGCAACCTGGGGGGCTCTGCGTGACAGCGGTGCATGCATGGGCAGATGAGAGACTTGAGGGTCTCCAGAATGAATGAGGCATGTAGGAGAGTGTTGTCATCACTCTCAGGGGCTCCATTCATCATCATGTGCACAAGTGTCAATGTGGCATCGGTTTCTGTGATGTATTTGTAGGGAGCACATGAAAAATAAGTTTGAGCACTAGGGGGAGAGTTATGAGAGGAGAATGTGAAACACAGACAGGTGCAGAAGCCATCCTGGTGAAGGAGATACTGATGAGGATGGGAAGCAGGATGGTGTCTCAAATGCAACTGGGGGTGGGGCAAAGTTACGCCAAAAGCTTAATTAGTTTCACAGAATCTCCAAGGTTAAAAGAAAATCTCAGATGTGCAGGTTCCTGGAGATATTGCTTTAGTATATAAAGTATGCTTTGCAAATGGAATATCAGGAATCAGAATACCTCTTGCAATCCGGAGCTCACAAACTGTTAGGGAAGATGTTGAATCTTCATTGGGGAGATTTGGATATGTGTAAGAGAAAAGAGAAAACAATTCAACCGGAAAACAATGAGTGGGAATGATTCTAAACCACATTTCCTGATTTTAAATGGGCTTTGTAAGTACTTAAAACTAAAGTTTATGCAGTAATAATAGTGTAGTATTTCAGATGTGCAGCACTGTGCATAATGTCTACAACCACACAATCTAACAGGAAGCCAGCACAAGCTACAATGGTTAGGGCTCAATAAAATTGAAGTCAGGATCCAGGGGTTCCATTTGGGTCTCCCACATGAGTGTAGGGACCCAAACACTTGGGCCATTTTTTGCTGCTTTTCTCAGATCATTATCAGGGAGCTGGATCTAAGTGAAACAGCTAGGAGACAACTCAGCACCATATAGGATACTGACATTGCAGGTGGTAGCTTTAGTTGCTATGTCACAACGCCAGCCCCAGGAATATGTCTTTTTAGCTACATCTCACGTGGTCTGAAGACTAGGGCCATATACTTCTGATTCTGTATTCTTCCCCAAATATGAAAGTGAACCAGGCAGGGCTCCTTTCCAACCACCTGACGATTGGACAAAACACAGGTGCTCCCCTGGTTCCCAGGCTGTATAGGCCTTTACACTTTAATCCTGTTTTCAGAGAGCTTGCCACCTGCTCCTGCTTGCACATCACCCACACAGTCAGTGACGGAGAAGAACTGAGAACGGCAGCAAAGGCTCCTGTCTTCCATCCCTATCAACAGCCTGGAGCTGAGAATGCTGCACACTAATTAGTACTATTTTCTGCCTCAGCTTTTTAAAATGCTGTAATATTAACACCTACCAAAATAATTTAGCTCTTGGTGGCAGTGGGCTGTCTTTCCCTCAAAGCAGCACTAATAGAGGCTGCAGAAATTCTGCTGCACAGCCAAAGCTAAGTAGCCTGTGAGTGTGCATCTGTGTGTGTGTGTGTGTGTGTGTGTACTCCCATATGCACTTACACATGCATGCATGTATTTACTTGTAATGTGTCATGTAATTTAAATAACGCAATAATTGGAAAGTGCTAAGATGGGGGCCTTGCGGTAATAAACAAATGGGATATTTTTCAAAGTGTTGTGTAGGATATTCTCCATATGGCTTTTCAGATTCCTTCAGTTTCCTGCACTGAATCCATGCACTGCCTAACTGCACTCTCCCATCCTCTGGCTCTTGATTGGGCTTGGCCAAGGGAGGCACCAGCAGGATATGGAAGGATGAGAGGATGAGGATGGAGGGTTCAAAGTATTCATCCCTCTGGCTCCCTGGCTGCCAAACCCTGGTTTCTACAGGTAGCCTTGACTCTTGTTGGGTGGCTCCGCTTCCAAGGCAGATGGCTTTATGGGGTTCCAGAACCTTACTCATTTACTCTGGCCCTTCAGGCCCTTCAGGCCTGGGGTAGTAGGGTGGTGGTATCATTATGATGTGCAGGTGTAGTTGATTCTCAGCTGTTCAGCCTTAAACCTGCTCATGTATTATATATAAAGGTTCTCTCCTGGGACCCCAGTAGAAAAGGACTGGTTTTCCTCCAGGTTTTGACGACTATAGGGAGAGGGGGATGGATTAGAATTAAGGAAGATCCTGAAACAATGAGACTGTCCTCTGGTCTAGAATATGACTCCAGCTGCTGATAAGGCAAATTGTCCCTCCCCAGCTGTGTGCTTTGGGGAGGCATACTGTACTTATCCTCCAATGTAATACAGTACCTGTTCCACTTACTAATTTTCCACCATCAGTTCTACTATCCTTCTGCCCAAACACCTGCATTTTCACTCCTCTAAAAGTTAAAAATAAACCTTCTCTTGGAAAATTCACTAGTGTGAGTCAGATTTCCCCACTAACTCTTGTTGACTTATCCCTGGAGATCTCACCCCTATTCATGTTTACATCAGCATGTCTAACTATGGAATGCATGTTTCTATATGTTTTATTCTGTATGTTCTTCATTCTCTTTGAGGGTCATGCCATCTTGGTTTCACATTGAAGAGACTAATGCCAAGAGGCAATTCTGTCCAAGGTCACTAGGTTAGGTGTAGGGATAGGGTCTTGGTTGAAGTCTTTTAGAACCCAAAGTTTGTTACACATGCATGAATGTATGTGTACATTTTGAGGACTCTCAAGGTTGCATCAAAGCTACTTAGCCAGTTAAAGCAAGAAGTAATAATAACAACAACTGGGCAATTCAAACAATCCTTGATCCATGTCACAGACTGATGCAAGTCTAAAGGGAGAGCTGAACAACGAATGGGAGCCCATGACGAGGTTCCATGACCCTTCTGCCTGGACTGGTTGTTCTTCCTCCCGTCCCTGGATAGCTTCTCCAGTAAAGTTGAGCTCCAGTCCTAGTTTCTTGGAAGTCTGTCTAAGCTCCCTGACTCAAAAGAGGCCCCAGCTTACACTCCCACAGCACTGATCATATTCATTTTACACTGGGTTTTATAATTGTCGGACAGCATTTAACTCCCTGAACTAGGCGCTGAGTTCTCTGAGAGCTGATCCTGAGTCCATTTGTGCACAGCTGTTTCTTCAGAGAAAAACACTGTTCCCGGGACACTGTAAATCCATGAATAGGAGGGGTCTTAACATTTTTCATAGTCCATGTTATGAAAAAGTGTGAACTTAAGAAATGTTTTTGCTTCAAAATCAATTTTGTTCAAATTCCATTTTTCCACATTTTTAAGTACCCTTATATTTATCAGATGGTTCTTGGTTGAAATTAGGATGCTGGACCAAATGACTCTTGAGGTTACAGTCTTTTGATCCTAGAAATACCTACTTCCTGGAGCAAAAAGTGAGCTCTGTCAAGCTGATCCTTCTCAAGACATGAAATTTAGATCAAAAAGTAGATCAAACAGTGTGGATTTTCTGATTTGCCACTGAATGACAAATGAGCTGAGGATACCCAAGCAGCTGCTGCTGTCTGCTGAGCTAGATAACAAGCCATCTGAAAGCAAAGGAAACGCTTGTTATGCTCATCCTTGGGTCCCCCAGGCCCTGCACAGGCACTGGCGCACTGATTGTAGATGCTGAATTAGTGTGTTCTTGCACAAATGAATTACCAGCGGCTAGAGCAATAAAACAAATGACCCTCCACCCCTCATTTCTCAATGCATACTTCTCTCCCCTCCAAAATGCTTTCAGGAGTCACTGAAGCAAGACGTGGAATAATGTGGCCCTCTGGCTAGTGGTATTGCAGAGAAAGCGATCAACAAAACAGCACACCATGTGGCACCACCCAAAATGAGATGGCTTTAAGGGAAAAACTATGATACATGCTGGAAAGATGAAACTGCAAAAAGTGTTGTTTTCTTTTTGTAAACCAACTAAGCCTACAATTGTATCAAAATACAAGGAACTACTATTGAGCTTTTTGGCTATAGCAACATAAAAAACTATGTCATGTAAAATATGCTCTCTTTATGTAAAAATGTGTGTGTGTGTGTGTGTGTGTGTGTGTGTGTGTGTGTCTACAATGCATCCTTAACATACATAGATGATGCTTCCACAAATGTCCTTGCTTCTGGAACAGTGTGACTGGATCAGACAACTTATTTTAGCTGGTATCAGAAGCAACATGCACCATAACTCAAAAATCCTTAGCAGTTATCAAGAAATCTTGTTTCGCTAGGTTCCATGAATCAAATTATTTGAGGTATTTTGATGTTAAGAGTTTTTACCTGATGCCTTACAGGGACACCCTGTGGTCCTTGTTGTCTCTCAAGAAAGGCTTATAGCATTGAATTAATTTTGCTGCCACCAACAATGAAAATGGTTTATTGAGGCTTTCTTAAGTTCACTTGGAATAAATATATTTGCCGATGCAATCAGTTAAGAAACTGAAGAAGAAATCTTGGACTTGAAACAAAATTATGAAATAATGATGGTAACCTTCTAAGAAGAAGAGAGATCACACAGAGACAAAGACATGTTTATGAGAGATTCAGAGGGTGGGGGGAGATACAAATGATACATCTACAAGCCAAGAAACCCCAAGGATTTCTAGGAGTCACCAGAAACTAAGAAGAGACAAGAAAGAAGTCTTGCCTACAGCTGTGAAAGAAAGCCACATTTTAACTGATCTGGAAGGCACAAGATGGGCCTCCCGAGGAGCCACTGAGCTGAGAGACTGCATAATGCACCTTGGAAATAAGGGACAGTGGACTGTTGGGGAGAAAGGGAAGACACCTCAGGCAAAGTGAAATGAGACAATGAAGGAGCAGATGGTCAGACATGTCTCCTTTCTCCCTCCTGTGGGCTTTCAGAGGCATGTGTTCTGGCAGGTATCCCAAAGGGATCAAGATTTCCAGTGACTGTATCTATTCAATGCCATTCATGCTTCCTTCCCCTCCTTCTTAAACCCCCTTTCACTTAGGCATGTACCTCCCAAAGATGATCTTTGTTTTTTACTTTTTAAATCTATTTATATAATTAGTAGATATGGTTTTCTCCCATGCATCTTGTATTTTCCATAAATTAGTACAACAGCATGCTAATTCTCTTCACAGCAACAAGCTTAACATTCTGTTATTTAAAGGTATTATTACATAGCTAGCAGAGAGGGAAAAAATGGAAAAACTACTATTACTTAGCAGTATAGACATGAGCTGTAAACAACAGGTAATTCCTGGTATTCTATTTCTGATTTGCAGAGTTGTGTCTGTGTGAGAGACAGAGAGAGAGAGTGTGTGTGTGTGTGTGTGTGTGTGTGTGTGTGTGTGCATGCTTTGTGTATTAGTTGTCACAGATCAGAGAGAACCTATAGGGATTTTTTGTTTTGGGGGGGGGATTGGCTTACTTCACTGGCATAATGATTTCTAGCCGGGTCTACTTTTTGCTAATGATCAGATTTCATTATTTTATGGTGAAGTAAGATTCCATAATGTATATGTATCATTTTCTTTATCCAGGTATCAGTCAATGGGCATCTGGACTGGTTCCAGATCTTAACCATTGTGATTTGTGATGCTATAAACACAGAATTACAGACAGCTTTCTCATAAGCAGGTTTCATTTTGTGTGGATATAGTTCCAGGACTGGGATGGCTGGGTCATAGGGCAGACCTGTTTTCAAATATGTGAAGAACCTCTACACTGTCTTCCATAATGGTTATGCTATTTTACATTACCATCAACAGTGGGTTGGATAGTTTTCCTTCCACATCCTCACTAGTATCAACATCTTCTTTTTTTTTTAATTCTACATGTTAACTGTTCTCACCGTGGTGAAGTGGAACCTCATTGTGGTTTTTATTTGTATTTCCCTGACAGAGAACCTGAGTATTTTTATATGCTTATTAGCCATTTTAATTTCATCTTTGGAAAGTACCTGTTCATGTCCTTTGCCCATTTCATAACTGAATCTGTTGTTTTGCTGTTTCTGGAGTTTCTGGAGTTCTTTGTAAATTCTGGATATTAGCCCTCAAAAAGAAGCACTGGCATTGTAGTCCATAGGCTGACTTCTAGCAATCCCTGAGAACACAGAGTGGTGGAACTTGTCTACAAAACTTCATGACAATAATGTGAAATTGCATAAATCATCATATGCAAAACATTTGAAAGATGTAAGGCACTACTATATAGTAAATAATACTATTAGATGGTGTAAGCAGGTCATGACTTTGAGACCAATGTTAATGAGAATTATCTATCACATCCATATCCAGTAGGAGTAACATTACAATTGCATATATATCTCACTTTAAAGAAAATAAAGAAAATAAAAGGAAAGAGTAGCATCTCTAAGAAATCATTAGTCAGGAAAGGACCTGAGACAGTGAATATGGTTTTTGTCAGGTCTTGTTTCATAAATGTTTTACTTTTAGATCTCATAACAGAGAAAAACATCATGTTCCTCTCCACCTAGACAAAAATAAGTATTATTTGGTTTAACTCTGTGAATACATTGGTTGTATCCATTACAGATACAGCTAAAGCTACCCTGTGTAAGAATGTGCTAGTCACCATTCTGTGTTCTTTATTTTCATTACCACATTGAGCCCTCACTGCAACTCCCTAAAATGAAATATGAACTTTAATACATATATATGTATTATATATATATACACATATATATATGTATATATCTTTCAAAGGTTTAAAAGATAGTGGGAGACAGAGACACACACACAAACAAACACGACACCCACACACACACACAGATACAGACGAACCTTTTGAAACTTTTAGCTTCTGAAATATGAGGGTGCTTCCAAAAATTTGTGGAGAAGGAATTTTATTTTGGTGCAGAAAGTTGTGAAATTTTATGTGCATTTAAGGACTTTTGTAAAAGTACATGAGAAGGCAAAACCAAGATAGGTCAAATAAGATGCTGAAATGATCTCTTCAGCACAACACCATTGTTTATTTTTATTGGAAAGTCAGATATACAGAGAGGAGGAGAGATAGAGAGGAAAATCTTCCATTCAATGAGTCATTCCCCAAGTGGCTGCAATGGCCAGAGCTGAGCTGACCTGAAGACAGGAGCCAGGAGCTTCTTCCTGGCCTCCCAAGTGGGTGCAGAATCCCAAGGCCTTGGGCTATCCTTGACTGCTTTCCAGGCTAGAAGCAGGTAGCTGAATGGGAAGCTGGGCTGCCTGGATTAGATCTGGTGCCCATATAGAGTCCTGGTGTGCATAAGGCGAATTTAGCTGCCCTCTTCTTGTTACAATTGTAAGAAAAGTCACATTGAAGGAAGCGAGAAGAAAATAATTTTCCATGTTACTCATTTCCTCATTCCAAGAAAGTGTAGTGTTGGAGAGATATCATTTGCTTGGGAGAAGGAGAGCATACTGAGTGCAGAGCCTTCTAAAAAACACCTTCAGGGTATATTGAAGGGCAAAATGAAGCACCAGAAACCAACCATCTAGAAATCAAAATGTCCGATGCCTAAGTGATGATTTCGATATGGCTGTTTTGAGCAACTGCTAAGAACTTCAAGGAAATGCAGGCCAATATTTCAACACCATAATAGAGAGATTTGATAGAAGTGATTAAAAAAAAATCAAGCATAAATCCTGCAGCTGAAAGTCATTGACAAAGCTAAAATTGTGAGTGATGCCGTTGGTAGTGGGATGGGTCATACAAAAAAAAAAAGAGAGAGAGAGAAGCTCAGGGCGCCCAAATGTAGGCATTTGGGGTAGAGCTAAAGGTGTAAGAAAAGAATAAACATGAATGAAAAAGATGATGAGAATGAGGCATGAGGCATACCACGAAAAGAGCAACAACTCCAAGTGTTCAGAATCAAGAAAAGCTTAGCTTTTTAAAAGCATATTTAAAGAGATAATAACAGAAAACATTTCAAATGTAGAGAAAGATACAAACTATACAGGTACAGGAATATCAGTGTTCATCTTTCAACCAAATCAAGTCCACTCACCTTGTAGTGTATTGTAATCTAGCTCTCCAAAGACAAACAGAAAGAGAGGAATTTCAGAGACATAAGAGAAAATAAGCAAGTAACATACAAAGGAGTCCCAACTCACATGACTGCTGACTTTAGAACAAAAAGCTTAGTGACCCCGAGGGAGTAGGATGGGATTTTATAGTAAACAAAGGGGTAATACCATTCATGAAAACTGTACCCAGAAAAGCTATTCTTCAGATATAAATAAGAAATAAAATCATGCCCAGGAAAACAAAAGCTCAGAAAATATATCACCAGTAGCTCTGCCCAATAAGAAATGCTAAGGTAAATTATTCACACTGAAAGAAATGCTAAACAGTAAGAAGAGAAGTTCACAATGCAGAAAACTCATTGGTGAGAGAAATAGACAAATTCAGACTGCTATAATAATGAAAACAGGAGGTGCAAGTAATTTACATTTTTAATGGCCAGAGTAAAATAAGTTATAAATACTACATTAGAATGTTGAGAAATGGGCATTTTTATGTGGTGATAAAGGGTTTTTGTGGCCTAAGAAGTTGATTAGTACTCATTGGAATGGGCAGGAACAGGAACTGGGCTTGTGGCTGAAAACACCTAGACTAATTGGACTCATCTGTAGCCAATATCCTGGCTAAATGAAGATGTGGGGAGAAGAGTATATAAGGCAAGGTGAAGGAGAAATAAAGAGTGACTTCGCAGAGACTTCTACCATCACTGGTCTCCTGTCGGTGCTTCATCCCCAGACTCTCTCCCTGTCCACGTTACTGGCTCTGCTGGTCAGAGCAAAGGGGGAAACGCCATCCAAGAATACTGTATTTATCCAGAGGAAGTGTACAATAGAGAGTATCGTATTGAGATGTGAAGACACAATATAGTATGCATCTCTCCTCATGCATAAAAGAGGGACTCCCAATGAAACCGTTAATATTTGTATATTGACAATAGGATGCTGAGCTTTCGAACATTGCAACATTTTTCATGAGAGATCATATGGTAGATAACCAAAGGAGACTTAACTAATTTAGAATAGTGAAAGTTATATGGGACATCTTTTGTGACCAAAATGCCATAAAACGAGAATCATTAACAACAAAAACAAAAAAACAAAGGAAACTTTGAACTATACAAATATATGGAAGTTAACCAACTTAATTCCATTGGGTCATGAAAGAAATCAAAGATTGAAATTTTTTGAAACAAATGAAGTGAACACATCATACTGACAGACCAAAAACTATGGGATATTTTAGCAGCCAAAGTCTGCATCAAAAAATAATGATCTAAGTAAATAAATTATTTGTGTTTTCCTGGGATTAGACAAGCAAGGAAAAAAAATTAAATCCAAAATTGGTGGAAAGAAATGAATGATTAAACTCAGCACTCAGGGCACACATGTTGACTCAACTGGCTAATCCTCAACCTCCAAACATGGCATTCCATATGATGCCAGTTCATGTCCAAGCTGCTCCATTTCCAATGCAGCTCCCTGCTTATTGTGTAGGAAAGCAGCAGAGGATGGCCCGAATCCAGAGGAGGTCCTGGCCTCCTGACTTTGGATGGGCTCAGCTCTGGCCATTTTGTGAGTAACCACAGGACGGAAAATCTTTCTGTTTCTCCTTCTCTCTGTAAATATGCCTTTTCAATGAAAATAAATAAACCTTAAGAATATCAGCATAAATAAAAGACACAGAGACTAAACACACACACACATAGAAATGAAAAGCTAGTCTTTGGGAAACCTGACAAACATAATTAAATTAACCAAAAAAAAAGGAGAAAATTGAAATATGAAGAATCAGAAATGAACGTGGAAACAAAATACACCACAGAAATCCTAAGGATTCTTAGAAATTCCTATGAACAACTAAATGACCACATATCCAAGGAAATAAAGAAAATGGACAAATTGACACAGTATTGAACTCCTTACCAAGAGGAAATCATAAAGCTACTAAAAATGCAGACTTTAAAATATGTTACAATATATAAAGTTTAAAATATTTTACAGGCATGGCATGGTAGCCTAGGGGCTAAAGTCTTCATCTTACATATGCCAGGATTCCATATGGGCACTGGTTCCTGTCCTGGATGTTCCACTTCCCGTCCAGCTCCCAGTTTGTGGCCTGGAAAAGCAGCAGCTGATGGCCCAAAGTGTTCGATCCCTGCACCCATATGTGAGACCTGGAAGAGGCTCTGGGCTCCTGGCTTTAGTTTGGTATAACTTTGGCAGTTGTGGCCACTCAGGGAGTGAATCAGTGCATGGAGGATCTTCCTTTCTGCCTCTCCTCCTCTCTGTATTTTTGCCTTTCCAATAAAAAATAAATAAATAAATAACCCCCGCCCCCCAAAATATGTGCAGTACAGTCTTTAAAATATATTACAAAGCTATGGTAATTAGAATGGCATGGTATTCCTGTATGTCTTCCTTGGAGAGAAGTCTACCTAAATCCACTGCCTGTTATTAAATTGCATCATTTTCTTTTTATGGTATTGAGTTGTCTGAGTTCTTTTTACATTCTCAGTATTAAACTTGCCTCAAATGTATAGTTTCCAAGTTTATCTCTCTTTCTATAGGTTGATTTCCGTTTTGTTGATTGCTTTCTTTTCCTGTGTCAAAGCTCTCTAGTCCAATGAAACTCCCTTGGTCTACTTTGCATTGTTTCCTGGGTTTTTGTAGTCTGATACAGAAAATATCTGCTCATTTCAATGTTACACATTTTCTTCCAGGTGTTTCAAGTTTCAGGTCTCTTATTCAGATGATTTATCTGTTTTGAGTTGATATCTATACCTGGTGAGAGATATCAGGTTTTTTTTTTTTATTATTCTGCATGTGGAAATCCAACTACTCCAGCACCAATTATTTAAAATACTAGCCTTTTATCAATCCATGCTTTTAGCACCTTTGTCAAAGATCAGTGAGCTGTGAATGTGCGGGTATACTTCTATAAACCTGTTTTCATTCATTTATGGCTCTTTTTTATAGAAGTTGGAGGTTATCACATTGATTAAAATAAGCCAAGCCCAGAACACAAATATTGCTTGATCTTATTCATAGATGGAGTCTAATAAGTAGGATTTTTCATGAAGTTAAAAAAATACAACTCTGGTTAGCATAATCTGACAAGTAAAGCAGATAAAGAGAGAATAAGATAAATATATACCATGCAATACTATTCAGCCATAAAAATGAAATCCTGTCGGGGGGGGGAGGGTGTAACTAGAATATCATTTTGCCTAGGGAAGTAATCTAGTCATGAAAAGACAGCTAGTATGTACGTTTTCTGATAATGTAGCAGTTCATACAGAGTATAAAAATGTACGGACATGAAATGGTCGTGTTGGGATATGATGCTTACTAGCACTTACTAGCACTCCTGGGAACTGAAGCCTTCCTAAGTTTTACTTATTGAATTTGATGGCTAGTGACCAATTAAGTCTGGACTATAGGGTGGATTACAAATATGTCTTCACAAAAAATGAAGAAAGGAGAAGGAGAGGAATGTTTTGGGGGCGAAAAGCAGAGTGAGTGTGACAGGAAGTAGAGCAGCTGAGACATGAATCAGTATCTGGGCACACGCAAGGAGAGGACTGAGCCACTGGTCACTGGTCACCTTGCTGGGTCCCAACCTGCTGTTTTTTTTTTTTAAAGATTTATTTTTATTATTTTTTCATTGGAAAGGCTGATATACAGAGAGGAGAGACAGAGAGGAAGATCTTCTGTCCGATGATTCACTCCCCAAGTGAGCGCAACGGGCCGATACTATGCCGATCCGAAGCCAGGAGCTTCTTCCGGGTCTCCCACGTGGGTGCAGGTTCCCAAAGCTTTGGGCCGTCCTCGACTGCTTTCCTGGGCCACAGGCAGGGAGCTGGAAGGGTGCAAGGCGAGGACTTAACCACTTGCGCCACCGCGCTGGGCCCCCAACCTGCTGGTTTTAAGAGTATTTTCCCTGGAGAGTGTGCTTGTAACATATATGTGTGCTCATTAAAGCTGTAACATGTCACTTGAAAATAACATGTTTGTTAAGAAAAAGGGTTTGCATCACTTTAATTCTTTTGTTTAGGATGTACTATGGATTGACAATTGTTTTGAATGACTTAACATTTAAATGTCACAGATTTGGGCCCACCGAGGTAGCCTAGTGACTAAAATCCTTGCCTTGCATGTTCCAGAATCCCATATGGATGCTGCTTCTAAACCTGGCAGCTTTTTGTCCCTTCCAGCTCCCTGCTTGTGGTCTGGGAAAGCAATTGAGGACAGCCCAAAGCCTAGTGACCATACATCCACGTGGAAGACCATGAAGAAGCTCCTGGCTCCTGGCTATGGATTGGCTCAGTTCCGGCATGTGCGGCCACTTGGAGAGCAAATCAGCAGACAGATCTACCTCTCTCTCCTCCTCTCTGTTTGACTTTCCAACAAAAATAAATAAAATCTTTTGTCTAAAAAGTCACTGATTTTTCAGAATTGCCTTTTTCAAATAATGCTCTTGTGCTTTAATTGGAGTTGAATGGATCTAGAAAAGGTACTTTGTTTAACAATGTATAATTTTCCCACATAATAGTACATTTAATTGTTAGTGTTGTAGCATGGCTAGTAAAGTTGATGTTTACTGGGTCAGCATCCCATACTGGTCCTGGTTCATGTCCTGTAAGCCCCACTTCTGATTCACCCCCTGACAGTGACCTGGGAAAAGCAGAAGATTCTTCCTCTGTCCCTCCATTTCTTCCTTTCCTCTAATTATTTTAGGAATTCAAGAATTCAAGGTTACCACTCCCACTGGAGAGCATGAAAGCCAGGACAGAGGCAAGGGTGGCTAGACAGAAAGGCACCTGCCAGTATGTGTGTGGGCTGGATAGGGAAGCTAGTTGGGTTGAACTAGGCTTCAATGCCCATCGACATGGAAAAGAGATAATGGGATGTAGGACAGACTGAACATGTCTGCGGTACATACTGGCATGCATGGGAACCAGAGTAGGGCGCAGGCCTGGTGGGGGTTATGGGGAGTCACCCCAACTAGGCTACAGCTCCCACTGGTTTGTGTGAGGACCAAGTATGAAGTGGGCAGCATCAGGCTGGACTGCAACACCCATCAGTTCGCGTGGAAGACAGGGCAGGAAACAGAAATGACCCAGCAATTGCAACAACCAGCATGTGCATAAGCTGATTGGGACAACGGACTGTGTCAGACCCCGTACTGGCAAATTCACACACGAATCAGGTTTGGGATCATCTCAGATGAAGTTTCTTTGGAGATCCTTCCAACTGAACTGCTGATCTCAGAACCCCAACCATGAAGAGACTATGTCAGCCAGTGGATTCTGAATAGGTTTCATCACTGTTGGAGCAGCATGATTGGCAGCAGTTCAGACCTGTTGAACTCTCAAAACTGTTTAAGCAGAACTCTCAGAGCGTGCCTCACATTGGGGACCTAGGATGGATGGGAGGCTGGGTGAGGCTTCTTCCTTTGTTTCTCCCCTGATCCCAAAGACAGGGAAAAAAAGTGATGATGTAGCGTGGAAACAATGGTCTTACCCAATTTTCTGTAGCCCTTGACCCTTTTGCCCTAATCAACTAAGCAAGATTATTAAGAGAAAAGAAAAAGGATTCAAGCAACTTCCTCAGAAAGAATATATTTTGGTCACCAGCTATGAATATAAATAAATAATCATATTTTGGCAAGAAGTAACATCCACACACAAAACATCACTTGTCTGGCTTCTCAGAAAGTCATGAAAACACTTGCTGGTTGACTATTGAGCGTAACTCGAGTAACAAATTACCTTTAAAATTTTTCTTAGTGAATTGAACATTTCATGGATTGCTCTGATAGGTTACGTAGGAGACAATCCAGGGAGAAGATGCCAACATGATGTCACAGCTGTAACATAACTGGGACATCTATTTACACTGAGAATTATTGGGTGTCTTTGTAACTCCTCAAATCACCTACTGTCCTCCTCAGTAACTTGTTCCAACTGACATTCATTTACGTTTCCCAAGTCAAGATAGATGTTCTTCCTGTACATTCTTCGCTTTATTTCTCCCATCTTCCAGTGACAACGTGAGAGAAGAAATCAGAAAATTTGTACTATCTTCCTGTTTCACTGCCTAAAATCTTATTAAATTCCACATGTCAAGGTATTGAATCCCCACCTATCCTGCACACTAAATATTTCCCAAAAGGTTAATGCTTTTTTAAAAACATTTATTTTTATTATTTTTTTATTGGAAAGGCGGGTATACAGAGAGGAGGATCTTCCGTCTGATGATTCACTCCCCAAGTGAGCGCAACGGTCAATGCTATGCCAATCTGAAGCCAGGAGGGTCTCCCATGCGGGTGCAGAGTCCCAAAGCTTTGGGCCGTCCTTGACTGCTTTCCTGGGCCACAGGCAGGGAGCTGGATGGGAAGCGGGGCTACCGGGATAGAACAGGAACCCATATGGGATCCCCGGCGTGCAAGGCGAGGACCTTAACCACTGTGCCACCGCGCCAGGCCCAAGGTTAATGGTTTAAAGAGATTGTAACTCATGAATATAATATGAAATATTATTTCCCACATATTACATGCTGTTTTATTAACATCATTGTATGTTAATATATAATATGTATATTAGAAGGAGCAGTCTTTTTTTTTAAGATTTATTTATTTTATTGGAAAGGCAGATATACAGAGAGGAAGATCTTCTGTCTGAGGATTCACTCCCCAAGTGGCTGCAATGGCCGGTGCTGCGCCAATGTGAAGTCAAGAGCCAGGAACCTCTTCCAGGTCTCCCAGATGGGTGCAGTGTCCCATGGCTTTGGGCCGTCCTCAACTGCTTTCCCGGGCCACAAGCAGGGAGCTGGATGGGAAGTGGAGCATCCAGGATTAAAAGCGGCATCCGTATGGGATCCCGGCACATTCAAGGCGAGGACCTTAACCATTAGGCTATCGTGCCGGGCCCGGAAGGAGGAGTCTTACAAATAATTATCTTGACTTGATCCCAGGAGTTTTCTTTTTGTAGGGGCAAGTACTGCACTTTGAGTTGACTGCTGATACTACTAGAGGTTGGAGGGAGGATGCAGCTTGCTTCAGTCATTTCCATAGGAATGTCCTGCTTTCCCAATATCATTTCCTAAACGATGGTTAAATTTTCATTTATATTGTCAAGTAACCAGTTAAACAACTTCCCGAGATGTCAGCATCCCACATGGGCATCGATTCGTGTCCTGGCTGCTCCAGTTTGCTCTAGCTCCCTTCTAACGTGCCCAGGAAAACAGCAGAGGATGGCCCAAGTGTTTGGATCCCTGCCACCTTCCAGGGAACCTTGGAAAAGCACCTAGCTCCTGGTTTTCACCTGGCTTAGTCTTGGCAGTTGGGGAGTGAACTAGCTTCTTTTGTCTCTGCAGTTCTGCTTCCTTTCAAACCAATATATAATTCCTGTTTTTAAAGGAGAGCTCCTGCAAAGCAAAGCAAGGAGGAGTACTTATGCTGTGATGAATCTTGGGAGATGGGGAGCCAGTAGGAAGCCCCTGGAGCAGGACAGCACTAACAGAAAAATTGGAAAACAATGCATAGGGAAAACTCTGCTTTCTTTAGTTTCACTCCAAATAATTCTAATTGGTCGACAAGAGATTATATGCAATGCACTAGCCTGAATGTGTCAGTTACTTTATTTGAAAAATTTTGCACATGGTAGGCAGTAAAAATATTTGTGGAAGGAATGAAATTATCACCAACACCCCTGAGCCATATGATAACTAAGTTAAATTCTTTCTCATTAAAATGCAGTTCTAAAGCTGAGGTCCCCTTAAAGCTGCATTGAATCGGTTAGCAGTATGGCCATCTGTCCCAACCAGTGTCTTTAAGGTCATTTTTCGGAATTCTGCAGCCGTTGTTTCTCAGTAGTCATTGAATCTGTGTTTCATTTGTATGTATTTCCTTTGTTTTCTTTTATTACTACATTGATAACACAACTGTCGTTGCTATTAATTATGTTAGTGACGTTTATTGAACATCTAACAAGTGCCAGGTATTAGAATAACTCCTCACAATGTGTTAGTGCTTTGTATCAAGTGTATACTAAGCGCCGTTTTTCCATTTTAACAGACTGAAATTCCAGCAGTTCAAGGTTGTTCAATTAGCACACAGTGGAACAGGTTTCTGTCCCTCATTCTGTGCTTCACACTCAAGGCTCTCTTGCTCTATACTACGCAACCTTGCTGCGCAGCGAGAGGACACTCAGTCAAGATAGCTGAAAAATGAGAAACAGTCCAGTTTTTAATTGCAGATTTCCAAAGCTGTGCCCCACAGTGCATTTGTTCATCAGGCAAAATATAAGTAGGCCATCTCGCAGGAGGTGCTGCTTTGCTGCTCAGAACAAAGCTGTGGGTGGCTTAGGAATCCCTGAGCCCTGCAAGTGAGCTTGACAAGTTAGCAGGTTCTCTATGGGATTCCTTGAAGCCCATCCAGGCACGGGAACCCACGCTGCCATGACCTAAGCCTCTCAGCCTTCCTGTCCCTGCAAACTCAGTCGTCTCATCTAGTCTGGTGAGAACCACTTTTTACTAGACAGTGAGCTGGAACCATGCCCTGCTCTTGTAAAGCAATAAGGTCTGGCTTTGGCTTGCAACCCAAGCCAGCTAGGGCTGCCTGAAATCACACCTCTAGGTCTCAGGGAATTAGTTTGACTTTCTCAACAGAGTTCCAACCTGCCCAGACTGGGAAGGCTCAAGCTGGGAGCGAATGCCTCACTGAGCCTTAGAGCTACCAACTGCCCAATGCTACTGGCTCTGCTAATGACATTTTAAACACACATTCTCATGTAATCGTCATCTTCACCTTGCTGTTAGGATGAGTAGAATCTAGCTGATGTCCCAACAGGAAAGCTGGCAGTCAGCCAGTTGAAGGGACAGACACAGACAGGTACTATGGTACGGCAGTACTGAGGTTCAAAGCTGTCAAGGTGATGTTCTCCATCACGTCACACCATCTCATTGCCTTTGCCCTGGCTCCTTTCTGCAGGCTCCTCCATGGAAAGACCCAATGCTTGCTCCCTTCAAGCCCCAGGAAAAGGCTTCTCTTTCCAGCTAAGATCCTGATCTTTTATGAACCAGAGTCATTCACTGAGCCAGGATGGGGCTTCTCAGCTCTTCCATCTCTTGGCCATTTCTCACTATAACTTCATCACCAGGGGTGAGCTAGAACACCTGGTTTTTAACAGCTCATTTACTACAGCTTAAATTCACTTCTAATTTCTGTGTACCACTCTCTAAAATCCCAAAACTTTCCTCTGAGATGGTTCAAAAGACAGAGCCCTCTCCTAGACCAGACATCAGAAAACCTGGACATGGCACTGTGTGATGATCCTGGGTGCTAGAATAATGTGGATCGGTCCCAAACTACGCTGCATAACGACTATATGACTTAAAGTATGTTGGGGCCTCTGGACTTCAATTTATTGCTATCTATCTGTTAGAATGTGTGCGAGAATCACAGGTAATTTCCTGGTGTGCCTAACAATCTTACCATGTTGTAGCTATTTTTACCACTCCCACCTTCTTACTCGTATATAGCTTAGGGAAGTCCACCTGCATAAGCCTTAGTACCCCTGTGGGGAATGGAAGCTAGCTGAACACTGTCCGTGTCATCTGCTTTCACAAAAGCTGTATGAGTCTACATTATTATGTAAAACATGAAGAAGATTCCAAGCACCAAGTAAATCACCCACAGCCATTTTATGATTAAATGACTATTTTTTTTTCTCCCCAGAGCTATTGTTATTGGTAGGCAGTAGTTCTTCAGTCCACTCACCTTCTCTGAAGACACTTATTTAGCGGTTCCCTTTCCTGACTTTCATTAAACACGTGAGGGAGAGATGTCAGTTATCAAAACACTAATCAGATTCTATATTATCCAGGTTTTCTGGTTATTTTATGGGCCAATTCACATAGCTGTATTTAGTTCTACTTTTCACTTATTTTATTTTTTTGAAAGAGAGACAGAGAGAAATAGAGACACACCAATCTTTCTCATCAACTGGTTCATTCCTCATGTACTCCCAACAGCTGCTTCAGGGCCAGACAAGTCAGAAACCAAAAATTCAACCAGGTCTACACATGGGTGGCAGTGAATCAAGTCCTTAAGCTATAATCCAATGCCTCCCAGAGTGTACATCAGCAGGGATCTAAAACAGAAGCAGCACTGGGACTTGAACCCAGAAACCCTGACACAGAACATAGATATTCCAAGCAGACTCTTACCCAAATGCCCATCCCACCTCTTATTGGTGTAATAAAAACTGAATTATTTGGGATTAGTTTAGAGATTAACCTTTATCTAACACCCATTAAGCTGAACACATGAAAGTACTTTAAGAGGTTTGTGGAAAATGAAATTAAACACTAGTTTATTGGACACAAAAATTTTAGTGCAAGAAAAGATTTTCACAATATATGAAAAACTATATTTTGAAGAAACTATGCATGGGTTTCAAATTGTTTATACCAAAATAAATGCACATTTAAATTATATTTTACATTAACTTTTTAAAATACATTCATAAACACACAGAGAGAGAGAGAGAGGCCTGTATGTGGAAGTACCAAATAAAACAAAGCCTACCTCACAATTGGGAAAAAAGGTAATTAATCATAAGAATAAATATTTGCAGCTGTGTAAGCTTCAGGAGCGTACAAAATACTTTATGCATACAACCTTTAGTAACATTTCATACACATCCTCACAAGTCTCTTTTGATATGAGTACTATTATTATTTGTCCATTTTTTTTTTAAAAAAAGGAAACCTTTAAGAGAGATTCGGAGAAACTAAATACTTTCCATGATCTCATTTCTAACCATTTAATGGACGAAGAACTTTCTCTTCTATTCACTGTGTCTGCTGTGAAGTGACTTGTATATCTGATGTGATTGGGTGTGAAGCAAACACTTGGCATGCTTTATATCATGTATCTACAGTCATAACCTCATATACTCTCCATCATGAACCATGGGAAGTGATAATGTTACTATTTATGTGAAGCAATTCAAGCTCAGGGGTGATTATGAAACAAAATTTGGTCCCATACAAGGTCAGGTTAAGGAAATGACAATTGATTTTATCTCATTTCAGAGCCCACACTCAATTGTGACATCATTTTGTTGTTAAGCATTGTGGTCGTATTTGAACCCACCTTCAGTTAGAGCATAATTTGACCAGAGGAGAAAAGTTTCAAGTCATGAGTATAAATCTGGATAAAGAAAGGAAACTTGAACTATAAACCATAGTTATGCTTCTCATACTTGCAAGGCGTACGGGTGACTTCCACAGACTGCTACACATATGAGCACTCAACCTAGATCAGGCCCTTGACTGTCTCTTTAAAATAGTTCCAATCACTTCTGAAGCTCACAATAGTTTGAAGGCAACTAGTCTGAACTCCGTTATAAAAGAACATGAAGAATAAGAGAAGTTGGAAAGTGCATATTTCGTAGGCGAATCTTAGTTGTGATCTCAGAGCACGGTTAAGACCAAACCCCCTGAGACTCACCCTTGGGCTATAAACCTCTATGCTAAAGCAGAAACATGTGGTGCAGACGCAAACACTATTGGTGACAGTCAGCATTGCCTCCCCAGTTCTTCTATGAAGAAAGCAAACAACAAAATCAACAACAAAGCTGAAACAAGTAAAGGAAGATGAACCACTCCATCAAGAGCAGGATGAAAAATCACCATTTCAGGCCAGACGATAAAGGAAACAATGTGATTATCCACTGGACGTGAAATTGGTGAAGCAGGAAAGGCGGTTCTGCTTTTGGTTTTGCTTGCTAATGTATACCAGGGTTAGGAGATGCTGCAACGCACTGTTCAGGTCTTGCCTTCAGCATGCACATATCCTTTCTCTAGCTGCTGCAGTGCCAGCTATTGACGACTCACAGTCGAGGGCCTTCCCACACAATGCCCATGGTAAAACAACATTCCTTGTCCCAAATTATTTTTCTCTACAGTTGTAACCTGATGACTCACTAGCACAATGGTACAAAGACTCGGATAGCTTTTCCTGATTTCAATATGACTCTTAAGGACCAAACACAGCTTCAGTATTCTCTGAGGGTGAAGCTGAGGACTTGGTTACAACTTAAATTCACCTTCTTTCCAGTCTCATTTCCCCTCTCAGAGACATTTTACCTGTAGCACGAATACATTTGCAAGTAAGTCTATGTGTCACACAATCTGTTGCTCAGGGAACTCAATCTAAGATATTCGTTGTAGGATTCAAGCAATAGTTACAGAAGTTTGAATGAACACTAGAAAGAGGGTAAAGTTGGCAGCAAAATTAATTCTACTTAATATCAATATCTTTGGAATATGAGAAAGATTAGAAAGCATGAACCCATTCCATAATTTCTTTTTTTCCCATGGTTTCTTTTTTTTAAGATTTATTATTATTATTATTATTTTTTATTGGCGAGGCAGATATACAGAGAGGAGAGACAGAGAGGAAGATCTTCCGTCCGATGATTCACTCCCCAAGTGAGCGCAACGGCCAGTACTGAGCCAATCCGAAGCCAGGAGCCTCTTCCGGGTCTCCCACGCGGGTGCAGGGTCCCAAAGCTTTGGGCTGTCCTCGACTGCTTTCCCGGGTCACAGGCAGGGAGCTGGAAGGGAAGCGGGGCTGCCGGGATTAGAACCGGTGCCCATATGGGATCCCGGGCGTGCAAGGCAAGGACCTTTAACCACTTGCACCACCGCGCCGGGCCCTTCCCATGGTTTCTTAAGAAAAAATAAATCCATACAAATTGGAACACCTTCAATTAATTATGCCACTAGACATTGTTTTTGAAAGACAAACTTTTAATGATAATGTAGATCAAAGTGAATAAAAATTTCTAAAATGGCCAGTCATCCAACTTCCTGTCAAAAAAAATTTTTTAAGCTGTTAAGATAAAAATGCTTTGTCACATGTAAAATCCAATAGACTTAAAAGTTTCAAGTGAACATCAAGGACTCATCAATTTTCATCTGGTCAAATTAACCTGAAGGACAGAGGGCAGTCTGTACAACTGTTGGTATCTATCAGGCCACATTTAAAATCACATTAGTGTAAGTAGATCAGTGACATGTGAATTAAATTTGGATGTGATGGATGCAAACATTAAGGTCGTCTCCTTGGCAGGTAGAGAATCTGCCCAAATACCACTGGGTTCACATTTCTTGTTTTTCTTCAAGATTTTGCATAGTGGCACTGGGTTTCTTGATGGAAGTACCCCTACCACCATACAAATTATTTCCTTCTCATTTGCATATCAGATGACTGCCATTTGATGCATAATGGTACGAGAGAAGATGGAGAAACATAGGAAATCCCCTTACTACCACCTTAATCCACAATGTAACAGATCCTTAGCCTCAAGTTTCATCTCCTTTTTGATACTATCATTCTGCGTTGAATGGGCAGCAGGTTTGCATAGAAAAAGGTTACTCTGGGGACTTAAAGATTTCAGAACATTCATCTCAAGATTATCTAATAAAAACTTATAATAACTTTCTTCATTTAGGTTACTGTGCAAAATTTCTTCTCTCTTTTAAGCACTCTATGGTCATTATCTTGGGTCTTCATGAAAGTCAGATATGTAGATGTCTTGCATCAAATCCATAAAAGAAAACAGATTGCTCAAGATGGCCCAGTGAGTAAGAAGGTATCCAAATCCAGAAATTGACTGAAGAGCAACACTAGAGCATTCTGTGCTTTTACCTTTTAAGAGTGATTGCAAATTTACAAGAAAGTAAATTCAGTATTGAAAGGTCAGTAAGCTTTTTAAACCTCCAGTTGTCCTGGAGAAGTCAGTACTTCTTGGTGCACATGCACTCTAATCCAGGAGGACAATTAAAATCAGGATCCTTAATGGCCAGCTGTGGTCCAGGAAAGAGTCGTCTACATTCATGAAACAGCAGGTTAAGCCACTGCCTGCAACACTGGCATCCCAATCAGAGCACCTGCTGGAAGCCTGGCTCTTCTGCTGCTGGTCCAGCTCCCTGCCTGTGTAACCTGGGAAGATGATGAGAAATAACCCAAGTAATTGACTCTGGTAGGAGTCTTGGGTGGAATTCTTGACTCCCAGCTTGAGCCTGGCTCAGCTCTGGCCTTTGTGAAAACTCTCCCTCATTCTGTGCCACCCTACCTTTAAAATAAGTAAAACCACTCTTAAAAGAAAATTTCCTGTACAAAAGAAGATCAACAAGAGCAGAAAGTCTGTGTTAGATCTGGCTTCATGTAGAGACAGAAGAAATCTTACGTTTTGCAAATGTTTCATAGAAATTTGGCTTTATTGAAGATTTTTCTTAACAAATTAATATTGCATATTTAACTTTTTAAAGTACAAGTTGGAATGTTATTTATTTTTAGCTGAAACAAACCCAAATACTTTTTTTTCCTTCTCAAGTTTTTTTCAAGCATTCATTGTTTTAATTTTTTTATTAATTATATTGCATTATGTGACACAGTTTCATAGGCACTGGAAGTCCCCTCACCTCTCCCTGTACCCTCCCCCCATGGTGAATTCCTCCACCTTGTTGTATTACCACAGTTCAAGTTCAGTTCAGATTCTTTCATTGCAAGCATATACCCAGCATAGAGTCCAGCATCTTATTGTCCAGATAAGTTCAGTGGCTTCTTGGGGAGACCATCTCTGGTCTGAAGGTAGAGCCGGCAGAGTATCATCTCGGTCCATTAAAAGTCCCAACATAACATCAGCTACAATTTATAACGTTGTGGAATTAAATGACATAGTATTGAGTAACCAATATATTAAAAAATTTTTTTAAAATGCAAGTTCTTAACCACACCCTGTGACTTCTTCATTGACATTTCAATTTTAGTTTATATACAACCGGGTTCTGTACACCTTAAAATGGCTCTGGATTACTATTCAGCTGTCTCGTGTCTATTTCCATTATAGTATTTAGCATTTCAAAGTGTTGAAGCATAATTTTGCTGAACCTGGCTGCTTTTTGGGTAGTCTAGATGGTACAGCATGTATGAAAATCAGTATGGAAAACACTCAAACAACTCAAAATCTGCATACCAAATGATCCAGCAATAGCACTCCTAGAAATATATCCAAAATACCTGTTACACGAGAAACCAACATGCACCCCTATGTTTGTAGCTGCATAATCAGTAATTAGAAAATCATAGAAGCAACTGAAATGCCCATCAGCAGAACACTGGATAAGAAGGCTATGGTTCATCTACTCCATGGAATACTACTCAGCTATTAAAAACAACAAAATGCAGTTCTTTGTGGCCAAATGGGCCCAACTGGAAACCATTATGCTAAGGGAAATGAGCCAATCCCAAAAGGTTAGCTACCACATGTTTGCCTTAATTTAAGATGAAATGATGTCAATATGAAAAATAGTACCTGTAAAATGTAAAATATCTCAACCTCAAACAATCTATCCCACATGCAATAAGATATTGTGAAGTAACCAATGAACCAACAATCAATGAGAGTCAGACTGCTAATGATCTACATCATAGAACTGTAAAGCCTAATATACTTTTAATACACTATGTTATTCTGTAATGGAGCGGGAGAGCAGAGAAATCTTCAATCTCCCTAGAATGTGTGAGGAAAACGTGAAGTATAACCTATCAAGATCATAACTGGTAACTCATAGACAACAGACTCAAATCAGCATTAGACAATAGTAAAACTACAAAGCTATACAGGGGAAATCAAGAGCAATCCTGACAACCTCTTAACAGGAGGTCATATGCACAGAGCACAGAGCAGGGGGGGACCCCAGAGTGGAGCAGGGGGACAGGAGGAGGCTTGTAGCCCAACCCTAAGACTCCCGGATCCTCACCAAGGACTGTCAGTACGAGCACCAAGGACTACATTCATTGTTTTAAAAGGCAGAACAACAGAGAGGGAAGAAGTGGAGAGGGAGAGAGAGGGAAAATACCTTCCATATGCTGACTCACTCCCCAAATGACGATTGCTAAAGCTGGGCCAGGCTGAAACCAGGGGCTGGGAACTCCACCAAGAGCTCTCTCTCATCTGGATGGTAGGGACTCACAAATTTGCGCTATCTTTGGCTGCTTTCCTAGGTGTGTCAGCAAACAGCTGGATCAGAAGCACAGAGCCAGGATTGCAACTGGCACTCTGATACCTGATACAGCTATTACAAAGTAGGAGCCGAACCTGCTGTGCCTCAATGCCATCTACGAAAGAAATCAATCTTGGAAGAATGCATCATCACCAGGAAGCTTTTCCCTTAACAGCATGAAAGAGAAATGAGAGCCAGCAGAAACAAACAGGTTGCCAGATCAGAACCACAAAGACTTCAGCTATTGCATTTTCAGATGAAGTTCATCGAATGAATATATATATATGTACATATTCAATTGATGTATATGAATACATATCAAATGAATATATATAAATATATATTTAAGGCTATAACAGAAGCACCAAGTATGAGCAAGAAACAAAATTAAAAGGCATATTTTAACAAAATTAAGAATTTCTGTGAACGAAAGTACAATAATTAAGAGACAAAGATTCTTTGGGAGGTTAAGCAGCTGATTTGAGCCAGCTGAAAGGATATAGGTGACAAGGGAGACAGATTTGAAGAAATGACCCAAACTGCAATACAGAGAAGCAATGAGATGGGGCATACAGGAACCGTGGATCCTCATCTTTGACCTGGGCTGAGAAGGTTGGCTGTTCATACACAAGTGACATTGTTCCTTAGGAGAGAGGGTCCAGCTGCTTGTGTACTTCATCTGCAACTGGACTGCACCTTCTGGAGATGCCCCTGTTGATCCCTTGGCCCTGCCTTCGGTTCTCAGAGGGGTGAAAAATCCCTTGCATCTGTGCTGCCCAGGATTCTAGAAATCAGTCTATAAACATGAAGAGATGGCTGCTTTCTCATGTGTATATTTGGCAGGTGCATCTTTGTTTTGCTTTCTATGCTCAGATACTGTCACTCTTGGGATGCTCCCACTTCAGCTTGATGAGTCCAAAGCTGGAAAGAACAGTCGGGCCCTCCATTGAATAGCCTTTGTAAATACTCCTCATCTTTGTTAATCAAGGCGAGTTTGGTTTTTGCGTGTATGAAACTTTGGATGCTGTAAGAAAAGAATTTACCCGGAAGAACAAATGAGATATCATTTCTTTTGAAATCTAATTGCTGGGCACATAACAGCAGGATTTAGCCATATGTGACTTATATGAATGAATGAAGAGGAAATTTCTAATGTTTTACTAATGTGTTGGGCCTGGCACAGAGGGTAGTGGCTAAAGTCCTAGCCTTGCATACACCAGGATTCCGTATGGGCGCTTGTTCTAATCCTGGCGGTCCGCTTCCCATCCAGCTCCCTGCTTGTGACCTGGGAAAGCAGTCAAGGATGGCCCAAAGTCTTGGGACCCTGCACGCATGTGGGAGACCAGAAAGAGGGTCCTGACTCCTGGCTTCAAATCGACACAGCACCGGCTGTTGCAGCCGCTTGGAGAGTGAACCAATGGATGGAAGATCTTTCTCTCTGTCTCTCCTCCTCTCTGTATATCTGACTTTCCAATAAAAAAAATTAAAATCTTAAAAAAACAAGAATATGGCAAAATGGTTCACGTCTGAATCCAAAAGTTAGGAAAATTGGAAGTTCAAGTCTTCAATCCTTAACTGTGTAACCTTAAGCAGGTTATTTAACCGCACCTAGCCTCAGTTTCCTCTGCTGTGTGACAGGGCTATTTATAGTAGCTATTTTACAAGGATAAATGAAAATCAAAGGCTTACAGTGTGCGAACGTGCAGCGCATGGTAGCAGGTACATAGGAAGACTCAAACAGCATGGTCAGTATGGTGGTCAGTTCTGATATCAGCCAGTTTACACTGCATGCCTCTCATGGCTATATCCTACACTCATCCCCTGTGTCACAAAGGACCAACAGTCATTGAGCAGGAAAAAACAAGTCTTTGGTCCTTAAAACTGAACTGATCCTTAAAGATCAGTGCTTTAGAAGGCAGGCCTGTCATGCATGTAGAAGGCATTGGCTGTAGGAGCTGGAAGTTTAATCATGCTAAACAATCCTGCAAGTCTGCCGCTACTTCAGCATTGAGCTAAGTTGGTCCAACCTCTTATGGAAAAGAAATTCAAGGGAATGAGTAACTGGTGAGGCACAAGTGTCAGAGGAAGAAGAAGCCAGGACATAACGCAAAATAAAGAAAAATTTCACGGACACCACTGATCAATCATTGTGACCTGATTTCCTGGACAGACCCTAGAGAAACACGGATGATGAATTTGCCAACACATGGATAATCACAGCTATTTATAATAACAAACCAGCTCAAAGCCATTTCATGCAAACCAATTTAATATTCTGTGGCAGATTGATGGGCTATTGTGTAGACAAAATAAGTAATAAACAAAGCCTATCTTATCCTCTATAAGACATGACTCTGGCACAACTAATTTGCTAACAAGTGTGAAAACACTTAAGGTTGTTGTCTGTGATGCATGCACCATGAATCATGCTGAAGGGGCGGTCAGGTCATCCAGTACGCAGGAGACCATGAGTAGAATCTAAAAGATCATACCGAGACTGTGTTCTCTCTAAAGAGTCTTGAGTTATAAAGAATGACTAACACCTTGCAGGACAAAATTAGAATTGTGAATAATCTTAACAAGTTGGAGAAGTAATTAGTCATAAGCTGAAGAAGTCGTGGATAAGTAAGGCCGCAGCATTTTATTTAGAGAGAACATCTTCACAAATACATGAATGAGGAAATGAGTGCCTAAAAAATCCATTAAGTAATGGCTCTGTGTGTGTGTGTGTGTGTGTGTGTGTGTGTGTGTGTGTGTGTGTGATCTTTGATGGGAAGCTATAGACAGAACTTTTCATTGAAAACTGCTTAAAACCACACGGTCTTTTCCTTCTGCCTCTTAGTGGTGCCCTCTTCTGTAAGGAAGGTCCCCTGGATCCATAGGAATTGTTTCTCGTCATCTTTTTCTCCTTGGGTACCAAAACCTATAGATGCCCATGCCCTACATAAAATGATGTTTTTGCATATAACCTAGGTACATGTTTACTCTATACTTATGATAGTTAATACATTCTAAGCCATTTTTATAATGTATTGTTTTTTAAAAAGACAACAAAGAAAAGTCTACACATATTCAGTATACAATCATTTGGGATTTTTTTAATCTGTTCTTGGCTGAAACTCTGAACACAGAGTCCGTGGATACAGAAGGCCAACTGTGTTAATCTCTGCCTTGCCCAACTGCTATGAAGAGTGCCTGTAGCATCCCTTTGAGAAGAACATACTGGTTGCATACTCAAGCTGTATTCCCTAGTTTCTATCAGCTAATATGAATTCAAAAGTTCTGTAAGTGGCTGCAGTCATTGCTGACCAGCCCTGTTGTAGCACTGTTGAAATTTCAGGAATTTACATTTTGTTTTTAAACATTTATCTTTATTGGAAAGTTAGATATGCAGAGAGGAAAAGAGACAGAGAGGAAGATCTTCCATCTGCTGATTCATTCCCCAAGTGGAGCTGAGCCAAACTGAAGTCAGGAGCCAGGAGCTTCTTCCAGGTCTTCCAGATGGGTACAGGGACCTAAGGCCATGTGCCATCCTTGACTGCTTTCCCATGTCACTAGCAAAGAGCTGGATTGGAAGCAGGGCCACTGGGATACAAACCAGTGCCCATAAGGAATGATGGTGTGTGCAAGGCAAGGACTTCAGCCTTTAGACGACCATGCCGGGGCCGCCCCTCCCCCCACCCTTTTTCTTTTATTTTTTTTAAGATTTTATTTTTATTATTTTTATTGGAAAGGTGGATATACAGAGAGGAGGAGAGACAGAGAGGAAGATCCTCTGTCCGGTGATTCACTCCCCAAGTGAGCGCAACGGCTGATGTTATGCCGATCCGAAGCCAGGAGCCTTTTCCAGGTCTCCCACACGCGGGTGCAAGGTCCCAAAGCTTTGGGCCATCCTTGACTGCTTTCCCGGGCCACAGGCAGGGAGCTGGAAGGGAAGCGGGGCTGCCGGGATTAGAACCCCTGCCCATATGGGATCCCGGGCGTGCAAGGCGAGGACCTTAACCACTGCGCCACTGCGCCACCGCGCCGGGCCCTCTTTTTTTTTTTAATTGACTTAATTTTATTGGAAAATCAGATTTACAGAAAGACGTACAGATAGAGAAAAATCTCCCCAATGTGCACAACCGCCAGAACTCACGTGATCTGAAGTCAGGAGCCAGGAGCTTTTTCCTTCTCTCCCATGTGGATGCAGAGTTCTCATTTATATCAGAAACTTCCTACCGCCATAGGCAGGGATGGTGCTCCAAGATAGAACAACCCAAGAAACTAAGGGTTGAGTCTTACACATAATTTTGGAGAAATACATAGAAGAGAGGATAACAATGAATTATAGAGTTGGACAAAAACTACCAGAAGATTGAAATCACAGTCCTGTCTAGTCTGCTCATGATAAAAAATTAAAAAGCCATCAGGAGAATGGCAAAGATCAATTCTTTCTGTGCTTATGCAAAGTTAAAAACTCAGAAGAAAGGGATCACTCCTTCCTTGCTAGTCTCACGATAAAACTGGATTATCTCGCTAATGACAGTTTTTGGAGAGAAGCATTTCATTTACATTCTCCTAGAGACTTTCCCTGTCCTTATTCAGGATCCAACCTACCCAACTATTAATCCATACACCCCCACCGCACAATACCATGCACTCCAAAGGACCATGAGTCTTGAATGATATGATTCGGATGCAAGCTAAGAATACTGTACGAAATGCTACATAATATGAGGTACTTATTTCCAGGAATATTATAATTCGGCTTGCTAAAATTTTTTCATTCTCTTTTTAAAGATTTTATTTATTTTTATTGGAAAGTCAGATATACAGAGAGGAGGAGAGACAGAGAGGAAGATCTTCCATCGAATGGTTCACTCCCCAAGTGGCTGCAACAGCTGGAGCTGAGCCAATCCGAAGCCAGAAACCTGGAGCTTCTTCTGGGTCTCCTACGTGGGTGCAGGATCCCAAAGCTTTGGGCCGTCCTCCACTGCTTTCCCAGGCCACAAGCAGTGAGCTGTATGGGAAGAAGGGCCACCGGAATTAGAACCAATGCCCATATGGGATCCCGGGCATGCAAAGCAAGGACTTTAACCACAATGCTACCGCTTCGAGCCCATCCATTCTTGTCTGCTATCAAGTGTTGTAGGGCCCTAGAATTAATGAGCTAAAAGTATATGGATAACTTCATTATATCTGATAAGGTGATACAGTTCCCAGGTGAGCATTTAATTAATTTCATTAATTTAACGTTAAATCTCTGTACACACCTTTTTCATTTGTCAGTTGATAACGGCTATAATAAAAATGTTATAGCATCTCCAATGGATGTTTCAGCTCTTTATTGATATTAAATCTGGCTGCTTCTTTTCTCAAAATAATAAATCAGTAAAGAATAAAGGATAGTGTTTCCTGGATTCAAATATCAGCATCCGTCTTTGCCAATACTCAGCAGACAGACTTCAATGAATGTCTTCCCCTAAACCTGAGGCAGGCTCCTAAATATGCAGTTGGTATTAGTTCAGACACTGTTTCCATGAGGCTCTTTATTTAATTGGAGGTCATGACCATAAACATCTGGCAGATTTTTTAAAAAAGCTTTATTATATTTTTATTGGAAAGTCAGATATACAGAGAGGAGGAGAGAAAGAGAGGAAGATCTTCCATCCATTGGTCTACTCCCCAAGCAGCTGCAACAGGCTGGTGCTACACCTATCCAAAGCCTGGAGCCTGGAGCCTCTTCTTGGTCTTCCATGCACATGCAGAGTCCCAGGGCTTTGGGCTGTCTTCAACTGCTTTCCCAGGCCACAAGCAGAGAGTTGGATGAGAAGCCACTGGGATTAGAATTGTCACCCCTATAGGATACTGGCACATGCAAGGCGAGGACTTTAACCACTAGGCTACCTTGCCACAGCCATCTGGCAGTTTTGAAGAGGGGATATTTTGCTCAGGATGTAGATTTGAGTTCTAACCCTAACTCTTCCGTAAGCTCCTGTCTTACTCTATTCCTTGATGGTTTGGAACCTTTTTTCTGATATATTATACAAAGGTTGTAATGCTTTTTTTATTGTTAATAATATTGTATTACATGGCACAGTTTTATAGGCACTGGGAGTCCCACCACTCCTCCCATAACCCTCCCCCCATGGTGGATTCCTCCACCTTGTTGCGTAACCACAGTTCAAGTTCAGTTGAGATTCTTTCATTGCAGGCATGTACCCAGCATAGGGTCCAGCATCTTATTGTCCAGATAAGTTCAACGGCTTCTTGGGGAGACCTTCTCTGGTCTGAAGGTAGAGCCAACAGAGTAAAATCCCAATCAAATTAGATACCACATGTTTGCCTTAATTTAACCTGTAATTTGTTTTGAACCTGTAATTAATACTGTCTCAACCCATGTGTTTTGAAAACTTGAACTTGCATTATTTTTAACATATTGTCTACTCAATACTATGTCAATTAATTCTATAACATTGTATATTATTGCTGATGTTTTGTTGGGGCTTCAAAGGTTGTAATGCTTGCCCTGTCCTTCAGGTGCTGTTAGAACTGAACAGATAGTGTACATGTAGCTCAAAGTCATATCTGCAGGCATCCGATTCCATCATCACAATGATACAGAAGATGAAGCTGAGGCTCAGAATCTTGAAGAAGGTTGCTGAAGATCATGTAGGAAGGGCAAGTAAACACCCAGATATCAGTACCAAGCTCCTGAATGGCCGGCCAACATCACGTGGCCCTGAATCACAATCAACATCGAGAGGTATCCATTGCCTTCCTGTCTGTGAGGACTTGCTTCTCTCCGGGATCATGATGAAATAATTTACCCAAAGAGAGAACCCAGTCTGCACGTTCATTGATCTAGCAATGTGTATGGACAGGTGCGTCTCCAGCAGAGCCTCGTGCCTATGTGGATTAGGCATTGCTGCCTGCTTGCACCTCACCTCCCATTTTTGAGGCAGCATCCCTCTCATTCGTGACTTCATGACTTACAGCAGATATTCCCAGATTCCTACAGTAAAGCCCAAGGCTTTCTCTCAATAATGTTTTCAAATATGTAAGATTACCGTGTGAAGATTCAAAAGACACAAGTTATATTGAAGTGCCATGAAAAAATACTTATGTACAACAATATATATATGTGTGTGTGTGTGTGTGCATGTGTGTGTGTATACTTTATTAAAGAATTGGACACCAGGCTTAGCCATGCATGACAACCAATGCAGCTTCCAAGTAGATAATCAGAAATTATATTTCAACATACATGCTAAAGCTTCAAAAACAGTAAAAAAAAAGTAATCTCAGTTTTTGAAAAGGTCATAGATATTGTTAAAAGCCACTGATAATTATAGTTAGAAAATATGTCAAATTTCAATTAGACATTAGTAAAGTAGTGCTAACAATTTATGGTTTTAAATTGTGAATCTACCCCAAACTGAAAGAATTAACACTCTGTACCCGTGTTTCCCCAATGTGTAGATGATCAGGGTAGCGTTAACTAAACATACACTTTAGGAATCAGCAATGGCATTTGGAGTATGATAGGCATTGTTGTAGCTATCACAGGCAAGTTAGCTGGATGGTCATGAGCACTGGAGCTTTCTGTTCAGTCTTAATTATATAAAGTAGGACTGGAGGCTATAGCAGAGGCCACGTGAGAGGACACAGGCACACGATGCATTTTCCATCGCTTTTGATAGTTGGTGAGTGCTACAATAATGGCTGCTATCATGGCAGTCTAGTCTGATGGGTATGACCCACTTTCACAGGGTGTCCTGGTTATGAAGTCCAAGTCCATGTACCTAGCAAACAATAGGGCAAGGACAACCTTCTTCTCTGCAGAATTTTTCGTTGGACTCAGAGGAAATGAGAAAGCATAAAAGAATCCAGCCCTGTTCCATGCCTAGGTACCATCAACTTTAGCCCAGAAAGCAGCCCTGCATGCCAGAGGGACCTGGGCTTTGGGAGACTGGAAGAATCATTGCCCTGCATGCCAGAGGGACCTGGGCTTTGGGGAGACAGGAAGCATCACTGCCTTGCATGCCAGAGGGACCTGGGCTTTGGTGAGACTAGAAGAATCACTGCCCTGCATGTCAAAGGGACCTGGGCTTTGGGGAGAAAGAAACATTACTGACCTGCATGTCAGAGGGGCCTGGGTTTTGGGGAGACAGGAAGCATCACTGATGCATGCCTTGGAGAGCCTATTTCAAAAGAAGCTTCTAGCATCCCTAAAAACAGGGTATAAAGCTATCCGCATGGGCATGAGTTCCATCCTGGCTGTGCTGTAGCCCAACTATGCCAATTTGGACAACCCAGGTCACCACTCTGAGACCATTTTTTATGTGTAAAATGGGAATGATAACAGCTAATTCTCAGGGTTTTTTTTTTTAATGCTGAGATAACTTATAGACAGCTATAAAAGAATAGATGATTATCAGGGCAGTTTTTACCACTAATAAGAACAATGAGCCTTCCTGCGTGTCAGATGACATCTGATGCGGCACTGGAAGGACATTCAGATGCCCTTTATCACTTGGCTCTGACAATAGGTGGTGTTTCTTTCATCATGAAAACCTGAGTACTTTTCAGTGTTTCTGAAATTCAGTACTTAGAAGAAAAGCGGTACCTGACTAATTTTCCTATGTTCTTTGTGGCAGGCATGGACCTAATAGCAATATGTAATGTCTGTTTTCTAACTCACACTCTATCCTAGACCATGCTCCTGAAATGTCCTTATAAACTGGGCATCCCAGAATGATTCCATGGCCCAACAGGCTAATCTTCCACCTGCAAAGAACACCTCCACTCTCTCGATGGGCTCCTTACTTATAGCCTTGGGATTCTGTACGCCAACAAGAGAGAATGGAAGACGCTCTTGTCTCCTGGCTTCGGATATGCTTAACTCCAGCTGTTGCAGCCATGTAGGGAGTGAGAGCAGATGGAATATCTTTCTGTCTTTCCTGAGCTCTATAAATTTGAGTGTCTGGTATTTGGTTCTAACACACAGTCTTAGAAAGGACCAAGTATTCCCAGTCTCTTTCCCTTTGCCACTTGCAAAAACCTGAAGAAGTTGTCAGCCTAGCTCTGGGTCCTCCTTAAATTTGGGACTGTGCATCATGAAATCCAAATCATTCTCTGGATGCTCTCCCAGAGCAAATTTCTGGCTGTGACTTCTCTGGACAACAGCCATGATAAAGTGTTTGCTACTGCCAGCATGTAGAACAGAAACATGGAAAACACCCCTCAATACAAGAGCACAGCCAAGTGTTTCTAGGATACCACAAACAGGGGGGAGTCCGTAATCAGCTTTACAGGAAAGTGAAAAACATATTCTGGACTCCACTGCTATTTGGATTTGGATCATCAGGATTGCAGAATGGAAAAGTGCTGGAGAGACTGAAGAATATTCTAGAGAGAATTGTAGCTCAGGAATGCTAGGATAAAGACTTAGCCTGCATTTTCCATTCCATGGGACTCATGTGTTCCATGCTTAGGAAAAATTTCTGGAGAGAAAATCTAATTCCACTCTGCCTTCTCGTGTGTTCTGTTCCTCACTCATCTGGATTTTTGATGCAGAGATTTGCTTTGGACATACAGTTATTTCAGTTCATGGGGCATCTTGCTGGGAATGTCTGCATCTTTGATCGGAGTATACCTGGTTCTAGACACAGCACTGCTCCCGATTCCAGTCAGTGTGCCCCCTAGGAGGTAGCAAGGGGGTAATCAAGTACTTGGGTCTCTGTCTCCCATGGGAGAGATCCAGATCGAGTTCCAAGATGCAGCTTCTGATGGAAATTTCTCTAACACTCTCTTCCTTCCATAATAAAATTTGATTTATGCACACTTTCACAATCAATCCCTAATGCATCCTTATTTTATTTTGATTTCTCCATCATCTCCCAGTTATAATTTTTTTTAATTTTAATTTTTAAAAATTTTCACCATTCAGTTTCTTAGGCTCAGGGATTTTCATGGCATCCCCCTACCCAAGTAATTTCCTTCATATTGTGACAGTACAATCCTTCAACAACAGTCACAAGTCCATTATTCTTGTGTTTTAGTGTCTCCTGACACTCTGGATATAGACCATGATAGAAATCCCAGCATTCTATTGTAAAAATATATTTAACAGGGCCTGGCAGTGTGGCCTAGTGGCTAAAGTCCTCACCTTGAACGTGCCAGGATCCCATATGGGTGCCGGTTCTAATCCCGGCAGCCCTGCTTCCCACCCAGCTCCCTGCTTGTGGCCTGAGAAAGCAGTCGAGCACGGCCCAAAGCCTTGGGACCTGCACCCATGTGGGAGACCCGGAAGAAGTTCCTGGATCCTGGCTTTAGATCGGCATAGCATCGGCCATTGCACTCACTTGGGGAATGAACCATCGGACGGAAGATCTTTCTCACTGTCTCTCTTCCTCTCTGTATATCTGAATTTCCAATAAACAAATAAATCTTTAAATATATATAGTGCGGGATCCTTCCCAGCTCACGGCCCACTGTGGAAGCACCTACTCAAGATTCTCAGGCCTAAACTTGACATCCAGCTGTCTTGCATCTCAAGCAGATAATAAATCTGTCCATGTGTGTCACCCTGGGTTGGATGAGGAGTGGCTGGACAGACCTAGACCACAAACACCTGATCTCCCTCAGATGCCAAAACCAGCCGAGAGTAGTGCAAACAGGAGTAAGGCCACGTTCCATGCTGGGTGATAGACTCAGAGCCCGGAATGCCCAGCAACCGGTTACACAGGATACTGACAGAGATGTAAGTCTGATCACGTGGGGCTGCCAATCCACTTGGAATTGAAACACGAAGAGGCTCCATCCCCGACACCCAGTTAGAAACGGGGACCATTAAGATTTGCCCAGTGTTAGCTTCTCAGACACATTCCTGTGCTCACTTGCCTGCCCCTCCAGCAGCTAGGTTATTGATTCACAGTGTCTAATTGAGGTTGAGAGAAGCAGAATGGAGGCATCGCTTGGATGTCTGGGTAATCAGAGCCCATACATGCAATTTTCAGGTATGAGCTCGGAGGCAGCGGATGTGGTACCTTGTCCTACAGCAGTTTCCTTATAACAGTGATCTGGTCTTGGATTTCATGGCTGAAATCTTACGTTTTTCTTTTTCTCCTGAAACAGGAGAAATCTCTCTGTTGTGCCATTTTGAGTTAGGGGAGGCAGCAGTGTTATACTAAAACCAATCCCTGCCGTTTCAGCCATGCTTCCTTAGCACTTGCAAGGGTAACGGCTACATGGGAACTGTTCAAGCTGGAGTTTCTCTGAGGAAATGATCAGTGGAACATCTTCTTCAGTGACCATCAGGCTCCCAGTCCTCTTTTAATGCATTTTAGATGGAATCATTTCCGATGACAAAGTAGTTCCTATTGGATCTGTACATTGTGGTGCCATCATAAAATATGAGTGCAGGTTCAAGTCCTGCTGCTCCAGTTCCACTTCAGCTCCTTACTAATGTACATAAGAGGGCAGCAGAAGTTGGACCAATTTTTTTTTCTTTTTAAAAAAGAGTTTCTTGTTTTTATTGGAAAGTCATATTTACATAGAGAAATAGAAACACACAAAAAAAGATCTTCCATCTGCCGATTCATTTCTCAAGTGTCCACGATGGCTGGAACTGAACTGATTCAAAGCCAGGAGACCGGAGCTTCTTCTGCATCTCCCACGTGGGTGCAGGGTCCCAAGGCTTTGGGCCATCCTCTGCTGCTGCCCAGGCCACAAGCAGCGAGCTGGAAGGGAAGTGCATCAGCTGCGATACAAATGGGTGCCCATATGGGATCTTGGTGCATGCGAGGCATGGACATTAGCTAAACATATTTTAATATGGTGCTATAACACACTTTTCAGTTGCAGATGTTTTCCATATCACACTATTTTCATTGAAATTTCACTCTTCGTAGAAACATTGTTCTGCCATGGCTGATCTGTATACCTGTTACTGCAGATGCATTTTAATTTTTTGCTGCTTGCAGTAACAATGCAAAGAACATATTTAGGGCCTGGCATGGTGGCTTAGCAAGCCAAGCCTAAGCCTATGACGTCAGCAACCCATACATAGGCTGTCCCAGTTCTGATTCAGTTTCGTGCTTCTGACCTGGGAAGGCAGTAGAGGCCTAGGTACTATGGGAGAGACTGAGATGAAGCCCCTGGAACCTGGATTTTCTTTGGCCAACTTCAACCATTGCACTCATTTGTAAAGTGAACCAGTTAATGGAAGATCTCTTGCTACTTCTTTTACTGTCTCTCTGTCTCTCTCTCTCTCTCTGTGTCCTTTTTTCTGTAACTCTGCCTTTCTAATAATAAAAAAAAAATTACATCACACCATATTTACAGCTCCTTTTCATTACTTCCTTGGCTCAAAATTCCTTCAGACAAAGAATGCTGTCTTAATTTAGCAATGCTGCATTAAGAGAGGTGAAAGAGTCTCTGTCATGTATTTTAGCAGTGCGTGCTTTCACCTTTCTAACTTTGAGGGTTGTTTTTTTTTTGAATGTTCACAGAAACACTTTGTGATTTCAGTGATATTAGTGGGCATTTTTTGCACAAGAGAATTATATTTTCTTTGATGGTGTTTATGTAGCTGAGAAGGATGCATGCCCATGTGTACCCCTAATTAGGGTGTGAGAGATAAAATAACTGAAGAAAGCAAATGAGACAATTGCTTCCAAAGTTCCTTTCTACTCTTGCTGGATCCGGGGGAAGGTTGTGGGGTGGAGGCTGGGGGCGGGGGCAGGAAGGACAGCGTTCAGCAGCCTAATCACACCAGTACCTGAGGAGGTGGGACAACCACTCAACGCCGACCACGGTGTGGAACATGTTCTGTGGCCACTGCTCACTGCTGCGATAGATCTGCGATGCTGTTGTTTTTCTTTCTCCAAGGCTGAGGCAAGCCCTCCAAGGTGCATTGGTGGACACTGTCCAAATCAGAGTCTCAAGAACTTTGACGGCGTAAAGAACTAAACGTGAAGAGGAAAAATAACTCAGGATAACAGAAGGAATGAAAACATTTTAAAAAGCAATGGAGAGGGCCCAGTGCGGTGGCACAGTGGTTAAGGTCCTCGCCTTGCACGCCCCGGGATCCCATATGGGCACGGGTTCTAATCCCGGCAGCCCCGCTTCCCTTCCAGCTCCCTGCCTGTGGCCTGGGAAAGCAGTCGAGGACGGCCCAAAGCTTTGGGACCCTGCACCCGCGTGGGATACCCGGAAGAGGCTCCTGGCTTCAGATCGGCATAGCATCGGCTGTTGTGCTCACTTGGGGAATGAATCATCGGACGGAAGATCTTCCTCTCTGTCTCTCTTCTCTGTATATCCGCCTTTATAATAAAAAAATAATAAAAATAAATCTTTAAAAAAAAAACAAGAAAGAACTCAGGTGTTTTTTTTCTAAGAATTTTCAAAAGGTTTGAAATTTTTCTGAGCTAGCACTGAGCACAGCAATTTAAAGAACAACTTATGACACCAGCATTCCATACAAATGTAAGTTTTGGTCCTGGTGGTTCCTCCTTCAAAACGGCCTTTGCTAACACACTTGGAAAGGCAGCAGAAGATGTTTTAAGTGCTGGGATTGTAAGAACTGGTTAGGATTTTGTGTTTTTAGTTTCAGTTAGCAGCAATCCTAAAGACTGTGGCCTTTTGGGAATAGAATTAACAGAAGAAAGATCTAACATCCGGCATACACATTCCCTTTGTGACTCTGCTTTTTAATAATTGGAAATATTTTAAATTGATTTATGTGTATTATTTGTTTGAGGACAGACAGACCTATCACATATTTCAGCACTTTCAGATGACCAAAATTGCTGGTTATAGATAGGCCAACACAGGAGGAGGGAATCCAGTCTGGGTGACCCACAGAGATGGCAAAGGGAGCCATCATCTGTCACTTCCCATGGTGGGTAGTACCGTGAATTTGAAAGTGGAAAAAAGCTAACATGCGATTTCAGGCACTTTGATTTGGGATACAGCTGTCCAGGGATATATCTAATCACTGTGGTAAATTCCCTACATTCCTTTCTTCTGAAAGATAAAATTGCACTTGTCACAAATATGTAGGATATGTTTTAGCCTTGAAGAAGAGTTAAAATGACAGAAGAAAGTAAATCTTCCTGGGAAACTCTGTGACACACAGAATGTCAATGAGGTTTGAGGAAAGTAATGGGTCTATGTAATCAACACTAGTGATTAAATATCTTTAACATATTGTTTACTCAATACTATGTCAATGAATTCCATAACATTGTATATTGTTGCTGATGTTTTGTTGGGGCTTTTAACTGACTGGAACTTTAGCCTGTTAGCTCTACCTTCAGACCAGAGAAGGTCTCCCCAAGAAGCCACTAAACTTAATCTGGACAATAAGATGCTAGACTTTATGCTAGGTATATGCTTGCAATGAAGGAATCTCAACTGAACTTGATCTGTGATTATGCAGCAAGGTGGAGGAATCCACCATGGGGGGAGGGTTGTGGGAGAGGTGGGGGGGGGGATCCCAGTGCCTATAAAACTGTATCACATAATAAAAAAAAAAAAAAGAAAAGAAAAGAAAAAAAAAGAAACAAATGAAAAAAAACCCTGTAAGAACAGAGGGTAAGAGGATGGTCCCCATCAGTGGTGAACTTCAGAAGTGTCCAAGAAAGTTTCTGTATGAGTCATGCTTAACAAACTGAAGATCAAGGTCCCTGGTCCTTTAAGAGGCCATGACATCCTCCACATTCTAACACTGCTATGGCAACTCCAGATTGTTACCTGCTACTGGACCCTCCCGCCCACCCTCAGAAACATCACTACAGGCAGTGGCATTAGCTTAGGGCTCTGGCAACTTCATCCTTTTTTACATGAAATTAAGAACTCTCAAGTATTGTTGGATGCCAATGATGAAGTGATTCTCTACAGTAAATAAAGACTAACAGCTATTGTCATTCATGACTCCTTATTCAGCTCTTTGACTTTGTTTGTTTTAAACATCATCTACTTGTTTATCTAACACCTAGATCCTGGATGAACGACTGCCACAACCAACAGCATGGCAGCATGTTCCAGTGCTCCAACACATCCAAGGATAGAAATGAGCCTCCTAGAACAAAATGTCTTGTGCTCCCAGCTGGATAAAACTCAACAAGAGCTTGAAGATCTCAAGGAGAAGCTTCTTCCATCTGAGCCTATTGCCTATGCCCTGGACAAGCAGCTACAAAAACACCGTAAGTTCTGGAGGGGATGGGTGATTGTCTTTCTTCTGAGGAATGAGATGAGGTGCAGGTTGGGCCTTGGCTTAAAATTCCTGATTCCTGGTACAGACACAAAGGAGTTTGTTTATCAAAATAGGTGGAATACCCTTTCATTGGGATGCTCTGTGTATCGCTAATAATTGTGCAGACATGCAACATCATGGAGTTCTTCATGTCAGTCTATTCAATATTGAGACCCAACTGGCACAACATGCTGATGACACTGATCAAAAACTGGGTGATATGCACAGAATTTCATTTTAAACAAAACCATGAAGATGTCTGACATTCTGTGACACACAGAGGTAAAACGATTGAGAGTGCGTGTTTAGCATGAGAAGGGGCAGTGCTACTCCTGGAACCCAGGTTTGTCTTCAGACCCTGCAGTTCAGTGGACCCCTTGTTTTAGTATGTGTGTCTAGAACTTAACCTAGACTCTCTCAGTAGCCTCTGTTTCTTAGTGAAGACACTTTGGGGATTCAGGATTCCCAGTAGATCCTAGTCTCCCTTGAATTCTGTGAACTCAAGGGCATTCACACCAAGGGAGTGTAGTAGCTCTCTAATTCGGAGTCAGCTGTTTTTATTCCTATAGTTTTGTTTTAAGAAGAACCGCTGAAGGAATTTTTGCATAGAAGGGTTGAACCAAAATTTTTAAAACATAACTGAAGATATGTATTCTGAGAAGAGATAAGCTCTGTTTGATTAATAATAACTTTTACACTTCTCAGTAGAATCACATGAAAATGGTTTTGGAAGTGAAGAAAATGCAGATAATGAGCCAAGCTTCACTGTATTAACAGAATGTGGAGAGCATGGATGCTGGACTGGTCTCCTGCTCTCTGGCCAGGTTTCCTTCTTGAGCCTCAGTGTCCTCCCCTGTTAATATCTCATGGAGCAGTCCCCACCTCTCTGAGTCAAAGTAGAATACACTTTGTCACATAGACTCATTGGGATACTTCCTCTCCAAGTGTTTGAATGGCGTCAGACTCATGGTGGAACGTGATGGATGATCAATCCAACCCAATCGTTAGTGAATGAGTTGTTAGTTTTCCTAATGTGTGGTCCTAAGACTTGTGTTACATATATTTATACAGATTTTTCTCTCTTTGAGATTTTGCTGCATGCAATTTGCAATCCCAGCACAAAGGACTTTCGACTGTAGTATATCCTCTAGTGTCCGCCAAACAAACAAGAACACCATGCCCAAGTTTAGTGATTAAATTGGGAGATATCAAGCTTGACAAATGGCTCAGGTCTCAGATTCACAGTTTTTGTTGTTGTTGTTGTCGTTTGTTTGTTCTCATACGTTCAACTTACCCAGTGGACTTCAAATTTATGTTCTCCAGTGGTTGTACTCTAGTCGCATATAATTGGGGAATGGAGAAACATACAAGAAAGATTTTTAACAGAGCAGTCACCCAGTGTATGTCCATGCTAGGATGGTCCCAGTGTCCTCTGCTGCAACCTCTGCAGCATGTGCAACTGTCTAAAGAGGCTGTTGTGTCTGTGTTTTCTCAGAATGTGAGCTGTACAGAGTCATCATCCGGCCTGCACTGGGGCAGAACATGCAGTGTGAGGAGGAACAGCTGGCTGAGAGCCCACCTGTCACCAAGAGGCTGAGGTAAGGGCAGGCAGCAGGTTCAATCTGCAAGAATCCTGGTGGTGGGCAATTTAGCTGGCAAAGCTGAGAATTCACTTAGGTCAAGACAAGAGTGGATATTTACATCAGAGGTGTTGGATCAAAGTTATTGATAAAATGAATGTTAAAAACACAGATCACAATGAACACAATATTTGCCACATTTCATTATCTCTCAAAAGCATATGTTGAAGTGATATTCATCACATAAAGTACCCAAATGTAAAGGAACAATTCAGAGTCATGTATCATGTGATGCCACTCTCCCAAAGGGACTTATCTTCACTTGCTGCAGTTTGCAGTCATGAGCAGATCATATGGTTTGGAGCAAGATTTTTTTTCCCACATATTTTCCCCCCCAAAGGCCAGTCCTCCACTGACCTCCAATTGTGTTCTTCCCTTCTATTCCACATTAGGGAATTCAACATCTTAGTCCAACCTCACAAGACAACTGAGACAATTAAAGCAGAAACCACAGGAAGGGAGAGATGCCTCCATCTTACTCCATCAGCATCTCCAAGATCTGCTCACAGTGGACAGCCCTGAGAGCTGCCAGAACCAGGGCCTATGGGATCCACTTTCTCAGGGACATCATCTGGCAGAGCACCGTGCCCACAAGCTCAGCCAAGGTACTGTCCGAGGAAAGGAGGGAAGACCTGCTAGGACAGAGGCTGGAGAAGTCCACCCTCTCCTTCCTGCCTGAGGGGAGGATAGCATTGGAGCAGGGACAGTCTGCAGTGTCCTCAGAGGGAGGTTGTGACAGGAGGAACTTTCTAGCAGGGAAGAGGCCTGGGCTCACCAGGAGGGCCCCCAGGTCTGTGTTCACGCTGACCTTAGAGAAGACGTTCCGTCATTAACCTTCCAGGATTTCTGTTCTGCAACCCACACGATGGTAAAAAGCATGCTACATGGCAGTTATAGCAATCAACTAGGAAGTACATATGAATGTAATTTAGGCACAAAGATGTCACTATCTGGGGTTGGCTGAGAGACAGATGGGATGGAATCTGAGGCGAGATGTTGAATGCTGTCCAACCATTAACCTTGGTACCTATGTACAATTCTCCCTCACTCAGCAGACACAGGGCTATAGGGTGTGCATAGTGGAACAGAGAGTTGGATGGGCACACTGTAGATCAGGGGAATTCCTTCTCTCAGGAACAGAAGTAGGCTTCCCCTGAGAGCCATGTGGGAACATAGAGCTCTGAGCCTGGGAACCAAGTTTGTGGTGAGAGTGAGGAAAGAAAAGCAAACAAGAGGGATGATAGGGAAATATTGCTTGGGATGGCACTCCTGTGCCCCTTTGAAAGCCTTTACCCAGTTCTACAACAGGAAGCTATAGTGATCTATCAGATGATTCACCTGTGCTGAGGGATTAGAAGGGCAGTGAGTATGTTCCTTTAGTGACAAAATGTGAGCCTTCTATGGTCACAGATCACAGCCATTGTGTTCTTCTAGGTTGCTCTGGAACTTTTCAGTGTGAGTAACCATTTCTGCATATATTTCTAGATTTTCATGACCATCAGAAAGAACAAGTACAAAGATCCTGACATGTCTGGCCCCCAGGTAACACACAGGGAACAGAAGGAGTCATGGGCAGGTGAAATGTGAGAGGTTCTTGGAAAGGAATCTTAAGTGCTCAAAGGTGTCCACATTGCTCGGGGAGGGTGCAGAGAATGTGCTGGTTAAAACAGCTGGCCTCTCTCTACCAGGCTACATCTTCTGGGCTCTTTGGTGTTGGTCCCATTTGCCTTGTCCTTAGTGATCTGACCAGGCACTCACCCTGCCTGTCACTCTCGCTGCCTTCTGTCAAGGTAAAGGACTTAGTGAGGTGCATGGCTTTCTTCTGTACGGTTCACCTCAGCTTGTCAACAGGTGTTCATTGCTGGGAAAGCCAACAGCCAGAGTTGCTGCTGCTTCATCAACAGTGGAGTGAGAAACCTGGACATCACTGTGACTCTAACATCTCTAGCAACACAGGGGCCTGTGGTCACTCGACCATGCCTGTCAGTCAGGTGCCTAAAGAGATACAACAGGCAGAACTCAAAATTCTGAGTCAGAATCACACTTGAAAGGGCTTTGTGGATGCTCTCGGAAATCTTTGTCAATGTCATCATCACTATCATTACTCCTGTTCCACTCTGGAAAGTTCTGATATCCAACCTAGCAAATTCTGATTGTGTCTTCTGCTCTTCTCCATTTCCGTAGTGTTAGCAGTGAGCAACGTGAGAGGCAAGTGAATGAAGTTCTACTAGATTCACCATCTAAAAGGTATTTCCCACCTTATATTATCTCTATGAGTTGGAAGACTCTCTCTGCTCCATTTTCTGCTTGATAATCCTGAACTCAGATGTCCTTTTTGTGAGTGCAATGGGTATTCACCAGAGTGCAGGGCACGGTCCCCTTCCAAGCTGAGTGTGGAGATCATGCAGGGGCCTTGCAGAGAGATTTCCCATCAGAGATGAAACATTATTGGGACAGAATTTGTAGGTTTTAACACTGGTCTTAAGATAATTTTGACATAGTGTTCATGTGACAGGATCAGAGAAAGTGATTTAATATCTGCGAATGCAGATATTAATGTTTACAGTCTGATAGAAATAATAAAACAAAAATACGGAGGGATTCATAAGAAAATGTGAACAATTAAGTTGAGAATGAGGATCCATGCTGGGGTTAGTGAGAGGAACTCCCAGCAGACTGGAGCCTGCCATGCAGACCTCACTCCTGTGACTGGCATGGCTTGATGGGGTTATTAATTCTCCACTAAGTCTGCATTTTGAAGAAACACCTTCATTTCTATGTGTCAATGTAAATAACTAGTCTTGAAGGGCACTGCCCAGAGTCCAGTTTAGGAGTGTATGTACAAAGACTCTGCAATTGTATCCTGCTGCTGGCCAATGGGTGTCTAGCAAAGGACTTCACTGCTCACTCCTGCTAGGACTCACTGTATCCCAATAGAAAGTGCATATGGGGACAGCTGATAAAATCATTACACATAGCAGAAAGCTCACAATATTCCCATACCTTGAGGAGCTCACTTGAAAAGTGGTCTACGTTTCTATAGCTTCCTCTCTCACAGTATTGCAGTCTTGAGGACCTTTGGGAGCAGTTTACTCACTCTTTCTCTCTCCTGTGCAATCACCTACAAATTTTGACTAGCACTGACGACAGAGGTAATACAATCGATGAGGTTAATAGGACAAATGATACAATCTCATGGGTCTATTATTGCTTTTGTGACATGTCCTTTTTAGTCTTAGAAGACAACAGTTACTGATACTATTTTCATTTAGCTCCTGAGGTTTCTGCTATTATGTAGTTTTGTAGCTACTTTGTAGCTTCAATGATTACATTTAGTACTTCCATTAAGTTTTGAGGGGAGTATTCCATTTGGGTGGAACATAGAAAGAGTTTAAGTTTTTACAGGAATTTCCAGCTTTCTCAGAGTGTTCTTTTTTGAAAAAAGAAAGAAAAGCTCAAGGTTGTAAACAGACAGTAATGACAAGAAGGTAAAAATGTTAATCCCCCTGACATGAGCAGTGCGTATTTTGCATTTATTTGAAATGTCTCACTGTACTCCCCTAGTACATAAAACAAGTATATGAAAGATGAAAAGATGCATCACAGGAAAAGCAATGCTCAGAACGGATATGTATAAAATCAACACAACTGTGAATGTCCTTATAGATTCAACACACCTTTGCACATCCCTCTTCAGGGCTCATTTCCTTCTCTGTTGTCCTGCTGGTGTGGGACAAAGTCACTTCAGCAAGAACATGCACACCGATGGGTCTGAAGATGGTGGTTTTCTTTCCAGAACTGTGATTGGATGCTCCCTTCCTACTGAAGATTCCAAACAACCTGAAAGGTAATTCCCAGGAATGCTCACACACTAGCAACACGAGTGTCTGATCATTGACCACCTGATGATGAAAGGAAAGCTGCAATCAAGGAAGTGGGTACCATCATGCAGAATCCTGGTTTTCCAATCTACGATGCAGAGGTAAGCATGGCTGTTCTACTTAGATACACTAGTACTAATACCCCTAGTACTCTCTAGGTCAGATTCCTCCTCCTCTCTGCTGTCTCCAACAGCTGATGCAAAAATCTCTCTGGACTTTCCTTAGTGTCCTTCAGGCTGCCACTCTGCCAGGCCCTTTTTCTGTATCTCCAGTTGTCATCATGACCTCTGGTGTCTCTTAATTCTGAGGTCAGAAGTTCCTCTGCACCTCCAGGCCACACCCAAATCCCCAATCCTCGTTATCATCTACATAGCATTCTGAGATGTTAAAGTTATCAACTTGCCTATAAACATTTTTCTCCTTTTCCTTTCCTTCCCTGTTCCTCAGCTGCATTCCCTCATTCCTCTGTGATCATTGCTTTCAGAAATCACACAGCATGAACGTTACTGCTGGGGGTCCTGTTTTGAGACAATCCACTAGCCAGGCACTTCCTGACAGATAGGAATCAAAAGTATGGAGTGTGCGTAAAAGCGTTAAGCACCATAGGCTAACTGGAACCTGAGTCACAGTTGCCGATCCCCTTCTGGCTGCATCAGTTTTTTCTCTATACCCAGATGCTCAAACCACTTCCAATGCACATGAATTGTCCAGTGATTCCCTGTCTGCATTTGTAGACTCCTGATAGCTGACAATGCCTTCGGTATACTACATGCTTTCCTCCAGGGAGGTTAGTTCAAGCTAGATGCGTAAGTCAGGCTTCAAAATGATCTAGACCATGAGGTGTCAAGGTCTTCTGGCTTCTCTGCTCCTGATCTTTGTTTGCACATCTACATGTTTGTTACAGGTCTAAAACTTAAGTCAGTTTACTCATGATGGTGAAAAAAACGATAAGCACAGACTGTAATGAATTAAATGAAGGAGGGTCCGGCATTTCGCTTAGCAGCTAAAGTTCTGGCCTTGAATGCACAACAATCCCATATGGGTTTGTGTTCTACGTGACAGACCTGCTTCCTATCCAGCATCCTGCTTGTGGCCTGGGAACACAGTCAAGGATGGCCCAAAGCATAGTGATTTTGCACCTGGGTGGGAGACCTGGAAGAATTCCCTGCTCCTGGCTTCAGGCTTTGTACCTTTGCAGCTCTGAATGTTGTGTTCACTTGGGGAGTGATTAATAGGATGGAAGATCTTTCTCTCTGTCCCTCTTCCTCTCTGTATATCTGACTTTCCATTTAAAATAAATAAATCTTTTAAAAATGTAGGAGGTGAGAATCTAGGGCTCTGATTCATGAAGACTTGGGTAGTAGACGTGAGTAAAGGGCAAGGTTTGTTTCAGGTCCTACATGTAACAAGGAGCTGGTTTTCCTGAAAGGGTGAGAGTGAAGACACCATTCCACAGGGCCAGTGGAAAAGAAGCCCATCATGAGAGACATGGGAGAAAGCAAGTAGCGTGGTGCTTAGTTGAATTCATTCATTGTTTCTTAGACTCTCTACCAGGTAATGAGCACCTCATAAGATGCTAATTAAGATGAATGCTTGGGACTCACACTTTGAGATATTCACTTACAGGAATTTGGGTACATTCTGTCAGATCTCTCAGGTGATTCTAATCCACAGCTGATATTTCAGGTCAGCAACATGGAAATGACTCAAAGCATGGCCACTTCAAAAGGAAGGATGAACCTTCAGCAGCCTTTAAGAGAATCATAGTCCCCTCTCAACAGTCAATATTTCGATAACATGAAAACATTAAGATGAATTCACCTAGCCGGATAAGCAGACTATTCAATTTCAGTTGATGCACACTTGCTCAAACTATTTGGAATGTAAGGCAACACGAGAAATACCACTGGATGAAAAAGCAGTGTCCAGAAATACTTAACCTTATGATACAGAGTGCGCTTTTATATTATTTAAACTAAAGCTGTGAGGTTATGCTCTCCCACACTCTTTCACTGCTCCTTGTTGATGTAACACCACGGTTTGACAATATCATGTTTGTACGGTTAGCATCAATACGTGAATTCTCCAGCGAGAACTGAAAGGTTGTACCGTGTGAGAGAGGGAGAATATAATCCCAAAGTAAG